>NC_141687.1:1687929203-1689129203 GCF_964263255.1 Lissotriton vulgaris | reverse complement strand
AGGCATGGCCCTACACATTGGGACGGAGGGCATGGCCCTGCGGTTAGGGGGGAGGACATGCCGACGGTTTGAGCGAGTGGACCAGACATCACGGGGTTGGAGGGGGGTCCGCGGCAGCCATATAGTTAGGGGGTGGTCCCGCCGAATGGGGGTGGGTGGCACGTCCCGGTTTGAGGGAGGGGGGTCCTAAGGGGGGGTCAAAGACCGATAGCACGTCCCTCGAGTGGCGGTTTCTTCCTAATATATGGGGGAAGAGTAGGAGAACTGTTTTGGATTATCGGGGGGTAGGTCAAGCACAATAAAGTATTTAGCCAGGTGGAGAGGCAAATTGACGTTATGCTAATTGTTACTGTTTTTGGACTGTGGGAATCAGTTAGGGGAGGGGGTGGGGGTGAGGCAGGAAATTACGTATTTATGAGGTTTAGATTGTGCGTCGCAGGCCAAGGATGTTATTGTGTAGGATGCACCTGCTTCCAATAAAGCGGCCTTTGTCACACTTACATTGAGTCTCGGTCGGTGCTTTCTCCCCCCCCCCCTTTCGCCAATGGGCCCCAATGCCCATGTGAAGCTCCTCATTCCCTTCCAGATAGGGATGAACACACTTGATTCAGTAGAGGTGGTAGTTGTGGCAAACATGTATTCAATGCTTTCTTGAGTTTCCAAGGTAAGCCTCATTCCCTTGTAATTAAGAGTTGGGATAGCTTTTTCATCACTGTTAGCTCCTCCCTACTCAGGTTGCTTGGGTACTGGAAACCGTTCTGGGCTTCTATTTGCTATTCTATTTAACTTCTTTAAAAGCCTCTACCCCCCGAAGAGCTATTCTTTTCCCTTCTGCAAGCAAGCTCTGATGCAATAAATTTTAGTGCAGAAGAATGGAGATGGTTTTCAATTGGCTTTACATCGCAGATAGTTCAATGCCAGTAATTTGTATCACCACTTTAAAATGGAGGATGGACAACTATTGAGTACCATTCTAAAAGAATGAAAAATCGATGGTCCGTTTTGACCTTAAAGAGGCGTACTCAACCATCCAGATTTTCCTCCTTATCAGTGCTGTCTTCAATTGTTCAGGTAGGACCAAGTATGCACCTCTCCCCCTCAGCCTACTTTCGGCTCTTTGGTGTTTTCGCAAGCTGATGAAACCCACTGCACACTTTCTGAGGGCAAAAGGGGTAAGGATAATTATAGATTAGAATGACAGATTCTCTTGACACAGAACCAACAGGCTCTCTAAACTCACCTTCAATGAGTGATCTCTCTCCTCCAAAGCTTTGGATTTGTCTTGGAGTAGAAATCAGACTTGACAGCCCTGCCAAGTACCGCAGATTGGGAGTTATTCTAATGCCTTTTAGTGCGTGTTTCCGCATTATGTCACTAAAACGCACTGCGACACATTTTAGCTCCTAAGAATATTGCTCGAAGCACTTTGATTTAAGTGTGGTTTATGTATAGCCTGTGCTCAATTGTTTCTTCTGCAGTGCCCCAGGTAGTGTGAGCCTAAAGAAGAAGTGACTGTGGACTCCTATTCTGCGCCCTGCTTGCTCCAACTTATGTGTATCGCATGTGTCTTGAAAACACCACAGTGTTAGTGTATATCAAGAGACACACAGACTGAGAATCATGCAGCCAGGACCGGACTGGGAACTTAAAGCAGCCCTAGCAAATTTTGTCAGACCACCCCCCATACTGCATGTAGTCAGTGAGTGAGTGCAGGGAGCAATCCTAACCACTGCACAGGAGATCTTGTGGGGAGTGGAGAGGCTGTTCTCCCCATGAAAGGTTTAACAAAAATGGCAAATATGAGGATAGTAGAGAGACAGCTTTTTCCCCTAGCCCCTGTCCTAAGATCATGCTTATCAATAGTATTTCAAAAGTAACTACTCCGATCGACCCTGTGTGTTCCATCCAAGATGGACTTAGTACACCAGAAATTTCACCTCAGCCTGGCTTGACCACTACAAAAAAGCATGTCCCATGGAATATTGCTGAGCATTCCCTGATGCTCATTTCATGGAACATTGTGGGTCTTAAAACAAAGCTAGAGGATTTGGGCTGGGGATTGTTCATAGATAACTTTGACTTCTGCCTATTTCAGGGGACGTGGGCCTCCTCTAATGTTTATAGGCAAATATGAATTTAATGTTTCAAATTAGAGAGAGACCCCCTACAACCAGGGGAATAGGGTACTTTAACAGTGAAAAAAGTTTTTCCCTTGGCAAGCCGTTCTTACATGGGACAACCCTAAATGTTTGTCTCAAACTACCCAATAGGCCCACTAGATCCCTTGGGGGACCCTTCCTATCTCATACACTTATGCAACAAAAATATAGTTCATTTGTTTTATTATAAAAAGTTCATACAAGTACAATCTAGTGTTAAAAAACAAATTACACACATATGTTAAAATTTCATGAACACATTCATGGAATACAGTTACTACTGCACGAAAGAATTAAAAACCAATATATTGAAAAAAACAACAGTTCATTCACATTAGGTCAAGCTGAAAAATACAGAAAAGGAGAGACATACAAAGAAATAAAATTGTCAATAACTATTGCACGTTTTTTTAGATTTTTTTTGGCATAAACACAATCCTGGACATATATAATTCTTTGTCTACAGGCTAGGTTTTTTAATCTCTTGATCGTGCAGAGGGGCGTTGACGCGTTTCGATGGTTTTTATCAATGCATTACCATCTTTTTCAAGACTATATTAATGAGTCTCTCCTACATATGGCACTGGTTGGTTGCCGTCAGTATAATTCTCCTGTTCACATATTGCACGATTTCCTAGTTAGTCTCATGTGCTTCATCACACTTTGATCCTGGACTGTTTGTACATATTATCTTCGTTTTTATTCTCTTATATTGATGATAAGAAATCGTTCCTCTGATGCCTTTTTGTATTTTTCTTACTCTCTTTAGTTTTTTGGAAAAAAGATGATCCGCTATTTTTACTTCTTTCTTCGGTTAAAATTCTGCTTCAGTGTTCTGTGTTTGCCGGTATCTTTTGTGCAAAAATCCCTTTCACTGTACTTCTGTAGATTTTAATTTCACGGGGACAGGTCTTGTTTATCTTTATACTTGTTCCGTTAGATAAACAGGCAAAGGGTCTCCCGTATCCCACGTAATCCTCAGCTTCCCCTGGAACGTCAGTCGTCTCACACCAAAAACCATGCTGCCAGTCTGCTTGCAGAGGTGACTGGCTCTGGTCCTACCTACAGGCACATGGATCTGCATGCACTGCACTATAGCGGTTCTACGTATGCTGGTGGATAGGTTATTGAAGATGATCTGTATCTTACCTGTGATACCTGTAATTTCCATCTACATACTAATGGGACCAATCCCAAATTTCAGGGTCCCAGAACAGCTAACCCCTCAATAGAGCACACCATTCAGGCTGCACTAATTAATGCTCGTTCTGTGGTAAAACACGCCCAGGAAATATCTGAATTGCTCTCAGATGAACAATTGGACCTACTTTCATTATAGAACTTGGTTTAATGAGTTCTCCAACCCTATTATTGAATTCGCAATTCCAAGAGGATATAAGATTTCCAGGGCCGATCGTAAAATAGGAAGAGGGAGAGGGGTGTTGCCGTTGTGTTTAGAGACAAGTGGGCTCTCCGAATAGACGAGGTCTTCACAGTTGGAGGAGGCGAAGCACTTGACTTCTCTATTATTATCTCGCCGCATTTTACACTGGGCGGCATGGTGATCTACTGACCTCCCGGACCCCCCCGGAGATTTTCTAAAAGCTCTTGATAAAATTGTTGTTCCGCACACATTGCATTTTCTGAGTTTCCTCTCCTCTGTGATTTTAACATCCATACCGATTGTTTGGAGGGGAGGGACACCAAGGATTTTTATGACTCCTTGAACATCACCCAACTTACCCAATGGGTTAATGCCCCTACACATCAGGGAGGGCATACGGTAGATTTGATCTGCTCTAACTTTCCCATTTGCACTTCTGAACCCCTTCTAGTAACCTGGTCTGATCACTTTTTGATCAAATTCTCCTGGACCTCTCAGGCGCCTAATGCCTTGAGCAAACAGGTCCAGGGGAAGCCCATTCATAAAATTGATTCCTCAGCCTTCCGCTCAGTGTGATAGATTCCCATCTGCCTCCTTCTACCAGCTTGAAGGGAGCGGTGAAAAACTTTAATAGGTGGATTTCATAGACAGAGGAACAGTCCGCTCCACCTGGCGCTGTAAAGCGAGCTAGAGTTTCTCCATCAAAACCATGGTTCTCAAAGGAGCTCAAAGAGCAAACAAAATGTTGTAAAAAATTAGAACGGATCCGGAGAGTGGCCTACTACCCCCTCGCGAAGATTGTCCTCAGAATGGCCCAGAAAGGTTACTACGCCTCTATTAATGTAGCCAAAAGACAGCACTATACTGAACGCATAGTAGAGTCCCACAATAACGGCAAGGACATTTTTTCCGTTGTGCAAAATGTTATGACCCCAAGGGCTGAGGAGATATCATTACCTTCATCAGCCATCTGGTGTGAGAAACTTTCCAGTTTTTTCATTGGCAAAAACCAGACAATTCAAGCCAGTTTTGATCATGATCATGATCCATCTATTTCACTGAACATGGCCAGTTCTAGTGTTAATGTTTCTAATACATCCCTCTCTTTGTCGGAGTTTTCTGCTGTTGCTCTCCTAGACTCGCTGGCTATTTTGAAATCTTTGAAGTCTGGCTCACCCACCGACCCTTGCCATGCCCGCCTGCTGGTGGCTGTGGCGGAAGTTGTTAATCCGGAAGTTAATACACTTATTAACCTCTCCCTCAAATCTGCCACAGTTCCGCCCAAATGGAAGCAGGCCAAACTCTTCCCCCTGCTTAAAAAACCCACTCTTGAACCGGTTAACCCCGCTAACTACTGCCCTATTTCCCTCCTCCCAGCGGTTGCCAAGGTATGCAAAAGGCGGTCATTAGGCAGCTGGCCAATTTCGTCGAGAACTCAGGATCATTCCATCCCACTCAGTCAGGGTTCAGAGCTACTTATAGCACGGAAACAGCGCTTGTGGAAATAGTAGAAGCCATCAGAGAGTGCTTGGACGAGGGCGGGAGAGCAGCTCTAATTTTATTGGACCTCTCTGCCGCCTTCGACACGGTGCCTCACCCCCTGCTATTAGAGCGCCTTGCTAATATTGGTGTCATGGGCCCTGCAAGGGACTGGATTAAGTCATTCTTGGCTGATAAATCTCAGCAAGTGTGGCTACCTCCTTTTTCATCAAATCCACAAAAGGTGACCACCGGTGTTCCTCAGGGCTCCACCCTGAGTCCCCTTCTTTTTAATGTATATGTCACCCCTTTGGTTTATCTGGCAGAGGAGCTGGGAGCAAAAATCATCGCATATGCAGATGACACCGAGCGCCTCTTCACCTGGAAGGATTCAGACACCTCCCCAACAAAAACTGTTTGTCAGCTGTCTTCAAATGACTTGCAGCCGCCCAGTTAAAATGCAATGAAGACAAGTCCGAAATCCTTTTATTCGGATCTTTTCCTCCACAGTTCAGGAAAGCACTTTGGCCGCCAGAATATCCACTCCCTAGCACCTCGGGACAGGAAGTTAAGAACCTGGGTGACTTGTTCGAGGAAAACCTCCGGTTCTCCACACATGTAAGAAAAATTGCTGGCCAATGTTTTGGTACAATGAAGTCTCTCAAGAAGTTTCTTCCCTTATTACCTAGGCTCGTTAGAGAGATGGTCATGCGCGCTGTGATTCTTAGCCGCCTAGACTATGCCAATGCACTTTATATTGATTTACCAGGATACCAGTTTCAGAAACTCCAGGTCATCCAGAATACTGAGGCCCGAGCTTTGATAGGTATTCTGGGCCGGTCCAGCGTTAAAAACCATTTGCGGGATTTGCTCTGGCTTCCAGTGGCCCAAAGAGTGAAATTTAAGGCTCTCACGGTGGTCCATTCAGCTCTTTATGGTCAAGGGTCTCTTTATCTAAGGAAGCAGTGTAGTTTTTATATTCCACAAAGGCATCTGCGCTCTGACGCACAGTGCCTAGCTTCGGTTCCTCGATTTCGGCGGACAAGGATTGGAGGGAGCTCTCTATCCTTCAAAACGGCTGAAGAGTGGAATTCTCTCCCCCTTGAACTGCGCAGCATAAACGACCCTTCCAAGTTCTAGAAAATACTAAAAACTCTATTTTTCGCCTAAGGACACTATTCCTCAACCCCATTCTGTTTCTTTCCAATTGGTTCTCGCGCCGGTACACTCTAGAGTAGCAGTGGGCGCTATACATTTTGGTAACATAACATAACATTATAGAACATTGTTTAACAATTGAATGGAAGAAAGGAAAAGCTAATCATGTAGTTGCTGAATTGCGCAACGTGAAACCAGGAAATCTTGCATCAATCCCAGCTTCCACTTGACTACATTGTGTGATACTAGACAATTACTTTTCATAGAGTACCTCTGTTTCCTTCATCAGCACCTTGAAATGCTTCCATTCGGTTGTACGCTGCACAAAAGTGAAAGACTATCATGTTACTCCATCTATTGTAACCCCGGAGGTCACATCAAGGGTGCAAAAGACAACTGACTTTCCGCTTGGTTCCCTAATAGCATCAGTGTCAAGGCAATGGTGGTGAGGGCATAAATGTTTCTAAGTGCATGGTTAGAATCTGTCACTTCCAACAAATGCAACTAAGTGCAAAGGTATATATAAATGAATATACTAAACTAAAATGTGTTGCAACGATCACATTACAGAGAACTACAGTTTTGAATGTTAAACAGTCTTTACCATGTGTTCTGGACTCTCAGAGCCAAGCAAAGCATATCCCTCGCCTCTCTCCACCTAGAGCCCTGAAGGTCAGCGCTAGTGGCCATGCAAGAAAAAAGAACCAATCAAATCCAAAATCGAACAGGTTTGAAGCATGGACTGACTGGGCACACCAGTATTAAAACCGGTCACCATCCTGTCGACCCATGGGAAAGCTTGTAGCTCTTGAGGGAAACATTTGAAGGTACATGATGCTACCAGGACCAGCCCAGGCAATTATACTGGACAGGCCTGGGTGGGTGAGGACACTGCTTCTGCTTTTGTCAAAGAGGAATATTGCAACACTGACACAAAACCGGCGCCCAGTAACAGAAATTCTCCCCACCGGTCCAAAACCGATCGCCACACTTCCAGCCCCAGGAAAAATCCCCGGCGCCTGCTACAGCCAGTGGGTCCTGCCTGGGACCGGTGCCTAGTCAATTACTCTGTACCACAAGGGCTGGCATGTTGGAAGCACACAGTGCTCCTCTCACACCCCTAGTATGAAACTCTGTGTTTGACAGAGCAGTCACATAGCAGCAGCCTGGCTGGTGCATTCAGACTGCAGCTTCAACTGTCAGCCAGATCAATTTCTCATTGCTTATACCAGGTAATCAGTGTGAACGAGGCAGTCCTGTTTACATTTCACGTTTTACTTTGTCTTGCATTCCCTTAGTATATATGCTTTTGCCAGACGTGTGTCTGTAGCTTGTTTCCAAGTAACTTGTGATTCTTTTATAGTGTGTGTGACCTGTGAGCTGAGTCTCCCCTACATATCCCAGTGAATTCAGGTTATTGGCGGGTGTGCAGGACGGAGCCAACTGAGAGCTCTGGAGTCGAGGGTTGAGGTAGTGAGAGTTTCTGTCAGTGCCTGTTGGTGGCTCATAAAGTTATTCAGACTGCATGCTCATCCAATTATTGTCATATCTACAGGGCGCACGGAAAAATGCTAAATCCTTCCCATAAGGCAATCCATGTTTTTCACTTTTTACTTCATTTTGCATTCCCTAAAGGTATTTGCTTTTTCCATAGTATGTGTTGCTGTTTTTTGCAGGCAGCATGTGATTCTTGTACAGTGCATACTGTGAACCAAGTTGCTAGGTGTCTGGGTGAGTTCAGGTTATAGGTGGGTGTGCACACGACAGAACACAATTAAAATTCCTACAGTTGAGGCTGAAGTCAGTGAAGTTTCTCAAAGGCCTTGTTGGTGGGTGTTGCACCTGTCACCATTGGCGTGGGTCTCTCTTCCATTTTTGCTGTTGCCTCATGTATTTTTGCTGGTGTTAGATGCTTTGGGCACTGTGCCACTGCTATTCAGTGCCACAGTGCAAGTGCTCCCTATTGTAAATTGGTGTATTAATCAGTGGTTCCATGTTTGGATATTTGATTTACTTGTCAGACCCTTGTCTATTGGATCAAGTGTGCCCAGGGCGTTAAAATCCAAATTCTGCTGGTGGGCCTGCAGCACTGGTTGTGCCACCCCCAGAAGCAGCCTTGTAAAATGTGTCTAAGGTCTGCCATTGCAGAGCCTGTGTGCAGTCTGGTACTGACATGCTGACTGGGCAAGTGCACCCACTTGTCTGTCCCTAAACCGTCCCTTTTCTTTATATTAGTCACCCCTATGATAGGCCCAAGGGCAGGGTGCATTGTAAGTATAAGGTAGGATAAGCCCTGATGTGTGTGGCATGTCCTAATAGTGAATAACAGCCAGTTTCGTTTTTCACTATTGCAAGGCTACCTGTTCTCCATAGGCCAGAATGGGCTGTTAGAAATATTACATTTTATAATCCTAACTGACTCAGAGAACATGGTAGAAATTCGAGTTTAGTATGCCTGAACTCAGAATGATAAAATACATCATTTAGTGAAGTTGGTTTTAACATTCTGTGTTTGCAAATACCACTTTTTAGAAAGTAGGTATTTGCTTGCCTAACCTTTCAAGCCTGCCTCTGCTAGGCTGTGTATTCCTTCGTCTGGTTTTGTGAGTGACAGGGCTGGGGGATTTCAAGAGACAGGAGGAGTCAGCCCAGTGGTGAATAGAGAGATCTGCATCTAGATGGGAGGGAGGAGTAGTACCTGAACCTTGAATAGAGCTGTGCCTGCCTTCCACAATGCTGGCTCCACCTCCTGGGGAGCGGCTGATGTCTTTGGACTGGGCAAATGCCCCTCTCCTCTCAGAGAACAAAGGAATTTAGGGTATAAATATTGGGACCCGTATCCCATGAAATTAGATCACTTTTGGACTACAAGAAGAAACCTTTACTGAGGAGAGGATCCTGAAGAAACTGAGGAGAGACTATTCCTAAGCTGAAGTGCTGCTTAGGGGATTGGCCAGCAGTGGTTGCCTTACTGCCAAAGGAAGGAGAAAGAAACTTTGTGTACTTTGCTTTCAACTTGTAAAGGATCTCCAAGGGCTTGGAAAAGAGCTTGCCTCCTGCTGAAGTCTCAGGGACAACAGACTTCACCCCCCAACTCCCCAGAGTTCTTGTGGAAGTGCCTGCTGCTGTTTTGGGCCTTCTGAGGAACTGCATGTCGCAAGGAGCTGGCAGCCCAACGCAACAAGATCGAAGCGTGGCCATATGCAAATCAGTCTGACCCTGTGCCTCATGAGAAAAAGTCCAGCCCGAACTGCCAAGCATGCCTTCCCTGTACCGGACTCAAGCTTCCTAGGACCAGTTTCTGGCATTACAGTCGTCTTCAGCCAGGCTTGCTTGAATCCAGTGGCAAGGTGAGCAAGGGACTCACATCAGAGCATACCCTGCCAACTTATGGCAAACAAAGCGGTAAAAAAGGGGGTGGTGATGGACAGAGCATCTGAACCAATCAAACACTCACACCCAGTCAGCAGATCTGGGTTTAATCCATCACCGTTCTTTAGCCAACTTCGCCACCCCAGTTCAGACATGGCCATATGCAAATCAGTCTGACCTTTGCCTCATGGGAACAGTCCAGCCCGAACTGCCAAGCCATGCCATCCCTGGACCGGACTCAAGCTTCCTCGGACAGGTTTCTGGCATTACAGCCGTCTTCAGCCAGGCTTGCTTGAATCCAGTGGCAAAGTGAGCAAGGGACTTACGTCTGAGCATACCCTGCCAACTTATGGCGAACAAAGTTGTACAAAAGGGGGTGGTGATGGACGGAGCATCTAAACCAATCAAACACTCACACCCAGTCAGCATATCTGGGTTTAATCCATCACCGTTCTTTAGCCCACTTTGCCACCCCAGTTCAGACATGGCCATATGCAAATTAGTCTGACCCTGTGCCTCATAAGAACAGTCCAGCCCGAACTGCCAAGCCAGGCCTTCCCTGGACTGGACTCAAGCTTCCTAGGACAGCCTTTCCATGGCGGTGGGACAGCCATGAAAAGGCTGTGGGAAATAGTAAACAAAATCCCGACATTGGTGGCTGTTCTGCACTGTTGCAATTAAGGGAATATGATTACGACCGCAACGCCTACGAATCCTGTTCGAGGCAGTGGTCTTTCCCTCCAGTGTTTCTGTTCCAACCACCAGTATCGTAATGCGGCAGTCAGACAGAGTCCCTGACTTTCAGGCGGACAGCTACTGGTGGCCTGTCAATGGTCATCTGCCCGACATTGTAATGAGCCTCAAAATATATTATGTTAATTGTGTGTCTTAAAATTGTTGTTTGTAGATCTAGTCCTAACTTTGCTGTTGGAAGACCTCTAAACTCTGCTGAGATTCAATATCCATTTTTCTTGAGTTAGACTCTTTAACTATTTTGCCTATCTTTTCTCTGAACCTTCATTTGATTCACTTCAGACTGACACTTTAACTAATATGTCCTCTATTTTGTTCTTTACAATGATTTGCATTGTCCTTTACTTGATATATCAAGGAGGACTGATTAACAATCCTGGATTGCATGCTTATTTGGTTGTTTGATTTACTAAATGAATTGTGCCTGTAACTTTGACTAAATTGCTAATAAAACTTCATGATTGGAAACCATCCTCTTATTTGTTCATTTTGGAGCAAAATTGATTTTATGGTAATTTGAAATTGATATTCAGGTGTTAGCCCCTTGAATACACTTTCTACTAATAACCAATGGTCCATTTGACCATAGGCACAATCTGTATAATGATTACACTACAGCAAGAAGGTATAGAAAATTGTACTGCATCACATCCAAGTGTTAACTGAAGGCATGTAATTGATAAACTTGAATTGTGATAATTGGGCATTTCCATTGATCTGACAATAATCTGGATTTTTAAGCATATTTATTGTATCTATATTAAAAGATTTAAAAAGTCAGACCAAGGGAGCAACATATATGTTGAATAGAAAGTGGGCTCAGGGATGACTTTTGTGGAACTCCACACTCCAGTATAACCTCTTAGACATGAAAGGCGGTAACAAGACCACATGACTAAGGTTAAATAGAAAAGACTGCAGCCATTTTAATGCTTGGCATTTTATGGCAATTACATTTAATCGTGTGATGAGGGTGAGACGGCACACAGTGTAAAAATTGTGAATAGAGCCAGTTGGATTAATTTTGCAGTTCCTCTTTAATCCTGGATCACCCATAGCTTATTCATCACAGATAGAAGAGCTACCTACATTCCATGGAAAGCGCAAAAGCCTGATAGTCATCTAGTCTAGTATTGTACATGAGAAACTGAGATAATTGTGGTGTGTGGCCAAGCGGGCAATGGCGTCAGACGTGCTTTATTAGAGCTCCGTCCCGACTTCCCCGACAATTCGCCAAATGTATCTAGAGGCTATAGACCACCTGCATCGGACACTGGTCAGGTCCGGAAAGCGCCAGGAGAATCCCCGGAATCAGAATCGCCGAGAGCCGCAACAGAGGACACAGAGCGGCAGACGAATCCAGGCAGAAGTGGAGGGAACCCGGCAACAACTACCAGGCAGCAACGAGGATGGGATACGCCCAGTACGCCGAGTGGCACCGGAGCCTTCGGCATGCAGGTACAGCAGCCCCGCCCAAACCACATGCTTACCAGAGAGTCAGCGGCTGGCCAATACAAGCTTATACGACAGCAGGAGCCCTGAACGCGCATGTTCCATAGGAGCTGAAAATATATAAAGAGTTGATAAAACAGGCCTGTGGTCACGGCCTTCCTGGACCAGCAGTGTCTATTGCCATACACGCAGGGGCTCCAGAAATGATATGGCAATCCAGAAGCTCCTGGCAAAGTAAAAAGCAAGCACCCCCTCTGTTTCTCAAGGTTTAAGGGGGAGATAGATCAGAGACACTGGCCTTTGCCACAAGGGTTCACGGGATTGATGACACACACTTTTTGGGCAATGTGGTGGGCACCTGCGTCCTGAACTGGGACTGCTGGTGCCCTGGATTTGCCTTTCAGGGACCTCTGGACCTCGAGGACAGCTTACAAATCCCATGCACCGCACTGTTTGAGGAACTCTATACAGCATACATGTTGATGTTATGGCAAGAGCTACAAAGACTAGTGTGATTAGTGGGGCCACAGAAACAACAGCATCCAACCCTATATATGATCATACCACACAATATATACCGTTTGTTAACATGGCCAGTAAACTATCGCTATTAGCAAGTAGCAACCATATTTCACAAAGAGGACGGTCACGTACAGGAACAGGGGGCATCTCTGCCCAGGCCCCCTTAACCCGCACACAGACAGACAAGATGGCTGGAGAAAGGTCAACAGAAAAGATGACTGCCAAGCTGGACGCAGCCCTAACAGCGGTAGAGAGACTGAATAAAACCATGGATCAAACCTGCACCTCACTAGCAGGTAAAATCGACAAGATGATAATTGATTTGAACCTGCTGCGCGCAGATCATCGTAAACTGGTGGATAGAACGTCGGCGACAGAGGCTATAGTAGCAGAGATTCTTACACAAACTACGGACATGGACAAACTCATTAAAGACCTTGAGTCCAGTGTTGATTACCTAGAAAATCGAGCTGAGGATGCTGAAGGGCGATCGAGGCACAATAATGTTCATAAAGTGGGCCTTCCGGAGGGAGAGGAAGGAAGACACGCAGTGGCATATGTTGAGTCCTGGCTCCATGATCTGATACCAACAGAAGCACTCTCCCTCCATTTTGTCGTTAAGAGAGCACATAGGGTACCGGCCAAACCTCCGCCTCCAGGTGTTAACCCTAGGCCACTCCTGATCCGTGAGTTGAACTACACAGAGACGCCATCCTCCAGGAAACCAGAAAGCTGCAAAAACTGCAAGTGGGTAACAGCACCATTACGTGTTCTGCAGAATTCACGGCACTGGTCCAAAAACAAAGATACTCCTTCATGGCTGCAAATGTCGGCTCCGGCAGCAAGACCTTAAATACTCCTTGCTGTTTCCAGTTAGACTAAGGGTGATAGTGCAAGGCAAATCACAATTTTTCAGATCTCTGGAGGCAGCAGGCGAATGGTTGAACACATGGGAATCTGAAGGGAACACACTGGTCTCAACTGGATCAAAAGAAACACATCCTAGCGGCCAGAACGGCAAGATCAGAAGAGACAGTAAATGCATCAAACCCTAAGGTCACAGCCCCTTGGACCAAACGAAGAACACATGAAGCAAGACCAACGAAGTGCTCTACAGGCAGCAGTGGAAGTTGGTGGAATGCAAGGGGAGATTTTGTCTAAATCCAGCATACAGGAGAGAGAGAGTGAAGAGGAATTAACGGAAGAGACTCTTTATTCAGAAGACTCAGAAGACCTCCCAAAGATCACCCTACAAACCGCGTACAATGTACATTAATCTTTGTCTCAATACTTAGAGAACGTACCGATTGTGAAGAAGCCGGCATAAACACAAGTACATATGGCCCAGTATATGGATACCATCTACCAACGTTCTGTAAAGTTTATTTGATGAGGTCGCTACGTGCTGCACAAAGTGGTGTAGAGAGGATGGGACTTAAAGACTTGTATTTATCCATAAACAGGTGCATAGTTAGGCACAATGGCCTGACCTAAATTTTCAGTGATTGCCCCGTTATATATGCCTTTCATATTGGGAATTTTAAGGGGTAACATGAACCTGTCTGTATTGTATTGTAAACATACTTCACGTGTGCAGCAACCACCCCTTGACATTGTTGGAATGTCATTTGATAAATCTAAAGTTTGGACAATTGTTAGTTGCATTCTCACCCTTTTGGTATTATATGTTCTAGTTAGATTCAGTTATGCCATCCAACGTGCGCTGGGTCATCACAACTATCTCATTGAATACAAGACAGATCAGTAACAGTCATTATTTAGAGTGTCTTCCTCACCCACAAGCACGATCCCTATGCAGCGTACACGCCGTAAACTCACCTTCGTAGTGACACCATGGCCCCAATCAAAATATGTACGTGGAATGTGAGAGGAATACATAGCCCCTCCTGTAGATACTTAATTTATTCATATCTCAAGAGACATCACGTTCAGGTTGCACTTCTCCAGGAGACACATTTAGCAGGGACCAAGGTCAGGAACTTACAGAGGACGTGGAGGGGTCAGCTACATGCCACAAGTTACTAGGTGTATGCCAAGGGCGTGCTAATTTGGGTCCGGCTGATCACTCTTCTTCACATAGAGGAAACCCTGATCAACATAAAAGAAAGATATGTTATAATAAGGGCCAGACTATGTTGCCAACCATTCATCATTGCGTCAATCTAGGCACCCAACACTGAACAGGCAGAGTTTCTGGATACCCTATCAAATAAATTAGCTGTTTGGCATGGAATTCCCATGATCCTTGGTGGGGACTGTAATAGTATGTTAGATGCAACCCTAGATCGCTTCTTTCCCTCCCACCTGGCGCGCCCACAATAGCCGCTATGAAGGCACTACACGGATGGGTCTCCCAATGGCACCTAGAAGATACATGGTGGCACAGGAATTCACATGATAAGGTATACTCATTCTACTCCGGGGCACATAGATTACATGTCTGACTAGATCGGATACTAGTGTCTGAGGAACTCTTACCAGCTATCAGGGAACCCCAATAATTAGGGAGAACCCATTCGGACCATAACCCACATACTCTACAATTAGACTGGTGTGTAGACACACCACCAATTCCAAGATGGAGGCTACAGCCAGACACATTAATGGATGAGATGTATCGAGATTCGGTGGGGGAGGCCATAGAACAATATTTTGAGGTACATACCGGCTCAACAACGTCACCGTTGATAGAATGGGATGCATTCAAACAGTTATTAGAGGGCACTGTATAGGCACACAAGCCGTCATGTGCAAACAACTGGAAAAAGAACTTACTGCCTTAGATAGGACCGGCAACGCAAGAACACAACGCAATCGCAGGACTGACTGAACGTTTCGCCGACTGTAAGGAGACACATGCACGATTGTTGGAAAGGCTTTGTTGCCCTAATTATGTAGCACATTCTGCGTGTACACATCACTCAAGGGAAAAAGCCGGCAGACTCCTTGCATGACTGATCCGGGCAGAAGACACTGCTTCCCCGATCACCTCAATCTGCTCCCTCGGAAGGCACCACACTTTGGGCCCGATGTAGGTGGCAAATTCCGGTCAGAAACGGCCGTTTCCGACCGGTATTTGGCACTTTGAGATGTAGGGGGCCAGTATTTACCTATTCGGTATATTTACCGAATCGGTAAATTTACAAAATCTGTAAAATACCGAATCGGTATTTTTACCGATTCGGTATCTTCCAGATGTAGGTGGGACTCTTCTGAGTCCCACAGGCCTTTCAGATTCGGTATTTTAACACCCAATCCAATTGGGTGTTAAAATACCGAATCCAGGTGTGCATGCACATGTGTGCATGCACACCTATGCCATGTGACAGACAGACATGCCCTAAGGGCATGTCTGTGTGCCACACGGCACACAAGCCAGTATTGGGGGTGCTAGAGGGTGTCAAAGTGACACCCCCTGCACCCTTGCTGGAATCGGTATTTACCGATTCGGTAAATACCGAATCGGTAATGCCCATTGATTCCTATGGGCTTCAATGCCCATAGGAATCAATGGGCATTACCGATTCGGTATTTACCGAATCGGTAAATACCGATTCCTTCCGATTCGATAATTTTTAAAATAAAATTACCTACATCTGCCCTTCTCTTTTTTACCACTTCTTAAATACCGATTCGGTATGAATCGGTATTTATGAAGTGGTAAAAAAGATTTACCTACATCGGGCCCTTTATTCCCAAAGGAACATACATAGGGAATTTACAACTCATTACGCCACACTCTATAATTCTGCGATCGTAGCTACACCCGAAGACATTCAAGAATATTAGGCAGACTTAGACCATCACAGATCATGCCCAACAAAAGTTGGAATTAGATGATCCTATTCTCCTAGACGAGGTAAGGGCAAGTATGGGTGCACTAGCAACAGACAAAACACCTGGGCCAGATGGCCTACTGGCAGAGTTCTACAAGGCATATGTAGGAACACTTGCACCTCAGCTTAAGAAAGCCTATGATACCTCACTAACTGATTCTATGCTCTCAGTTACTCAAAAAGAAACATTACTTATTTCTCTTCCCAAGCCAGGAAGTGATCCATTAATGTTAGGATCATATAGGCCTCTAGTGTTACTTAACAGTGACTATAAGATCCTGGCATCGATTATAGCTGCAAGGTTAGCACCACTGGTACGGGCTCTGGGACATAACGACCAAAATGGGTTTGTTCGTTCCCACCAGAAACACGTCACTTAATATCCGTAGGCTCTTCAGGGTACAGAAGTATGCTACAGATGGCTGGCCTCGCTCAGGATGCCTCGTGTTGGATTTAGAAAATGCCTTTGACTCCCTGGAGTGGCCGTACTTATTTGCGGTATTATGTGGATATGGTCTGGGACACTCATTCCTACATATGATCAGACTACTATATATGCAACCCTCCATCAGGGTCCGGACAGGGCAGCTACTATCGGATAATATAGAGATCAATAGAAGGACTAGGCAAGGCTGTCCTCTATCGCCGCTCCTTTATTCGCTAGCAATGGAGCCACTGGCAGTTCGGTTCCACGAGTAGGGTGTGGACTGGGGCATCAGGCTGGTGGATGGTCTGCATGCTGTCTCACTCATTGCGGGCGATCTGTTAATATATTTGAAAGATCTACATAATAAACCCCCTCCTTAGCAAACACCCTTGAAAGCTTTGAGAAGGTGTCAGGGCTTAGAGTAAACCGTTCTAAATCATTTCTGTATCCCTTCGGGAAGAGACCCCAGATCAGAACTTCCACATTAATGATTTGCTTCTCCATTGGCAACCAAACACTTTCCAATACCTGGGCATATTTATATACCAGGACCCCATAGATATATTAGAGGGAAACCTGACCAGAGCTGTAACTGCCATACGAGCGCAGATCAAATTCTGGAGGGTGCTTCCATTGAACATGATGGGTAGAGTAGATTTGAGTAAGATTGTAGTGATACCCAAATTATTAAATTACTTCTCCAACCTTCTGGTTTATGTCCCAGCCAAGGTATTTAGGGAGCTAGAGCAGATGATCGGAGGCCTTATATGGAATTCAGGCCATCCCAGGATAGCACTATGGAAACTCTATGCCCCTACTGAGTGGGGAGGCCTAGCGGTACCCAACTTAGAACTATATTACCCAACCACAATGGGTAACAGAATTGTTCACTGAACATGGCCTAGAAGACATGGCCACGATGCAGCCACCATGGTTCCAATCTCAGATATGTCACCTGTTCCACCCATTTGCTTGGCCTGGGAGCCCCTTGCAGGCATGCCTTGGCTTAGCTAATCACTGCTATGGGAGAAGCTTATACCTTACCAGAAGTACAGTGCTTTATGCCCCACTGCTCCCACTGTTGGGGACTCCCAGAGGAAAGGTGGGTACCTTTGACTGGATGCTTACACAATGGCATGTATCCGAGTTACACACATTGGGAGACCTGTATGCTGATGGGGAATTGATACCATTCGAGAACCTAGCAGAGGAATATGGCCTACCAGCAGGACAATTCCTACTATAGAACTCCATTAAAAGATCACTTACAGCGGCATGGGGAGAAATCAATGTAGAACCCAAGATACATCTCTTGATACAGTATTTGAATGTAATGGGCAATGGATCACACATAATACACTGGTTGGTGGAGGTGTAGTGAGGTCATAGAATTAACTGCAAACTGCAGACATCGCTAAGTTAGCATTAGTTCTTTTATGCTTGGCAGCCATCTTGCCGCTTATGCCCACATTACTACAGGCCTATATTCTTGTGGATAAACTGCTGATGCTCTTGTGCATGAGAACTGTCTGCCCTTCACACATTTAGAGGTACACCGTACTCCTAGTCTGCACAGCGTGTTCAAGGTCGAAAAACAATGTATGCTGTTGATTCACTTTTTAGTCAATCCCGCGCCCATAGACACAACATAAAGCACAGCTGCACTATTGAAAGTCGAGTGCTTTTGATATGGCATTGCATGCATGAAAAGGGCATTGGAGAGATTCATTCCAACGAAGAAGAGCTGTGCTTGTCCTGAGATATGATTCCTTGCATCTAATCTTAGAGGCATGGGGTCCCCCTGACAAAGCCTAGAGGTCTTCTTTAATTATAATAAACTAGCTTGTAGCACTTGCTTGTAGTACGGGGATATTGCTGACACCCTAGTGGCTCACCCAGACAGATTATATGACATTGTCCTCATGATTGAAGGCGACATACAACATGTAATTTAAGGGATATTTTGGGAAAATCTGGCTTCTTCTTATGACATTTTGTTGGCAGAGACATATTGGCCCCCACCTTTTGTTCATTGCAGCTCAGAGAGGGGAGGAAGTAATACTCCTGTGTTTCTCCTATAACGTCTCTAAGGAGCACACAGAGGCTTTTGCAGAAGAGTGGGCTTTGGTGGTTGCACCTGCGTTGTACCATACTCAGGTGGGCTGGGGTAAAGATTCTCCCCGCATGAGATAACTTTACAGTCTATGCCACAGCCACAACCTCAGCATTCCATCCATCGGGAGGCAAAAGCTCCAGTTTCAGAAATTCTGGCTCAATTAGAATATCTAAGGACTAATTGAGACATGTGTGTCACCAATGAATAACCCTTTGTTTACTGTAACCAAACCTGATGGGTCGTACCGACTAGTTTTGGATTATCGGCATTTAAATTCTCATTGTCATACCTGTGCGTTTCAAAATACCCATAGTTCTGCCCTAGTGGACAGTATAGTTCATCAAAAATATAAAACTACCCTTGATATTTCCAACGGCTTTTTCAGTCACAATTTGTCTCCTGAAAGTAGTCAATGGACCGCCTTTATCTCCGGCGAAATACAAAAACAATGTAGGCGTTTGGCTATGGGCTACAAAAATAGCCCAGGTGTATTCGCCGCCCGTGTCGTCTCTTTACTGTACGGCATTGACACTGATGCGTACTCATATATTGATTATATGTATCTCACGGATGACGAATTATGGCTGCATCTGTGTTGAGTCAACCGCATCATAGGGACTGTAGCCCTGTTTCCACTATCATTATAAAATGATTGCCCCGTTTGTGCTTCATGGAATTGTAACCATGCTGATTATATTGTTCTTATGCATTTCGCTGCTTGTGTTGGCTAGTATACTGCATTGTAGAGCATGTTAGTTAAAATAAACATTCTAAACTATAACGTGTCTCTATTTACTCATGTTGTGGACGAGTATGAGTGTTTGAACAAAAGAGTGTTCTTCTTCCCGCGATTCCTGAGAGCGACGGAGTGACATGTTCTAGGATGTCTAATCATTGGTATCTTTGCTGTAATACGGAGAACAAATGAGACACTATAGCTAGTCTGATTGGGGTTCTGGGTACTGAGGTGGGTTTTCTGGTACACCAAAACACACTGAGGTCCTGTTTTCCTGCACATAGTTCGGTGTATGTGCAGAATCCCTGCAACACGGCGCACCTAATGTTTGGTCTGGTTCTTATTTTAGAAGCACTCGAGTAATACTGGTGCTTGTCCACAATACCCTCACTTCTGTTTTCCGGTAAACAGTTGTGACGGCATAAACTACCTAAATTGATGTTTTTATAGGTCTTTTCAAGCTTGATATAATGACACTTTTTTGTTTGTTTGAATTGCTACCCTATATTGCGCTTCCATGCCTTAGGTTGTTCGTCTTTTCTGGTCCTTATGGATGACATCGATATTGCGGCTCATAGCCACGCACCACTACATCGTCATTTGCAAGCATATGGTGTCCCTGATGCGGGTGTCGATCTTATTTTTGTGGTGGGAGCTGATCCAGCTTATCACTTTGAGATGTTTTATTCTTGGGTAACATTCCCGGCAGTGAATGGAGATGATAACTTGTTCCATGTATACACTCACACTGCAACACCTAATGTATATCGGCCTCATAGGACTCTTGAAATTCCGATTTCGGTGTGGCAACACCGTATTTGATTTAATGGCGCCCTTTCTCCACACAATGATCCGGTCCGATTAGGCCCTTTATCATTCCCGCGGCCACTTAGCCAGTTTTGGCCGGGTGCACACCAAAGCCACGTTATTTGGCAGTCAGAGTGGAAGAACTTTGTGTATTGCACGGCTCCTTGATTGAGGTACACTGAGCACTCGTGCAATATGTCTCACGCAATCTCAAGGTGGGAGCACCTGGGGTTGCTGCGCAACCAGCTGGACCTGCCGGAATGTCTATTAGTCCTGTCATGGTTAATTCGGTTATGGGCAAGCGACCCCAAAATAAGGATCATTTACCTTACTGGCTTGCTGAGAAATTTGACCAGCTGAAAGCGGTATTTCCGAATAACACCCTTGTGGAAAAAAACAGGATTTTAACTATTAGTTTGCAGAAAGACTGAATACCTGAGGTAACCGATTGTGAACATTGGGGAAAAGTGTTCACGACGGTGTATGCGAAATGTTTTGGCACACCATCTATGACAGTGCTACCCTCCATGATTAAGCTGTATTCAGGCTGAGCACATACCGGAGGCGGCTGTGGAATTGGGGATGAGGTTGGTTGGAGTGTTCGACGTAGTTGCTGATCTGATCCTTGCAAATGTCAAGGGAGATGCAGCCAACTTTCAAGTGTCTAATGCCCTAAACCTTGTCCCGGAAGGTGAAAAACCCTGCGCTTTACCAAAAATCAATGCAAATGCCGATAAGACAATTGGCCACAATAGTTTGGGTGTACAGCCTTTTACTAAAATACCAGCGCAACAGCAAACACAGGCGCACAGTCCGCAAAGGACGACCGTCCATCTTTTCCAAAGAAAAATTAGACAATTAAAACACAGGGAAAGCAGCAGCAGAAACAGGGGTCGAGTGCCACATCACTGGCACCTGAGTCTTCTGAGCGCACTTATGATGTGCGCAACCACACGAGAATTAGATCCCCTGACAGATTTCAGGTTCCTGATCAGTGTTCTCCTCGTTCTTTACAGGACACATCAGGTTCACATGCTGGTGGCAGGGAATGCCAGGAGCGCGGAAGAGGTCGAGGTGCCCCCACAAGGATGTGAGCAACCTCGTCCAACTGACAGAAAAGGGAAGCTGGACGATTTTCCTCGTCAACGCCCACAATTTCGGAAAAAGAAAGTTGCTGCTTTAACAGCAAGATATGCCACAGATGGTGAGGACACTGCTCCAGAACTTAACATGGGCAGTAACGCTGCTAGACAGCGCAGTGGAGGTTACCATAGTGCGGCAAGCACTGCGTCCATTTCTGGAGGCGACAGCAACTGAAACGTTCATCGCAGTTGAAACTGCTGACACCCTAGTGCCTCACCCTGACAGATTATATGACATGGTCCTCATGATTGAAGGCGACATACAACATGTAATTTAAGGGATCTTTTGGGAAAATCTGACTTCTTCTTATGACATTTTGTTGGCAGAGACATATTGTCCCCCACCTTTTGTTCTTGCAGCTCCGAGAGGGGAGGAAGTAATACTCCTGTGTTTCTCCTATAACGTCTCTAAGGAGCACACGGAGGCTTTTGCAGAAGAGTGGGCTTTGGTGCTTGCACCTGCGTTGTACCATACTCAGGTGGGCTGGGATAAAGAAGATTCTCCCCGCATGAGATAACTTTACGGTCTATGCCACAGCCACAACCTCAGCATTCCATCCATCGGGAGGCAAAGCTCCAGTTTCAGAAATTATGGCTCAATTAGAATATCAAGGACTAATTGAGACATGTGTGTCACCAATGAATAACCCTTTGTTTACTGTAACCAAACCTGATGGGTCGTACTGCCTAGTTTTGGATTATCGGCATTTAAATTCTCATTGCCATACCTGTGCATTTCAAAATACCCATAGTTCTGCCCTAGTGGACAGTATAGTTCATCAAAAATATAAAACTACCGTTGATATTTCCAACGGCTTTTTCAGTCACAATTTGTCTCCTGAAAGTAGTCAATGGACCGCCTTTATCTCCGGCGAAATACAAAAACAATGCAGGCGTTTGGCTATGGGCTACAAAAATTGCCCAGGTGTATTCGCCGCCCGTGTCGTCTCTACTGTACGGCATTGACACTGATGCGTACTCATATATTGATTATATGTATCTCACGGGTGACAAATTATGGCCGCATCTGTGTTGAGTCAACTGCATCATAGTTTTGTTTGCGGACTACGGCTATAAGTTTAACTTTGCTAAATCACACACTGCAGAGTACCCAGTGTTGTTCCGGGGCTACAAGCTCAATAATGAAGGTAGAGGCTTGGAGCCTCGCTTCTTTGAGAAATGCTCACGTTTGGGACCTCCTACAACCCTGAAAAAACTAGTCTTTGCTGAGATTTTTAAACTTTGGACAAACCTATATTCCCGAATGTGGCCAGCGTATCAAACCATTGTATGCTTTGATATAACCTACCTTTTCAAAAGCCTGCTGGCTTCCAGAAAATTCTGTTATTCTGCAATCTTTGCAGTCGATCTTCTTGAATCAAAATACTTGTTGACACGTGATAACTACACTAACCTGGTGATACGTATCGTGCCAGGCGCGGTGGGTTTCACATACTTGACATATAATGAAGGTGACACAGTGCCTATTGATTACAAGACACATTTGTACAATTCAGCTGAGCTGCAGTTTTCCATTGTTGAAAAAATCTTAACGGCTGTACAGACGGCTATCCTGAAGGAACGCGCCCTGACACAAGGGAAGCACATTTTGGTTGTGACTCCATATCCGGCTCTAGAAGCAGTGACAAAAGCAAGTGTACCAAATTCCAAAGCTTTGCATCCATGGTGGATACAATGGGCTATTTCATTGTCATCTTCAGATGTTACCTTTATCTTTGACTCCTCCCTGGAAATGCAGGAGTTTTTACAGTATGAATTTGTTCGACCTGCTCCTATGTTTATGCGTCCGCCGGAGGAGTACCATTGTATCATTTACACTGACGGTTCAGCGCAACCAGCGACGGAGTCAAAGCATTCTTACTCAGCAGCATGCGCAATTGTGGCTGGTGCAATAGTGAACGGAGAGTTCAAGTCGAGTGTTTTACACACTCAGGAACTAGGTGACTGTACCGCCCAATTGGCTGAGCTGCGTGCTCTGGTGCTTGCACTTGAGTTTGCAGATCCGAATGTGACTACTATCAATGTGAGTGATTCCTACTACTGTGTTCAGTCTTTCAATGACAACTTACACTTTTGGTCCCAAAATGACTATTGTGATTCTAAAGGCAGCGCAGTGAAGCATAAAATGCTTTGGGTTGGAGTTGCAGATCTTAAAGAACGTCTGCCTCTCACAAATGGCCACCAACGTGTAGGAGTACAGGCGGTTGGCAATAGTTTAGCTGATGAGGCAGCTAAATCAGCTATAGCCATGTTTACAGTTGCAAGATCCATGAATGAGATTGATAATGACATCTTGGTAGCTATTACTGCTACAGAGAAGGGCAGTAATTACCTGCAGGGTTTCCCTTAGAAACACTCTTATCACTTAAGTCCCAATAGATAAAGTTCATTTTGTGAGGATTAACAACACTGGTGGCAGGTTGGTTCCCAACACAGACAGACGCACACGAAGGCTTGGCTTAGGCCCATGCTGGAGTGTCTGCAACTGTTTCTATCTTACAGCAGCGGTTCTGGTGGAGTGGGTTGTATGAACAAACCCGTAATTATGTGCTTTCATGTGAAATTTGCCAACAGATTAAGCCATCTATGGTAGCACGACCACCACAAACACCGCTGTATAGTTCTAATAGACCTTTTGGATGTGTTGTTTATTTAGATCACTGCGGTCCATTTTCTTCTGAACCTGACTATAAATTCATCTTAGGTACAGTTGATTCGTGCACTCATTTTCTTTGGGTGTGGCTCCAACGAAGTGCTGACGCTCGAACGGTCATCAGGGATTTGCGTGTCTTTGTGGGAATTTTTGCATGTGGCACTTTCCATTCTGACAAGGGTCCTGCATTCGCCTCTAAGGTGTACAAGAAGGCCAGGGGGTCTTTGGGAGTGCAGGTCAAAATTTAGTTGTGGAGCGAATGAACCGTGATTTAAAGCAATCCATGACAGCTAGGGTCCTAGGTACTGGTAGAAACTGGTTCGCCCATTTGTATAGTGTACAACGTGCACTAAATAATCTCCCTAGAAGATCTCTGGGTGGGCTGACCCCATACAAAATGCTCTTTGGCATGAAAATGTTTGTGCCAGACTTTGATGGTCTAGACATTGCAGACTCTGCCACATCCTTTGACGTAGATAATCATTCTACTGTATTACAGAAGCTAAAAGAGACCCGGGACTGTCTTGCAAAGGAACATTTGCCCTCAGCCACTGATGCAGCACTGCAGATTCCGGTAGTCGGCTGGCTACCCAAAGTCGGAGACCTGGTCCGAGAGAAGGTGGAAAACAAAAAAGAGTTTGGCCCCGCTTATTGTGCACCTGTCCCAGTGCTTGGTGTGAAGGAAACTCGTACAGTCATTTTACCACCACCTACTGGTCGAAAAGACAACAGAAACGTCTCTGTGGGCAATGTCTAGTTACAACATCTGGCCAATCCTGAATAGTATAACACCAGTGTCTTCATGTATGGCGATTTCCAGGATAACAGTGTTGGGCGCTTCTGACACCGTGCAACCTGATACTGCCATAGAAATGGACTATGTCAATAACCCTTTTCTTAACCTCCCTACTTCCGGTCTAAATGAAGAAAATTAGTATACTTATCCTGCAAACGAGTCGTCACCAGGGATGCAGCCTGATATCCTTCAACAGTCATGTTTCTCTTTTTACTCAGACACTACATTATCAGTAACTCCCTCCAAATTCTCAATTTTAGTGGCCTTGTTTAAACAAACTTATATGATTTCGCCTTGGACATACATTTGGATAGTCCTTTCGGCCCTTTTTCTTTTCATGTCAATTGGATTTGTGACATTCTTTTTCCTTCTCATAAATGGTCACTACATACCTAAACGCTCTGCTGTGAAACTGGTTGATGGAACTTTAGCCCCAAATTCGTCTTCTCGCATCTTGAAAAAGGACCTGACTTCTGTTAACATCTCCCCCTGGGCAGTTGTGGATGGCATAATTTGATATGCAGTGGATTTTCAGATTCATGGCGGCCCTACAGAGATAATTAACGTGCCAAATGTACTTCGTGTTTCCATGGTGATGTAGTGAAACACAATATACGATCTGATGATTGGGACATACATGCAAAACAATCTCTGTTTTGTTGAAATACTATGCTGCTTTTGATGCTGAAGATTTGTATTTGAATACTGCAAATTATGCTGATTTGTTTTGCTACCATCATTATGGCCATCATTTCCTGCATTAAGCTAATACATTCAGAAATGTTTCAAATTATACACAGTGGGAACATTGCCTGGCTCCATTGGAAGGTAGCTCCAAAAAGTTTTTGAAAGAATGTACATATTTTACAGGTTTTGATAAACCCAACCCGAATTCCTTTTATTTTAAATTAAATGTTTTATCACATTCTAAAGTGATGCTCACCCACACCAAATTAGTGCATTCCCAATATTTTATTAATGATTTGTCTGTGGATGGCTATGATCTGTGGGAGGCCACAATAGACCTTAAATCTGTGTGGGGATCCAGACTCTGGCAAGTGCGTGGCACTGAAGCTTTTCATCGCGCGTATCTTATTCCTACTCAGATTTTATTTTTGAATGATTCAGTCTATCAGACTACGTGTTTTGGATTAGCTACTTCAAAGCAAATAAATGCCCCTGCCATTCCCACTCTGGCTGCATAACTGAACTGGACCAATCATACTGATTATTCCATGGACGACTTGCAGTCCTTATTCTAGAATGTTACTTTTAATATTTCTGATTTAGACCCCCTAGGTTGGTTGGGCTGGCAAACAAGCTCAGATTTGTGCCAACAGCGTTTCCATGACAAGGCCACTGGCTATACACAGGAAAGGCCTGATCCCCGTTTTTCTAATGCCCATTCATTCACTACTTACACGGTTGGTAAATTATGTCAAAACTGGTTAAAACACTCAACACTTTCCTCTGTGAAACAACATTTGTCATTATTATCAGGTGACATTGATTTGACAGATTTTATAAAGGCCCTGCTGGTGCTAGATCGAAACAATTTATTTACGCAGCCTATAATGAAATTGGGAAGCTTTCGCAAAATTGAGGCTGCTTCCTGGTTAAGGGCCATAGACCAAGCTAATTTGGAAAAAGTCCTTGCTGTTGTAGATAATAGTATTAACAAACTTTCCTACCGCATTTATACATTGGACAGTATTGCTTCATCTGTTGTTGATATTGTGCAAGATGATGTGTCCGATTTGTATCATGGACAGAATCAATTCTATTCAATTATGCAGTTTGCATGGACGTTGCAGACTCTTACAGGCACATGCATCAAGCGATTTAGGAATCGCAAACGGTGCGAATCGCAAAATTCGGCCGTTTGCGATTCCCAAATCACTATTTGGGATGCATCAACCTAAAAGTGAAGAAATCGCTATTTTTGCGATTTTTTAAAGTGCGATTGCTTTTAAGGAATCGCAATTTTGCGATTCCTTAAAAGCAATGCATGAAACTTAAAAAAATTGCAATTTCGCAATTAGAGAGAAAAAATTACCATGAGGTTGGACCTCATGGTAATTTTGCGAAAAGTTAGAAATATGCAATTTTGTTCATATTTTTAACTTTCATGTTGTGCACACACATGCCCTTAGGGCATGTGTGTACACAACATATGTGCATTGTTTGATTTCAGGGGTGCAACAGGGTGTCCTTTGGACACCCCTACACCCTTGAAATCGCAATCTCAATTTGCGATTAGCTAATTGCGAATCGCAAATTGAGATTGTCTTCCCATTCATTCCTATGGGCCACTAGGCCCATAGGAATGAATGGGAAGGGATTCCTTAATTGCGATTCGCAAAATGCTATCGCAAATAAGGAATTCTAAGGAATAGCAATTTATTTAGCGATTTCTTGATGCATAGGCATTTGCGATTCCTTAATTGCGATTCCTTAAAAATCGCAATTAAGGAATCGCAAATGCCGAGATTGATGCATGTGCCTGTTAACCTCTTCCGTGCTCATGACGAGCTCAGCTCGTCATGAGTCACGGTGCCGCTGTGCTCATGACGAGCTGAGCTCGTCATGACACGCGCGGCGCCCACACGCGGGGATAATTCCCCTGCTGTGCTGAGCGTTCTATTAAAACGGGCGTGGCAAAGCGCCACAGTGCTGCGTGATGAGCTGAGCTCGTCACGAGCACTGCGGCGCTGTGCGCGCCCCCTCTCCCCCAGCACAGCAGGGGAATCAGCCTAGCGGAAAAGGGATTAAAATGGGGAAGGTTCTTGGGATTATTTGAACGCCATATCTTTATTTATGCCGTTTAGCTTAACAGACAAACATGTCCATGAAAGATGCTACATACACGCTTTTACACATTGAAAAATTGGAGCCTTCGCCCTTTTCTGTAGCCGAAACTGAAGCTGCTGACTGGCTCATCCATGGGGTAATAACCTTACCATTTCCATCATTTAAATTTACTTGTATGAAGCATTACGCCCTAGGCCGCTATGAACCTTTAGGCAGTGCATTCCTTCATGAGGTGTGGTCTTTACCATTTGCTTACAGATGCTTGGGGGATGAAAAAGAGGTTTGCCTAACTGGGTAATCATGCAATTCAACCATAGGCCATTCTTTGGTTTGCAAAAATATGTAGTTGCACGGAGTCTGTAACTTGACAGCCCCAAATCTCCCATTGCATTTTGAAAAGTGTTCCAGTGCCCACTATTACACCAATTTTCACTCTGCTTGCAAACAGTAGTTATCTGCTTTGAAATAATGAGAAATGCTGCGGTATGCTTGCTGGCATCCCTAACATTGTGACAGTCTTGCAACCAGTGGCAGCTAGTGACATTTGAAAGTGGTGAGGCGTAAAAATATAGTGGTGGAGCACACCATGGCGAGCATGCGTAGCGAGCGAGCATGAACGACCTAAGGAGGGTTCGGGGGGTTATCCCCCTCCAGATTTGTTTTAAAAATTAGTTGTCAAATGGTGCATTTTCAAGACTTTTGGAAGCCACTGTGCTAAATAGAAACAGGCCACTGCCTCCCCTCAAACCATTGTCAGTTCCAAGGCCTCATGAATGAACCATTCTAAATTGCAATAAACCACAATTAATTTTAATAATGTTGCATAAATAGGTTGGACCTGTCTACTGAGCCAGTGCCTAAGTGAGATAAAGTGTCATTTAAGATGGCCCAACAAAGTCAAATGCTCACTTTTTCCACATAGAATATCACACCACATCTCTTTTCACTGGAAAACAGTCCCACAATTTGCACAATTCACGGGAACACAACAGTACAATAAGCAAAACTGATATACTACTATGAGAAATGCACTCACCTGTTGTTGGCTCCGCTGTGAGGGAAACAGCTTCTGTCACTTGCTTTGCTCACCTTTCCTGACAGCCATGAGGGGAACAACTTGCCGGGACAACTGTCCTACCCTCCAGGTCCCGCTGTGAGTGGAACGGCAGCACAGGATGGCACGCACAGGACTACAAGCCCCAGCAGGCACTACCAGACGCTTGCTGAGGGCATCATTGCGGTGCCAGGAAGCGCGTTAAATTGCCAGCAGCCCTCCCGCAGCGCAGGAGGGCCGCTCACCAGTTGTTGGCTCCGCCGTGAGGGAAACGGTTCCTGTCACTTGCTTTGCTCACCTTTCTTAACTTCTTTTCCGATTCGTGTACTATAAGACGCCGACTATGGCACTGCGCGACTAAGCGGCACCCTGAACGAGAGGCACGGCCATAAACCTTCAACTACTTTTGAGAGCTGTGGGGCCACAGTTTGAAAACTTTCTCTGCCGTACAACCGAAACAATTACAATATTGGGAGTCCTTTTGCCGTTTGCTGAGATCTTCGCCAGTTGCACTTTTCTAACTCTACTGTACAGTGGATTGTAACCATACTCGACCTGGCATCACTATTAACCATTTTCTGGTTATCCACATTGGACCAATGATCTCTACTGTTTAGTCCTTATTCAGTTTGGGTTCCATTGGACGAAAGGCCTTATCATTCTCTATCCAGCTTGAGGCCGCCTGATCTTAGCTCAGAAGTCATCCTTCTTATTCCGCGAGGCTTCATTGATTATGTACATGGCTCCCTGATGAAGGTGTACAGCCGCAAAGCACATAGGACACAGATTTCCAAGAGCCATGCCAGAAATGAATGTCCTCTATATATAATGAAGTGATCATTTTCTCTGTGTACTTGATACAAATTGAACTATTGCAAATAATTTCATGTTAAAGACATCTACTATTGACACTGTGCGAAATTGACTTGATTTTGGGCCAGTATGAGAATTGATTTTTGTATCTTTACTGCCAGATCACAATGTAAATTTGAACATAGAGGATTATATGTTTTCTCTACCCTTTTTTAATGTATATATTTAGTATAATTGATTTCTAAAAACAATAAAAAATAATTTTGATAACATGGAATAAAGGTTGCATGTATACTTTCATGACATGTAATATTCAGTTCCACGAATATTCTCAACTTTCCTATTGTAGCGATTTCAGCCCACAAATATCCTTGCAAAGGAGGGCATCGCAATAACCGCTGCACTACATTTCCCAGAACACCCTGGGCTCTAGCGGTCCGGAACTCACAATCGGATGCTGGTATATAAGCGCCTCCCAGGAAGAGGAGGGTGCTTGTCAATCCTTCCGGATCCCTTGACTGAGCCTGTTGTTCTGAAGATATCCCAGAGACCTGGTTCCGCGGACGCTTTCCTTCCCGCTGTTGAGGGCGACGCTGCCGGGTTCCGCGGACGCTTTCCTTCCCGCTTCTGAGGACTACGCTGCTGGGTTCCGCGGACGCTTTCTTTCCCGCTTCTCGAGGTAGGATTTAGTGTGATAGAGCGGCCGTGCTATCTAAACTGCTCCTTTCATTTCGTGTGTTTACTTTTACTTTCCTTGAATCCTTTCATTGCGGAAGGTATTTACCGCTCGGCAAGCAGACATTGCCTTTCCCTGAAGTGATTGTAACTTCACCTTGTTTCCAGGAAACTATTCAAGACGCTCAGAAAACCTTGCCTTCCTTCCTTTGGTTGCTGTGATTTCAACAGCAGAGGATTATTTGAGAGGCAATTCGTGCTACGGACCGGGTTACCGTGGGGCGGTTCCTACCTCGAACACTGCTGGGCATCTTGTAAGTGTTCCCCGAATTAATCCTGTCTGTATCTGTATGGGTCAGCCTATTGTCCTAGTAAACCAACTCTCCTTTTGTCTCAATAGCTGCTCTGTGCCAAGAAGAATTAGAGACCTTAGACCAGACCTAGACGGGTGCCCTATCAGCAGTGTATTTTCTTATTTTGTCCCCTTCCCTTTTCCCCGGAGTGCGACCTGCCCTAATTGTGTTTCTCACATTGGGGGAGTTGGGGCTTGAGGGAACTGGGAGGCCTCTCTTCAAGCTGTTGTCCCTGCTGGCTAGAAAGAACAAGGTTAGTGGCATGTGCGTTTCTATATTGGGCTACTAACCTTCTGATAACCGTGACACCTATATTGTTACATTTACATTCTAGTTATTTTCCCTGATTTATGAATTTGTGTGAGGCGTACCCTTGTTCTTACACATTTTGCTCACCTTTCCTGACAGCTGTGAGGGGAACGGCTTGCCGGTGTACTGTCCTGCCCTCTAAGTCCCGCCCTGATGGGAACTGCAGCACAGGACTAAAAGCACAGGAGTACAAGCCCCAGCAGGCACTGCCAGACGCTTGCTGAGGGTGTCATTGCGGCGCCAGGAGGCGAGTTAAATTGCGAGCACACCTCCCACAGTGCAGGACACGCTCACCTGTTTTTGGCTCTGCTGTGAGGGAAACGGCTCCTGTCACTTGCTTTGCTCACCTGTCCTGACAGCCGTGAAGGGAACGGCTTGCTGGTAAACTGTCCTGCCCTCCAGGTCCCGCCTTGAGGGCAATGGCAGCACAGGACTACAAGCACAGGACTACAAACCCCAGCAGGCACTGCCAGACGCTTGCTGAGGGCGTCATTGCGGCACCAGGAGGCGCGTTAAATTCAGAGTGGCCCTCCTGCAGCTTGGGAGGCACGGGCATGCCCGGGCGCTGCCTGGGCATAGCCCAGGCCAAGGGTGGGCCCATCCACACCCGTCAGAGACCAGAAGAGGCTGGGCTGGGCCACCTCCCTTGGTTTTCTACAGGCCCCTTTGCTGACTCCTCGAAATAGATTCATCCTGATGCGGGAAACATCACTTACAACGCAAGCATTATAACGCACTACCATTACATCGCAACCATTACAACGCAAACCATTACAACGCATTGCGCTGGGGAGCGCTCTAGGATAGGGAATATATTTAATTTACTATCCAACACCTTCCCTACTATCCACGGGGACTGGAGTTGGAATAGTAAATTAAATAATTCACTATCCAGCGCCTAAAAGCACTATGCGTTGTAATGGTATGCAATGCAAAAACCGCGTTGTAACAGCAGGCGTTGTAATAGCCTGCGTTTTAACGTCATAGATCCTCCTGATGCAGAAGCAAGGTTAGTGAATCCTGCATTGTGAACCCCCCCCCTTCGGTCACTAGTCCAACCTGGATTTAAATATGAGTGAGCAAATTGGCGCAGGGAAATCCAGCGTCTCACTCCAACAACCCTCTTCTTTGAACAAACCAACTTCCATAGATAGAATGTTACAGAGAGCCATTGGAGTTGTTGCCACCAAAATTGAACTGACTGAAAGACGACTGTCTCTCACCCCTGCTCTAGCACTACCCATTAGTCTGCACAATGTAACAGGCTCACCATTGCCCACACCCCAGGAACATTCAGCTTCCCCCCCAGGACCTGGGTGGCGGGCTCTGCGAATGTGGTATAGCATGAAGGTGTTCGCCCCAAAGTCAAGAAAAACAAACCAGCTGCATCATTGGGTCAAAAGCGAAAAAAACAAACAACGACCCATCATAATCCTGGAGACCAAAGGGAGGTGTTACTGGGAACACCCCCACAGCCAGATTTGGAGCAGCCCCCTTGGGTTATGAACGTAATGGTGGAACTACAGGTCCAAGTAAAGACTATTGTGAAGGATGAGATTAAAAACATATTGGAAAGGATAGACAAACTTACTAAATTGGGCGAGTTATGAGTGGATAAGTTTGAAGCAGCACTAAAGGCAAAGGAACCACTGAACCCTGTAAACAAACCCCCCCCCCCCCCAAGGTATTAACCCTGAAAACCTAGTGACCATTAACATACGAACATCCAACTTAGCGAACCATTCCAACCAGGAGGGTGGGGTACAGCAACTGAATCCAGTGCTTGCGTATTCCCTTTTAGATTGCTATCACCAGAGAGACAGGGGGGGCATCAGCTGTCACATTAGGCCATTTTTATCCCCCCCCACATATTCCTCCCGTAAGAGGAAGGCAAGGCCAATAAGGGGGGGATGGCTACAGGGAAACTTATTTTCCGCATCAGGCCAGGGTCAAACTTCTCCCCTATCTTTTAATATTCCAGTACAAAATAGATATAACCCCCTAGAATCAGTAGATTGACTCTCTCGAGAGAGGTCTACCCACAACAGCACCATAACCAACTAGGCAAGGCGGGGATACAGCAAAATTCATGGGAACAGAGGAGAAAACCCCCAATACAGAGCTTGGGGACAGAATTGGGAAGTGAGACAAGTATATCTAAGTTACCAGGGAGCATACATATGACAGCAACTATATACTCTCCAACCCCTGATTCCTTCCATCATGAAACGCAGATCTCGACCACAGTCCAGAGGGATATAGTTACCACATTACACTTCCTGAAACTGTGAGTATAGAGGGTGGCAGCCTCTCTCTCATCTTTGTAGACCTTACATCAGCCTTCAATCTAGTACCAAGGGACAAACTGTGGGTAATCCTAGGGTGTCCGAGACTATCTTTGTCATCAGATAAAAGGTCTACATGAGGGCAACTTTGCTCGAATCAGATTTGGCAAAAATGGCGAACTTTCATCCCCCTTGCCTGTTGAGAGAGGGGTCCGGCAGGGCTGTGTCCTGGCCCCAACTCTCTTTAGCCTCTTCATCAATGGCTTGTTCGAATCACTGAGCACTGGGATAAACATTGACGCTCCAAAGTTAGCCAAATGATTAATACCTGCCCTAATGTGTGCCAACAATATTCTTACATTAGCTAAATCCCCTATGGAAATCCAGAGAACACTAAATAACTTCAGCTCCTTCTGCAAACAACGGGGACTAGAAATCAGTGCACAAAAAAACAAGTACATGGCTTTCAATGTAGACAATTCCACCCGCCTAAACCCCTTTCTGGAAGGTAAACCCCTAGAGAGGGTATCCATTTTTGACTATCTGGGAATAACATTGACAGAAAGAATGGACTGGGGGGCATAAATTAGCAAAATAGGTTTAAAATTATCCCAGACAACGGGTGGCATTTTAAAACTTTATAGGACCTATTCTGATAAACTAGTGAGCCCAGCTGTGGAAATTTATGAGGCCCAGGCCAAGGCGGCTGCACCCTATGGAGCAGAACTTTGGGGGTACTGTCCACCTGGTCAGATAGCCGGTACTGAGAATTCATTTGCCAGACAACTCATTGGGCTACCACCCAGCACACCTTTAACACCTTTACGTATGGACCTATGGATTAGACCCATTGACGAAAAAGCTGCACTTAGGCCTATATTATACTGGGAGCGCTTGTGGTCTACCCCTGAATTGGTCTCTTATAGAGAAGAACTGACTGACGTCATGGGGTTACGAGGTGCAGGGAAGTTGCCCTGGTTATCATACATTAAGAAAATATGTGTGGATTTGGGCAGGGGCAGGCTGCGGCAAAACGCTGAAGAAACCTCGCAAATAACCTCTAGAAAAGCCTTGGTAGAGAGTTACAGAGATTATAAACTCTCCCAGCTGGAGAGGAGACCCTCACTGGGGAGATTGACGGCCGGGTTTTTGGACGTAAAAGCTGTTTATGCTCTAGAACAGATGACATACAGCCGCTCCTGGCAAACCAGCTCTATCTGCAATTCAGACATGGAGTTTTACTGCTGCGCTCATTTACAAAAAAGTGGGAGGGACATATAAATGCAGAGTGCCCAGTGTGTCCCAATGTAGAAGAGACCGATCTCCATGTGATATTTTTCTGCCAGGGGTATAAGAAGTCAAGATCACGATGGCTAATCCAGCTCTGTAGAAACATGGGGTCTACACATTGTCGTGACATGTACAGGATTTTAGTTTGATACACGCATCCCCGTTGTTTTCTCAATATCACGATATTTGTTCTCCATGTGGCATACACACAGAGCCATCCTAAAGAAGCTGTAAAGAGGATACATAAGTGTATATGATTATTTTCTACAACTGTACCTATTTTGTACCCTCAGAGACAATTGATTGATTTTAAATTCTTCGATTTTTTTTGCATATAGAATTGATTCCTCAATGTACATAGCTTTCATTCTATGTTATTTTTAATCACCCTGATAATTGGAGATAAATATGCTGGTCGAGTAAATGCACACACGAGATTTACCCATCTAATGTATTTCCCATAAGCACTTTCCTTAATTGGTTGTCGCCCGCAAATGCCGCCATAGTGCCTGGATTGTGACTCTCTTTTTATCTTTATGTAATTGGATTTTAACGATTTCATACTACTGTTTTTTAACGGTGCTTTTATGGCCATTTGAGCCGAAGTAAAGTTTTCATGATGATGATGACTATGAGAAAATCACAGTGCGCATCCCAGGACGTTACCACAGGAAAATAACACAAGAATGTGCACACCTCAAAGGGAAGCAACAAGAAAATATTCCTGCGAGGTGCACTGTATACAGGTGCACACAAACAAAGCAGAATTCCCCGACTAATCATTACACTGGAGTTCTTTAAATCCGGCACACCACACAGTAGTGCACTAAGCCCTGATCTTCTTTTACAACAAAGCTCCCTCAGGCAGGCTGAAGCAGGGCTAGGCACTGCCACAACACTTGTGTGACAATCCCACTACATGCTGAGCGGGCAAGTGCACGGCTCATGAGGCCTAGTAAAAACATGGAGCCTACTGGAAGGCGCCCAGTGATACAGGCACCCACTAGCTTTAGGAGTAGGAATAAATGTGTCATTGTAACTACCCTTGAACTTTTCAAACATGTCACTCCGCGCTCTTACACTCATGCCTGTGCTGCAAGGCAGTCATATAAAACTCCTGAAACAAATAAAAATATTAGATGTTTCTATTGCCCAACTTAATAGACCTCGTTATGTCAACCTCATTAAATAAAGGCGTGATTCAGAACCTTACGGGAGTCTTATGTGTGACTTTGAACTCAAACACTGATGAGTGCAGCAGTCCACTCACAAAAACGTACTTATCCATCCTGGCGAAGCTCAAGTCTGCTTCCCCAACGCTGCTCTACCAAAATTACTTCTTTATTAAATTATAAATGTTGTAACAAAACGGAACTCATAAAGGAGACACCACAAATAAAATGGCAAGAATCAAGAATTCAAGCCTTTGAGAAACTCCTGATCATGAACAGAGTTATAAAGATCAGCAGAATCAAAACAGGAAGCCTTTTCCATTTCAACGTTTAGCTTTCTCTGCAGCAAGCGAAAACTGAAGATTGGTTACAGTTTACCCATGAAACACTGCGTTACTCAAACACAAAGCTATGCTGCACATTAATTGTATCACTTACCAATGACTTACTTTCTGCATGGGTCCATTTTGCTTTTAGTGTTTTACTGAATAAACACGCAGTCAGATAATGAGGGTGTTCCAAGATACACGCTGGGATACACTAACAACATGTAATAAGATAAATTGCGAGATGGGTGAAAATATGAATGAAATGAAGATCCATTCAATAAGCTACCTACAGATTCCTACATTAAGACAGCTTCCTAGCTGAAAAGGGGGAACAACTTAAGGCACAGAGCAAATTTGCATCCAAACACAGATAGTTAATGACTGAAAGCATTTCACAAGACAGTCTTCTGTAGGCAGGGCAATTAGGCATCAGTCACTGATCACTCTCCATCTGGCCTTTTAGAAGCCATGTTAGCCCTTGGATGTCCACTGTTAGTGCCACTTCTATCTTGCAAATTGTGACCTACATTTAAATTTAACAGTCCCTGTTGCACTGATGAGAAGTGAATGTGGGGGTCAGAAGATCAATCCTCACTATCACTGCTAGTATCAGAATCAATTTCTTCCACAGAAATATCTAATGATGCCACCCTGCCAGAAGACTAAATTATGTCCTCTTCTCCTTCTAGCCTACGATTCCAGTCGATAGGCCCCTCTGCATTTATTTGCAAGAGGGCAAAAGAGGTCTCCTTGGAAGTGCTAGTATCTACAGATTGCATCAACGAGCTTGTAGACTGATCACTGAGGGAGGTAAGGGCTCCAGTGGTGAATGCATGATTTGGTGGTTGAACTGAGCCAGCTCCCTGTGCAACATTAATGTCTGCTCCATCAGCCGAACTTTCTCTAAATAATCTGAGATGTGTAGGCGCACAATCTAACCAGCGACCAGCCATGCCCTTTTTTGGAATGTCCGTGATGTCCCTCTTGATTTTGCACCGCCTGCCCTGCTCGTTGTGCCGGAACTGTACCATGTTTTCTAGATCTGCTATGTACAAAAACCCAGCAATAAACATTTCTGTGTTCTTTTTGCCTTTGGTAAAGGCATCTTCTAGCTCTCGGCTAGACTGCCACCATCCATTCCTGCCCTCATAATACCATGCTTGCTCTCCAGTCCCTCTAATTGCTGCTTTCAATTCCTCTTGAGACAATAAGGTTGGTTTGTCAAGTAAGTCCTCAGGAATCTCTTGGTGGCACAGGGCGCATCGCTTTCCAAGACAGGAAGCTCCCTTCACACACACAGGTAGCAAAATACATGTTTACACGGCAAGCTGACTGAGTGCACACGTCTGCAGGCAAATGGCACATTCAGGAACAGTCAGAGAAGCAGCTGCATTAGTTGCTCAATAAGTTTCTTGCTGGTAGGAAGCATATTATCTGAATGATCAATGTCTTCACAGCCAGCCATCCTTCAATCTCTCGAATATTACAAAATCACACCCCGATGCCTGCCTTTGCTGCCGTCCAGCCATTGCAATGCTGTTTCACTCTCTCAATGCTGCTCTACCATAAACTTTAAAAAATGTCCGCCAGGGCCTTACCTGGGCAGCTGGTGACTCCTGAGTTCACTTTAGTCCCCTGCAGTCGAATCAGTGCTGCTGTGGTGGCACCGGCAAGCAGCACCAGTCAGGGACATCTTAAGGATTTTGGGGGCCCTGGGCCAAAGATATTTTGGGGGCCCCTGTTCAGAACAATCTTTGAATTTATGATCCACTTTGAGCCCCTGTTTCCCACACAGTTTCCACTTCCTCAGCTGCTTTAGTGATCCAGTTTGCATCATAGGCATTAGCCTATATATTCCTGATGTAAATGGATGCGTGCAGCTGACAGCGGTAGGATTTAGTGTTTCCTGCCCTGCTACTAGGTTTTTCATATTTTTTAAATTGTATATGTGTGGCTGAATTACTCTGTGCTTTTTAAGAATTTCTCCTACCCACGCGCACTTGAACTTTACTAAATTCTGCTTGTCTACACCTCCTTAGCTGCTCCGATTTACATCTCGCTTTTACTCCGGTCCTGGTCTGTTACGGCTGGTATGCCGATTGTACGGAGGGCTGGGGCTACTATCGGGCTCCTCACTTCCACCTTCTCCAGTTGCCGCTTCCTCAGCTGCGTTAGTGAGCCAGTTTGCATGAGAGGCATTAGCCTATATATTACCGATGCAAATGGACGCGTGCAGCGGGGCGCTGCTGGCGTGCTAAAGGCAAGCCTAGAGGCGTCCGGCACCAGCCATGCTGCCACTCGGGTGAGTTTCATCCACTATATTACAATAGGGAAAAACTGCCTAGCCTTAGGCGGCTTCCATTATGTCAGTGTACAGCGGCTGATTCGAGCTTGGAGGTAGACTTTCAATGCAATAAGTACAACTGGTCTCTCCCCCAGCCCGGAATCTCACACCCAAGATCCTTCCATGCAACAATAAGTATAAAAACAATAAGAAAACAGAGGACTTAAAGGCCACCCTTTAAATTGTTGCTCTATGCAAAAGCATGAACCACACATTTATGGCCTGCTTTTAGACGAACAACCTGATTTTTTATTTCTCACTGAGGCCTGGCTGTCTGAAGCCTCCAACCCTACTATCACCTCAGCCATCCCTACAGGTTATAAAATCCTTAGGAGGGACTGAGTGAGTGGGAAGGGGAGTGGTGTCGCCATAATTAACAATAAAAAACTAGACTGCTCTCCCATCCCGATGGAAAACATCGAGGGTGCAGAGTCCTTGGGCTTCCGTTGTACCTTAACCCCCCAACATAGCATTGCTGTTTTTCTGATTTACAGACCTCCCAATGCAATTGGAAATTTTATTACTATGCTTAATACATCCACCACCTCCCTGGCCTTAAAATACAACAACTGCATTATTCTGGGAGATTTCAATATACATATGGACAATGGAAAAGACCCTCAAACAATTTACTAGTTGGAGACCTGCAACATGTTTCCATCTATTTCTTCTGCCACCCATGAGAAGGGCCATACCCTAGACCATATCTTTTACAACTTTGACATATCAGTAAGCCTACCTCTTGCCATTATCTGGTCTGATCACCACCTTTTAAAATTCATCATTTCCAACTCTGCTACAGCCCCTCTGGCTAACGCAGGGCAGAGGTTCCCTAATTACAGGACATTTCATAAAATATCCATCCTGATGTTAGCAGACACCCTCGGTTGTTCCTCACCAGAGCTGCCTGGCTGCTCCAACTCAAGTGCCCTCTCAATAGATTCATGGCTCCGAACCAACATTGATGCAGCGCTACTGGTTGTTTCCCGCTCCTCAAAGAGTTTGGCCCCATCAGCTCCATGGTTTAATGATTGCCTATGATGTAGCAAAAGAAATTATAGAAAAATGGAACGGATATGGCGTAAACCCTATCTACCTGAGGACAACTTAAAAGCTCATTACATTCTTGTGTGGGCAGCCAAGAAAAACTTCTTTCAAACCAAGATAGAAAATGCCCAAAATAAGAGTAAGGAAATCTTTAGTATAGTTCAATCTTTTACCGCCCGAAAGCCAGGAACAAAGGAAGGGCTGTGAATGTCCAAGCAAATAGCTCAATTCTTCCACAAACAGATCTCTGTGATCCAACAAGCCTTCACTAACATCTCAGAGGAAGAACTGACCTTCTACCTTGGTTCTAATAGCATATTTCACCTCTTGGATCCTGCATCTTTACTAGCTTTCCCTGAGTTTCAGCTTAAAGTGTCACTGACCCTTCTCCAAAGCATTACATCTGGCTCTCCTACCGACCCATGTCCAGCAAATATCCTGAACGTATTAGCTCCCACCATAAACCCCATGGTAAACCAGCTCTTTATTGCTTCCCTCTCGTCAGGCAACATGCCGAAATTATGGAAGAATGCTAAGATTCTTCCACTGATAAAAAGTCTAACGCAAAACTGACGGACCCTGCCAACTACAGGGCAATCTCCCTTCTTCCAGCCCTCTCCAAAATATTAGAGAAGCATGTAAACAAGGCCCTCCAAAAACACATTGAAGATGGGAAGCTCCTTCATGAGTCACAATCCAGTTTTAGGGCTAACTACAGTACGGAGTCCGCTCTGCTGGAAGTGACTGAATTTCTGAAGGGTAAGCTGGACCAGGGAGGTTAGTCTGTTCTGATACTGCGCGATCTGTCAGCGACCTTCGATATGGTCCCACATGAGAGGCTCCTGGAGAGACTTGCTAACATTGGCCTGGGGAAGACCATCTTAACATGGATGTCATCCTTCTTGGCAAATGCTCTCAGGACATCTGACTCCCCCCATTCTTATACCCGGTTCCGGCCATGAATGTAGGTGTCCCTCAGGGCTCCATTCTCAGTCTTACCCTTTTTAATATATATCTATCCCCCTTGAATTTCTGGTAGAAGAAGAGGGTGCCAAAATTGTTTCCTATGCTGATGACACGCAGCTGATTTTTACGTGTGAAAAAGGAAACAACTTTGACAGGGCAATGATTAGGTCTTGCCTCACAAAAATTTTTAACAGGCTTAAGATCAATCAGCTGAAGTGCAATCCTGACAAAACTGAAGTTGTTTTCTTTGGTAATCCAGAAACGCCTGACTGGAGCTCTGGTGGCCAAAAGATCTGCCTCCTCTGCCCGCGGAAAAGGAGAAAGTAAAAAACTTGGGAATAGTCATAGACCAGACACTCTCCATACGCTTACAAATCCAAAATCTAACTGGTGCTTGCTTTGGCATACTCCGGATGCAAAAAAAATTCCCGCCACTTTTACCACTTGAGAGCAGAAAGATTGTGGTGCAGTCGCTGGCGAAATCAAAGCTTGACTATGTCAATAGCTTGCACCTCGGTCTTCCCAAATCCCTTATCCAGCACCTACAAGTAGTACAAAACGTGTCCACCAGAGCCATCCAGAGACCTAAACCCGGATCTAGTATGACCCCTATTCTTAAGTCTCTAAACTGGCTCCACATAAAAGAATGGATCGACCATCATCTTTAACGCTTTACCCGGCTAAGGACCTGGCTACCTAAATAGGCAGGTTAACCGCTACAAAACATCTAGACCCCTAAGATCTTCCAATACCAACCTGGCCATCGTGCCTAAAATATACCGTGCCCGCACTGGAGGCAGATCCCTCAGGTTTCTAAGATGCAAAATTGTGGGACAGCCTCCCTGAGTCTCTGAGACTAACCACAGACCTACTCTTTTTCAGGAAGAACTTAAAAACCTGTCTTTTTAATAACTGATGGGTCTGTTACATATGTTTTCCTCCCGCTGTTGCGTGCCAGGACACTCTAGTCTGAGTAACTACGTGCTTTATTAAATACACTATTTCATTTCATTAGGTCCCTGACAGTGCAAAGGAACACTCGTTCAAATTCTAAGGGCCTTATTTATGAGGCCTTGCTCCACTTTTATGTCGCCGGTGCGTCACTTTTAGTGACGCACTGGCAGCGTACAAAATGTGCCATTTTGCGCCCTATTTACAAAGTGACGCATCTAGGCAGATGTGTCACTTTGTAAACCCCTGCACCACATTATACCTGCGCCAGGTATAATATATGCAGGGTGAGTGTTCCCAGCAAAAAGCCTCGTAGAAGTGGCACATTGAAATCAATGAGAACTCATTGCGCCACTTCTAGAACGCCATTGCATCAATATCTTACACCTGCCTCAGAGCAGGTGTAAGACTGATGCAGGCAAGCCCCATGTGAAATGACACATTGCTGGAGCTGCGTCTATTTTCAGACAAACACCAGCAATGCACCACTTTTGCGCCTACAGATATGTCAGAAATACTGACGTATCTGTAACTCCTTGCGACATGATGCATCGTACAGTAAATATGATGCATCCAACATGTCGCAAGGAGGGTGCACTAAGAAGTGACGCATTACTTTTTTCACACAGCAATGCATCACTTCTCACAAATAAGGCCCTAAATGTGTTTACATCTAATATTCATGGATAGTTATGTGTGTTTTCTATATTGTAACACAGCAGCAGCTCACGAATATTACTGCAAATAATCTCTGTGACTCCCTCCCTTTTTCTTATGTAGGCCTTGTTTTGATCTAAACAAAACTTTTTTTATGTATATTGCATGAAACAAACAACATTTCTCTGCAAAATGGCTGTACTAGACTCTCACACATCAGGTACATAAAAAAATAAATTAAAGGAAACCAGTATCTGTTAAAGCAATATTCAAGGTCATTAGGGCAAAACTCTGGAGAATGGAGCTGACTGTCAGGGGGCCCCCTCAAGGGCTGGGGCCCTGGGCCAGAGCCCACTTTGCCCCTGTGTTAAAACGTCTCTGGCACCAGTGCACTGCAGTAATGGACTGTCTCGGGGGACTGCAGTCCGTGTCCCTGACGCAGTGGCTTCTTTCCTGAAAGTTCTGCCATGCGCGGGAAGCAGTCTGAGGTTGAGTCTGTGTAGACTCGAATCCTCTGCTTCTCGCCTACCTCACCCCTTTCCCAACTCATCACAGGGTGGGTTCCACCACGCACTGTAATGAGTTCGAGAAGGGCTCCACTCTCTGATTGAGGTGGAGGGTTCACGATCACGGGCTTGGACCTAAAACGCCCGGGTCTAACTTTGCCTCCATGCCTTCAGGGGCTGGAGACTGGGCCCTGAAGCTAGGTATTTGCCGAGCTGATGACATCACAGCCTTCAGGGCAGTGAGGTTATGGGCCTGGCAAACACTTGGGGCCACAAGGGGGAGTATGCAAGGAGACCGTCATGTGACACATGCCTCCAGCCGGCCGCCACAACGAAAACCCACTGTCACGGTAATAATTATTAACATATATTTCTTAATAAAATAAAATATGAGCGTATGAGTAACGGGGAGGCGCCCCAACGCCCTCAGGGTGAAACCGCCACTGCTCGCAACGTGTTGTTTGCTGTAAAAATGTGCTAATTTCTACCCCCACATAAAAGACTCGATAACTCTGTCTGGCATTCCATTCCGACCTTGAGAGCGGACTTAGATAAGTTGAGCAGAGTTAGAGCATTGTTGTCCCAAAAAGAAGTTTCTCTCACATCTGCACATGAGACATTCGTCCTTCATGTGGCCAATACCCGATATGAGGTTCAAGTTCCTCTTAATACTGACCTCCCACTGCATTTCGGTGCTTTGTTTCATACAATATTCAATGTCTCTAATACTGCAGGCTTGGCCCATTTTTTAAAATTGTGGGCTCTGGTCTTGTGTCTTCTTTCCAAACTATTTTTGGCAGTTATTCATTTTATTTTTCTCAGCGTCTTCGGTGGGTTGCCACTATTACTTGCTTTAGCTGCTGGAATACTGCTATTAGTTTGCCTGCTGCGCAATGGCTGCTTTACCGGTGACGCTGCACAGCCAAGACCGACTGCAGATGCTTCGTAGCTGTATACTTGAATGCTACTTTGCCCCTGGCCACACTCAGCGTGGCTTAAAGATTGTCCTTTAGTTTTGATTATTGCACTTGTGTGCAACCTGTCTGTACATGTACATTTGAATGGGCATTGGACCTTTGCCTCTCCAATACGGTGTGTCCTGCCCCGGATTTTGATCTGCTGATGAGTCTTTTACTGTCCCATGAGCAAGAGTGTTCCCGTGTTGGGATTATGGTCTGCGCGACTCCTCTTAGAGTTTTGGCAGAGTGGGATATCTGTGCTGCAGCACAGGATTTCCTGCAATGAAGTAACATGGAATACCACGCAAGTTGTCATGTAATGGTGCTGATAGTACTACTTATTGAGGAACATGTCTGTTCTTTTAGTTTGCTTGAATGGATGGCCTCTCTTTTTTCTGACAATAACAATGACTTCCTCTTGGAGGCTGTTGCAACTTATTGCTCATACACTTTGATGGATTAACATGGCCGACATTGGGCATCTGCAGGATATATAAATATATATATATATATATATTCACTGAAAAAAACATAGGTTATAGACCATATATAGTTAGGAATTAGCATTTACAAATCCTTGAAAATTCACTGAAAAAACCATGGGTTATAGTCCATATATAGTTAGGAATAAGCATTTACAAAACCTTATTTTACTCACACAAAACCATTGAAATTTCATATATAGTTAGTTGCACTAACTATATATCGCGCACCCGCAATCCACTGCTGATCATGTCACATATTACATCATTCATGACATGATCAGTGACATCACTGATGACATCACTGATGACATCACTGATGACATCTCAAATGACATCACTGATGACAACATCCAGTGACTGTATGTTTCTGAAAAGTCAAAATATGTCTTACATATTGAAGAATGAGTGGATGTATAAGTGTCTGGATGAAGGATTTAGTAGGTGCATGACTGACTGTATGAGTGAGTGATTAAATGTGTCTCACTAAGTGCATGGGTTAGTGACTAAACTGTCTTAATTTGTGCATCATTATGTCTGTTGTTCTGTAAACTGCTGCATGTGTTGATCAGTAGCTTTATGATTAAGTATATGGGTTATTGATTGGTTGCCCAAGTATTTGTATGGGAGACTGAGTGTGTGTGTGGGTGGCTGGGAGGTGTATGACTCTGTGCATAGATGTGTGAGCAGTTGATTTACTAGATGTATGGGTTCAAAAGTGCATGTGGAAACAGCTGTATGGGCGGTTGACTGTGTGCATGAGTGTATTGGTGAGTGAATGGATATCTCAGTGCTACATGTCAAAGTAAGTACATATGTAAAACACAGTACATGTGAGAGTTGACATATATAAATAACTGTGCATAAGAGCCAGTGAATTTGTGAGTGGCTGTATGGATCATTGTGAACTTGTATCAGGGATTGTATAAGAGAGTAAATATGTGTTAGTATATGTTTGAATAAGTAAGGTGTGTATAACTGTATAGTTGAGGAAATGGAAGTGTGATTGATTCTTTGCATGACTGACTAGGTGTGTGAGTAACTCCATGGATGAGTGACAGTATGTGAGTGTCTATTTACTCTGAGTGTATCTAAGATTATATTAGAGTCTGAAGAGGTTCACCGTATTATCACATTAATGATGTCATCAGTGATGTGATCAGTAATGTCAAATGAGATGTCATCAGTGATGTCATCAGTGATGTCATTTGAGATGTCATCAGTGATGTCATCAGTGATGTCATCAGTGATGTCACTGATCATGTCATGAATGATGTAATATGTGACATGATCAGCAGTGGATTGCGGGTGCGTGATATATAGTTAGTGCAACTAACTATATATGAAATTTCAATGGTTTTTGTGAGTAAAATAAGGTTTTGTAAATGCTAATTCCTAACTATATATGTTCTACAACCCATGTTTTTTTCAGTGAATTTTCAAGGTTTTGTAAATGCTAATTCCTAACTATATATGGTCTATAACCTATGGTTTTTTCAGTGAATTTCAATGTTTTTTTAATAGCAAATATCAAAAGCTGTAAAATGTCAAGTACGTGGTAGGTAAAAACATTTTCGTATTTCTGCACGCTGATGTGCTTTGAACGCTGCCCCCCCCTCCTCTTTTCTTTTAGGAGTATTCTCTCTTTGCAGATAGTGAAGGGTAGGTAACACAGGCCTTTGCCCCCGTTGTAATCCGTCGTGCCTGCTTCCCTCTCCATTTGATTGATTGTTATCCTAGCATTTATTGTTTTGGAATTGATTCTTTTTGGTTCATTCTCTATTTACAAACAAGCACAGAGTCGCAATACTCTGTTTAGTCTTTGCAGATAGTGAAAAATCGTTAAAAAAACAAAAGGAATCAAGCAAAATCAGTAGGCCACTAATGGGATCTCTTTTTGACCTCGCTAAAATAGAAACATTATGAACAACTCCTCATGACAAATACGAAACTAGTGAGAGGAACTGAGCTCGACACCATGATGGCTGCAAGACAGCTCGGCTCCGCCGCCCACCCCACCCAAAATAACGACAAACACTATGCAAATATTATAAATATATACAACACACCAGCAAAGTAACAGGGTAAAAAGTTTTATTAAATAACTATTTACATGGCAGCCTGCTGCAACATCGATCCAAACAAGCCTTTGTATTTGGGGCTCAAAATCAACAAGTAACAGGGTAAAACGTTTTATTAAATATCTATTTACATGGCAGCCTGCTGCAACATCGATCCAAAGAAGCCTTTGTATTTTGGGCTCAAAATCAACCATCAATAGTAAGATTTTCATAGGTGAGTGTAGGTTCATGGTTTTCCATCCACAGACTAAAAGCCTGGAGTGGGAATGAAAGAACAATAACTAGGTAAGAAGGAAGGCAGAGGTTGTGGGAAGGACTCTGGATATGGTATGTTGCTTGGTCCCTGAGATGCTTCGATGTCACTGCCTTGCACAAATGGCATAAGTCCTGGATGTTGGGTGCCATAGTTGAGGGTTCCGAGCAGCGCTTGTAACACTGTCTGAAGCTTATTTGCACCTGCTGCAGCTTCACTATTCTCAAAGTAAATGGGGGCTGTTTGTGGCCCTGACTGCATTGGAAAATAATGTGATGCGGTGCCTCCCTGAACCTCTTGACGGAGGCCCCCGAGATAATTGCGCCTGCTCCACACCTTGTCCCACAATCCATTTGACCTGAAGACATGTCCTGCGGTGCCCTGGTCTGACCATCACATATACCTGCGCCAGGAAATGGCGTGGGGTGCAGTAGAAGGGAGAGGCGGCGCGAACGAGCCTCCCCCACCTCCCCAGGTGGAGGTTTCTCAGCTACACCCCAGCACTTCACTCGACCAGCTGACTTTCGCCCGCTCTTGCGACACAGTGCCTCGCTCGGCCAGCTGAATTGCGCCTGCTCTTGCTATTACAACGTCTCACCCGCCATCCAACGGAATTGCACCCAATCTTGCGATACAGTGACAGGCGGCTGCTACGGAGCTCACGAAATGGCGGTCGGCTCCACAGACTTGGGCCTGGCCTGCAAAGATGGCTCTGGGCAACCGTGGAACTCAGACGCTTGACTGCTAGGGCATGGGCCCCATTCCCAAAAGAGTCCCCTCAGACTTGAAGATTCTACAACAGTCACCGGGACCCCCGACTCCCGTAGACTTCCGGTGGGGAGCGACTGCCATGATTGCTCGCGGAATGGCCACGACGTAGCCACGAGATGGTGGTGCTCTCATGCTGACGCCAGCTTCAGTCTGAAACATCCAGAAACACTGTAGACTACCAATTCGATCAGTTCCGGTGGAGCCCCAATGTGACCCGGTAGAGAAGAACTTGCCCTCCCCTCTTTGACTGATGGTTCTTGTTGCCTGTCCCTTCTGTTGTCATTTAACAGAACTTTTTGGACTTCTGAAAGGGGTTGTGTTCCGACCGCTGGTGGGTGGAGACATTTTGACTATATCCTGGACCTGGGGAGGCGGGAGAGGCCCGTTTGCGCCGCCTCCCCCCCACCCGGGCACCCCACGCCGTCTTTCGGCGCAGCATTGTAGGATGGCCACACCAGTGAAACTTGCTGGACACCACCTCGGTGCCATCCGGATCTCGGCGCGTTATGCTGCCTTCGGCCTACTGTAGCAGCAAGTGCGGGCGCAACTCTGCTGGACGGCGAGTGAAACGGTAAGGGGCGCCGCACTGCAGATGAGGTGCCTCCACCTGGGGAGGTGGGAGAGGCCAGTTCGCGCCGCCTCCCCCCCCCCCCCGGGCACCCCACGCCGTCTTTCGGCGCAGCATTGTAGGATGGCCACACCAGTGCGGCAACTTGCTGGACACCACCTCGGTGCCATCCGGATCTCGGCGCGTTGTGCTGCCTTCGGCCTATTCGCACATCGGTCCGCTACTGACGCCGCCTCACAGGCCAATGGATTTTGTAGGCTTTTTATAGCCCAAAGCCGCATAACAGGTCATGTGACTTGTTTATAAAACTTTTCATTGGTTCATTTTACTTTTGGTTTCCTAATGATGAAATGCTTGATCATATGACCTAAAAATAACACTTTTCATTGGATTCAAACATTTTTTTTTCCCAAACGATGAAAGCCCCACCTTTTTTTTTATCACTCAGCAATCCAAAAAGGTTCCGTTAGATGACAACAGAGGGGACAGGCAACAAGAACCATCAGTCAAAAGAGGAGAGGGCAAGTTCTTCCCTACCGGGTCACATTGGGGCTCCACCGGAAGTCATCGAATTGATAGTCTACAGTGTTTCTGGATGTTTCAGACTGAAGCTGGCGTCAGCATGAGAGCACCACCATCTCGTAGCTCCGTCGTGGCCATTCCGCAAGCAATCATGGCAGCCGCTCCCCACCGGAAGCCTGCGGGAGTCGGAGGCCTATAATCTCGTGGATAAACTGCTGATGCTCTTGTGCTCTTGTGCATGAGAACTGTCTGCCCTTCACACATTTATAGGTACACCGTACTCCTAGTCTGCACAGCGTGTTCAAGGTTGAAAAACAATGTAGGCTGTTGATTCACTTTGGTCAGTCCCACGCCCAAAGACACGACATGGAGCACAGCTGCACTATTGAAAGTCGCGTGTTTTTAATATGGCATTGCATGCATGAAAAGGCACATGGAGAGATTCATTCCAACGAAAAAGAGCCGTGCTTGTCTTGAGATGTGATTCTTTGCATCTAATCTTAGAGGTATGGGTCCCCCTGACAAAGCCTAGAGGTCTTTTAGAATTATAATACATTGCCTTGTAGCAGGAGCAGGGTGGTAAGGCGCTGTAGCCCTGTTTCCACTATCATTATAAAATGATTGCCCGGTTTGAGCTTTATGGATTGTAACCATGCTGATTATATTGTTCTTATGCATTTTGCTGCTTTTGTTGGCCAGTATACTGGATTGTAGAGCACGTTAGTTAAAATAAACATTTTAAAGTATACCGTGTCTATTTACTCACGTTGTGGACAAGTATGAGTGTTTGAATAAAAGAGTGTTAAGATGTGATTCTAGCGGAAACAAATTATAAATTACCAAACATATTGCCAGATGTGTTCACATGCACTGTAAGGCCCTTCGTAAAGAATTACTGGTCATCTTTCAATTGCTTATTTGTCTATGAGATTGTTAAACTGTACTAATGAGGTGACATTTTTGCCTGGACAATGTTGCCATATATAAAAATTACAAAATAGTTATGTAATACTATAAAAATATGTGCCACATTATGCCACATAATGTAGTCAACCTGTTGCATAACTTGGTGCTCCTCTGCCGCATATACCAGTGGCCCTACCTAAAAGTAGTGCCAGAAGGGCTGGACAGGGCTTTAAGTGGGCCGGGTCCAGCGGGTGCTCAGTTTCAAAAAGCAGGTGCTGAGTGTGTCCTTATCGAGCTCTCCATTTTTACCATCACCTTCACCTTGCAGAAAAAAAATCTTAACTCATCACTGGCCTTAGAGGTCATTGTGAAGAGACTCCTTTGTTAAGCATGCTGCCACAATACGGAGCTATTCAGAAGGTATGACCGCCTGCTAGTGATCTGAAAGCGCATGCCTAGAATCCTCAGTGGGGCAGGAGGGGTGAAGGGCAGCGCTCAGGCTCTAAACGTAACAGTCCTACAGCGTTAAGGTGCTTCATGGGCTCCCGCTGCCCAGCATTGGCAACTTTTTGAAAAATTGTAAGCCCACAATAAATAAAAGCTAATATTTTACTGTTTTATTTAACATTATAAAATGAGCTGTATAGTTATTTCACAGTTTCATAGTTTCAGTATTGAAACATTTTCAATATTGTTTACACCACTTATTGTTGTTACTCATTTAGCTTATGCAGCTAACAACCATTGACAAAGCTTGTTTCGGTTGTTGTATTGTACCTGGATGCAAAAATGGAAAGAGGCAGCAAAATACCAGTCGAGCGACACATTTTGATAAGCAAAGATGTTTTGGTCATGTGTCTAAGTCACGCCTTTGATTACATAGGCTATACCCCTTTATGAAACATCCACCAGTTTATTTATCCCAATTAAAGTTCTGGGCTGGTGACAGGTCAGAGCGCAGACCATTTTTTGGATGTCTGTTTTATGGTCTGGAAGTCCGGTTTTTACTATTACCAAAGATTGCCTGCAGCTTGCTCAAATGCATGCACTCTCCCATCACTTGCAAAACACATATACAGGGGCATATTTACAAGGGCTTTGCGCCAAAGGAGCACCACTTTTTTTAACGTTCCAGTGGTGAAATGGCCTGCACCAAATTTAAAAAGTGGCATTTAGCTACTTTTTGTGGCTAAACGCAGACTTGTAAATATGTACCCTTGCACACAGGTATCTGGTGACAGGGACATGTAATGGGTGTTGCTGAGGGAATTCGATCGCCATACCTATTCTTTTTTGATGCTGCCCCAGGTTTACAAGGAAGTGTAAATTTGAGGCAGCACCAAAATCTAATGTCAAGCAAAAGCAGGCATTAGAATGATGTAACAAAGAGAAATACTTTAATTTCTCCACGTTTTTGCTTTTTTATGTGTGTTGCATTCTTCAGCACGCCTAAAAGGAGCAAAATGTAATTCATTATTGTTTATGGACGGAAGGTGCCCCTTCCTGCACATAAACAGTCATTATATAATGGTGATTTGCTCCGTCTATGTTTTTTGCAGAATGCCGCACACATAGAAGTAACAAGTCGCCATTATTGATTGTTTCTGTGCAGGACGGGAAACCTTCCTTCACAGAAACAATCATTCCCTGCAAAGCAGGCACCCTTGCACTATGGTGCAAGAGAGTCTACGTTGGCGCTAGGCAGTTATTTTTTAGGGCCAGCACTAGGAAAAACACTGGGGTGCACCATATTGTTGTAAATACAGTGCATCCCTGCATTATGGAAATGGCAGAGTGTGGCGCTGTCAAATTTGCCACAGCTATGCGCTCTGGCATTTCCTTGTAAATATACCCCACACTGTGTATTTATAAGTCTAAAATGCCATAATTTGCACATGTTGACCACATGTTTTGCTATGTGATTAGCTAATGTATGTCACTTATATTTTGTCACCCACACATATTTATTTTCTGTCCCAGACAGACCGTGGACCTCCCATCCCAACGTGCTGCGCTTGTCTCCAGTCCCCTTGTTCAATTAAAACCTGTGATTTATGTACGATGAGCTAGTCTCCTGTACACTTATACATTCTGTTCCTTTTACTACCATCTTGCATGCTGACCTTGTCTCTTGTCGAAGCCACTGAACCCGTTTCTCACTCCTCTGAGGTCGCATCTCACTGCCTGTCTCACACTTAGCCGGTTTCTTGAGCCTTTCTCTACCCATTAGGTATTTCCCCTATTCCCCTTACAGACTGAGCATCTACCCTTTCCCTGCTCCCCTCACACAAGGAGACTGTCTCTTGCCCCTCATATACCAAGGTTACCTCTTGGCACATTGATCTCTCTCCAGCTGCCTTTGGTGGCACATACAACTTTAAGTGTAACTTGCACCCCCGTAGTCTAGTGCTTTAAATGGGCCGGTACTGTCAGTACATGCACTTCTTTAATTTGAATGGAAGAGTATCTGAACTTCTTAGCATTACTGAAATGCGTTTAATGGGAGAGTACTGGCATTTCTTAGGAACAGGCGGGTACTCTAAAGAGTGAGTACCTGCTGTTATAGAATTCCATTTAAAGGACTGCCTGGGTCCATGTAGCGCAATGACCCTCCTTGGAATGTATGCAAGTAACCTGCATGACAACCCCCCAGAGACATTATTGCTTTTATAGACAGCCTTTAGCCTGGACCTCAACACGATACTCGTTAACTACCTTGTGCATTTCATAAAGATGCCTGAATTGGTTGTCCATCACCCAGTATGTTTGCAGCAAGATGGGGATCAGAAACCTAATTGTGTAGGGTTTGACTTTCATGGACTTGTGAGGCCGAACTTTCTATTAAGGTAGAGTGCATAACAATTATAAGTAATACATTTATGTAAAAAAAATAAACATACATATATATAATGTAATATATATATTTACTTAAAAACAATTAAGTAATACATTTAGTTGATTTTAAAATGTTATAAATATATTAAAAATTATAAATAAATATATGTACACATATAACATACAAATTATGTTTATATTATATTATACATTAAAATATTAAAATATTTATTATTTTTAAACCTGCATTGTGCACTACATTGAGGGCAACAGTAGAAAAAGTGTTGGAGAGCGGAGGTGTACACATTTCTATTCCCACTCCAGCAAGTGCAACATTAGGGAAAGTGTTGGATAGTGTAGAAGAAAAATTACTATTCCCACTCCATTGAATGCAACCGTAGGGAAAGTATTGGATAGCGATAGGTAAAAAATACTATTTCCACTCCTGCGAATACAGCAGAGCGGAAAAGTGTTGGATAGCAAAGGACTAAAATATACTATTCCAACTCCAGCAAGTGCAACAGTAGGGAAAGTATTGGATAGTGGAGAGGTAAGAATTAGTACTCCCACTCCAGTGAATAAAATAGTAGGGAAAGTGTTGGAAAGCGGAGAGGTAAATATTACTATTCCCACTCCAGCGAGTGCAACAGAAGGAAAGTGTTGGATAGCTGAGGGTTAAAATTACAATTCCCACTCCAACGAGTACAAAAGTAGGAAAAGTGTTGGATAGCCGAGGAATAAAAATTACTATTCCTACTCCAGCAAGTGCAACAGTAGGGAAAGTGTTGGATAGTGTAGGGGATAAAATTACTATTCCCACTCCAGCGAGTGCAACAGTAGGGAAAGTGTTGGATAGCGGAGGGTTAAAATTACAATTCCCACTCCAACGAGTACAAAAGTAGGAAAAGTGTTGGATAGCCGAGGAATAAAAATTACTATTCCTACTCCAGCAAGTGCAACAGTAGGGAAAGTGTTGGATAGTGTAGGGGATAAAATTACTATTCCCACTCCAGCGAGTGCAACAGTAGGGAAAGTGTTGGATAGCGGAGGGGTAAATATTACTATTCCCACTCCAACAATTGCAACAGTATGAAATCTGTTGGATAGTGGAGGAGTAAAAATTACTATTCCCACTTCAGTGAGTGCAACAGTAGAGAAAGTGTTGGATAACGCAGTGGAAACAATGACTATTCCCACTGAAGAAAATTCAAATTTAAAAACAAACAAAATATCAATTACAATACAAAACATAATAAAAAACAAAAAACTAAACATATATAAAAACTAAAAAAATTACAAAACATACGAACATTATAATGTTCAAAATGACTAAAAATTACATCCAAAGATTATTTTTTTTTCCAAACAACGCCCTGCATTCTGACTGTAGCAGGTGTGTCTCTTGAAGCATAAGAATCTTAGCCAGATTAGCTTTAAGATGTTGCAAAACTAAACGCTGTCTCCTCCTTACTCTCAGACCGTTCACATTCCAGCTTAAAATCTCAAGGGATTCTACCCCAGGTCTATCCCCTTTCATAATCCTCGCTCTCCCCCAGACTTAGGGGCTCATTAGGATGTCGAGTGGTGGCGGGTCGGAAAAACACATTTTTCTGCCCGCGAGCAGCGAGAAACACGTCCGCTATATTTGTATTGCAAAACATAGGTCAATCCCCGTCCGCTGCTGAGAGACGCGCACCGCCATCAAAGTGCGCCTGCCACCGCGGCAGTGGGGGCCAATGGAGACTCTCCGCCGTGCGGAATGACGTCTGCCCCGCTCCACAAATTAGGATAGCCCAAACAAGCAGGCGCACCGCAGCTGAGAAACCGCCCAACCAGAGACGGCGGAAACTCGACAGCGGGGCGCGATACCACAGTCCCGGTCCTCTCCAACCGGTCACGACCGCCATGGACCCTGCCCTACACGTGTTCCCGGAACTGTACCTGCTACAGCACTATCTTTTCATGGGCCCCCGCGGACGCCGTCGCAGGTACGCAACTACACAAATTCAACACACAACACACGGGCTGACACAGGGTCCAAATCCACAACAGACATCCTGCTGGGGGCATTAACACATCTACAAGGGCACCACACATGACCCACCTGCCACCAAGTCACTGCACTGCATCCTGGACACACATCGACTGCAAACTTGCAGCAACGTCTCGGTCTCGTCACTGCAGCGGTCAATACATGCGCACAATGCAGAAGGCAGGGCCAGTCCAAGGCATGGGCAGGGCACAAACCCCCAGGGACACACCTCCCCCATCACACATTAACACACCCCATGAAGGCAAGGCCAGGTGCCCATCCTGTGCACTCCGATGCACAGCAACAAGCAACAAGCACAGCAACAAGCAAGCTCAATCCACACCCTGCACCACACAAACACACAACCAGGTAGACAGCCACTGCAGGAGTAGCTGCACAGGAACGCACAACATACAACACCAGTGTCACACACTCTGAAGGCTGCCAATTCTTGCCAGTGCATACACACACAAACAAAAACTCACCCTGGGTGTAGCCACAAACATAACACACACACAGGGATGCCTGAAAAGTTGTCTGCCCAAAAACAACTCACAAACACAAAACACTACAGAAACACACACAGAACCCCATCAGAAACAGACATACACTGTCAGCAAAACTGATGACAGGCAATGGGAGCACAGACACCACAGGAGTGCACAACCTCATCACTCAGGAACAAAACACACACAACATACCACATATCACACAAGAAGTGCACCATCACAGAACTACACTGCCACATGAAACCAACAACAGATGCACATTAAATCAAAAATGAACAAACACTACAGAACACCAGGGGATGCACATCAGGCAATTCCAATGCCATATACGCACAGCACTGTATGCACAACAAGCAGTGTGTGCACACCAAGCAGAACAGTCACACATGGACATGACTGACACAACCTCTACAAATACAACACAAATCAGCACAGCACAAACACAACAGCACACCCAGGATGTGAAGGAATACCATAGCCAACACACATACATCCAACGCAACAACAACAGATACACCACTCTGGGATACAAGAGCTGAACCATCTTGACCAGAGCACTGGGCAGCACACACAGCTAAAGTGCACATGAGCAATCCTCACTGATTAATAGCACAAGAACTTCACACAAAAAACATTGAGGCAATGTCCATACCGGAACATCACACTTGGCCCAAGAACCGAACCACAAAGTACAGTGTCACAAATGAAGTGATGGGGAGGCACACACACATGTAAACCAAGGGGACAGCTGACATCAAAGTGAACTGTCTTGCATGTAAGTAGTCGACATGTAAGGAGTGTACCATACTGAAGTAGAGGGAGTGTAGACTCACAGTGGGCAGGCATAAGTGGCACACATATAGGATGGCATTACACCACACACACCATGCCATACAGGGCGATAAAAGGCACCATGTGCCTGCAATGCATGAGATAGATAACCACAATGGCAGTGTGGAGCAGCTGAGCTGCACTGTCTGCACAAACACTATCAAGACACATGGATGATCAAACACAATACTGATGTGCAAGTCACGCACTCTGCACACTCATAAGTGATCAAAAAACAAGTAGGAGTCAGACAGAACAGCATGGAAACACCAACACACTGCACAGTGCACAACAGACAACTCACACATGTGCATACAACCACATCCACAGGGCGGAACAATCCAAACAACAGGAACACAACTCCTGGGTGACAAAAGTGTGTCTTTCACAATCCAGGGGCATACACACACCCACACCCCCTACAAAGTCACACCCTTCACACTGAACACCTCTTGACTACCCAAGAGCACACATCTCATGTAGGCCATGGGACCAGGATTCAGGGCCAACACATGATGGCCAGACACATACACAGCTGGGCACACATAAAGGAATAACACACCGACAATGACATTGCCCAGCCTGCATGCAAACCTGTGCACAGCAGCACACCCTGTGCTGGCAGTGTACCCCAATCTGATATCTGAACAATGTAGCCAACAATAGCAAACCACGAAAAGGAGAACTGCATGACAGGTAAAATCGACATCACAGATAACACAAGTATCAGTGTCTAAATGGACTGAAGACCCTGTCACCCCTGTTAAAAGAAATGTGATGCGGGCAAAGAGCTTGGCAATGTTGAAGTGAGAAATAGAGCATGGGTCACAGTCAACCAAATGCACACACCAAAATAACTTTAATCACCAAGGACACTGACAATAGGAGTAACTGTCTTTATTCACATATTGCACAGATGTGAAAGTTCAACAACAGTAGACAAGGGCAAGGCACAGAACGCTGATCATATGCAAGATAATCTGCACAGGCAAACTCCAAACTAGAAGGCAAGTGTCCTTGGCAGGTGGCACAGCAAGTACATGAGAGGCTGCACAGGGGAGACTCCAACACAGCAGAGCAACAGGGCCAGTGTACATGGCAGGTAGCACAGCAAGTACATGAGAGGCTGCACAGGGGAGACTCCAACACAACAGAGCACCAGGGCCAGTGTCCATGGCAGGTGGCACAGCTAGTACATGAGAGGCTGCACAGGGGAGAGCACAACACAGCAGAGCAACAGGGCCAGTGCCCATGGCAGGGGGCACCGCAAGTACAAGAGAAGCTGCACAGGGGAGACTCCACGCAGCAGAACAACAGGGCCTGTGTCCATGGCAGGTGGCACAGCAAGTACCTGAGAGGCTGCACAGGGGACAGTACAGCACAGCAGAGCAACAGGGCCAGTGTCCATGGCAGGTGGCTCAGCAAGTACATGAGAGCCTGCACAGGAGAGAGTGCAACTCAGCAGAGCGACAGAGCCAGTGTCCATGGCAGGGGGCATAGCAAGCACCTCAGAGGCTGCACAGGGGAGACTCCAACACAGCAGAGCAACAGAGCCAGTGTACATGGCAGGTGGCACAGCAAGTACATGAGAGGCTGCACAGGGGAGACTCCAACACAACAGAGCAACAGGGCCAGGGTCCATGGCAGGTGGCACAGCAAGTACCTGAGAGGCTGCACAGGGGAGAGTACAACACAGCAGAGCAACAGGGCCAGTGTCCATGGCAGGTGGCACATCAAGTACCTGAGAGGCTGCACAGGGGACAGTACAAAACAGCAGCAACAGGGCCAGTGTCCATGGCTGGTGGCTCAGCAAGTACATGAGAGGCTGCACAGGGGAAGAGTACAACAGAGCAGAGCAACAGGGCCAGTGTCCATGGCAGGTGGCACAGAAAGTACCTGAGAGGCTGCACAGGGGACAGTACAGCACAGCAGAGCAACAGGGCCAGTGTCCATGGCAGGTGGCACAGCAAGTACCTGAGAGGCTGCACAGGGGACAGTACAACACAGCAGAGCAACAGGGCCAGTGTCCATGGCAGGTGGCTCAGCAAGTACATGAGAGGCTGCACAGGGGAGAGTACAACTCAGCAGAGCAACAGGGCCAGTGTCCATGGCAGGGGGCATAGCAAACACCCCAGAGGCTGCACAGGGGAGACTCCAACACAGCAGAGCAACAGGGCCAGTGTCCATGGCAGGTGGCACAGCAAGTACCTGAGAGGCTGCACAGGGGAGAGTACAACACAGCAAAGCAACAGGGCCAGTGGCCATGGCAGGGGCACAGCAAGTACATGAGAGCTGCACAGGGGAGCGTACAACACAGCAGAGCAATAGGGCTAGTATCCATGGCACGTGGCACAGCAAGTACATGAGAGGCTGCACAGGGGAGAGTACAACACAGCAGAGCAACAGGGCCAGTGTCCATGACAGGGGGCACAGCAAGTACATGAGAGGCTGCACAGGCAAGGGCAGAGCAGCAGTGAATTACAAGGCCAGTGGGCATGTCAAAGTGCAGAGTCAGGACATGGGAAGCTGCACAGGCAAGGGCAGAGCAGCAGTGAATGGCAAAGCCAGTGGGCATGGCAAAGTGCAGACTCAGGACATGAGAAGCTGCACAGGCAAGGGGAGAACAGCAGTGAATGGCAAGGCCAGTGGGCATGGCAAAGTCCAGAGTCAGGACATGAGAAGCTGCACAGTGAGTGTGTTTGACTGTACCCTTCCATGGCCAGCAACACACCCAGGTGATAAACATTGGGCAGGACTAGCACACCTGTATGAGAGTCAGGTGTGTGAGGGGGACTAGCACTCACTCTTGGCTGTCAGGCGGACATGGAGCTGGCTGTGTGTCGGGGATAGCAGGACCACATGACCTGGGAGAGAGAGGCCCTAGTGATGTTGGGCTATCAATGGCTTGGCATGCTGGAGGGCTGTTTGGACCAGGTGGTGTAGCGGCATGTGGAGGTGGAGTCATGCAGACCTGTGAAACAGTGTGGTGGGAGAGGTTTGAGGGTTGCCTTTCTACTTCTTGGGAATTAAAAATGGCTTCCCTGTACTGGGGTTAATGGGTACTGGTGTGGACACAACACACACACACACACACCAACAGAGCCCCATCAGGTGCAGACACTGGCACTCCCTCTGGGGACATGCTGGATCCTGCAGAACGCTTTGTCTGGCTACACCTCTGGACCACCTTCCCTTGTTTGCCAGGTGTATCCTCTGCAGTGCCCTCCTTCCCCTGTTTGCCAGTTGTCCCCCCTACAGTGCCCTCCTTTGCCTGTTTGCCAGAGGTAGCCCCAACAGTGCCCTCCTTTGCCTGTTTGCCAGGGGTAGCCCCTACAGTGCCCTCCTTCGCATGTTTGCCAGGGGTAGCCCCTATAGTGCCCTCCTTCACCTGCTTCACTGGGCTTGGAATTGGAGTTGATGTGTCAGGGGACTGTGGGCCTGAGCCTTTCCCTTGAAAATACACCACCTCCTCAGTGGGCATAGACACTGCACGCCTAGCTCTGTGTGAAGTTTTAGGGACAGGAGAGTACTTCGCTGGTGATGCCTCTGAGGCATGTGAGCCTGATGTCTGCTTCATTGCTTTTTCAGCCTTGTTCTTCCCTGATGGGCTCTTGTCTTTGCATTCTGGGGTGGCTCTGCTCTTCTGTGGGGATGGTGTCTGCGGGCGGGCCCGCTTGGGTAGTTTCTGCTGGGTGCTTCTTGTGCTGTATCGTGACTGTGACGCATGGGAACCGTGGTCACTATCATCCGATGTGGCCACTGACTGGGGGGGTGGACAAAGGCACTAGAGCAGGAATGGGAGTATGTGTCTGTTGAAGGGCAGACGTCACTGTGGATGACAAAGCCTGGACAGTACGGTGTAGCCCACCCACGTCAGAGTGTATGCCCTCCAAGCAGGCAACCACCTGGCCTAATTTTTTGTCATGGTCACTGAAGGCATTGAGTAGGGCTTTCTGGCCCACACAAAGCTGGTGCAGGAGCTCAACAGACTCAGCACTGAGGGCAGCAGGGGGGGCAGGTGCAGGCTCAGCGGTGCCAGGTGTGAATGTATCTTGTCGCCTCTTACTGACAGACACGGGCAGCACCAGTGGAAGTGGATGGGAGGGTGGGCACTGGATGCTGTGTGGTAGAAGATGATGCAGAGTCCCCATTCCCTGTGCCTGCCAACATGGATGCATCCCCGCTGCCATCAGATGATGTTGTACTTTGAGTCTTAGGCAGGGATTCCTCCTGCATACTATGGCCCCCCTCTGATGCGCTAGTGACCTCTGTGTCACTGGGCTCCTGTGCAGCTGTAGTGCTACCTCACCACCACTGGTTTCCGGCTCCTGTCCCTCCATGTCCACTGGCGAATCTGCATGAGAGAGAGATGCAGGGTTGGGTTAGTGTCATCAACAGGGCAAATCAATTCAATCAATGCAGTACAGAAGGTGAACAAATCTACATGTTGACCACCACACTCTGAAATCACATTGCAGCAACTCACTACATAGACCACAACAGTGCCCAAAACCCTGAATATCTGTCATGACTGAGCCATGTTAATGCCACACAGCACAACACCCTGCCCGTGGATGAAGTCTACCATATACACAACGTGCTCTGCCGACACCTAGGGAAATTATGTGGGCACACCACTTATTGCCACTGACAGACCTTGAGGGAACAGGAGGGACCAACTCAGACACCTATTAGGACATGACAGTCCACAATGGCAAGTAGCCCATGCCAAACACCATGTACTCTGTGGCACATTGTTGTCAGATGTGTGGGACTCAACGATCAAGGTGGATGCAAAGTACGCATTCATGAAGTCACACTCAGATAGTGGACACTGCTGTTCACCCCCAAATAGATTCCCCACACTATCCCAATGCTGAATGACCATGTAGAGCCTAACACATCCGGCTATGGGAATGTACGGCAGGGAGGATCACCTTTGTAAGGCAAGTTTAGGCCAATGCACGACACTGGCACCCATCACAGTAGCCACTCACATGACACAGCACAGCACCACCCCACGAACATCACATAGGTCACCACTGCCACAGGCCCTGTACACATGCATCTGCTCCCTGCCAAAGTCACCCTCTCCAAATACTCACCCCTGCCTTGCTGCTGATGGTCCTTCAGACGTGCATCCAGCTCAGGATGAGTCACTGCCAAGATGCGGACCATCAGTGGTGTCATGCTGTGCCGTGCCAAACGCCCAGTGCGTGGTAGCAGCCCCAAAGGTCATCTCTGCCACGTTCTTTGGCAGCCGGCTGATGTCGTTCCACCTCTTATGGCAGTGGGTGTGTCATTAGTTAGATACCCCCAGGGCTGCAACCTTTGCTGCAATGGCCCTCCACACGGGATTATGCTGGTGTACTTTGAGCTGCAGGCATGGGATAAAAAAGGGGGAAATGATCAGTGACACAGTGTCATGTACCAACATCTATCAGTACAGTAGCAATACAGACTCATTAGCAAATGTAACCTCTGTCCATCCCACCCTGGGGTACACCTCACATGGGCACTCTGCATGGGCCAAGCGGATGTGATTGCATGCTTTTATGAGGGCGTATAGGGTCCCTGATAATCTCACACACATATAGGATGACTGCACTAAACCCCCTCTGTGGCTTGCACACATCTCCAGTCCTATGCATGCCTGGCCATTACATACATCACATATCCACCTGTGTCTGTGTGTAGACTCACTGTGTGCATGAATGGGCAGCATTCAATGAGCATGTCCTGTGAACATATCTGTATGTCATGTGTGTGGCATCGGGGTACATGGACTCACCAACAAAATATACATGAACACAAGTGTGGTTGTGTACAATTATACAGGGCTGAGATGGTGCATATTTAGATTTTAGTGTGAATGTATAAATTAAGCACACAGTAAGTGCAGTGATGTAATCTCGTCTTGGTGGGCGGACACTGTGCAGAGCATCTGGGTTCACACTGAGTCGGACAACAGGGGTACACAGAGACAATCAGCCAAGCAATTACTGTCCTGGTACCTGCATGTACAACATCCTGTAACTCTGTGTGGCTGACAATGTAACACACTCCCCTCAGACATACAACTGTAGGCAGGAAAAACTGTGACATTGGGACACACACCCCTTTCCCCCTGGAGACAGCATGTTTGTCAGTGTATGACACAACCCCACACCCTCAGGCATATACTGCAGCAGTCCAACTACATGTCTGCCCCCCCTGCCCTACACCTCCCTTTACAATGTCTTACCATGACATTTGGGTCACCATACAGCCTTGGGTACTGTGCGAGCACCTCAGCTACCAGGACCTCCACCTCCTCGCTTGTGAATGGACTGACATTGATCTTCTCTGTCCTTGCCATCCCTGTGAACATGGAACACCTGAGGTGGAATTGAGTGGTGAGGGGTCCCAGGCAGCAGGCTATGGAGGCAGCAGCAGATGAGGGTCTCTGGCAGCAGGCTCTGGAGGCAGCAGCAGGTGAGGGTCTCTGTTAGCAGGCACTGGAGGTATCAGCAGGTGACGGTCCCAGGCAGCAGGCAGCAGGCTTTGGCGGCAGCAGCAAATGAGGGTCCCAGGCAGCAGGCTATGGAGGAAGCAGCAGGTGAGGGACCCAGGCAGCAGGCTCTGGAGGCAGCAGCAGATGAGGGTCTCTGGCAGCAGGCTCTGGAGGCAGCAGCAGATGGGTCCCAGGCAGCAGGCTCTGGGGGCAGCAGCAGATGAGGGTCTCTTGCAGCAGGCTCTGGAGGCAGTAGCAGGTAAGGGTCCCAGGCAGCAGGCTCTGTGATCAGTGGAAATGTGAGTATCACTCCCACACATTTATAGCCCCCTGGGGTCATTTCTAAGGTGCCAAGCTGCAACAATTGGTTGTCCAGGTCTGCCTTTTTCAAAAGCATCCAATGGCCGCCTCCCTGGTGACGGAGCACGCCTACCGCGATCTTCAAAAATGCATCATGCCACTCCAATCATCGCTCCTATTGGCTGTAGGCAATGCTCCATGGCGGTGATGCACCACAGGGGTCTGGGGTGCGCTACCGCGATGGTGCCTGGCACCGGCGGTAACACACCACCCGGGCCATGAGGTAGCTATCGCGAGTAGGGTGGCGGAGCATGCCCACCACCATTTTCCCATGTCTCCATGCCAATGACTACCACACTCGTCTAAGGGGTGGTGCTGGTGACACACCGCCGGGGCCAGGCAGTAGCTACCGCGAGTAGGGTGGCAGAGCATGCCCACCGCCATCTTCCCATGTCTCCATACCAATGACTACCGCACTCAATGTAAGGGGTGGTGCTGGTGACACACCGCCGAGGCCAGGCGGTAGCTACCACGAGTAGGGTGGCGGAACATGCCCACTGCCATCTTCCCATGTCTCCATGCCAATGACTACCGCACTTATGTAAGGGGTGGTGCTGGTGACACACCGCCGGGGCCAGGCGGTAGCTACTACGAGTTGGGTGGCAGAGCATGACCACCACCATTTGGGCATGTCTCTACAGCTAGCACTACCGCACTCATGTGAGGGGTGGTGCTGGTGACACACCGCCGGGGCAGGCGGTAGCGACCGCAATTTGTGGCACATACAAAGTCAATGTCCATCAGGAGCACTTCAACAGTGCACAGTGGCCACATGGTGAAGTGCACATCATCTTGCACACAATGTCAATGTTCCGTTGACTCCACTGGTGCCTACATGGGCCATGGTTGTGTATGTGTGACATATATTGGTCTGTAGTCCCCAACATGTCACAAATGCATTAGATGGTTGGTGAGGTAGGACAGTGTTGTACAATATGTACGCATATGAATGTGTTGTGGGCCAGTGATGACCTCGGCAAGGCTTGTCTCACTGTATGATGTTGTTACTTACTTGTTCTGATCTGTGTGCTCATAAACACAATTGTCAATTCACCGCCAACTGTGATCATTGTGTTGCGGATATGTGCCAAGTTTGAATGATGCATTGAAGTGTGACAGGTACAGCAGATGAGTATGAGACAGTTGTGTTGATTTGTTGCACAATAGCTGGATGACACGCTCCCAGGGGTGCACATGTGGATTATGGCTTTGAACATATGTACATTGACCTATGTGATGTTTCACGAATTGGTGTATTGTAAATGGAGAGGTGTGCCCTCTGTGTGGCTCAAACGTACACCCATGTAACATGGTGTGTCACACATCCCTCAGGTCAGTGTTTTTTCATTCTGCTTCATCCTGAACGTGATGTGCTGTGGCCATCTCATGATGGATGTCATTGACATGTGTCCAATTTCATCTCAACTAGGAGGAGGCCGAACCTGATACATCACTTGACACTGCTGGAGGACATGGAGAATATAGCGATCATTCGCACGTTCCTTCTCGACAGAGCCACCCTGAAGACCCTTTGTGATCTGTTGGAGCCTCACCTGCAGCCTCGTCGCCACTACCCAACAGCTTTCACACCAACTTACAAGGTGATGGCAGCCCTCCATTTTTTTGCCACTGGATCCTTCCAGGAGACCATGGCCAGCACTGCTGTGATGTCTCAACCAATTTTCAGCATGGTGCTGCGGGATGTTCTTGCTGCCATGAAGATCTACAAGGACAGATACATACATTTCCACCGGGGAGCAGAATTGACAGGTGTGAAGAGAGACTTCTATCCCCTTGGGCACATCCCCCATGTTGTTGGGGCCATTGATTGCACACATGTCGGTCTCGTGCCACCACAGGCAAGTGAGCACATTTTCCGTAATAGAAAACATTATCACTCAATCAATGTGCAGGTGGTGTGCCTGGCCGATATGACCATCTCGTATGTGTGTGCCAGATTCCCCAGCTCAGCCCATGACCCCTACCTCCTGAGGAACAGCATTGTGCCCATGCTGATGGCTAATCTGCTTCACGAGCGTGCTTGGAATGTGGGTCAGTATGCCTAGTCGTATGGTGTGCTGGGTGTGTGACTTGCTGCCCTCTTCCTGCGCAACATTGCAATGTGTGTTTGTCATTCATAGGTGACTGCACATCCCAGCCGTCCATGGCCGCTGAGCCCACTGCGTTGTCCCAGGACCCCGGCTAATATCAGATACAATGAGGCCCATGGGAGGACACGTCGTGTGGTTGAGCGTACTTTTGGCCTGCTAAAGTCACATTTTCGCTGCCTTGACAAAACTGGAAGTGCACTGTCATACTTGCCTGGGAAGATGTGGAAGATCGTAGTGGCATGCTGCATGCTCCACAACCTGGCCATTCGCAAGCAGATTCCCCTGCTACTGGATGATGATGTGGACCCAAGGCCCCCGCCTGCACAAGAACCTGAATCCAGTGATGAGGACAGTGGAGAGGAGGAGGAGGTGACATGAGTCAACAACTCATCACCCACTACTTCACTTGAAGGTGGAAGACAAAGTACAACATGTACATTGTCTGGGTGTGACTGCTGTTGTGGTGAAGGCCTGTGTTCAAATGGTACAGACAGCCAGATGTAAAGCCACCTGTGTGTGGATGTGTGACAGTGACATGTAATCTGTGAACGTATATGGGACATGTTTGTTGACACTTTTTGCCCATTGTGTCATCTGCATGTTGGGTTATGTAGATGGTTTATGTAGTGTAATGTCTGTGATGCCACACTCACACCAGTGAATGTTGTTCTGTTGTGTTTCCCTAGGAGCCTCAAATGTATCCATTCCTACATACAGTACATATTTCTTTTACATTATGGACATCTTGAAGAGTGTAAATCTTGCACTAATGACAAAGCTGACACAATGAAGGTGTGTAAGGTGTTTTATTTACAAAGTTGACATGTAAGGGGGCAGGCAGATAAACATGAAGGTGGTGATGGAGCAGTGAGGTGACAGTCATGGTAAATTAGATGAATGAGTGGACACCACATCGATGTGGTGACCCGGTACAACAGACAGGTGCCATTCCCAAGGCAGTGTGGGGAAGGACAGTCAAAACAGACAATGCAGTGGGGAAGAGGGTTGCCATCAGGGCTGGCTCCGTGACTGGTGTTTGGCTGGTGCTTTGCCTCAAGAGACTCCCAGGCTCTTCTTTGGACGGCCCCTTGGTCGTTTCGCTGGGGTGGGCCTTGCTGTGGTGCCAGCGACGTCTGAGGACTCACCCCTTTCAGTGGCCACAAGGGAGGATGGTGAAATGTCATCCTGCAGCACACCTGAGGGGGTGGAGGTGTTGGTTGGGACGCAGGCCTGTTCCTCAGTAACGCCACGTATTGGCCCATGAGGTCCACCATTTGACCGATGCGGGTGTCGATGGACCTCATCAGCAGGATGAGCTTGCGTAAGAGTTTCTCAGACCGGCCACTTTGTCCCTGGACCTGTTTGTAGGCCCGATGACTCTGGTGAAGTGGTCCAGGGATGGGGTCCCAACCTCCTGATGTCTGGGGGTGACCCTGGCCCTCCCACCTGCCCTGCTGCCACCGGACCAGTTGCCTCGCCAATGTGGGTCCACGTACATTCTCCCTTCCGTCCACAGTTGTTGGTGTGAGCTGGTCATCCCCTGGGACAGGGAGGGTGTTGCAAGTGGCACTGGTGGTGGTGGCAGTTGCGGTGGACACACAGGCCGTAAAAGCAGGGGTCTGCTGTGCTGTTGTTGTAGCAGCAGATGTGGTGGTGGGGAGGATGGGGTCCTCAATCAATCAATCAGGAGTTTGTTAAAGCGCGACTACTCACCCGTAAGGGTCTCAAGGCGCTAGGGGTGGGGGGGTTGGGGGGGTGTTGGTTCCATTCCATCAAGGAGGGGGTCTGTCGAAGAGCCAGGTTTTGAGGTTTCTTGCGAAGATGGGGAGCGATGTTGTCTGTCTGAGGTGGAGCGGAAGGGCGTTCCATGCTTTGGCCGCGAGGAAGGAGAAGGAGCGGCCTCCCGATCTGGTCTTTCTTGTGCGGGGGACCACGGCGTAGGAAAGCTGGGCTGATCGTAGGGTCCTTTGGGGTGCGTGGAATTTGAGTCGGCTGTTCAGGTATGCTGGTCCGGTGCCGTGGAGGGCCTTGTGTGTGTGGGTGAGCATCTTAAAGGTGATTCTCGCCTTGACGGGGAGCCAGTGGAGTGTGCGCAGGTGCTGGGAGATGTGGCAGTGTTTTGGCAGGTTGAGGACCAGTCTTGCGGCGGCGTTCTGGATGTTCTGTAGCTTGCGGATGAGGTTTTTGTTTATTCCGGCGTAGAGTGCGTTGCCGTAGTCGAGTCTGCTGGTGACCAGGGCGTGAGTGACTGTCTTTCGGTGTTCGAGGGGGATCCATTTGAAGGTCTTACGAAGGAGGCGGAGGGTGTGGAAGCAGGAAGATGAGACAGAGTTGATCTGGCGGTCCATTTTGAGCTTGGAGTCCAGGATGATTCCCAGGTTGCGTGCGTGGTCTGTGGGGGTTGGCGGGTTTCCGAGGGCGGTGGGCCACCAGGTGTCGCTCCAGGCGTCGGGGTTTGGGCCCATGATGAGTACTTCTGTTTTGTTGGTGTTTAGTTGAAGGCAGCTGTTTTTCATCCATTTGGCGACGGCTTCCATGCCTTCTCGAAAGTTGCGTCTGGCGGTGTTGGGCTCGTTGGATAGGGAGAGGATGAGCTGGGTGTCGTCTGCATATGACACGATGTTGAGTCCATAGGTTCTGACGATGGGGGCAAGTGGAGCCATGTAGATGTTGAAGAGCGTCGGGCTGAGGGAGGAGCCCTGGGGGACTCCGCAGGTGATCGGTGTGGGGTCCGAGAGGAAAGGGGGGAGTCTGACCCGCTGCGTCCTGCCGGAGAGGAAGGAGCAGATCCAGTCGAGGGCCTTGTCCTGGATTCCTGCATTGTAGAGTCTGCGTATTAGGGTGCGGTGGGAGACTGTGTCGAACGCCGCTGATAGGTCGAGGAGGATGAGGGCTACTGTTTCTCCTTTGTCCAGTAAGGTGCGGATGTCGTCTGTTGCGGCGAGGAGGGTGGTTTCCGTACTGTGGTTTTTTCTGAAGCCGGATTGGGAGGAGTCGAGGGTGTTGTGTTCTTCAATGAATGTGGCGAGTTGGCTGTTGATGGCTTTCTCGATGACTTTCACTGGGAACGGGAGCAGGGAGATGGGTCTGTAGTTTTTTAGGTCGGTGAGGTCCGCTGAGGGTTTCTTAAGGAGGGGGTTGACCTCGGCGTGTTTCCAGTCATCGGGGAACGAGGCGGTCGCCAGGGAGCGGTTGATGGTTTGGCGGAGCATGGGTGCGATGGTGTTGGCGGCTCTGTTGAAGATGTGGTGGGGGCAGAGGTCCGTGGGGGCCCCTGAGTGGATTGACTTCATTGTCTTCAGTGTGTCTTCGGTGGTGAGGGCTGTCCAGTCATCAATCGCTGGTTTCCGGTTGTCGGGGGTGGTTGGTGAGGGTTCAGTGTGTTGGTTGTCTTCGTTGAAGTTGTCGTAGATGCTCTTGATTTTGTGGTGGAAAAAGATGCTGAGTTTGTCGCAGAGGTCTTGTGAGGGAGGGATGTCGGTAGACTCGCTGGTGGGTTGGGCGAACTCCTTGATGATGCTGAAGAGTTCCTTGCTGTTGTGTGCGTGGGTGGAGATTCTGTCTTCAATCGCTTTTTTTCTTGTTTCTCTGATGAGTTGATGGTGGGCGTTGGTGGCGGCTCTGAAATTGTTGTGGGCTTCTGTGGATTTGGTGTTTCTCCAGGCCTTTTCAAGGCGGCGGCATGTGCGCCTGGACTCTCGAAGTTCGGTGGTAAACCATCTGGCTTTCTTGACACGGGTATTGTTTTTCTTGAGGGGGGCTATGGTGTTGGTGCTGTCCGAGATCCATCTATGCAGGGTTTGGGCTGCGGTGTTGGGGTCGTCGTTTTCCGCAATGGTTGGGGTGGAGTTGTTGATTGAGGAGGTGAGCTGGTCATCGGTGATTTTGGTCCAGTTTCTTTGTGGAAGCAGGTGCTGGTGTCTGTGGATGGTGGGTGTTCTCTGAAGGTGAAGTGGACACAACGGGGCTCCCTGGTACACCAGATGGGCCGGCCTCGAGCTCATCGTACAGAATATCCTGGGCGTCTACATCTGAGAGTCCATGTACCGGGGATGAAGACTGGCTCTGCTGGTCATTGATGTTGTCCTAAGCAGTGAGTTCTTGGTCACCTGTGGATTAGATGGGGAATGGTCAGTGTTGTGCACTCTGCAAGAATTCTGTTAGCTGTTTATCATCCAGTGTCTATACACTACACAATTGAACTATCTTCACATCTTTTCATTGGTGACAGATGTGTGGCTGCAGGTACATGCTACCTACCTGTTAGGTGGAGCAGAACAATGCAATGACTGCCACATGCTTGTGGGTGGGAGGGAGTGATCCATCCTGCTTAGGGGTGGGACAGGGGGCCATGGTGGGAGTAGTGGTACAGGCCTCCCTTCCCCACACAGACCTCCCAGGCAAGATGGCTACATACCTGTTGGGTGAAGGTGAACAATGCAGTGGCTGCAAACTGCTTCTGGGTTGGTTTGGTGTGCTACAACCTCCTTAGGGGTGGGACAGGGGGCATGGTGGGAGTAGTAGTGCAGGCTTCCCACCCACAAACACCCTGCCTGTGAAGATGGCTACCTACCTGTAAGTTTGATGAGGGTGATGCAATGGCTCCCAAGTGCTTCTGGGTTGGGTGGAGTGCTACATCCTGCTTAGGGGTGGGACAGGTGGCATTGTGGGAGTAGTGGTACAGGCCTCCCTCCCCCAAACAGGCCTCCCAGGCAAGATGGCTATCTACCGATTAGGTGAAAGTGAACAATGCAATGGCTGCAAACTGCTTCTGGGTTGGTGTGGTGTGCTACATCCTGCTTAGGGATGGGACAGGGGGCATGGTGGGAGTAGTAGTGCAGACCTCCTTCCCCCACACAGACCTCCCAGGCAAGATTACTACCTATCTGTTGGTGCAAGGGTGTGGGTAGTGGGTGTGGTGTTTGTGTGTGAGGTGTATTATGTGCTGGGGGATTGTTGGTGCTGTTGTGATGGTGGTGGTGGTTGTGGTGTGTGTGCTGTGTGCTCTTGCCTCTCCTGTCAGGTCTGGTGTATGCCCTTCTCTTCTGGAGTGTTGCAAAGGATTGTGGTCAGTGAAGGGGCTGGTTTTATACTCAGCTATGTGGGTGTGTCCCAATGGTATTTTGCTGTCAGGTGTGTTGTGGGAGTTGTCCTGGAAATTGTATGTTCCTGTTTGGTATTTATTTGTTTCATTGGGATGTGTTTGGTGTATTGGGGGCATGGCTACTTTTTTTGTGGAATGTTTGCCTTTGTTGTGGTGTTTTTGCATCGTCTGCCATGTTTTGTGAGGATTGTCTGCTGCGGTGCCTCTGCTGCAGCTCTTCCGCTGGCTCTCCCATTCACGCCAGTGTGCAATCGCGGCGGTCGGAAACAGCGGATCATATTGCGGGACCATCGGGGATTTCCTGATTTCCCGTGCGGTGTCTCCGCTATGCTTGCGGCGGTTTGTTGCTTTTCTGCTGCGTTTCCGGCCCCACGGTCTTTTTTTGATCATCACCGCCCGCATCGGACGGATTTTAGTAACCCGCTACCGCAGGGTTCGGTCTTTTTTGGCGGGTGAACCTAATTTGACTGCCGGTTTATCCTCGGTCCCGGCGGGTGTTGTTTCCGGCATCTGTGGCGGTCGGGGTGGTTTTCCGCCCACCATCCTAATGGGGCCCTAAGTCTACAGATAGAAATTAAGTCATGTGAGGTCATATTTAGGATTTAAAAAAAAAAATCCCCAATGCTCTCCACCCATACACGTGAGACACCCCATCACCAACCCACTCCACCCTAGGGAACCCTCCCTGACTGTTCCTTGGCAAATACATTTTGCGAATTTAGGCCCAGGCCCACTAACCTCAAAGAAAAAAAGAATTTTTTTTAAAAAAAATTCCTGCTGAGCTCCCTTCACTGAACCCCATGCTTCACTTTCATTTAGCAGCTGATTTTTTTATGTAACAAAAAAATTGGCCACCTCTTCTGGGGATCTAAAGTTATACATTTTATTATCAAGCATCTCTTTCAGGAAGGCCGGAAATCTTCATTGGACTTGCGCTCCTAATTCTTTTAGTGAGTCTATCCGCTAGCCCAGTTCCCATCTTCTGTCCTCTGTAATTTGACAAATTTCAGATCTTATTCTACAAGTTGAACCTTGTACCTGAATAGATTTGAACTTCAACGCAGCCCCAAGCAGTTGTTTCTTCAGGGAATACGATTGGATATACACCAAGATTTTCCATGGTTTCTTTCGTCCTGGGTTAAGCTTAAATTGGTCCCTGTGGAGCCGTTGAATCTGGACATCCCAGACGGACGTCGAGGCTACCAAAGGAAATGATTTAGTCAAAATACCAATAACAAAAGCCTTAATGTTATCCCCCTCCAGACCTTCTGCTAAATCCAGAATCTTGATATTGTTCCTTCTGGAGCTATTTTCAAGTCTCTCCAGTCTTTCTGAGAGGTCTCTCTCTCTTTCCTTTAGCCTACTTAGTTCTAGAGTGTTTCCTTTTATATCTAGCCTAAGTTCTCCCATCTTATTCTCCAGCTCCTCTGTGCGATGGGCTGATGCATTAATGCTTTCCTCTAAATTAGAACATGTGTCGTGAATCTTTTTCTGATTTACTTTAGAAGTGGAAAAACGTTCTTTTATCTCTAGGGACAACTGTGTCAGCATCTCCTGAATTAAGTCTGAGCTGGGTGTTGTGCCCTGTCGGGAATGTCATTCCTCTAGTCAATACTTCTCAGACGAATATCTCCCCCAGCCGAGGGGCTGGCCTCAGAAAGAACTGCATATCTATTTACTGAGAGAATGGCCTTTTCTGGTGGCAAGGTGTTCTGAACCAGGGAAGCTCCCTGCTTCTCTACTTCCTTATTACCCTGCATGTTCAATTTAAAGTAAGACCTTAAAGACAGGGTCACCCTAGCTGGGGGTTAAGTAACTTTCTTCTTCCTCTCCATAATAGGAGTCAGTTTGGCACCCTTACCTGCCTTATCAGGCCGACTCCTAAGTTTTGGCTTGTTAGGGACTCAGCTAGGGGGTACAGATTGACACTGCAAAGTCTCTTTCCCTAAAAAGGTACTCATTTTTAATTTGTATCTTTCTCCCTGAAGATCCTCATCGGTAGGGGTTAAACTGGCCAGAGAACTGGAACTGCACTTCTGTTGCCCAGAGCAGCCCTCTTTAAATAGCTGGAAGCTGTTGTTTGGAAATCTAAGATGGGTGGGGAAGGTAATAGCCTCTGACCAACAATATTGTTCAAAGGGAGTAGTTATAATTATTAAATCAAACGCAGAGGTAGAGCTTATTAAGTCACAAATAGACAATAGAGGAAGGTGGGCAATACCAGAGTTGAGGTGCCATGGTATTAAATATACTTTAGCTAATTAGTATGGCCCTAATGAGGAGGATATTGACCCTTTGAATAACTTGTGTTCAGCCCTGGTGGATTTCGAAGCACCCTAAATTTTAGGAGGTGATTTTAATGTTCTGCTGAATAATAACTTAGATAGATCTTCCCCAAAACACAAATTGCGGCACCCCGCATAAAAGCATATTTAGTGACGATGTTAAAAAACTTTAACCTCTGTGACATCTGGAGGAAAAAAATGGGAGAGATGAGAGAATATTCCTTTTATAGTAAAAAGAACCATTATTACTCAAGAATTGATTACATGTTTATTGACCTCTCTGTGTTAGATTCAGTAAGATTAATTAGATATCAGCCGATCCATATCTCAGATCATGGTGCTATGATGTTAAATCTGGCTCTACCTTCGGAGCCTATCTTAAGGAAGTGGACCTTGAATAGAAGATTCATTTTGCAACCTGCAACCCCTGAGTTACTAAAGAAAGAGACAGCTATTTATTTTCAACACAATCTAGATTCGGCCCCTTTGCATATAGTGTGGGATGCCTTTAAGGCTTGGCTTAGGGGGACCTTAAAGGGGGTGGTTGTCGGCTGGGCTAGAGCATAAAAAACTGAGACTGAAGATCTAGAAAAGCAGCTAGCATCGGCCGAGACAGACCTAAAAAGGGGGCAGATGCCCGCTGCGGAGAAAAAATCCCCCGAAGCTAGGGCAGAGGATTTACAGATGAAATTTAGGCTCAAAACCGAAGCAATAATGCTTCAAAAGTGGGAGGAAAGTAAGATGAGTGATTTTGATCAGGGGGAGAACTGTGGCAAATTACTTGCTATGAAAAGTAGATCTGATAGGTCCTGCAATTTTATCAATAAGATTAAGGTAGGAGCCAAAGTGGAGGAGGAAAAAAGGGATATTGAGAAAGCATTTGCGGAGTTTTTCTTAGGCTTGTATAGGGAGGGCAATTGGTTCAGGGAGAGGTTGTCAACCGGTGGCTGTCTGAAAAACAACTACCGAAACTGGATCTAGCAAGCCACGCAATTTTGACCCAAGATATAGAGGAGGGTGAAATACGTGTAATTTTAAACAAAACTAAGAAAGGGAAAGCAGCAGGTCCCGATGCAATCTCAATAGAAGTCTATACGTTAATACTAGATGAAATAATCCTGATCTGGTTGAGGTTGTATAACAAGATCCTCAGAGGGAATTTGCATCTGCCAGGTTCCTGGAATGAGGCTGTCATTATGCTAATCCTGAAACCGGGCAAGGACCCAACTCAGTGTCAATCTTATCACCCTATTTCACTACTAAACTGTGATGACAAGGTTTTCGCGGGTGTATTAAATGCTCGGCTTAGTAAGATAGTGGGGTCAATCATTTACCAAGATCAAAAGGGGGTTTTACCGGGTAGGAAGATGTTGGATTTGGTTTATTCCTTAATAGGTTCAGTTGACCTGGCAACAGCATTAGTGGTTCCCCTTTCTATTATTACGGTTGATGCTGCAAAAGCATTTGACCAAGTTAATTGGCATCATCTTAACAACACTCTAAAGGCTTTTGGGTTTGGAGTCAACTTTAGGGAAGTTCTTAAAAATATATATAATTCTCCCCAGGCACAGATATTGGTTAATGGTAATCTTTCAGCGGTGGTCTCGATACAGCGTGGTACAAGACAAGGGTGCCCCTTATCACGGATCCTCTTTGATCTGTACATCTAAGGCAGAATGACAATATCTCCACTTTTAAAATCAAAGGGTTTACCAGGATGATTGCATTGTATGCAGACAATCTTATGTTATTCTCCTCCAACGTTAATCCTACCTTATCTGAGCTAATGGCTGAAGTACAGTCTTTTGGGGAAGTGGTAGGTTATCAAGTTAACAGTGATAAAACTGAGATTATGGCTTGGAATACCCCAGCACAGGGGTTCAGTCTTTCTAAAGAACTAAAATACTTGGGAGTGATAGTAATCCAGGACATAAGAAAGATCCCCAACACCAACTTGGATAAAGTCTTGAAGGAGGTGGAGCTTCCACTGAAGAGATGGCAGATTCTACCGTTATCCCACTATGGGAGAGTTAATTCGATTAAAATGTGTGTTCTTCTCAAATTCGCCTCTTTTTAATAATATTCCCCTGGAATTTGACAAAACAGTTTTCTTGAAAATTCAGGGTAAGATCTCCTTATTCATATGGTCATGTAAAGGTATTAGGCAATCCTGGAAGAAGCTTAGGTGGAAGCTGGCTAACGGAGGTGTAGGTCTGCCGGACCTTCAGTTGTATTGTTGGGCATATCAATGAAAAAACTGCAGGATGCTACTATTAAAACCAGATAGCTCCTTGATTGGTAGTATATTCAAAGCCATGCTTTCAGATATGGATGAGGTAGGTTTTATGTATAAATTTCGAGCCCCTAAATATTTTTAAAAGATCAGGCTTAAGACTTTATATGGCGGATAAGCTATGGATGGAGTGTCGAGCTTGTTTAGGATTGCCATATTATAGTAGTTGGGCTCCAGTGTGGGACTCTCCAGGAACTCCGGAACGCCTTATAGACACACTATCTCAGCCATTAAAAGAGGCAGGAGTCCTACATTGGAAGGATATAATGGATGGGAGCATCTGTTATCCCTGGGAAGTATGGTGGAACCTTACTAGTAGAACTCTTTCTAGATTCAAATGTTATCACATCTCTTCGGAGTGCAAAAGCCTAAGTAGGTTAATTCCTGAGGATACCTCCATGGAAGATGAGCTGCAAGACCCAACGGTTAAAAAAAGTAAGTAGGCCGGTGGTACCATCTTCTTGCGGCAGCAGATAAGAAAATGGAGCGCCCACACTTGGCTGGGAGAAGTGCTTGCCGAGTGAAAACCTGGAAAAGTTATGGCAAGTACCTTTGGACATTTTATATCCACTAATTAAATCTGCTGCACTCAGGAAAAAACATTTCTTCACACTGCACAGGATATACTGGTCGCCCTTGAAGCTTGCCAAAATAAGGGTAGGTGAAGAGGCTAACTGCACGAGATGTGGAGCCCTGAACGCGGATGATGTTCACATCTTTGCGGCTTGCCCCAGGATTTAAGAGTTCTGGGGCAGTGTGGGTAAGACCTTGTCTGGCGTGTTGCGCATGCAGGTTGAGGTAAACCCCTCTCTTATTATTTTTGGTATTATATTGAAGCCTGATGGTCTGGTGGGGTTCCCGGGCCAGAGAGTAAATTGGTATTCTTCCTCGTCCTTTTGGCAAGAAGGGAGATCTGTAAGCTTTGGCGCCATGCCTTCCCTCCAACTTGGAGAGCCTGGTGGAATGCAGAATGATATTTTAGAGACTTGGATCAAAAAGGCAATCAAATTGGGGTAGGGCAGATGTGGGGTTGTTTTGGAATCTGTGAATGGCACCTCTTGGTCAGCTCCCAAAGAATGGTGTGGCCGGGTTACACATAATCAGCTGAGTCTACACCCCTTAGAGAAAAACGACAAGGGTGGTACAGGTTGAGAGGTCGTTGTATACATAACTACTAAAAAATTCACACATATACCAAAAAATGAAAGCAATACTAAGAAAAAGAAACAGAGCACATACATTTAAAATACAAACTAAAATACATAACACTAACTAAAAAAATGACATTTTTAACAATGATATTTTTTTAAACGATATTAATGACTTACATAATTTTATAAAATGACGTTGTTTACCTTAAACTTGATATACTGGACCACGATATTCTTGCTGTCGTTATTTCTGTTCCTCGATATTTCAAAGTCGATATTAGTGCATGTTGACATTTCCAACTCAATTATCTGACTCATTACCCTCCAATCTGCCCCACTCTAATTTGCTCCACTCCAATCCAAAACAATCTGCCCCACTCCAGTCTTCTGCATTCCAGTCTGCCCGTTCCAATCCAAAACAATCTGACCCACTCCAATCCAGAACAATCTGCCTCACTTCAGTCTGCTCCAGACTCACTTACAGTCAATCCTGAGGCTGCTTTCAGCATGAGAGCAGCCTCAGGATTAGCCTGAGTGGCCTGGATGTTCACTCCAAGAGAGACTGGGAGCCTGTTCCTGTTGTCTCCAACTGGGTAAACGCGGCTCGGGTTGAGACAGCTCAATGTGCATGTAGGTTTGGCCATCCGAAAACGGCTGGTGAAACCCACATGCACACTGACAGCAGTGCAACCACTTCCCTTCCGTGACTGTCATCCCCATGGCCCGCCCCCAAGAATCCGCCCTTAGAACTTAAAAAATAAAACAATAATAACCCTGTTTATTATTGTTTTATTTTTCAACTTTAAAGGCTGCTGGTAGGGGAACAGTGCTCCTCTGCCATAGTGAAGGAGTCGCCACTGCAATCTACACCACTCCAATCCACCCCCCACCCCACTCCAATGCACCCCAATCCACTTCAGTCCAAACCACCCCACCTCACCCCAATCCAGTTCACACCAACCCAATCCAATCCACCTTGATCCAATCTACCCCAATCCAATCCAACCTGCTCAATCCAATCCACCTCATTCCAATCCAAACCACCCAACTGTAATCCAATTCACCCAACTGCAATCCAATCTACTCCACTTTAATACACCCCATGCCAATCTAATTCAAACCACTCCAATTCACCTCACTCCATTCATCCTCACTCCATTCCACCTCACTTCATTCCACCCCACTCCTTTCCACCCCACTCCAGTGCAGTTCACCCCACTGTATTTCAGTTCACCCCACTCCATTTAAATCCAAATCTAATATACCCAGTTCATCCCTCTCCAATCCACCCCACTGCAGTCCAATGCACCCCACTCTACTTATATCCACCCCACGTTACCCCATTCCAATCCACCCCACCTTAGTTCAGTCCACCGCACTCAAACCAATCCAGCCCACCACACTCCAATCCACCACATTCTAGTCCCTTGTGGGCCAATCCAATCCATTCCAATCCAATCTCCTCAGCCCATTTCAATCCACCCACTCCGATTCAATCCACCCATCAAGTCCACCCAATCCAATCCACCCCACTCTGCTCAAACCAATCCACTCTACCCCAATCTAATCAACCCCAATCGACTCCAATCCAATACATCCCACTACCACAATCCACTCCAACCCACTGCACCCTATTCCACCCCACTCCACTCTCAGTCACAACACTCTATGACATTGCACTCACTGACAATTTCTGCCACTGACCTCTACTCCCCTATAAATTCCTCTACAGCACTTTCAGGGGCAGCTCCTCCGCTATGGCAGAGGAGTATCTCCCCACTGCTTTTGAGTAGTGAAGTAAAGGAAATCTAAAATAATAACTGAGTTATTATCATTTTATGTTTCCTTTGCAGGCAGGCGGTTGGGCGGGGCTGCTCTGCTCTCGGAGCACTGCAGGGGAGGAGTGGTTTGCACACTCCTACATGCGCAATGATTGTTTATTCGGCCCTTTTGGGTAGCCCAAACCAGTCATGCGCACTTTCCCTGTTCTCCATGCAGGCTGCATTGCAGCCTGCATGGAAAACAAGCCCAGGCCCCCATTCCCTAGTTTAGCATCAAACCAGGACGTTCAAAACCAATCATAACGGTGCACTGCAATGTTGTGGTTGGTCAGAGGAGCCTGGGTGCTTACCAATCATAACACTGTATTGCAGCATTGTGATTGGTCAGGGGAGCCTTAACTGTGCTTCCTGTGCCTCGGTCTGACGAGGACAGCGGGAACAGAGATGCTGGATCAGCGCACAAGGTAATTTTTGCTTTTGTTTGTATTTTTTTTTTACTATTTCCCCCACCTCACCTCATGCCTACGCGCCCACCCCGCCACCCACAAATAATGCTGGCCGCCCCTGGACCCTTTAGTCCCCCTACTCCACTCTACGACACTACTCCAACAAATCCAGTCCATGGCACTCTACTACCCCCACTCCACTATAATACACTCCATGCCACAAACTTTTAGTCATGCTGAAAAGGAGCCACACTGGTGTACAACATAGCGAAAACACATTGCCAAAGTCAATAGCTCTTGTGTAGGCGAGACCTATTGGCTTTGCCAATGCTTGTTCTATGTTGAGTTCATGCAGGAAAACACTGATGATGTCATGCTCATTTGTAACTCAAATGTATTCTGCTCTGGGCACATAACATTTAAAATATAGATTTACTGAATTTCTTAAAACAAGAAAGGCATTTGGAATTGAGGCACCCAGTGTACAGGAGCAAAAGAGGTGCACATAGTGCAGGAGAGGTGACAGGAGCACACACCTGCAAGGTTTGGGTGGCACACACTGTGACAAGCACAAGTCTGTGTGAGGCACACCTGAGCACATGCTGCTAGTGCTTACACCAGTGAGACTCTGAAAATAAAATGGAAAGAATTGACATTTGGGGCTATATTATGCATGTGGCGTACTTCCCTGTTTGCTCTACGGTGCGCCTTTGAAAGGGCGCAAACAATGGCAGTGTGCCGTATTACAAAGAATGTGCCACACTCAAGGCAGCCGCGAACCGGCGCTTCCTTGGGGCAGAGCATAAAATTGAAATGTTGAGCGGCTGCTTCAAAGCTGCTCTGTGTTTCAGAGTGCAGGTGGCATACCATCTGCACTTTCAAGAGGGGAAGAGAGATCCACTTGCAGGCATGTACAATGAGTGATTGGATCTGCCTGCAAAGGGATGTCTGGGGCTGTCCATGGGACCCCACTTCTCCCCTTCTGAGGGCTGCCTTTAGGAGGCACACTGAAAGTGCACCACCTTTTTGTGGCGCACTTTCAATGCGCCTCCTAGGGTCATGCTTCCCTCTGCACCTGCATCCATAATATGCAATTCTCTCATTTGCATGGGACCATCCCCATGCAAATGAGGCAATGCTCTCTCATGACAACACTGGCACTACTTGTGCAACAGCACTGTCAGTATTATAGAAATGGATGCGCAAGCGTCTGTGGTCTCTTCTGTAATACCACTGTGCCCCCGGTTGAACAAAGCGGGCACACACACCTGTTGCGCCATAAGGGCACAATATATAATATGGCCCTTGTGAGTTAGAGGGCTTGAAGAGAAAGTGTTAGAATTCTAGGCCCTTGTCTATCAGATTTTCATGAGCACAGATGCAAAAAGGAACATAGAGAGACGTGAGTTCAGAAAAGAACAATAACGAGTGAGGATTAAAGAGAATGAGAGAGATGCCTGTAGTGATCTGGCGAGGGGCCTAGCGTTATCAACTAAATGACACACTGGAGACGTTGATACATTAGTGGCCAGCTCTCAACTGCCATGCCCAGGGTCCCCCGGGCTATTTATTAACTTTCTACACGTCGCACTGGCGTGCGCCCAGCCGACACACTTTGCTACGTTGCCAGGGGGCGAGGTGGTCAACAGGACCACCCCCAACACTGGAGGAGACGTGGACTCTTCCAGTCTCCTGAACACTACATTCCTCCTTTACCAGGAGAGACATGTCAATCGAACATAAACATGAGTCCAAAGGCAGGATAACAAGGTACGGAAAATAGTTCAGGAAAAACCACCACCTCTTAGGTGGGGTGCTAACAAGAACAGTCTTACTTGGTATTTTCTTCTTAACTGCCCATCAGGCTGCGACTCGATCCAGTGTCGCCGACTAGCCTCAGGATACGTAGTCCTTGAATTTCTGGGATGGCTTCGGACACTGCCTCAGGTTGTATCTTCTTGGCTGTCCGCAGCGGAGGCGTTGGGAATTCTTCCAAAGGGCTGCTGCAGGCGGACAGACTCTCGGCTATGTTAGGACCTTTGTCTTGTGCTGGTGCGGTCTGTGGACTGGGGCTTCGATCTTCTGTGGCAGGTTGGTCGGGTTCGGACTCTTCATTTTGGAGTTGGGTGGCTCTCTGGGAGAGGGTCCTTGGGGCATATCGGGCATTGGGAAGTCACTGTCATCATCAAAAGGGACTCTTTTGAAGGACACATTGCGTGCTACTCTCTTGTGTCCTCTTTGAGCTGTCACCATAGTGCCTTTTACTGCCGTGACCAACCAGGGGTAAAGCTCGAAGGGTAGATGGAATTTTCCACCAGGATGGCGGTCCCGCACTATTTCTTGGTCGCCGGCAGCAATCGGACTTTCTTTAGCATGTCTCTTCAAAGATGCTGCTTTATTGTTCTTATCACGTCGGCGGTCGGACTAGTTTGGGGGGTTGAGTGTTTCTGCCCATGTCGGGTGATGTGGTATGGAGTCAGTCACTGCCCGACCAAAGCACAGACGACTCGGGGAGATACCCATGGTGCAGTGAGGCGTGAGCCGGTATTCGCGGAAAAACTGGTACACTGCTTGCTCCAGGTTGACTCCATCTGCCATGGCAATTTGTATTGTTTTCTTCAGAGTACACATCAGCCACTCCACTTCACCATTAGCCTGTGGCCATCTTGTTGTGATTTTGCAGTGCTTCACTTTCTGGGATGCAAGGTTAGCTCTGCACTGGTAAACGGTGGACCGTTGTCTGTCCGGATCTCACCAAAAAGTCCATGAGTTGCTATTAGTTTCTCGAGTTTCGGGATTACCTCCGCTGCTAACGTTGACGTGACAAACTCGACTTCGGGGTATCGGGAGAAGTCGTCTACCACCACGAACATGTACTTTCCGCCTGGTAGGCTGCCAAAGTCAACACTCACTCTCTCCCATGAGGAGCTCGGAGCGGGTTCCGTGATGACAGGCGCTGGTTTGTTGGGCAGGCTCATTGCGAGGCACACTGGACAGTGCTGAACAACTGCTTCTCTCTGTTGATCTAGGCCTAGGAACCAGACTTTGCTGTGGAGTCTGTTTTTTGACTTCACAATCCCTTGGTGAGCGCCATGTGCTAAAGCGCGGCTTGTTTAGTCAGGCTCTCTGGCAGGGCAAGGCGAGGGCCTTGTAGTAGGCAGCCTTCGGTGGACGCAGACAGTTCATGCCGGACTTGGTGTAGGGCTTTCAGGGTTGCTTGAGCTGACTTTGTTGTCCGAGGTGACAGACTCTGCAGGAGTCTCCAATCGCCTGAGTTGACTGCTTGGATGGCGATTTGGAGGCAGTCATCGTCTTTTGTGGCTGCGACAATCTCTTGTAGGGACATCAGGAGGGGCCGGGATCGTTCCACCACTAGCCTCATGTAGTCCTCTGTGGCGGCCTCTTTAGCAGCTTCTGGGAGTGTGACTGGCCGGGAGTGTCGCGACAAGAAGTCGGCTGGATTCCGGGTGCCAGGTCTGTACTCCACAGTGAGTTGGAACTCCTGCAGTTGCAGGATCCACTTTTCGATTCTTGGGGGAGGGCGAGACGATGACCCTTGGAACAGTGGAATCAGTGGTTTGTGGTCCGTGATGATGGTGAATGGGTGGCCATACAGGTATATGTGAAAATGGCGGCACCCCCACAGGATTGCAATGGCTTCCTTCTCAATTTGAGAATACCGCTGCTCGGTAGGTATGAGTGTCCGGATTGAGTAGGCAACAGTTGCCCATTCACCACAGTCTTGTCGTTGCGCCAGAACAGCACCCAGGCCTGTGAGACTTAGCGTTGATTACTAGCTGGGATTCGTGTCGCGGGTCATAGTAGATGAGCGTGGTGTTCACAGACAGTGCTGCCTTCTTTTGCTTGAATGCTGTCTCTTGCTCCAAGCTCCATGTCCAGGGGGTGGTGGTCTTGGTGAGGTCACGCAGAGGGCCAGTCAGATCTGATAGGTTCCTGATGAAGCGTCCACAGTTAGTGACCATGCCCAAGAAGCTGCAGATACCAGACACCGATGTGGGGGCTGGTGCATCCTGGACATCTTTTACTTGTGTTGGGTCAGGCCCGATGCCTTGGTCCGAGAAACTGTCTCCAAAGAAGCTGATGTCTCATCGTAGGAATTCGCACTTCTCTCTGTGCAGGGTCAGGCCACAGTCGTGAAGGCGGGCGAATACTGCTGACAGGCGGATGATGTGCTCTTCCAGGGATGGAGCGTGAACCAAGATATTGTCGTTCACGTTGAGCACCCCCTCTAACCCTTGCAGGGCGGTCTTGATGATGTTTTAGAACACCTCGGCTGCGCACTAGATTCCGAAATTGAGGCGTGTGTAGCGCCAGAGACAGGCTTTGGTAGAGAAGGTGGTGATTGAGCGAGACTCCGGGTGCAGAGGAATCTGGTGTTACCAGGAGCGGAGGTCCATCTTCGAGAACCATTTTGACCCTGCGAGTTCGCCAATGATGTCATCCCCCGTGGGTGTCAAGTGGCGCTCCCTCTTGATGGCGAGGTTCGGGATTCCCATGTCCACACAGATGCGGACTGCATCAGGCTGCTTCGGTTTCCTCGCGACCACGATGGGGGACACCCACGGGGTGGGGCTGTGTACTCGCTCGATGATTCCAGCCGCTTCCAACAGATGGAGCTCTGCCTCAACCTTGGGGCGGCGGTGGAAGGCAATACTCCTGTGCCTGAGGTCAATCGGGGCTACAGACTTGTCTATATGCAGCTTGACGGCTGGGCCTTAGACATCAATGAGTGGCGTGAACTCGGTCAGCAGGAGTTCCAGACCGTGGGCCATCACAGTAAATGCAAAGTGGATGAGACAAAGGTCCTGTGCTGTACGGCAGCTGAGTAAGAATCCAGCTCCCTCCTGCAAGACGTAGACTTTGGTCTGCTGGTGAATCTGGTTGTGAGATAGATCGGCTTGAAAAACACCACAGATCCTGAGCGGTGTGTGTTGGTCCCAAAGGCGTATACTTGGACATTGGTATTGCCAAGGGCTGGTAGGTTGGGTAAGAGCCTTAGACGCTGGCAGCCAAGAGGTTGATGGTTGCGCCGGTGTCGATGAGTGCCGCTACTGGGTGGTTCTGCACCTTGATGGTGCACATGGGTGCAGCCTGCGGGGAGCATGAGAGGGCATGTAGCATGTGTACCACATGCACAGTGGCGTCCTCGTCTTCGTCCATGTCGCCCGCGAGCACACACATGTCGAGGTGTGCCTTGTAGTTGTTGCTGTGGTTTCGTGTGGCAGACTTTGAAAAAATGGTTACATTTTCGCATGCACTGCAGGGTTTTCCTTGGGCCAGGCAGGTGCCGTCGTGTGGAAGAGAGTCGCTGCACCATCCACAGAGGCGAGGCGTAGGGGTCTGTTTGGAGTTGTCGGCCAAAGGTCTTCTGGGCCGTTGTCGGGAGTCACGGGTTACGGTGTGGACAGCGCAGACTGGTTCCTCTTTGATGGCCGCTGATGCTTTGGTCTCCATTTGGGCCGCTCTGGCCTTGGATAGTTCCTTGGAGCGTCCTAGAGTTAGGATATCCCTCATTGGCATGTTGTGCTCCTGTAGGACACGCTCGCATAATTTAGTGGAAGCGCAGCCTTGAATGAATTGCGCTCGGATCTCATTGTCCTCATCAGGAAGGGTGCACGTACTGGCTAGGTCTGTAAGGCGGGGGTAGAACACATCTACGGACTCATCGGAAGTTGTTTTGCCTGGCGGAGGAGGAAGCATTCATAATTCAAGCTAGCGTAGGGCTCAAAATGTGCAGTGATGGCGTTGCGCATCAAGGCGTAATTTCTCTGGGGCCCAGCCTCGCGAACAGTCTTCGCAATCTTGTGGATCTCCGCACCACCCAGGTGGAGGAGCATTGGTCTCCGCCACGGGGCAGGGATGTCTGCAGCGTCAAAGAAGTTCTCTAACCTCTCTACCCATGCCTTCCATCATGCAGCCTGAGACGGTGGCGGTCCGGTAATGGTGAAGGGCTCCAGAGGCGGGATGGACGACATGCCTGCTAGCCAGAGGCAGCAACAAGAGACCATTGGCTTGGGCGACAGCCAGGCGCAGGGAGGCGCAGTCCCACTGTGGCGCAGGGCGCAGCGGCGTGTCTCGGGTGATGCAAGAGCAAATGAAGGAGGCCAGGACAGGCGGCAGACGTCTGGTGGCTGGGCCCAGTGCTGAGGAGGTGAGGCAGGCGGTGGTAGCAGGCTGCCTGGGAGGCTCATGTTGATCGGCAGGGTAGGGGTGAGCAAACCCTAGGACCAGGGAGCCACCCAAAGATCAGTCTAGGCAATGGCAGCAGGGCATCTGGGCTGGAGGAGCAGCACAGCAGGCGGTGAGGGGCTCCAGGAGCTGAGGGACACGTGAGAAGAGACCAGAGGCAGCTGGTCCATAGTAAATTTGTCCATTGCCAAATTTACTATGGACCACATTGTGTATAAGTGCGAATGGTGTGGCTGAACCGGTAAATAATGGAAGTATACAAAAATAAACATTCTTTTCCATTTTACTGTAAGCTTTGTTTCTTTTCGAAAAATAAAGTTTTCTTTTACAATTTATCATTGTTTATATTTTGAATTAGATATGTATGGGGAGACCAAAATCGTTTAAGTGCTTAGGGCCTCTAAAGGTCTTAAACCGTCCCTGCCTGTTTTGTTTTGCATTTTTTATATTGTGCGAACTTGTCCCAAGGGGATCGTGCTCTTCATATGAGCACCAGATTATATTACACAAGGTCAGATTAACATTTTTTTCAGGCATGGGAAGATTAAGTGCTTTCCCCAGAATCACAGGGCATTGAGCCAACGCCGGACTCGAACTTGGTTCCTAAATCACAAAGCTGGTAACTGTATGTATTGGGCCATATCTCCTATACTGGCCACTAGGATATGTTGCATGGCAGGCTGTATACGCGTCAACAGCGTATGAAAAACACCAGAACAGACTATAGCATTCAAGGGAGATTAAGAAAGCTGGTAAGGTGCAGACCGGGGCTTTAAATGGAATGAAAAATCTGGGGGTGTCTCTCACAGGGGCGTGACCGATGTAATATATACGTGGCTTAAATTTGCTCTTAGCATGGTGTACCATTCCGACTGGTAATCTGCTGCTTCTGTCATTACATGTAGATATATAATGCAACAAGTAACATTACACCTACAACAAGTCAGTGCTTTTGGCTATGTCAATGGCTGTTAGTTGCACAAGATTTTTTTTAAAAAGCAGCAACTACGGCTTTGTTGTGTATCATATTATAAATGCTTCCGTTATGAAATGATCAGACAGTGAAATAACTATAGTGAGTCTCTTGGAAGTTATATCAAAGGCAGTAAAGGGTGGCACTGCTGCAGAATTAAGATTTTTTTTTCACTCTTACGGTAAGGGCAAAAATGGAGATCCCGATAGAGACCCGTCTCAGCACCTACTTTTTAGAACTGCCGGTACGGAGCACCTACAGGACCCAGCCCACTTAAAGCCCTGGTACAGACTGTAAACACCCGAGCTTTACGGATTAGTACAGCAGTGGAAAAAGTGAAAAGAGAGAGGCATGCTTGGAAGATCATGAGAGGACACCCAGTTGCACCTGTACTTGGGTGCCTGGCTGCTGAAAGGACGCCTGGGGAATCACTGGCTACCCAGCTGCTTGTTCTCAGAAGGGCAAGGGTGCGGGATGCTGAGACTAGTTGCTGTTGCACAAGCCCCAGTACAGCCTGGACTCCGGACCCAGCAGCAGCACTGGCTGCATGTCCAACTGTGCAGCAAAATAAATCTTCTGGCGCGCCATACCTCTCCGCATAGTCCATCCATCTGCGACTGTGTGAGTGCTTTTGTACATTTTGTCCATTTTTTATTTCCACAACGTTTTGGAAATGAAAGATGGACAGCTTGTTTTGGTCAGAGCCAAATGGCGCCACCCATCACCCCGTGCTTGGCTCCCGGTGCTGCAGCACTGTTCGCACCGCACTACAGCCGGCCCTGGTAAGGACCACGGGGTCAAGGTAGAGCCACAAATCTGTTGACTCTTGTGTTTGCAGCAGAGCATTGTCGTGACAGGTCGACAGTGCAGTGTCGTTAGTTGGGGCATAATACAACCTAAGACCTCGCGCCCTCTGGAAAACTCTCAGTTTGGGCTTTGCTCATGGGCCATGGCAGTTTCCGGGTTGTTAGACTTGGCACCATTGGTGTGAGCCTCCCTTCCACTGTTTGCTGTTGCCTCATCTGTTTTTTTTGTGTTTGAAACGTTTTATTTGTAAAATATTAAGAAATACAAAAGACCCGCAAAACATATTAAGCATACTAAAATAGAAACAGAACAATTGAATTGGCTAGTGCAGAGATAAAAAATTAAAGCTGATTAAATTTTGTAAGGGATAAGGAAGGAAGGTGGGGAGAGGGGAGAGAGGGGGAAAAAATTCTTACACATTGGCATAATGAGATAATGCATATTTACACAGGAAAGTGAATAAAAACCAAATAAATTATTATGTGCAATAAGCCAACAAAGGTAAACAAGTGAAGAACAAAGAAGATAAACATTCAAGGAGGTGTAACATTTTCAGAATTTTAACAAGATTTATCTGCTAAAACTAGATTGTCTAAATAAGTAGTAAGAGGCAACCAAATAAGATCTCTGTTAACCATTGGCTTACAGGAGGAGGCAAAATAAAAATGTCAAGTCAATGAAAATGACAAAGACTATTCCATCAATGTTGGATAGAGAGTTTTGTAAGTGTTTTCCAGTTGAGAAAGATGTGTTGGAAAGCTAGGGCAAGCATAAGGTCGAAGAGACCATGATTATGGGACGAAAGATCTAGGGAGTCAGAGAGACTTCCAGAGAAAAGAAGAGGAATGGAATAGGAAATGGAAATGTTAAACAGGCGAGAAAGATAGGACAAGACTTTCTCCCAGAAGCTAGAAACCGAAGGGCAAAGAAAAAAGAGACGTGTGAGATTAGCATCAGCAGGACCACATGACCAACTATTGGAAACAGTGAAGTGGGAAAATCGAGCAATAGAAACAGGGGTACTATAAAGTTTATGGTAAAGAAAAAACATATATTGAGTAAGAAAAGCAGGTTGAGAGATTTTGAGAGAACGGGACCAGAGTTTGAGAGAACGGGACCAGAGTTTGAGAGAACGGGACCAGAGTTTGTCCCAGAATGTGATGGTCCAGTCGCAGCCCAATTCAGATTCCCAAGAAAGTTCCAATTTCGTTTTTTCACATTCTAAATTAGGAGCTGAGAAAAAATGTATAGATAAGAGAAGCTTTGGGTAAAGAAAGAAGTATCTTAAGGAGAGAATTTTGGATGACAGGAAGAGGTGAAAAGGGAAGAGAGTAGTAAGTATCTAGAATGACCGCCATGAGAGTAGCAAACTTCTGTAAGAAGAATCGGGGGCAATGGAATAAGGCTTCGAATTGGGGAAAAGAACATGGAGATAGTCTATCAAAAAGGTCTTTAACCCAGATTATACCCCTTAATCTCCAAGGTTTCCAAAAAATGGTTGGGTTGTTACTGAGAGTAAGGGAATTATGCCATATTGGAGATGCTAGAAAGGATTCTCTAGAAATGGAATTAGGTTGCATCAAAAGTATCAAAAGGGAACAAGTGTGTTTAAACAAGGGAAGAGAAGTAAAAGGATTTTTGGTAGAAAAAAACATGACTTCCTTTAGAGAGAAGGGTAATAATAATAAGGTTTGTTCAATGGATAGCCAGAGGGGAGTAAAGGGGGAAGGTTTGGAAAGGAGCCACTTCGAGGCCTGATGAAGAAAAAATGACTTATGATATAAATGAAAGTCATGAAAGGTCACACCTCCATTAGACTTTGGCTTGCAAAGAGAAGATAAGGAGATCCTAGCTTTTTTGTTCTTCCAAAGAAACTTAGAAAGACAAGAGTGATATGCTTAAAATAATAGGTGGGAATATGGACGGGGAGCATGGAGAGAGCATAAATGAAACTAGGGGTAATCAGCATTTTGATTGAGTCTAACCAACCCCACCAAGAGAGAACAAGCATTGGCATAGCCAATAGGTCTCGCATTTGGGACCTTATAAGTGTTTAGCCATGCAACACTTGATGTTGTTGGACCAATTATATTGTGCTGGATAACTAAACACTTATAATGTCCCAAAGGCGAGACCTTTTGGCTATGCCAATGCTTATTATCCTTGGGCTCAAGGTTCACATAAGAAAATAGAAGTCTGCTGAAGAGCTAGTGGAAGGGACGAGGGGTCAACTCTGTGAGGCCTTTCAGAGCCTGATGCTGTGAGATATTTAGACTACTCAACATCCAAGATCACTGCAAATTTTGGACTAATTGGGCTGAGCTGTGCATACTTCAGAACGTATTTATATATAAAAAGGCCTTTACAAGTAGTGCTGTTGAGGCTGTGATGTAATTTGGCATTGCTTAATGTTTTGCTGGTGAGCCAATCTCCTGATACGCGTTTGTGGGAGATCCCCCTTCACAATCAAGACACTTATGGAAGCAATTATACATTTTACAGGGTATTTTCCTAAAGCATTTGGCGGAAAGCCATTGAGTTTTCAGGAAGTTCAGAAAATATTTAATCTGTCCCCTACATTTTTCTTTAAACGAGAATGCACCTCCCTTCAGTTTCTTTTTTGATTTTCCCACCCTTCTATCCCAAGTGGAGTCTCACTCAAAATATGACAGATTATATATTTGGAAGGATATGGAAATGAAAGTCATGCAGATCTCATAATCTCAGGCATTAGCAGCAGAGGTACACCAAAGCATAGACCGATCTTACAAAAACAGCAGAATTGGGATCTTGCATGCTCAAGTTTGAATCAGCAACTTTGTACATTGATATAAGTTCATTAAAAGCCATGCATTTAGGTAATAAATCCTCCATAAGTCTTTAAACAAAGACCAAGGAAGTACAGTTGTATGACGGTGCAAAGTAATCCTTCAAATTCTACAACAAATCCCTGAAAAGCAGTATCCGCTCCCTCTTGTGTGTGTTTTTGAGCTGTTCTCTGAGAAAATAGAACAGTGATGGGATGAATTCTTGAAATAATCGTAGCCACTGGATACAATGTTGGAGTGATTTCTGGTCCATTGTTTTTTTGCTGATTTTACAGCTGCAAACAGGGACCACAAACCAGGAGGAACTCAGTTTAAGCTCCACTCAAATTGGAGCAGTCCAACCTTAACTACTTGGCCAGATCCCTGCGTATGGGAACAAAGCAAACAAGGGACTGAAGGTTTTCATCGCGGAAAACCTCTGTGCGTCAAACGAATCCGAAGCAGCAGGGTTTCTGATAATGCACCCGCAGCTCTATATGCGCAGAGGAAACTTGTTTTAGAGCATACTGGACCCCTGTGTTCAAAGATGAGTAGACGCAGGAGTGCCTGGCTTTATAGCACTTTGCTTCTGTCGGAAGGGCTGAGCTGCCTAAATCTCTGCACTTGGGGGGGTGGGAGGCAATGCAGGGGGGTTACAGAGAGGAGACACTCAAACACTTTAGCTTGCAATGTAATCCAAACTTCATTCACGCGTTCTTGGTGAGATGTGGGGATTCGAGCCTAGGCGTGGGCTCCAACATCCTGTGATTCTAGGCAAATCACGTAAATGCTATTGTTTCTCGCCTCTATAGCGAAGGGAATCTATTCTACAGTGAAGCTGAGTAAATTGTTAAACGTTTTGTTGCCTCTGTGTTACGATTCAAAAGCAGTTTCCTGAAGCCAACGCCTCTTCCTTCCTATCGATGGTTGCATTCCTTTTGATAATAAAACTGCACTTGGGAAGTACTCATGAATTTTAGTGATACTGCTGCCAGAGGCTTTACTTAGAAAGACCGTAAGATGGCGATGTTGCTCTATGCCAGCTTTCCTTACGAACGACGATTGCAGAGTACTTGGATTCATTTAGAAATAGATAGCACACTAAATGAAGATATTTGTTAACAATCGCCTCTAAATAAAACTTTGCTTAATTGTGGTATCTCTGTGATGCCCCGGTCACGAGGCGAGCAAGACACACGCATTGGGAAGCTGCAGTGCTGACTCAGTGAGTCCGACTGGCTTGGAACTGCTTGTTTAGTGCATTTCTGCGGCAGAAGGGGGAGGGGGCTTGGGTGATTCCCTTGCGGGAGCGCACAGCAACTTGGGACCATATGGCGCCACCATATGGCGCCACGCGATCCCGCAAGGGAATCACCAGATGTGCACACATTGACATTGCAAGAAATGCAACGCGTGCACTTGTTTGCCCCAAAGCTGTGCCGATGGCATTAGGTCTCTCTCCTACCAGCGCATGCGCGCTGCATAGGGAAGACCTGAAAAGAGGGTTCCAAGAGGAAATTAATTTGTCAATTCGAGATAGAACAGCAGACATATTTAATTTAACGGAAGGAGAGATGGAGTTGGAGAACCACATACCTAAATATTTAATTTTTAAACTTTTCCAAGCAAAACCAGTAGAAGAAAAAGAATGAGGAAGACAGAATTTAATAAGAGGGAGAATTTCTGTTTTATTTGAATTAATTTTATAGCCTGAAACAAGGGAAAACGAAGTGAATTTATGCAATAAAGGGGGAATAGAAGTTTTTGGCGCAGAAATAAAAAGTAGGATATCATCCGCATAAGCAGAACGTTTTAAATGATGGTCCCCATAAGAAAATCCTGAGATGGAATCATTATTGCAAATTGAGGAAAGGAAGGGTTCAAGAGCTAAGATAAAGAAGACAGGAGAAGGAGGGCATCCTTGGCGAACGCTACGTTGAAGAGGAAATTAAGATGAGATAAAGCCATTAACTAATGCTAAGGCTCTAGGGGCAGAATATAATAGAGATAAGTGAAATTGATTTGGGACCAAAACCATGCCACTTCGAAGATGCAAATAAAAAGGGCCAGTCAACTCTGTCGAACGCTTTTGCAGCATCAACAGAGATGGCCGCTAAAGATGCGGAAAGGCAGGGGATTTTGTTTAAAACATTAAGGAAAAGACGAGAATTATCTGAAGTCAACCTACCCTTGACAAAGCCACACTGCTCCTTGCCAACCAAATGTGGCATAAGGGGGTCTAAGCGAAAAGCAAGCTTTTTGGCAAATAGTTTATAATCGACATTGACAAGTGAAATCGGGCAATAGTTTTTACAGAACATAGGATCTCGACCCTGTAAATGTGTTTGTATTTATATAGCGCCTTCTATCCAGAGGTCTCGTAGCACTGTTTTCATACTGCTTTGGAACCCTTCCTGGCTTTCCTGTGTGATGTCCACTCCTGGGCACCCCCAGGGTGAAGCGAGGCATCCAAGCGCTGCTGGGGCCGTTGTGGAGATAAAGCAAGCTATTGCCCAGAGTCACAGAGTGGGACCCATGATTAGACTAGGCACCGAGGTGAGAATTATCAGGTCCGGGGAGATTGAGTCCAAGAGCCGTCGAGGCAGGAATTGAACCCTGGTCCCTGGCCAGACCTCTGCCTCAGGGTCTGCCGCTCTAACCATTGAGCCACGCTTCTCCACGACTCTCTTTATGTATGAGGCAAATTGTGGCTTCCTGAAATGTACCTTCTGTCTTACCAGCTAGAAAAAATTAATGGAAAAGATTTAGGAGTTTAGGGAGTAATAAATTAGAAAAGTGCAAGTAAAATTAAACAGAAAAACCATCCAGTCCAGGAGTTTTTCCTTTCTTTAAAGTATGTAATGCAGTGGATAACTCATTAAGGGATAAATCTGTTTCAAGGTCAGAAAGATTAAGGTGATTGGGAGTTTATTAAGATATGTTTGGATAAGAGAAGAAGAGGGAGGAGATTCTTGGATGTAGAGGTCCTTAAAGAAAAGTTTAAATTCATTGAGAATATCCTGATCTTTATGCGTGATTCAATTAAAGTAAGTTCTTTATGTGTTTTAAGGTAATTCACTAAAAGCTTACCTGCTTTATTACGACCACCATAGTAGCGAGCACCACTAAGAAGAAGTATTGAGGATGCATTATAAGTCGTAGCCTTATTGAATGCTAATTTGGCACGTATCAAGGCTTGTGACATCGTATCCATCGAAGAAGTATAACATTTATGTTCTAAATTCTTAATATGTGTTAAGATGGCTTTTTGTTGATCAAGGAAATTTTTCTTTCTTTTTTTTAAAGGCTATAATAAAGCTTTAAAAGAGTCCCATTATATATTTGGGAGGGTATTGGGGTCACAGTTGCTGTAACAAATTAATTGGCAAAAGAACTAAAAGAGGAAGAGAAAAGAGGGTCAAGAAGAAGGGAATTATTAAAACGCCAGCGGGGGGTTCTGGGACGCGGAGGGACCAAATCAAGATCTGTCACAATTGGGACATGATCAGAGATGACGATAGGTTCAGTAGAGGAGGATATCAGATTTTGAGATAAAGACTGAGAAAGAAAAATATAGTCTATGCGGGAGAGAGAATTATGAGGAGGAGAGAAGAAATAAAAGTCAAAAGTATCAGGATGAGAGAGGCTCCAAGAGTCAACGAGGTGTTTATGAGTTTTGTGAGAAATGATGCGAACCTGAGATTGGCTATCAAGAAAGGGTCAAGAAAGGGGTCGACAACTTGATTGCAGTTGCCTCCTAGTATAAAAAGATCATCTCTAAACTGTATACATTTCTGTGTAATCAGAGGCCCAAAAGAAAAATTTGGCTGTGTAGGGCCATAAATATTAAAAAGAATTTAAGAAATATTATTGATTAACAATTTAGCCAACAACCATCTACTCTCTGTATCTATTTCTTGCGATATAACTCTACAATTCAATTTCTTGTGGCATATTATTATAACACTGTTTTTCTTATTAGCAGTAGGTGAAAATAAAACAGCCCACCCATACTCTTTTTAATTTTAACGCCTCAATCAATAAAATCCGATAACATAAACTAGGCAAATGCAAACAAGACCCCGAAGACAAAGAAGAAGAGATAACATTGTTCAGGAAGGCAATGGGACAAATAAAAGGATGAGGCACTAATGGACAATAGAAAGAGTGGATCGGTCAAACAGGGGGCCAAACAGTACAACAAAACGTCTAGTAAAAACAGAAATAGAAGGGGAGAACATGAAGAAGAATGAGATAGAACCTACAATATACCTGCAAAAGAAACATAGAATGAGAAAAAGCAATGAAGTCTAAAACAGGAACTAGAACAACAACTTCAATACAATAGTATAATAAAAGAAGTATGAGAATCAAGATCCAGAGGAAGAAGGAGCTGTCTCCATTGACATAATAGAGTGTGACTAGATAAATCTGCGCAGGTCAGCTGTATCCTCAAAAGTGGAAGTCTTGTTGAGAAATGTGACTTTAAAGAGGCATGGATGGAACAAGTCATATCTTGCACCTAAGGAGCAAAGAGCAGGGCGAAGGGCCAGAAACTCCTTTTGTCGTTTGGCAGTCATTGAAGAAACATACTGGGAGACAAATACTTTGGTGCCATGCCAGGAGAGATTCTTTTAGGCTTTAGCGGCATTTAGTACCAACATAAGATCGTTGAATTGAAGGAATAAAATAATTATTTTGCAAGGATTGGAAGGCGCAGATGAGGAAGAAAGTCGAGGACATAATCTATGAGCTTGTTGTATGTTCAATTTAGTTGTAGAAGGGAGACCCAAAACTGTGGTAAGAAAGATGAAAAGTATGTGACGGGGTTGTCACCTTCAAGACCTTCAGGAAGACCACAGATGCATAAATTATTGAGACGGTTCCTATTTTCCAAATCTTCAGTCGCTTTCTTCAGTTGTAAGATTTTCTTCTCCAACGAGGATATTTTAGTAGATGAGACTTGTACTTCAGTAAGATGATGTTCCACCACAGTGATACGGGACTCCATGGAAGACCATTTATCGTCCAACGACTGTAACCGAGGCAGTTTGTTTCCTCAATAAATGGACAGAGGGCGCTTAACTCCTCTCAAACTATGTCCAAGAAAACCAGAGAAGAAGACTTAGGTGGAGATGGAGGGTCTTGCTTAAGTCTCTTGCCGGTGGTTGAAAGTAATGGCACTTTAGATGCCATGTTGATGGGACTTTCAGTAAGTGTGGAACAGTCTTCATGCAACGAAAGTCTAGACAAACAGGAACATTTATTAAAAGTAGAAACGTTGGCTCCAGAATTATCAGGATAATGCACTATTAAATGTTTTGGCATGGTGGAGTAGGCGTCTGCTCCTACCCATGAAGTGTGGTAAAGAGAGTGCAGAGGAGTAATGGCACCACACAGGAGAGAGAGTAAAGTACCTCAGAAGAGATACCCAAATCGACAAAAATGAAGATCCTCCCCTTGGAAATGACAGTCAAGGGGAAAAAATGCACAAAACATGCAGGAAAGGTCGGAAGATTGCATGGAAGAGCGTCGTGTAGAGAAATATGAGGAGAAAACCGACAAGGAGAAAAACAAAATGGCGGCCATCAGACAGCATACAAAAGTAACCTGCATAAATTCATCCCTGCAACTTGACAATGAATTCTGGAAAAGGCGCCCTCTGGAAGTGCCAACATTCCAATTTAGAAATATGTCAGCATAATGCAGATTCTATCAGCAGAACCGCTCTCAAAATGGGCTCGAAGTCCAGCGCGATGCGGAGCTCCGTCGCTAGGCAGCCATTTTAGATCATGGTGCGTGCGACTCGCCTCATCTGTTTTTGCTGGTTTAGATGCTTTGGGCACTTTGCCACTGCTCTCCAGTGCCAAAGTGCAAGTGCTCCCTATTGTAAATAGTTGTATGGATTAGAGAGTCCATTATTGGTTATTTTATTTACTTGTCAGTCCCTAGTACAGTGCACCGTGTGTGCCCAGGGCCTGTAAATCAAATGCTGCTGGTGGGCTTGCAGCTCTGATTGTGCCTCCCACAGAAGCAGCTTGTAAAATGTGGCTCAGACCTGCTATTGCAGAGCCTATGTGCAGTCTGTGACTGTCATGTTGACTTGGCAAGTGCACACACTTGCCAGTCCCTAAATCCTTCACTTTTCTGCATGATAGTCACCCCTAAGGTAGGCCCAAGGTATCCCTGTGGGCAGGGTGCATTGTATGTGAAAGGTAGGACATGCCCTAGTGTGTGCGGCATGTCCTGATTTTGAATTACAGCCAATTTTGGTTTTCACTATTGCAAGTCTATCTGTTCCCTTAGGTCAGAATGGGTAGTTATATCCTCTGATGAACATACCTGACCCAGGGAACAAGATAGGAAAATAAAGTTTAGTATGCCTGAACTCTTGCCTAACCATCCAGTTTTCCTCTGCTAGGTTTGTATATTACGTGCCTGGTTTGTGAGTGACAGGAGCTGGGAGAGGGCTGTGGCTCCAGCAGTCTGATGAGTTAGGGCTGGGCTGAATGGGACCTGGGTTGAATTTAGAGTAGGGGGAGGAGATTTCCTTTCACCTGCCTGGGCCAGATCTGCTTTCAACAATGTTGTCTCCACCTCCTGCCAGGAATCTGCACCAGAATGAACAGAATTGGTTTTGGCTGGGTATAGACACTCTCTGCCTTCAGAGACAAAGGATTTGTGTGTATAAAAAGGGGGACCCAGACCCCAGACCTTTAGATCACTTCTGGGAAATCAAGAGGAACCTTTGCCAAGGAGAAGAGCCAGAGTAGCTGAGGAGGAATACTGCCCCTGAGCTGTTTGCTGTCTGTGGTTGGCTTGCAGTGGCTGCTTGCTGCCAAGAAAAGAAGAAAAAAGGATTTTGATGTTTGCTTTGTCACCTACTTGAAGAAAAGATCTCCAAGGCCTTGAAACTGAGCTTACCTCCTGTCTGAAGTCTCAGGGATACAAGGACTTCACCCACCAAAAACAAAAATACCCAATCAGCGCGGGCATTAACTCTCAATAGCTTTCCAAGAGGAAATGGGAATTTTTTCATATATCCCACCGACAACCATTCTTACAATTCCAGGTATTGTCCCAAGTCGCTTAAGCCCAACCAACTTTAATTTAAAACAACCTTTAAATTGTGAGTCACTGTATATAACAATACCCTCCACTTAAGCAAGGTGTATAAAAAACAAACATTTGTGAAAAAGCGAGATAGCACCTCACGTGCGCTACACCCTAGGAGCTTGCTGGTTGGTTCTCACTAGAAGTGCCCACATTTCTCATCATCTGTAGCTATCTCGTGTGAATAAATATCATCCCCCAGCTCCCCTCAATTCCCTTGCTGGGAGTTCTGTAGTATTCTCATGTTATGTGTATGCTTTAGTATCCAGCTGCTCAGCCCTTTGTGTGTGTATTCCTATTGGAATCCTAGTCTGTGTGGAATGTTGGATGCATCAGCGTTGCAGTTAAGGATGGGCTGAGCGGCCAGTAGGCTGCTCCTGATGGGGCTGTTATCCTGTTATCTTGACCTTGACTTATGCTAATAAACATCAACTACAAGTACCTGATTTGGTCAACGGTGTCTACTTATCTACACCTGTACCTGTGGGAACTACCTACTACATTTTGGCGACGATGGATCAACTTACCTACAACTTTAAAGCATGAAGTGCATCTAGAGACTAACAAGTAAGCTAATTAACTGACAAGCAACGATCTACCTTCTTTAAAGACAAAGCAGCAACCTATAACGAAACTAAATGAAAAGAAATGAAGACTAAGCTGATTAAGAAGCGCACACCTCAAGGCAAAAGACTCTTTTCATGTAACCAGACCAACTGCTACCTGCCTGCCCCATCAGTGTCCATCGCAACGACAGCCCAAATGCAGGTGAGCTGTGTCTGTGTGTTTTCTGCGAAGATATTTAATTTACATGCTGCATGTGAAACTATAAAAAAAGATTTTTCAACCTTCAATCAAAGCAAGTTTAAACAAAAAAGCTAATAAACATCAACTACAAGTCCCTGATTTGGTCAACGGTGTCTACTTATCTACACCTGTACCTGTGGGACCTACCCACTACAAGTTCCAAACTGCAAAGAGGTGCCTGCTGCTCTTTAAGACCTCTAGAGACTGTTTGTTGTTGGAAGGTGCAAGATCGACACAATGAGGAAGAAGGCTGTCGCATCAGCACCAATTCACAATGCATCTCTGAGTCACAGAGAAGACACATGCTGCATCCGCACCTGGCCCGATGCATGCTGAGCCACGGAGAGGAAGCACGCCGTATCCACATCGGGTTTCTGATGCATCGCCGAGAAAACCGTTGCAGCACCTGCTGTGCGGCTGCAACCATTCACGCATCGACCAGATCGTCGCATCGCATCAAGCCGCCATTTTGAAGCATCGCACCAGATCATTGCCACGCATTGAGGCACCATCTTGTCACATCATAACCGGAAATCAGTAAGAAACTGATGCATCCCCTCCTCTCCGGTACGGAACTGATGCATTGCCTCCCCTGCCTGCAGTAAGGAACAGGTGCGCCGCCCCCTCTAAAGCAAGGAACTGAAGCATCGCCTTCCTGGCGACCTTTTTGTTTATTTTGTGTGACGCATCTAAGGTACTTTGTTGGAAAAGTGTTGCATTTACAACTGCCATTGAACTGAACTATTTCTGCTTTTGAAGAGTGTTGTATCTTTGATCCTGTTGGTATAGCCCACACACACACACACACACACCTCCCTTCTTTTTCCCGTTGGTTCAGCCCACCTGTCAAACGTTCTATGCTGAACGCCTGAAGATGATTCTTGAGATAAGGGTTATGGATGTTTGCTGTTAGCACTTTGTGTCTGGTTAATAAACCTGTCAAACGATACAAGCAGTGCTTAATTATTTCACTGGCGACGATTGTTGGTAGGAGGCCAACGTGCGACATCCCCTCCAGGAGTTACCCAAAGGAAAAGGTGAATTATATGAAATAAGAAGTGGAAAGTAAAGATAGCCGCAACAGCTTGGTGTGAAGGAACCAGCCAAAGGAACGTAGCGGTAAAGAAGAGCGTCCGGAATTGAACGTGCAACAAATAGTTTAAAGAAAAAGTGAAGAGAAAAGCGGTGTAAGAACACTTGGCAAATTCAGGAATATAGAGCAGTAAAAGAGGAAAGTGAGAGATCTAAGTGTTGGGAAGAATCAAAAGAAAGCAAATGCTGACTGAAGCGTGTGAGAGGAGAGGTGTGAGAAGCGACAGGCGCAGCTAATGTCAACACGATTTGCGAAGAGAAACGCGCTGTCAGCAGCAACGTCTGTGTGGAAGTGGCAGACGGTGGATCGCGCTAAGTCTCCCAAGCAGACAAGCTAATGTGTGTCATGCTAAACAAAGCGTGAGGTTTTAACGAAATTGAAGGGCGCAGGCAGTGTCACCACGAGTTGTAAGGTGAATCGTGCTGCAAGCTGGTGCCGGGTCACGGAGAGGAACAACAGCGGCTGGGAAGAGGTGTGAGGGGTGGAGCGTGTCTGGCCAAGCGAGGAGAGAGACACCCTAAGCAGCGAAGAGCGGCGTATGCAGCGTGTGACAGGAAAAGTAATCTGTGAATGCAGCGTGTGACAGACAAAGTCATTTTTGAGGAGAAAAGATTTTTATAACCTTACTTTGTCAGGTGAAAAAGCGGCCAGTGTTGAGGAAGAGCAAGGGAAGGCTCTGAGGCTGCCTGACATCGCGTGTGGGAAGGAAAAGAATAGTTTACTTCTAGCATGAGCAGATTCAACAAAAAGTGACTGGCTTGTTTATACAAGCAGATTCAACACGGAAACATAAAGGAACACAGAGGAACTTAATGTGGAAGAAAAATAAGGTTGGAAATGCAATAGTGATGGTAATTGATTGAATACATGTATTTAATCATTTTCCTAAGAAATGTGAAACGTAAAATAAGGAATAGTACACTGTGTATGAAGTAGCTGTTAGAATATTGGAAAACAAAAGGAGTTAGTTAAAAAAAATTCAAGTTATTAAAATAGTCATTGTAGTAAATTACTCAGGAGGAATACAGTGATGGTGGCAGCTAGTGTGAACCAGCCGCCACCTTTCCTGACAGAAGAGGGGGAACCAGCCTTGCCATGGAAAGATTGTAAGAAGGGGTTTGAATCATATTTGATCGCAATTGGTGCAAGTGGGTTCTCAGCAGTAAGGAGGAAAAATATACTAATGATAAATCTGGGAATGGAAGGAAGAAAAGTCTTTGATAGTTTACCAGAGTTGGAGGAGGGTGAAGCTGAGGGAGAAGATATAGATGCATATGATCAGAGCTTAAGGAAACTTGGATTACAATTTGCTGATAAAATAAATGTTGTATTGGAAAGACATAAATTGTTTGGAAGGGTGCAAGGGAAAAATGAAAAGGTAGGAAATTACATTGCATGTTTACGTGGAATGGCTAGCACATGTGAGTTTAATGATTTAACAGAATCGCTCATAAGAGATCAATTGGTGAGATGTACCAACAACAAGAAAATGCAGGAAAAATTGTTGGTTGGGAATCCAGACTTGAAAAATGCTGTAGATATAGCGAAAAGTGTAGAACACACAACTGAATGTGTGAAAGAGATGAATATAAATGAGGGGAGCAAGGTAAATGAAGTAAATGAGAGGTGAAAGGAATGTAGAGAAATCTATGCAGTAAAAAATGTAAGGAAGAAGGAGTTATACAAAGAGCCTGAGAGAGAAAAATAACAGGGAAGTCAGATTTAAGTGCTACAGATGTGGAAGCACAGCACATTTAGCAGACAGAATTCGTTGTCTAGCAAGAACTGCGATATGCAGAAATTGTAACAGGAAGGGTCATTTTGAGAGGGTATGTAAAAAGGTACAAAGGAAAGTTGTAAATTTGGTAGAAAATGATGAAGAGTATGAGGGAAGATATGTACTGAGCATAGACAACAAAGAGGAAAACCAGGTTAATATGGTGAATTTACCGAAGTGTGACGTAAAGCTAAATGGAGAAGTGATAGAAGTTTTTTGCAGACTCATGTTCACCTTTCACTTTTGTAAATCTGCAAACTTACAAAGATAGATTGGAAGTCAAAGGGACAAAATTAGAAAAACCAGATGCATGTCCAGTAGGGTACAATAGGGACCCCATTCCATTAGAAGGGATGATCACTATGGAAATATCTTTCAAAGGGAGAAGCACGGTGGGAAAAGCGGAACACAATAATAACAACAGATGCGAGCAATAAGGGCATAGGAGCAACCCTTAGTCAGACGATAGAGGGAAAAGAAAGAATAATTGCTTTCGCCTCGAGATCACTTACGGAGGCAGAGTCAAGGTACTCTGTGGTGGAGAAGGAAGCTTTAGCCTGTTACTGGGCGGTCAGACATTTCAGGGTGTATGTGTGGGGACTGCCGTTTACTATCCGCACCGATCAAAAGCCTTTGGTAAATGAGTTCAGTGCAAAGAACGTAGAGAGGACCACTCCAAGAATTGTGAAATGGTTCTTGGGATTGGAAGGTTTCAATTACAGGATGATATATATTCCGGGTAAGCTAAATGAGGCAGCGGACTGTTTATCTCGCTTACCCATTAAGAATAGGGAAGGAGAGTGCGAAAATGTTGAGGAGTATGTAGTGGCAGAGATTAAGGAGGCATTAAGCAAAGAAGAATGGCAAAAGGCGGAGACTGAAGATACTGTACAGCTTAAATTGAAAGACCTAGTACCCAAGGGCTGGCCAGAGAAAAGTTCTGATCTTGGATATGAAGAGAATAGATTTTGGGAGGTTAGGCATGAATTGAACCTTCTGGAAGGGACATTGTACAGAGGCAGGAAGCTGATACCACCTGAAAATATGAGGGAGAAAATAATGAGTCTAGCTCATGAGGGCCATCTAGGGTGTAGTCTAACGAAGAATAAAATCAGGATGCATTACTGGTCGCCCAGTATGGACACCATGGTAGAAAGATACATCAGACAGTGCAGGAGTTATGCAACCAGTGACAAGACAAAAAAAAGTGTGAAAGGACCAATTTCTGCGGTAGATCGTATTGTAAAGGACAATAGTAAAGTACTGAAGGAAGATTACTCAAACAAAGGTGAGAGAGACGACAAAGAAATAGACTGTGGACCTATCAAACCGGATCTCAGGAAGACGGAGCGGAGACCATGTTGGCAGAAGGACCATATAATGTGGTGACATATATCTCTGTTGTTTATTTCATAGGGTAGGAGATGTGTTTTATCTTTGATCCTGTTGGTATAGCCCACACACACACACACACCCCTCCCTTCTTTTCCCCGTTGGTTCAGCCCATCTGTCAAACGTTCTATGCTGAACGCCTGAAGATGATTCTTGAGATAAGGGTTATGGATGTTTGCTGTTAGCACTTTGTGTCTGGTTAATAAACCTGTCAAACGATACAAGCAGTGCTTAATTATTTCAAAGAGCTTATTTTTTGATACTGTATTGTGGATTTGAGCCTTTTGGTCTTGTTTAGATAAAGATTGCTTATTTTTCTAAACTGGTGTGGTGTCAATTTGCAGTGTTTTCACTGTGTTACTGTATGTGTTCACAAATGCTTTACACACTGCCTCTGAGATAAGCTTGTCTGCTCGTGCCAAGCTACCAAGGGGGTGAGCAGGGGTTATTTTAGAGGTGTGTCCCCCTTTCCCTGACCAGAAGCAAGGTTCCCTATTTGGACAAAGGTGGAAACCATTGCCAACTAAAGACCTCCATTTCTAAATTGGTGGTCGGCGGTGAGGATTTGGACTTGCATTAGTGATTTACTTACTGTGATTTGTGTACACTACTAGTGAGTGCAGACCATTACGCGACCACCTACATTTTAGTAGAGTTTTTCTAGGACTATTTTTGAGAACTGCCAATACTTACCATGAGTAAACCAGCATCCACGGCATCTATGGATTTAAAATTTGAAGAAGAGGGGGTTGATACCTACACTGTGTCACACCTCAAAGCTGTTTGAAAGAAATTTAAAATCTCTATAAGAGGCCTCACCAGGAAAGAGAAATACTTAAATGCACTGAGGGCCTGGTTGGAATCTAGAAATTCCAGTGAGCATCCTGAAGATGGGCAGCTGGAGGGGTCAATGGGGCTGACTGGTGGGAAAGCACCTTCCAGGGTTGGCAGCAGTGCTTCTTTAAAAGGCCTGTCTCCAGAGGAGCTGGAGGACAGGGAGACAACCAGGATACACGAATTGGAGCTCATAAAGCTCAAGCTGGGGAAGGAGATGGCAGTTCAGAGCACGAAATTAGCCCTAGAAGAGAAAAATATGCTTTAAGAGCGTGAAAGAGGATTGAGGGAGTTGAATCTGAAAGCAAAAAGTTTAGATATCAGCCTCTGGTGGCAGCACACCATCAGAGCCTGTGGAAAGTAGAGTATATATTCCCAATGATGTAATTAACAAATGTATGAGGCATGAGGACATCTGGCAGTGGGTTGAGGCTTAAGAGGTAGCTATGATGTCCCATAGGGTCCTTGAGAAAGACTGGGGAGCGGGGTTTATATGCAGAAATTTTGAATTTGCAGGAAGCTGGAGTCTAGAACCTGGGTGGAGTAGGTGCCTTTATTTTGCAGAGCCTTGGATGGATGGGTGAAGGTTAGCAAAATAAATCATTTTAAGGAGCTCTATGATTTGATTGCATGGGAATTGTTTTCCAGAGCTACACCAACACTTGATTGACAGTAAGCTGACTGAGCCCAGGAAGCTTGCTGAGGAGGCGGACCGCTGGGTCAGTACCAGGGTCGTATAAAGGGAGTGTAGGAGGTTCCCACACTGAATACTGTGGGTGCTCCTCTGGAGGTATAACGAACCTCTAAATCTTCAATGAATGTTCAAGTTCAAAGGTCAATACATTTCATCAGGAATTTTTATTCAAGTAGTCATATATTGTTTTCATATAGACTTAAGTGAAGTTGTGTACTGTCTTATCTATCATAAACATTTTCAGAAGTGCAGAAAATCCCTATGCATTTCGGGATGAAAGTCCCTTCATCAGGGGACTCGATTTTATCCAAACAATCAGGATGTCGCGTTCAAACGCTGGTAACAGTTTTCAACCTTGAGTCCCTAAGCCAGATGGGACCTTTCCCGAGGCGCCCAGAAAACGCACTAAAAGACTATTTAGGATTACCTATTTGAAACTACCTAAAACTAAGGTGTGCCACACCACCATTTATATTTTTCAGTACCAGGGTCCACAGGGTCATGTGGGAGACTTCGCAAAAGGGGGCAGGGTATGCAGCAGAAGAGTAGGGGGACAAGTGTAAACAAAGGTAGTTCCAAAAAGGGCCCCAAAGTAATCCCCAAGGGAACCAGGGTAAGGGTTCCCAGCCTCCGCTGACAAAAGACCATAGGTCCTGCCACGTAAACCTGGGCAGAAGGGTCCCAAATCTGATTTAGCTGTGGTCAGGAGAGTCACTTCAGGGGAAATTCTAATGCTACTAAAGTGGTCAGTCTTCCCACTTCTTGAAGGGCTGAGAGGAACTTGCGAGGGAAGTACACCCTCCCGTGTTTCAACACAACTACACACAGAATACTCCCCTGGTTGTGTGTCCGGGGAACCCGAATAGCCACACCCATTAAATGTAAGATACTTAGTGGAATGTCCCTATGTGAAGCTAAGATGGTACTTCACCTTAGGGTGAGGAAGGAGGCAACTCCTTTTGTTTTATATTCCCTCACACACCCTAGTGGTGTCATGCTTCATCATCGAAACACCTTGACACCTAGAAGTCAGGATGGGCTCAATCGTTTTTCAGGGAGCGCTTGGAATATTTTTGGGCCAGAAGGGGATAAAGATTAAAAATCCTCTGTCAGATCCCGGTTTCCCTTTATTCTTGGATTTGACAGGTATAATAAAACGGTTAGGGAATTGGGACCCTACTGCCAACATTTTTTCAATTGAAAAAAAGCCCCATATAGGATGCTGGACTTTCTTCAGGGCACAGACTCACACCCCTGGATACTTTTTTAGAGAGGTATGGGGATTTCCCTACACTCAAATCAGTAAGGGCAGATAGCTGCTCCTTATATGTCAATGCTCATATTATGTCATCACTCCATCTGTAGAACGACATAAAAACAACATTTCCACCATAGTATCATAATTTCATTTTCAATTAGATTGTGTTCTGCACACGAGTACCATAATCAAAGTGAAATGAACTATATTCCAACAGTGACACACTCATGATTGGCACTCTTAACTTGAGTGCGTGTTTTCTGACCATACATATCTGTGTTATACCCATGAGGGGGCGGCAAATTGTCGCATACTACCATCTTGCTACACACTAGTGCGTGTGAACAATTAGATAAAAACTCTTGTGTCACTCCGCTCACCTGCTCACCAGCCATTTAAAACTGCCATAACATTCACTCAGATAACATGTTACTATGTTTTTTTCTTCTTACTTCAGTTCGGGAGAGGCTCCACTCCACGATGGACCTCTAATCATGGGGTATCCCTGTAGTCAGACACTAGGGCGATTATAGTAATAGATCGCAAATGTAATGTGTATTAAACCGTATGTGCCAAATTGAGTAATCCGCATCAAATTGTGTGGAGCAACATAGAGTCATCGAGGGGAGAACAATAAAGACAAAAAATGAAACAAGAACACTCATCAGTTAGCATCAGGACTGTCCGCTGACTCATCAGTTGTGTATCAAATCGTACCTGGGCTCAGTCACTTCAATAGAATTACTCACGCCATCAAGGGTCCTGCCCCGCAAGGCAGCCCGATTTTAAGCGTTTCTCTGTGTATGCACGAGTGATGATGTCACTACGCGCTGCCGCGGACTGTCATGATTGAAAAACTTGGAGTTAGAAGTCGTTCTGGCCCCGGGGTAGTATGTATAATGTAGTCCTATTGTTAGTGTATATGCCATTGGCGCCCCTAATTCCACATAAACCCTGACTCTCATATTCCTACTGATGGTATTATTAAAGTCCGGTAATACCTGCCCTATCCTCAAGTGAGTTTAAGCATTCTATTTCCAATTACTGTTGATTTTCACAACTTTTTATCTGTGCTGTGGAAGTATCATCATTATTCTTCGTTAATTAACAGGGCTAACAACTTATTTTTCTGAAGGTCCCTCATAAGAGGTTTTTATTACAGTCAGGAAGGAGGGGAATCTTCTTGGTGTATGTCCCAGTATTTAAACTCCCTACTATAATTAGGAGCGTAAGTGCCGTAAAACATGCTGTCGCTCTGGGATGATGGAGAGCCATATCATTTTTATGTCATGGGCCATTATATGCTACTCCCTTGGGCCACAGAACTACAGATACATAGTGGGTGTTCTGCCCTGATTGCTATCTGCTAGCCTGTTCAACCTATGGCTATGGGATCGGTTGGACATGGGAATACAACTATATGGGGATCTAATTTCCCTTGTGTCGCAAATCTACCTGAGCTTATCTGTTTTTATTGAGTTGATTCCAAGGGATGGAGTCATTCAATCGTGTAATGTGCGTATTGAGCCTATACACCCACCTTTGGTCGCTGTCCAATAAGGTTCTTGTGGAGTCACCATCCCCCTTTATTTTCTTAATCACTGTCCACCACAAATCAGTGTCTGTATGATTTTTTTCAACATAGTGGGCTGTCAATTTTGTTGCTGTAGTAGCCCACCTTATGGTACTTCTGTGCTCGCTAATTCGAACCTTCACGTTCCCTCCTGTCATCCTTACGTACATGAAGTTGCATGGGCATTTAATCAAGTAAATTACTTTTTCGCTATTACAATTGGTGTGGGTGCGTTGCTCCCATGCATGATGCAAGCCCAGGCCTATTTCCTTAGAATGTGTGGTTAAAGGGCACACAACGCATGTGACCAGTAACTGGTTTCTGGTTCCACAATGTTGGCTGCTCACTGGTTTTAGTCTTTCGGAAATCCGTGTGTATCAGCGAGTCTATTATGCTTCTATTGTCGTGTTTATATCTAGGACCCTAATTCGATATTCCCGATTTATGCCCTTGTGAGGTTATAATCAATAATATCCTGATAAAGGCATAATCAGATCCATATTCAGTAATAGCCCATGCAGTCCAAAGCACAGCACGGCTACTCCCATTGACTCCTAGAAAGCTCAACGCGTTCTTTAAACAAACCAAGCCTCCAGCAGCCCGGGAAATCCCCCCTGCTTTTGATTTGAACAAGAACTCCTTAAGTCCAGAAAGAACTATTAGTTCTTAGTGACGTCTTATGTCCAACCTTACGTCAAACCCGGCACCTTCCAGGTATAAAATACCAACAGTTGCCTTAAGCAAACACACTGTGTTTTGGAGCAGAGCGGCCATCTACTTGCCCGAGAGCCCAGCTGATGCGAGAGCCCCCGGAAGCCGCCCCTCCCGTTTCACGCACTGAGAGAGACGCTGTCTTTTTCTCCAGCCGAGAAAATCCAGCTCCGGTGTTTCCAGCCTACCCTTGCGGGTTGCTGGGATATCTAGTCCTGAGGAAAGAGATACCAGACCTCCCACATTCTATTACCAAGGTACGGAGCTGACTAAACCCTTAAGAGAATTCTTGATGCAGATTCTTGGCAAAATAATCTTAACCAACTTAACTTAAACTGCTACTTACTCATCCCTTCCCAAGTATTAGGCTTAGGTCAGGTACACCGGGGTAGGCTTAGTTAGAAGCACCAGTTGAGTACGTTAGTCAATGTATTTATGTATGTATATATTTTATCCATTTTAAAGTATCATATGGCTAAGAAACCATATCAATGCTTTTACAGTATTATTTCCTAATACTACTTTTACTGTACGCACTTTACTTTACTTTAAGTATTGCAATTGTGACAATTCATTCCTCTTGCATGAGAAAGAAAACTGCTCAATAAATAACACCTTTTATTGAAAACGCCCGTCTCTCTATTTCTCTGCATTCTGGTGAAACTAAGTATGCACTGCTGACTAAGTGCAATAGCTGTCTATTGTTTTCACACGACTCAAGAGATATACTCTTATTCTGAGGGAGCAAAGTTGTCATGTTTATGCGGTTGTCGGAAACTGAATCCCTTCTTGTCTGAGCCAGGGGAGCTTATCCCTGCCTATTCATTCAAGAAAGTTTCCAGTGACCTCTGAGCTAGCTAGCGCAAACCTAAATTAAGTTTAACATAGTCAGTAGAGACCTAGATGACCTCAGTCCTATGTCTACACTGCTGTTTATGTTATTCCAATGCGCAGAGCCTATTGGGAAAATAGGAACTACACTACATGGTGCCCAACGTTTGGTAAGGCGATAATCTAACGCAAGACACTAGAGTAACTCAGTCGTGCTTTTTCACACAGACCCCTTTTTCCCGTAAAAACTCCAATAGACGTCTGGAGTGGGTGAAAGGTTAATATCCGCCAGAACTTAGTAGGATGAGAATCCTGTGTATTAGTTTTTGGTTTGATCAACGTTGAAGGATACAGTGTTCCAAAATATTGTGCACCTAATCTTTGTTTCCTTAAAACTCTATCTGCAACAGAAAACTTTCAGTCAGTAAAATGTCAGAAAGTGACTAAGAGAGAGAAAGAGAAGCCTTAGCAGCTAGACTCTTAGAGAAAGACACAACCCACTCGAGTGTTATAATCATTCCGGTCAATATAAGAAGAACTATAACTCTTAAACTTATAAAAAACGGGCTGACACCACGAGGTGGTACAGTCATATTCGTGGTAGGGGCACATGAATATCGGCAGACAGAGGTATTCTATTCATGGATAAATTTTCCAGCAGCACACGCTACGACAAAAGCCTTCCACTATTACAAAATAGAGGAACCTCCGGATGAATACACTCCTTTCGAGGACGTGGAAATCCCACTAAATTACCAAGAGCACCTGCTATGGTTTAATGGCGCCCTAAAACATAATAATCACATCACCAGGCTCGGTCCAATAGGTAGACCAGAAGCAACGGGGCCGGTCCTATGCAACTATGTAACACACCCAGACTATGAAATAATGTCAAGCGAAGAACTCCTAGTTAAACTAAAAGAATTAACAAAGGCATATAAAGAACTAGTTCAATTGACAAGGGATGATATAAAGAACCTCCAAAAATTGAAGGAAACAGATATAGCAGACCAACCATTTGAACTTGCCAGAATCATAGAAAAATCTTATGAAGAGCTAGGAAGAGATAGTTTGGGTGGGAAACCGGTAAAACCCCAACTAACTGAAAATCCTGAAAAAACATTTATTACAAATAATTTAAACACTCCAAAAAAGAGTTGGGATGGTAATAAGCAATCCACTCCCAGGGAAAAGCATTTCCAGTCCAGAGGAAGGTCTCCTCAGCGTAGAGAGAGATCTCCAGGCCGAGAAGACAAGCCTCCCCAAAGGGAGACCTCTAAAAAAAGATATAACCTTAGAGATAGGGATAAAATAAGAAAACCAGACAGATATCAAGATGTTGAAACACGCCCCTCTCGATCCATCTCACTCAATCTTTCTCGATCTTCCTCACAGAAATCGGAAAGAAGAGGACGATCAGAACACAGAGAAGAGCACGTCAAGTCCGAAGACAAGGAACCTGCTCATCAACGTAAAAAATTACAATTTCTCAGAAAGAAGGTAGCAAGTATTAAGATTAAACATGCCGAGAATTCTGAGGACACAACTGAAAAATGGAGAGTGGGAACAGACAATGCTAGACAGCGCAGCAGAAGTGACCATAGCTCGCAAGATCCTGATGAATCTTCTGGAGACAGTGGACACGAATGAGTACATTCACGTGGAAACTGCAGACACATGAGTTAGTGTGCACCATAAACTATATGAAATAACATTACGTATAGAGGGAGATAAAACTAGGAAAACAAAAGGTCTCTTTTGGGAAAAACTTTCAAAAGACTATGACATTCTGTTAGCTGAGAAAGACAGGCCACCAGAGTTTGTCAGGGAGTGCCCTAATGGCGAAGAAATGATTATGCCTGCCTTCTCGAATCATATCCCGATTCATAAAAAATACACATTGGCAAGAAAATGGGCAGTGGCCCAAGCTCCTGCTTTATACAAAAATCATGTAGGATGGGATGAGGATTCACCTCACCACAAAATCCAGTTAAAAAATCAGCCCACTGTACAAAGGCAGTACCCAGTTAAACAAGAAGCTAAAAAGCAAGTCAGGGAGATCTTAGGTCAACTTGAATATCAAGGGGTGATCGAAACATGCACCTCTAAAATGAACAATCCTTTGTTTCCTGTCTCCAAGCCAGACGATTCATATCGTCTAGTTTTAGACTACAGACACCTTAACTCCTGTTGTAAAACATTTGCAGTACAAAACTCACATAGTGCAGCACTAATGAATAACATTGTGCTATAAAAATATAAAGTGACATTAGATATCTCTAATGGATTCTTCTGTCAAAACATTGCACCTGAAAGCAGGTATTTGACCGCTTTCTCAATAATTGTTTCGCACAGGGATTCAAGAATAGCCCATGATTATTCTCAGCAAGGGTAACAGAGTTACTACAAATATATGATGATGAAGCATTATCATATGTCGATGACATCTATCTCACAGATGATGACCTGGAGACTCACCTAAAAAGGGTGAACACCATAATACTTGGGTTCGCATCAGAGGGTTACAAATTCAACTTTAAAAAGTCACGAATTGCCCATCTTACTGTCCTATTTTTAGGATATGAATTATCAAGTGAAGGCAAAAGCCTGGCAGACAATTTCTTAGAGAAATGTGCTGTACTCCAAGCACCAAAAACGCTGAAGAATTTACAATCAATATTAGGTTTCCTGAATTTCGGAAGAACATACATTCTAAATTATGTCGAGAGGGTTAAACCTCTCTATGAATTAATAAGACCAGATTTCAAACAAACCAATTGGACTCAGAAACACACAGAGATTTTGAGATCATTGCAAACAGATATGTTAACTTAAACAAAAGTACAAACTTGCGAAAACATACGCAATCTTGTAATCCGAGTCATCCCAGGAAGATGCGGATTCACATACCTGACCTCTAATGAGGGAGAAACTGTAACTATAGCTTACAAATCTCATTTGTACACTCAAGCTGAAATGAAATTTAGTTCTACAGAAAAAATTCTGACAGCGGTTAAAACTGCTCTAGCAAAAGAAAGAGCCCTAGCCCAAGGCAGAAGAATATCTGTTTTCTCAGCAGAACCAGCCCTTGAGGCATTAACAAGTCCACGTAATCTGATTAAAGTGGCCTTAGATCCAAAATGGATAGAATGGGAAAATTATTTTGCTACAGAAGACGTGAAATACTATTTTGACCCAAAACTGAAAAAACTAAATGATCTAGTGTATGAACGAGAATATCCTCTGCCAGCTGAAATTCTGCCTCTAGAACAATATACCTGCGTAATCTATATGGACAGATTAGCACAACACTACGATGTAGAAAATAAATCCTACGATGCAGCGTGCGCGATTGTTAAAGGTCGTTGGCGCGCTGGTAAATTCAAACCAATGATTACCAAAACTGAATCACTCAGGAAATGTTCAGCTCAGCGAGCTGAAATAGGAACTTTAAAGATGGCGCCTGAAAATGCTGATCGCGAATTCCCCACACTAATAGTGTGCGATTCGTATTTCTGCGTCAAATCATACAACAGTGACATGCAGACATGGATCAAAAACGGTTACAAAGATGACACAGATGCTACAATAAAGCATAAAACGCTTTGGGAACAAGTAGTTCTTGTAAAGAAAGAACTACGAAACACTCACATGATACACGCACTGAGTCATCGACGTGATGGCGTTCACGTTGCTGGGAATTCATTGACTAACACAGCCACAGCGGAAGCGGTTCAACCGGCTTCCTTAGCCACTGAAAAGTGTGCAGAAAAACAAATAGATGTGGAAACTATGCTCGCAGTAAAAGCCTCATTAAAAGGCGATTAGGCAGCATTACCTCTCAACTATCCACTCAGTAATACATATATAATTGATGCAAACTCCGTTCCGTTTGCTCGAATCCCTGGAGTGGGGGATAGGGTAATTCCAAACACGAACCGGAGAATCTTCTTACTACAAGAAGCACATATGGGGTTGGGTCTGAGGCACCAAGAGATCCTGAAATCTCTGATGGAACTACAATCGGTGTACTGGTGGCCGGGAATGAGCGTAGACATATACTATTTTGCAAAAAATGCAAGAACTGCAACAGAGATCGCAGTTGTGAACTGGACCAGCCTGTAGCCCAGATACCACTATTAGATAGCATCAGGCTATCTATAGCGCAGAAATCCAGTCGGAGAAATGCGTCCCATAATTAATAAAGACTTAATTCACTTCAAAATGTGGCCCCAGCACTCGGCTGACGCCAGAACTGTTATAAAAGATTTGCGAGTCTATATCGGCACACATGCAATTGGCATGCTACATTCTGATCAGGGTCCTGCATTTAGCTCTCGAGCTTACAAAGAGGCCATAAACAGCATGGGCATCGCATTGCGGTACTCTTCTCCCTTCCATCCTGAGGGAAATGCGGTTGTGGAAAGAAAAAAACAGGACATAAAGCAATCTATAACGGCGAGGGTATTAGGTTCGGGTGATGGGTGGGTCAAACATTTAACAAGTGTCCAACGTAGAATTAATAATCTGCCAAGAAATTCTCTAATAGGTCTCACTCCATACGAACTATTGTTCGGGACTAGAATGCTTATTCAGGATCTTGATAGTCATACTTCAGTGGTAGAAAAAAAATCCTTTGATATCAAAGATCGTTTGGCTGTTTTACAGGATTTAAATGAAACAAGAAAAAACCTGAGTAACATAAAGTTGAAACTACAGCCGACAGCCACTGAAGAAAAACCACCTGTCCCAGCAAGACCTGTCTGGATTCCAAAGATTGGGGATCTGGTCAGAGAAAAGATCGCGGTAAAGAAGGAATTTGGGCCTTCTTACAGAAAAGCCGTACCTGTCTTAGCTATCAGCGGAACAAGATCAGTTGTACTACCGCCCCTTGCTGGTTAAAGGAGAACAGAGTTGTATCCATCGACCTGGTAAAACCAAAATCATGTGGCCAATAATAAGTAGTAGGCCAAGTGGACTGCCAAGAAATAGCAGAATATTGAAATTTGCTACAATCCAAGAGGCTCAAACTGAGAGACTAATCACATTTGATAAACCTGCAGTGAATAACAAAGGACTATGCAATAATGCCATGGAACTAGTGCCTCTTGAAACCCAAATAACGACAGTTCGTCAAGAAACACCAGTCTACAATGATGTAGCTTCTGACTATGCTAATGAAACAAAGAAAAGTGCAAAAGCAAATAAAAATCCGTAAAAAATTCCAACAATTGACAGAACTGCATCTGGCTACTTCATCAATTTCAGCGACTTCTCTGAAGATCCAAGCGAGCATGAAGAAACGCCTCCAACAAAAACTTTCAAAGACAAAGTAATTGAACTTTTTCACCAACCAAAAGAAACATATCTGATTTCACCATGGATTGAATTTTGGATTGTGTTAGGTGTACTTACTCTCCTGCTTTGGCTCATCATGGTTCTCTGTTTGGGAAAATTCATTGATGGAAAATATAGTACAATGGACACAGCAAGTCAAAACATCAACTTGGTCCTAAAGCCTCACACATCCTCTCACATCGGGAAAAGAGAACTGACATCTGTAAACATCTCAGCCAAACTAATACCCGGTGGGGTAGCATGGGACTGAACTGATTATGACATTTTTGGCCCGGTTGAGCTCTTGAAGTATCCACACCAGTTCAAGGTTTCATTAAGTGACTTTGTGACACCAAGAACCTTCTCTGATGACTGGGACTTTGAAAACATTAATAATATGATGTCAGATTTAGTAATGTCAGCCAAATTTACAAAACATGATTACTTGCAGGGTTCATCGATTTATGAAAAATTATACTGTTACAACCATTATGGTGATCACTATTTGCATAAAACTGCTCAGCCTAGAAATGTTTTATCTCATAACCAGTGGGAACACTGTCCAACTCCACCAAAAGGCAGTACAAAAACATTTTATGAGAAATTCCAATACTTCTCAGGGTTTAATAACAGTGATCCAGAAACGTTTTATTTCAAAATGTTAAGTAGGACAGGAATGTAAATAATGTTGACAAATACTAAACTGATTTATTCTGAAAAATTTTATGACAAAATGTCTACATTGGAATTTTGGAAAAACACCATTGAAATAAAAATTATCTGGGGTTCCAAAGATTGGCAAGTACAAGGCCTAGAAGCACTATTGAGGGCCTGCATGATCCCAGAACAAATAATATTCTTGAATGACACAATTCAACAAACTACTTGTCTTGGCCTAGCTAAGATAAAAGATTTAAATACAGAGTCTATTCTGAAACCCATAACTGATAGTGACAGCACTACAGTTGTGGAGATAGACGTATCCCATATTTTACACCAAAACAGAAAACATCCTGATTGGAAAAAGTGGTTGATCTGGCCAACAGACACGAATAACTGTCAAGATAGATTCCTGAACAAAACACAGGGGTTCAAAATGACCAGACCAGACCCTAGATACTCCCAGAGGCAACATCCAGGGATAGTTACAACATACAGTGTAGGGAAACTATGCCTTGAGTGGCTAGAGAAATCCACACTGGCTGAAATTAAGCAAATGTAAATGTAAATGTAATGTAAATGTAAATGTATTGGCATTTATATAGCGCACTACTTACCCGTAGGGTCCCAAGGCGCTTCGACCGCTGCGAAACCCTTCCTGGCTTCCCTGAGAGATGGTCCCTTAATGGGTATCTCCAGGGTGAGACCAGGCATCCCCGGCGGTCTGGTGGGGCCGTTAGTGAAGATGAGGCAAGCTAATGCCCAGAGTTGCCGAGTGTGATCGCTGATCAGAGTGGGCACCGAGGCGAGAGAATTATCGAGTCCGCTGACCCTGGTCCAGAAACCTGCCGCGCCGGGAATTGAACCCTGGTCCCGGGCCGTCCTCTGCTCTCGGGTCTGCCGCCTCTAACCAGTGAGCCACACTACTTCACTTGACTTTACTTAAAGACGGTGCTGACTTGCGTGATTTCATAATGGGACCACGCAAACAGCGTCAAAAACGTTTCATAGCCGCCGGTATATATGCTGCGTACAACGAAGCATGGAAAGTAATGCAAATTGAGACAGCTGAAAAAATGCAAGAAATTGATCGTATAAATTTGGAAAAATCACTTTCTGTTGTGGACAATGGGTTAACGACTCTGTCCTCCAGAATATATTCACTGGACAGCATTGTATCATCTGCTTTTGATATAATAGAGCAGGGCTTACTAATGTTAAAACCCGGTCAGTCTCAATTACGTTCTATTGTACAGCTTGGTTGGACGTTGCAAAATCTGCGTTCAGGCTACGTACCATGGCGTTTAATCAACACAACGTCATTATTCGGTATCTTTAACCTTACTGATAAACAAATCAGTTTGGCACAAAAAGGAGCAGACTATACGATTCTGAGCATTGAAAAACTCGAGAGATTACCATTGACAATGTCAGAGAGACCTGTCATTGAATGGATAATACATGGAACGATTACATTTCCGATATCAACTTTCCAGTTTAAATACTGTCAAGAATATATACCTGTAGGCCAGTATGAAAGGTTGGGTAAAGAATACATCAAATCAACCTGGGATTTACCTTATACACACAGATGTTATAGTGAAGGGAACAAGGAGGTATTTCTTAGTGGTAAAAATTGTAAAAAATCACTAAGCGGTACACTTCTGTGTCAAGGTATTAATTTGCATGGAGCCTGCGAAGGGTCTTCAAATAACCTTTCATGTCACCTGCATGGCAGGCCTGCAAAACGGATAGAGCCATTTTTTACACTTTCTAACGGCAGTTACGTTTTAATAAGTGACCACAGCTGTTGTGGCATGCTGCCAGGAAAAGCCTATCAGACAACTGTAACTTCCAGGGCCATTTGCTGTATGCAAATATTGTATTCACACAGCAATCCAGATATGGGGGCTGCGTTATGGCCTCGGTTGAATATCTCTTCTATTCAAATTGATACTTTAAGCAGAATGAAGTCTATTCTTTTACAGACAACTGTGCCTTTAACGTCATCAAAAGAAATGTATGATCTGCAAGTGGCAAGGACATCGGCAGAGATACATTCCCTTTTATCGACAAATTGCCTTGTGCATTTCGTAGAACTACTAAGCCAAATCTTAAACATGTCTGATACCAGTGGCATCGCACATGTATTTAAGACAATTTTTTCGGGACTGTTAGCACCCTTTGAAACAGTTCTGGGCATCTTCCCGAATTTTGTCCATTCTGTCTTTGGCGGCCTACCCTTAATCTTGGGACTCGTGGCAGGAATTTTATTTTTGCTTCTTCTACACCGATATGGCAAGCCAATCCACAGACAAGACTCTAGCAACGATGGAAGAAACGATCCTAGCAATACGATACCGAGACCGGATCACTAAGGTCCTCGGATTGGCCCGGCTAAGAGATCTGAGTACAACCTGGTTTCTTTCATTCAGACCGATCTGGCAAGATTGCATCATACCTGTGCTTCGATATCTGCTATGCGGAGAAGAATGCGTGTTGGACGTCTGTCTTACACTACAATCAGCAGTACCAATGGATATCGATACTTTGCTAGGTCCTGTAACGACTCATGCATCGTGTTGTCCCCAGCGGCTACCGATTCTGATGACGGCATTTGTTGAGACTTCACCACTACGAATAGGTGGCGGTGAAGTATGAGAGGAAAGCAGCACCAAACAGGTACAGCCTTCTGTGAGCATTGATGATCCAACCATCGATGATAGCAATCACGCAGAGAACTGCACAGTTGCAGTATTTTCGAACTTGGTCGAACTTTCACCTGATGTGGTAGACCAATTTTTTGCGGGTCTTTCTGAAATAATGTTCTCTCCAATCAACGAGAATAACTCTTAATAAAAACAATGAGCACACAGCGTTCCTTGAACTCTGAATTCGGCCTTCAGTTTTTTGATAAACAAAGCTACAGAAAATATATGGAACTCATTTTCCCCTGAAAGCAAAATTATTTTTGCCCATTTTTCAAAATATTTACCTTTTTTTGGCACATGCAGCCCGATTCATCATTGTGAAGTTTTGCGAGTCTGAAATAGCGATTAATAAGGAATCCCTATTCCAGACTCGCAAAACAGGATTCATATAGGAATCGCAATATTTTTTGCGATTCCTACAGGTTCCTTATTTGCGATTAGCTAATTGCTAATCGCAAATAAGGAATAACTCCCCATTCATTCCTATAGGCCTAAAGGGCCATAGGAATGAATGGGGAGTTATTCCTTATTTGCGATTAGCAATTAGCTAATCGCAAATGAGATTACAATTTCAAGGGTGCAGGGGTGTCCAAAGGACACCCTGTAACACCCCTGAAATGTAAATTCACACAGATGTTACACACACACATGTCCAAGGGACATGTATGTGTGTAACATGCAATTTAGAAAAATGCATTTAAATGCATTTTTCAAAGTTTTCGCTATTTACCACGAGGTTTGACTTTGTGGTAAATAGCGGTACTAAATTGCGAATTCGCAATTTTTAAATGTTTCAAGAGTAGCATTTAAGGAATCTCTAATAAGATTCCTCAAATGCTATTCCTCGTAAATTTGCGAGTTCTTAAATAGCAAATTTTGCATTTGGGATGATGAATCCCAAATGCAATAATTGCACTCGTAAAGGGCCAGATTCTCAGAATCAGGCCCTTTGCAAGCGCAATTTTGTTTCATGAATCGGGCTGATGGTACTCTGCTTAAAGTAGAACTATTCATAGAGAACAGAGCTTCTATTTTTAGGATACTAGAGACAATATTTTACCTCAGCCTCTATCACATATACAGCAATTTGTATAAATATGTGATGAAATGGTCTTGACCTTCTTTTCTGTATTTAGAGCCATTTCATGTGTAATTTTCGCAATTCATTCAGCTGATATATATATGCATTTATCTGAATGATGACACTGCTTAAAAAGCGTACAGTACCAACACTAAATTTCGTATATTTACCTTATACCATTTCAAATGCGAAATATGTGTATTGCTTAGTTTTTAGTAATGATGGACATCAATCCGTGGAGTGGGTGTCGTGTTTATATCTAGGACCCTAATTCGATATTCCCGATTTATACCCTTGTGAGGTTATAATCAATAATATCCTGATAAAGGCATAAGAATCAGATCCATATTCAGTAATAGCTCATGCAGTCCAAAGATCAGCACGGCTACTCCTATCGACTCCTAGAAAGCACAACGCGTTCTTTAAACAAACCAAGCCTCCAGTAGCCCGGGAAATCCCCCTGCTTTTGTTTTGATTTGAACAAGAACTCCTGAAGTCCAGAAAGAACTGTTAGTTCTTAGTGACGTCTTATGTCCAACCTTACGTCAAACCCGGCACCTTCCAGGTATAAAATACCAACAGTTGCCTTAAGCAAACACACGGTGGTTTGGAGCAGAGCGGCCATCTACTTGCCCGAGAGCCCAGCTGATGCGAGAGCCCACGGAAGCTGCCCCTCCCGTTTGACGCACTGAGAGAGACGCTGTCTTTTTCTCCAGCCGAGAAAATCCAGCTCCAGTGTTTCCAGCCTACCCTTGCGGGTTGCTGGGATATCGAGTCCTGAGGAAAGAGATACCAGACCTCCCACATTCTATTACCAAGGTACGGAGCTGACTAAACCCTTCAGAGAATTCTTGATGCAGATTCTTAGCAAAATATTCTTACCCAACTTAACTTAAACTGCTACTTACTCATCCCTTCCCAAGTATTAGGCTTAGGTCAGGTACACCGGGGTAGGCTTAGTTAGAAGCACCAGTTGAGTACGTTAGTCAATGTATTTATGTATGAATATATTTTATCCATTTTAAAGTATCATATGGCTAAGAAACCATATCAATGCTTTTACAGTATTATTTCCTAATACTACTTTTACTGTACGCACTTTACTTTAAGTATTGCAATTGTGGTAATTCATTTCTCGTGTATGACAAAGAAGACTGCTCAATAAATAACACCTTTTATTGAAAACGCCCGTCTCTCTATTTCTCTGCATTCTGGTGAAACTAAGTATGCACTACTGACTGAGTGAAATAGCTGTCTATTGTTTTCACACGACTCTAGAGATATACTCTTATTCTGAGGGAGCAAAGTTGTCATGTTTATGCGGTTGTCGGAAACTGAATCCCTTCTTGTCTGAGCCAGGGGAGCTTATCAGTCTCTATTCATTCAAAAAAGTTTCCAGTGACCTCTGAGCTAGCTGGCGCATACCTCATTTAAGTTTAACATTGTCAGTAGAGACCTAGATGACCTCAGTCCTACATCTACACTGCTGTTTATGTTATTCCAATGCGCAGAGCATATTGGGAAAGTAGGAACTACACTACACTATTCTTTCTGAATGAAAACATAGTTTTATCGAACTTCAGTTTGTTGGAGGTTAGGACATACCATTTTTTGTTCATGATCTTCTTAATGTCGTTAGAGGATGCGTTGTACATGGTTGCACAGATTAGTTTTTCTTGACTTTCTTTGGGATTGGACTCCAATAAGGCCTCTCTCGTGGTATTGCGAGATCGTTTCTTAGCTCGTTCAATAATCCTCTTATGATATGCTCTCTCTTCTAGTTTTCTTGACAATCTGTCTGCTTCCACTCTGTAGTCATTCAGGTCAGCACAGTTTCTGCGTTTACGCAAAAACTGTCCCACCAGGAGATTTTCCCTGAGGGCTCGTGGGTGGGCACTTTCGAAGTGCAGCAGGCTGTATTTGTCGGTTGGTGTTGTATAGAGAGAACTGTATAGTGTCCCCTCTTTGGCATGGATGTTTATATCCAGGAAGGCAATCTGTTTCTCATTGTGGGTCATTGTGAACTTCAAGTGTGCATTGAGTTGATTTAACCAGGTAAAGAAGTTGTTTAAAGTGGTAACAACGCCTTCTCAAATGACCAGAATATCGTCTATATAGCACCTCCATTTCCTGATGTTGTTGGAATATGGATTGGGGGGCCAGATGTGTTGTTTCTTTAACTGGCCCACATATAGGCATGCTATACTGGGCATGAACGTGCTGCCCATCGAAGTTCCATGTACTTGTAAGAACATCTGGTCTTCAAATCTAAAAAAAAAATCTGTATGGGCCAAACGCATCAATTTGATCACCCAGCTTACTGGAGCCTCCCACTTCCATTCTTCCTGTTCTGAAAGACTCTCTATGACCCTGATGCTCTCCTCCAGTGGGATACTTGTGTATAGAGCTTCCACGTCTAGACACACCATGATGTTATGGGTGGGGTCATATGTGATGTCGGTTAACAGGTTGAGTAGGTGTTTGGTGTCCTGAGCGTATGACTTTATACGGGTTTCCAGAGGGTGAAGGAACAAGTCGGTGTATTTTGAAAGGGGTTCCAGAATTGAACCCATTCGGGACACGATGGGGCATCCCGGTGGTGGTATTCTTACTTTGTGGATTTTCGGTATTGTAGAGAATAATGGTACTCGGATCCTCTTGATTCAAAAACGTGTATTCTTTCTTGGTTACCCATTCCTTGGTAAGTGCTTCTGTGGTTATGGTGTTTATTGTCTTCTTCAGATGTGTCGTTGGATCTCTCATGATTGGTTTGTAGCATTTAGTGTCTGCCAGTAGACTCATACACGCAGTTCTGTATGCGGTGGAGCTTTGTATTTCCGTTGCTCCCCCTTTATCTGCTGGTTTTATGATGATGTCACTTCTCAGGCTGAGAGACTTCAGGGCTTCTCTTTCTCTTTTGTTGAAGTTGTTGAAAGTGTCATTGGTAAATTCTCAACTTCTTCAGATACACTATCCTCGAAGGCTAATAATTCAGGAGGCATCATCGATGTTGGCAGGCAGAAGGTTGATTTTAAATGTAGGTTGTTATGGGTCTGGTGTTCTATCTGTGATTACTTGTCCATGAAGAATGTTTTTAATCGTATCTTATGGAAGAATTTGCTTAGTTCGCAACGTAACTGGAATTTATCTAGGTGTACGGTTGGCATGAACCGCAAGCCTTTGTTGAGGACTGCAGTCTCGTCAAGCGTCAAGTTGCAATCAGTCAGGTTCACCACTAATCCCGCATCGTGCTTGTTCCTGCTATTGGACCCTTCGTCATGCTGCAGGTGCTCACTGGTGCACTGCTGTCTTCCCATTGTACTTGTTTGTTGAAACTGTTCTTTCTGCCTCTTCTGCCCCTTCTTCCGCCCTGTCCTAAAAAACGGTTCTGGTTATAATTTGGTTGGAAAAATGGACCGGCTTGGTAATTCTGGGGTCCATGGAAGGGTCAGGACCATGGAAGGGAACAGGACCGAATGGGCCTGGACATGGATACATTTGTGATGGTTGATAACCTTGGTTGTAGTTCCCTCGTCTCGGTCTTCTTGGTCTACCTCTCCAGCTTTTGTTTGAACCATCACTTGACCAATCTTCAATTTATTTCCGACTCTGAATTGCTTGATTATCCCTGAAGGGAAGAGCCTGACTCAGAGTTGTCTTAACCCTTATAGTCATCTCTAATATATGGGTATACCTTTTCATGGGAAAAAATGTTAAGGTTTTTTTGTAGTTTGTTTATCTTACTTTGCATCAAGAAGTCCTTGTGTTGCCCTATCTCTTCGTTCACTTCCTCTAGCTTCTTCTTATAGAGTGTGATCTTTATTTCTGTCATCAATGCTTCTTCGCTGGTTTTTATCTTGACCAAAATGACTTCTTAAAGGCCCTTTGCCATATTGATAATGAGGATCAATTAATCGTGTGTACACCGCCAAGCGATTAGTGACCATTCTTTTTTGAATTGTTGATCATCTGAAAATATTCTTGGGGCATTGGTTACCAAGAAGCCTCTTGGTGCAGCATTGCCTCGTAAATACTCTGTTAAGATAGCTCCGCGAAGTAGGATCCTCATCTGTGCTCTCTTGAGTTCTTTGAGTTCGTCCCAATTTTGTGCTTGACTAAGGCTTTGTTTATTGTTGGAATCTGGTAATAACGATGGACCAGCCTGAATGGCTGATGCCATCTCTTTTGAGTATCCTAAGCCCAGGGACTCAGTCGCTGTGAGTGATCCCTGTGTATTCATGTTTCCTCAGATAGACTGTATATATGTAGACTGTATATATGTAATCCTCTGGTTTTTCTTATGAATAGAGTAAGATGTAGACAGTAAAACGGCTAGATGACTGGGCGGCTTCAGAGTTTTTCTAATTCTTGGGTATGTGAATAAACCAAGAGCGGGTTTCAATTTCTGAACCCCTCTGATTTGGGATGCCCCACAACTGTACGTTGCTATAAACTAATAAACACTACTAGAGTGGGAATTCTTCCCACTTCTTGAAGGGCTGAGAGGAACTTGCGAAGGGAGTACACCCTCCGGTGTTTTAACACCACTACACACAGAATACTCCCCTGGTTGTGTGTCCGGGGAACCCTGATATCCACACCCACTACATGTAAGATAACGTGGGTGGATTGTCCCTATGTGAAGCTAAGATGATACTTCACCTTAGGGTGAGGAAGGAGACAACTCCTTTTGTTTTATATTCCCTCACACACTCTAGTGGTGTCATGCTTCATCATTGGGACACCCTGATGCCTAGACCCGAAACAAGCATCCTGGAACTGGTTTTGGGTTCATAACCCTCATCAGCCAGGTTATCTTGAATCCAGTGGCAAAGTGAGCAAGGGGCCCACGTCTGGGCATACCAGGTCAACTTAGTGCAAACAAAGCAATACCAAAGGGGATGATGGACGGAGCTTTTGAGCAAATCAAACACTCACCCCCAGTCAACTGATCTGGGTTTAATTCATCATGATTATTTAGCTCACTTCACCACCCCAGTTCAGACATAGCCATATGCAAATCAGTCTGACCCTGTGCCTCATGGGGACAGTCCAGCCCGAACTGCCAAGCCATGCCTTCCCTGGACTGGAAACAAGCATCCTGGGACCGATTTCGGGTTCATAAACCTCATTAGCCAGGCTACCTTGAATCCAGTGGCAAAGTGAGAAAGGGGCCCACGTCTGGGCATACCCTGCTAACTTAAGGCAAACAAAGCGATACCAAAGGGGATGATGGACAGAGCGTTTGAGCAAATCAAACACTCAACCCCAGTCAACTGATCTGGGATTAATCCATCATCATTATTTATCTCACTCCACCACCCCAGTTCAGACACAGCCATATGCAAATCAGTCTGACCCTGCGCCTTATGGGAACATTCCAACCCGAACTGCCAAGCCATGTCTTCGATTGACCGGAAACAAGCATCCTGGGACCAGTTTCGTGTTTATGAACCTCTTCAACCAGGCTATCTTGAATCCAGTGGCAAAGTGAGCAAGGGAAACACATCTAGGCATACCCTGCCAACTTAGGGCGAACAAAGCGATACCAAAGGGGATGAATGACGGAGCATTTGAGCAAATCAGGCACACACACCCTGTCAACTGAACTGGGTTTAATCCATCATCATTCTTTAGCTCACTCCACCACCCCAGTTCAGACATAGCCATATGCAAATCAGTCTGACCCTGTGCCTCATGGGAACAGTCCAGCCCGAAATGCCAAGCCATGTCTTTCCTGGCCCAGAAACAAGCATCCTGGGACCGGTTTTGGGTTCATAACCCTCATCAGCCAGGCTATCTTGAATCCAGTGGCAAAGTGAGCAAGGGGCCCAAGTCTGGCCATACCCTGCCAACTTAGGGCGAACAAAGCGATACCAAAGGGGATGATGGACAGAGCGTCTGAGCAAATCAAACACTCACCCCCAGTCAACTGATCTGGGTTTATTCCAGCATCATTCTTTAGCTCACTCCACCACCCCAGTTCAGACATCGCCATATGCAAATCAGTCTGACCCTGTGCCTCATGAGGACAGTCCAGTTCGAACTGCTAAGCCATGTCTTCCCTGGACCTGAAACAAGCATCCTGGGACCGGTTTTGTGTTCATATCCCTCATCAGCCAGGCTATCTTGAATCCAGTGGCAAAGTGAGCAAGTGACCCACCCCGCGTCTGGGCATACCCTGCCAACTTAGGGCGAACAAAGCGATACCAAAAGGGATGATGGACAGAGCGTTTGAGCAAATCAAACACTCACCCCAGTCAACTGATCTGGGTTTAATCCATCATCATTCTTTAGCTCACTCCACCACCCCAGTTCAGACATAGCCATTTGCAAATTAGTCTGACCCTGTGCCTCATGGGAACATTCCAGCCCGAACTGCCAAGCCATGTTTTCCCTGGACCGGAAACAAGCATCCTGGGACCGGTTTCGGAAACAAGCATCCTGGGACCGGTTTCTGAGCTGGGATGGCGGAGTGAACTAAAGAATGATGATGGATTAAACCCAGATCAGTTGACTGGAGGTGAGTGCTTGCATTGTTCAACACTCCGTCCAGCTGGGATGGCGGAGTGAACTAAAGAATGACGATGGATTAAACCCAGATCAGTTGACTGGAGGTGAGTGCTTGCATTGTTCAACACTCCGTCCATCATCCCCTTTGGTTTTGTTTTGTTTGCCCGAAGTTGGCAGTGTTTGCCCAGACGCTGGTCCCTTGCACGCTTTGCCACTGGATTCAAGCTAGCCTGGCTGATGACGGCTGATTAGCCAGAAACTGGTCCCAGGATGCTTGTTTCCGGTCCAGGGAAGACATGGCTTGGCAGTTCGGGCTGGACTGTTCCCATGAGATACAGGGTCAGACTGATTTGCATATGGCCATGTCTGAACTGGGGTGGCGGAGTGAGTTACAGAATGATGATGGATTAAACCCAGATCAGTTGACTTGGGGTGAGTGCTTGCATTGTTCAACACTCCGTCCATCATCCCCTTTGCTTTTGCTATGAAGAATGCCCCTGCCACCTTTCAGAGGTTGTTCAACCGGGTGTTTGCTGGACAGGAGGATTTCAGTATAATTTGTAAAGCAAACCGTAGTGAGCTTAATAAATAAGCCAAAACACCAAGAAAAACCATACAATAAATTAAGTGGAATAATGTCTCATGTAAAGAAACTTAACATGTTATATTTGAAATTGATTTTTTGAATTTTATTTCAGATTTTTTCATCATTTTTGTTAAATATTTCTCATATATAAATACATATATTGCATTAAAAAGTCAATCACATACAATTTATAATTCAGAAGGTGTGTGAAAACATACTAAATCACAAAAAATAAAAAGGGGGGGTGGTTTCGAACAGCACAAATGACAATGATCTTAAGTAGGGCTAGTGGAGTAAGCAAAGCGGTGGATGGAGACTCTACGCGCGTTTCGGCATTTGCCTTCTTCAGGAGTCCGTCATTTGCAATTGGACATTACATACAACACTGAAAAACATATAAAAACCATGTCACAAACTTAATAATATTATAATAATTATAAATACAGTGTAACAGCCTTGGGTCTAAGTCTAACTTATATCTAAAAACACAAACTATAATCATAATCAATCTAATTTCAATATTTACAGTTTATGATTATATAGGAGCACCTATGAACACATTTGAAGATCATACTTTCGATCCCATAAGTCAGTCTCAAATATAATAGAATTTCATTTAGACTTACTGTGCTCTAAACATTTACATTCTATAGCGACTGTTAGGTTGATGCTCAACTCAAACCAAACCAGATTCATGATTTAATAACTTTTTTGGAATCAGCTACTATTTGTGAATCATTTTAACGATGAAAAGATCACATGGGGTCATTGATTTCCTATGTAGTCATTAGAGCTTAATCCTACTAAAAAAGATTTAATAGAGGTAAAGAAGAAAAGGATGACACGAGAAAAGAAAAGGATGACAAGAGAAAAGAGAAGAAAAGAAAAGAAAACTGGGTTGGTGTACCAAATTTACTAAACAGTGGTTGTCACGTCTGATTATATTATTATTAACCCATGTAAGATAGTTATGGGCTTTAAGGTATTATCATAAGAATGGAAAGGGGAAAAGATGGCATATCTATTCCGAATAGTTACTTACAATGGGATAAGATATCACTCTTTTTTCTTGCTTGAATTCAAGGTAAATTATTCAATCTGACAGTAACGCTTCCGGACCTTTTATGATTAAAAAAATCAAGGGAACCACATTAAAATTTGAACTGTGACTAGAGATTGCAGACATGTTAACCCAATAGGTCTAAGATGGGTTAGATGTCTGGCATATCACTAACAAGAGTACCTTAGGGTGAATATATAGAGTTAACTATTATACTCAATTTTGTTCTTTATTTATGAAAAAACAGTAACTTATCATTCCTTATTTATTTACTATGTGACCATTGAATGAACTGCATTCTTATTATAATAAGGTCCTGTTGTTCTACTCTAGACATATGGAGTAATTATCACTCAGCACGGTTATTATCACTTGTTGTAGTGAGACATACTATATATACCTGGTTTACATGCTATTTATTCTTGTTCTTGCGCTTCTTGGGAGACTGGCAAGTGAGTTGAATTAGATAAGTGAAGAATAAAATCTGCAATAGATGAAAAGTATACGTGTAATGATACAAAAAGGTGAGAGAAAGGCGTGATTATCTTCATATAGAAAGAATAGATGTCACTGAATAAATACCTTTTTGGTTAATAGTCACTAATAAAAATAATTGGATATTCTGGACAAATCAGAGTGCCAATTTAATCTGATGGACGACGGTTGTTGTACTCGGTAGAGAACGTTCTTGGCCTCTATTAAGATGAATATGTCATTATTAGTGCATGGTCTAATTCTATATTAATTATAACATCTAGTCTAAGATCTAAGTCTAAAATCTCAGTTCTAGTAGAGTTAAATTAAAGTGACATATTACCTTTTTTAATTGTAGGTAATTCTTATTAGGTAAATAATAAGGGTACACACATCGCTGGCAATCCTTCAAAATTGGAAACACTAAGGGACAAGGAAAAAGACCAAAGTATGCATTTTATAGAAACTTGTCTTTCATTTAGCTGTGACAATCTTGTTTTATAGATAGATCACGAAACATACCTATTATACATAGATACTGTGATGTGGGTAACTGATTAAAATTGGTTAGATCAAGGATTGGAAGCGCTGACAGTCCTAAAAAGTTAAAACAAATATGGGGACAAAAAGAAAGAAAGAAGAAAAGTATGAGTTTTATTAAAACTTTCCTTCTTTTTCAACGTAGCAATGCTCCTAGAGGATCAATGGTCACAGATTACCTTGTCTTAAACTGACGCCATGATGTAAATGGGGTTCTGGTATACGTCCGTCATTGTAGCCAGCTCAGGAGAAAGATATCTCGTGTGTGAGCTATTTATATATCCCTACGTATTGGGAAATGTGATTCAGGTATGTTAAATGGAGAAGGGCGGGGGGAGGAAAAAATTAAGGTCTAGTCTGACCGAGAGTGATTACGTCCTCCTTAGTGCGACATGATATCCTTTCATATACCAATAGAATTGCACGAGTAGTTTAACCGAAACCACAGGCAAAAGAGAGATAGAGGGTGTCGGTAGACACACGAGTAGTTTAGAAATGAGATTGACATTGAAACTACATCGTAGCGAGACTTGTTGATTCTCGCGAGGCTTGGTGTTCAATGATAGAAGAGTACGCTGTGGTGTAATGTAGCTGGACCAGGGTTGATTACGTCCTTGTATGTGCATCGCGGCTTACGTACACCAACCAATGAAATAACATGAGTAGTTTGAAATGCAAACTACAGAAAAACGAGATATAGAGGATGTCACGAGACATGGTTTGAGTACATAGACCGATCAACATACACGAGTAGTTTAGGATTGAAACTGCAGCGGAACGAGATATGATAATTCTCGTGAGACTTGGTGCTAAATGGTAATAGAATGCGCTGTAGTATTGTGAGCTAGTTGATTAGAGCAATTCTATGATCGAACTACAAAATTAAAGTGGGCTAGTTGACTAGCGGTCGTGTATATTGTATTATATGAGTGAAAACAATTGCTTAATATGGCAATCAATGGTCCTATTTTAGTACGAAATTGAACTGAGCATATTAAGATACTCACAGTCTTGATGCTCATGATTTAATCTCAGAAGTAGGACTATTGGTGTCACACTTAGACAATTGAGATAGCCAGAATATTACCATTATAGACCTAAGTAGTTGAAGAAAAACGTATAATACATACAGATTGGGGCCTATGTCTGAACTGTTATGGTAATCATTAAATTATTGCCTGCTCCCATGGAATCTCAAGGTTGAGTCCCGTAGTGGCTGTGTCTAAGGAAAAAATCCAGTACACCTCTCTATTTTTGCGTATTTTGTCTTGTCAAAGTCCTACTCTTGGTTGCACATTTTCAAGGATGTACCATCTAACATCTTCTGGACAATGACCATATTCCAAGAAGTGCGACACCAAGGGCGCATTAATTTTCTTGGTACGTATAGCAGACTTGTGTTCAGTTATTCTTTTGTTAATTGATCTGGAGGTTTCGCCTACATATCCCTTTTGACAAGGACATAGTACTAAATATACTACGTTTTGTGTTTTACAGTTTGTCATTGTTTTGCTGGAAATTGTTATGTTGTTAAATGCAAGGTCTTTTCCTTCAATCGCTTGTGGACAAATCCTGCAGTTACCGCATTTGAAATTGCCTGTTACTGGGTTATCGCTGGTTATACTTCTTTGTATGGATTTCGCTTTGTCTGGCAGTCTTGATCTTACAACCAGATCTTTTATGTTCTTGTTTCTTTTGTAGGCAAAGACTGGTTTCGGTATATGGTCTTGTTTAGACCTATTTACATTCAAGAGATGCCAATTGGAGTAGATTATCTGTCTTAACTTGTCATTCAGTAAGGAATGTCTAGTGACAAATACTAATTTGTCATTTTGTTTCTTGTCCTTTTCTTGCAGAATTGACTGATGATCAAAAAATCGTGCTCTTTTAAATGATTCCCGGACAAGCCTGTGCGGGTAGCCACGGTCTTCGAATTTCTTTTTCATGACTATGGCACGGTCATCGTAGTCTTGTAGTTTCGTACAATTACGCCGTAATCTTAAGAATTGGCTAAAAGGGATACTATTTTTTTGTGATGCAGGATGAAAACTTTTATAGTGGAGCAACGTGTTGCGAGCAGTCGGCTTCACGAATAAATCCACATAGAGTTGGCCTTGGTCATTCTTGATAATTACATCTAAAAATTCCATCTTGGTGTTGCTTGAATGCGATGTAAATCTCAGGTTGCTATCGCATACATTGAGCCATGCTATAAATTCATTAAGGGTATCCTCATTGTCATCCCAGGAGGATTTCAGTGCCACCTACCTGGATGATATTGCAGTGTTCAGTGCCACTTGGGAGGAACATCTGCACCACCTCTGGGAAGTGTTGACAGCACTGCAGAGGGCAGGCCTCATGATCAAGGTGAGTAAGTGACAGATCAGGCAGGTTTCCGTGATACACTTGGGGCACCAGGTTGGGAGCGGTCAGGTGGCACCCCAACTGCCCAAGATTGATACCATTCTGGCTTGGGAACCCCCCAAGCCCCAGACAGAGGTGAGAGCCTTTTTAGGACTCAAAGGGTATTGCAGGAGGTTTGTCAAGGGGTATGGCAGCATTGTTGCACCCTTGAAAGAGCTGACTTCCAGGAAGCAGCCCAAGAAAGTGAACTGGAATGATGCCTGCCAGAAAGCTTTTGATGCCCTGAAATCTGCCATGTGCATGGCACCCGTGCTTCAGGTGCCCAACTTCTCAAAGGAATTAATTGTGCAGACAGATGCTTCAGAGCATGGTGTGGGGGCTGTACTTTTCACAGATGAATGAAGAGGGCCTAGACAAACCTGTAGCCTTCCTTAGTAGGAGGTTACTTCCACTGGGACAGAGGTGGAGTGCGATTGAGCAGGAGGCATTTGCTGTGGTCTGGGCACTTAAGAAGTTGAGGCCTTACTTGTTTTGGACTCAGTTCCGGGTTCAGACAGACAACAGGCCCCTCAGATGGTCGATGCAGAAGAGGGGTGAGAATCCAAAACTGTTGAGGTGGTCCATTTCCCTACAGGGGACGGACTTCACAGTGGAACACCGCCCTGGTACAGAACACGCCAATGTTGATGGTCTGTCCAGATTTTTCACCCTTAGTGAAGAGAACTCCCAGGAGGGTGGGTAGTTCTCCCCACATTTCAGCTGGAGGGGACACGTATTAGACTTGGCACCCTTGGTGTGAGTCTTCCTTCTACTTTTTTGCTGTTGCTTCATCTGTTTTTGCTGGTCTAGATAATTTGGGCACGTTGCCACTGCTGTTCAGTGCCAAAGTGCAAGTGCTCCCTATTGTAAATTTTTGTATGGATTAGTGATTCCATTATTGGTTATTTGATTTACTTGTCAGTCCCTTGTACAGTGCACCTTGTGTGCCCAGGGCCTGTAAATTAAATGTTTCTGGTCGGCTTGCAGCTCTGATTGTGCCACCACCAGAAGCAGGTTGTAAAATGTGGCTCAGGCCTGCCATTGCAGAGCCTGTGTGCAGTCTGGGACTGCCATGTCTTCGCAAGTGCACACACTTTCCAGCCCCTAAACCTTCACTTTTCTGCATGTTAGTCACCCCTAAGGTAGGCCAAGGTACCCCTGTGGGCAGGGTTTATTGTATGTGAAAGGGTAGGATAGGCCCTGATTTTTGTGGCATGTCCTGATAGTGAGTTTCAGTCAATTTCGTTTTTCACTATTGCAAGGCTATCTGTTCCCACAGGCCAGAATAGGCAGTTTGATTATAACATCTTATAAACATAACTGATCCAGGGAACAAGATAGGAAAATAAAATAAAGTTTAGTATGCCTGAACTCAGAATGTTAAAGTGCATCTATTAGTGTGGGTGATTTTAACATTCTGTGTTTTAGAATACCACTTTTAGAAAGTGGGTACTTTCTAGCCTAACCATCCACTATGCCTCGGCTAGGTTTGGGTATTACTTGTGTAGCTTGTGAGTGACAGGACCTGGGAGGGGGCTGCGGCTCCAGCAGTCTGATGAGTCAGGGCTGGGCTGAATGGGACCTGTGTTGAATTTAGAGTGGGGGGGGGAGATTTCCATTCACCTACCTGGGCACAGTCTGCTTTTAACAATGCTTTCTCCACCTCCTGCCAGGAAGCTTCACCAGAGAGGACAGAACTGGTTTGGGCTGGGTACAAACACTCTCTGCCTTCAAAGACAAAGGATTTGTGTGTATAAAAAGGGGGACTCAGACCCCCGAACTTTAGATCACTTCTGGGAAATCAAGAGAAATCTTTGCCAAGGAGAAGAGCCAAGAAGCTGAGGAGGAATACTGCCCCTGTGCTGTTTGCTGTCTGGAATTGGCCTGCTGTGGCTGCTTGCTGCCAAGGAAAGGAGAAAAAAGGACTTTGGTGTTTGCTTTGTCACCTGCTTGAAGAAAAGATCTCCAAGGGCTTGAAACTGAGCTTGCCTCCTGTCTGAAGTCTCAGGGATACAAAGACTTCACCCCCAGCTCTCCTGAATTCCCTTGCTGGGAGTTCCGACCTGTAAAGAGATGCCTGCTGCTGTTTAAGACCTCTAGAGACTAATTGTTCTTGGGAGCTGGAAGATCGACGCAATGAGGAAGAAGCATGTTGCATCTGCACCGATTCCCCGACGCATTGCGGAGTCACGGAGAAGGCACGTGCCACATCCGCACCTGGTCCCGATGCATCACCGAGCCACAGAGAGGAAGCGTGCCGCATCCACACTGGGTCCCGACACATACGCCGAGAAAACCGTCGCAGCCCCTGCTATGTGGCTGCAACCATTCACGCATTGACCGGATTGTCGCATCGCATCATGCCGCCATTTTTTTGCATCGCCCAGATCGTCGCCACGCATCAGAACGCAGTAAAAAACTGACGTATCCCCTCCTCTTCGGTAAGGAACTGACGCATCGCCCCTCCTGCACTGCAGTAAGGATCCTTTTGTTTGTTTCGCGTGACGCATCTTAGGTACTTTGTTGGAAAAGTGTTGCATTTACAACTTGTATTGAACTGAACTATTTCTACCATTGAACAGCCTATTTTTTATACTGTATTGTGGATTTGTGTCATTTGGTCTTGTTTAGATAAAGATTACTTATTTTTCTAAACTGGTGTGGTGTCCATTTGTAGTGTTTTCACTGTGTTACTGTATGTGTTCACAAGTGTATCTCCCTTTTCCTGAATAGAAGCAAGGGTCCCTATTTGGACAAAGGTGCAAACCATTGCCAATTAGAGACCCCCATTTCTAACACTGGTTAATATTTCTCCGGGCAGTCCTGAAAAATGCAGATGAGAAGTGGACCGTTGGATCAGCAATCATGAGTTGAGCTGGCAGTGGTGAAAATCTCTGGGGTAAGCACTCTTGACAATGTAAATTCCTCGCAGCCCAACTGGAGCAGTTTGCTTTTGAACTATCACCTTTAAATGAGGCAAATTCTGGCCAGTCTACTTACTTCTTCTTTATGTAAGGCCAGCAGCAGGTCTTTATTCGGTCTTGGAGTATACATCCTGCTCCTCAAATGTAGTAACCCTAGTTCTCCTTCTCTGATACCCACAAGGAAGGATGGGCATGTGACGTGCAAGGAACTTAAGACATCAGACCTCTCACTATACAAAAAACTATAAAGCACTCTATAATCTTTGGAGGTGCATATGTACATGGTGTCCTCGGACAATCCTACCCCCTCCCTCAAGTATTCAACCTTACCTCATACTCAGCAGTCATGGGGGAATTTGACAGGTTAAATCATCACGCGCTACCTGGATTTCTACAGAGCAAGCTAAATGTAAGGCTACCAGATGGCTCCCTCCCATAAGGGACACCTTATTCCAATCCGTCTTTCTTTACCCAAACTAGTGTAATATGGAAATCGAGTCAAATTTGATGTGAACTAAACCAGGACTACACCCCCCAGACTAAACTGAATTGTTAAATAAAGGACCAGGACTGGGAAATGTTTTTCCTCGCGGCAAGGAGCCATCTGGAAGCCTTAGCCAAGAAGCTGTTTCCCCTTTGGAGTGCAGGATAAAACAAATCTTTATCCCAAGATCGTGGATGGCCTGCTTACTAACCATTAGTCATTCCACTAGTCGTAAGTACTGTAGTCACCTATGATACTCAGGGGTCTTGTGAAATGAGGAGCAGGAAGGCACGTTGCACTTTCTGGCTCATGGTGAGGGACACGGGCACTTCTCTATCCTCCGCGTGGAAGCAGACAGGGAGAGACCGGGTGAGCATGGGGCCCCAGAGACGGGAACCTCTTGACCGGGACGCGGGTACGTGTGGTCGGGAAGGGGGAGGTGCAGTCATGTTTGTATCGCCGCCTTCCGCCCATGTGATACAGGTTCGTATCTATTTATAGTTGTACCTTGTTGCTAAATGCCTAAGGCGTGACGACACCCGGGGAGGGTGATGCGGTGTTACCGTCGCTGTTGGGCTCGCCTTCTGTCTACCCTGGAGTGGATACCCCAGGCCAGCCGGGGGCGGAGCTCGTGGGGCTAGGACCGTGCAGAGGCCCAGCTGTATATCCTCTTATTTGGTACCTCCCAAGAGGACACGAGGAAGAGACTGGAGTTGAGTGAAACTCATTGCTATGAAGTTGTTACGCGCACTAAACTCGAAGCGGTGTGGTGCCAATATGAGAAGTGTACGCACATAACATATACAAGACTGCATATGACACAATTAGTCCAAGTATATGATTAAAGAAGACACACAAATGCATGTCTCAGCAAGATCCAGCCACAGTCGAACCGGGGAGACGTCAGCACTTACATTATATAACCTAAAAAATAAGTTCTAGTGTCCAAACCTTTTTTTGGGAGCCCGCTCTACCCAAGGCACTTCCTCCGGGGTTGCTGGCTACAAGGCTGCTAGTCTTGATCCCACTTTATATCTCTTTTTCACAAGCTTACACTTCCTGTGTTTTTTAGCTCTCTCTCGCGTTCTTTTCATCCCTGTCACTCTGTTCCTATCTTTCTCCTCCTCTGTTTTCCTTTTCTGTCTCTGTATCTCTTGCATAGTCAAAGTCTGATAATCAAAAATAAGCCCAGGGCTCGAGAAATTAGTGTGGGTGTCCACCACCTGCAACCACCAAAACAGCATAAGACTACTGACTACATGTTTGAGCCGGTCTCAGCAACAGACAAGCTATAAAACAGTGGACGTGAGTTTTATTTCACCATCAATGTTTAAATGTATTCGTTCCAGCCATACACTGGAAAGTTCCATACTTTTTGAGCCGGGCGTGTTGGTGAGCAGCCCATTTATTCAGAAAGAGCAGATACGAGAATACAAACCACCCATGATGGTTGCAGACCTAAAATTGTATGTCCATGCACAAATAGGATATGACCAGCCCAGGGGTAACATTGTAGTAAGCACAAGAATGTGACACGTCCCATCCAGACTCATCCACAGCCAGGAGGTTGTAGGTCTCGCTCTGTATGTTCCAGCCTAAGTAAACAACATATTATCCATTGAGATGGGTTGGTGTCCCCCACAACGTGGCATGTCACAGCCAGATCTAATCACAGCTGGGCGACAAATAAGATACTCATAAGTCCAGCACTCCACGATCCAGCTGTACATTTTTTATTCATTTCAGTTTTTTTACAGCTCTGAAGTCTGAACATTCTGCCTCTTCTCAGTTTGCATCAAGGAAGTGGAAGATGGATTAGGTTAGTTTAATTTAACCACCAATCAGCCCGTTTCCGTAATATGACCCCAGGAGAATGATGCACTCTTTAGTTTAGTTTGCAGGGGTTTATTGGATGAATGATGGTTAGGTTATACACTCTTTCATCAATTTACATTTTTTTCAGGTTCAGTGCATTGCAGAGTTTATGGTAATAAACTGTGAGCCGGTCCAGACAGTCATCAGCCCTACTACTGAATGAAGGTAGGTGCCAACCTGATCTGCCTTCTGCCATGCAGGCATAGGATTACTGTAAGAGTCACACTGTGTATTTGATTAAAATCCTTCTGTTTGTTGTGCAGTTGAGCATTGCCTACCCAACTACACAACAACGATAAGTCTACCCTGCATGCATCAACCTAAAGCAACCACACTGATACAATGGGAATAGGGTCCACAAAGTTTAGCAAGTGGCCTGATGACCTGCAGATCTTTAAAAACCAGAGAACAAATGCTGCAAGTTAAGTAAAAGTACACAAACTCAAAGATACTGAACTTCAAGCCGCAACTGGACAGAAAAGAAACATCCAAACTCCTGCATTAAAACATCTCTGCAATCCAAATCTCAATAAGGGAGAGATTGTGCAATTGAAACCTCACCGGAACAGATATGGTCAACATAATGCAACAAGGACGAGACCATGAACTCCATGCCACAACAAGACATAATCACTTCAGTAAAAAAACTCAAGTGGGACGGAGACTCTGCACCTCAAGTGCCAGCATCATCCTGGACACCCTGCACTCCAATCCCACCAAGAGAAGCTGCACCCCGAACCACAACGGACAGAAACTCACTGCAAGTGTGAATGTAACAACAAGACACGCTCATCAAATATAAACAGGACAGAGGCACTGCCCACCCCCACATCCCAATGACCTTAAGGCACTGCAAGCCAACTCATAGAAAAACAACAATGCAACACTTAAAATTCCGATGGGACACAAAGTCTGAAAATCAAATACTAACTGGGAATTGACCATTCAATCCACATTTCCCAAGTAAGAGAAGCTGCACTCCAAACCACAACCAACAGGAACTCACGGTCTGGTCTCAATGAGACACAAACTATGCATCTCAAATATAATCAGGGCAGGGGCAGTTCCTCATCATTCTAATGATGCTCTGACACAGCAAACCAAATCTTAGAACCAAAGGGGCAACACTAAGAATCCCAAAGGGACAGAGACTCTGTACCTCAAAACACTATGACGGCATAGACATTCACTTAAAAAACCACAACCAACAGCATTTTGCCCCACAGCTCAATGAGGCACAAAGCATGCACCGCAAATATAAACAGGGCAGAGACAGTGCTTGGCAACGCCTCAATGAGGCTGAACCACTGCAAACCAGGACTTAAAAAACACAAAGGTGCAACAACTAAAAACCCAATAGGAAGGAGATCATGCACCTCGTCTACCAACAGGACACATATCCTGCACTCAAACAAAGGTGTTGTTGCCCTAGCAGAGTTGAAACGTAACATGAAAAACTCCAACAGACAGCCTGCACCGCAAATCCTAGGACAGAAATTGCGCCACTAAAACAACAGCAAGCCAACGACCCATCTGCACTAAAAACTGAAAAAGGACAGAAGCAGTCAACCCAAATCACAATGTATTTGAGAATCTACTTCTCAAACTACAGCTAAGAGGAGACCCTGCATACAAAAATTGAACAGACAGGTAATTCTCCGAAAAAGCAACAGATAACACAACAACGAAGATTTTCTGCATTCCGAACCACAACAACTCAGAAACACTGCACCCAATGTCATAGCGAGGTATCGATGCTGCAACCCAAAACACAAACAGGCAAATATACCCCAAAATACTCAAATGCTGCTCCCCGTAACCCAAAAGAGGCATTGCAACTCATACACAAAGGGGTAAACACACTGCACTCCAAATTCTAACAGGGCAGATGTGGTCCACACATTCTGTCCTAAAGCATGATAGAGACCCTATTAGGTAAACACCAACAGTGCAGAGATGCTACATTTTACACCCCAAAAGAGAAGAGACACTACTCCTCAGAATACAACAGGACAAGTACAGAACACCTTAAAATGCAACACAACACAAATCGCTGCGGAAAAGCTGCACTCAAAACCACAGTAGTGCAGAGATACAGCACCTTAAACACAACTGGTTGAAACATGATTTACCACAAATTACAAAAGTGTACTTCCATTGCTATCAGTGCAGGGACCCTGCATTCCAGTGCACAAGAGAAGTCTGCTGTATCACAGTACCAAGCTCGGAGAATGGACTCCTCGGAGCGCAACAGCAAGGCTGTTGATCGCCATCCACTGACCCATGGAGGCGGTAGACAGAACACCAGAGGAAAACACAGACATTCAGCACCGAGAGGAGGGTAACCCATCTCAGCGAGCATAAACAAACACTAGAAGTATCTGGTCAGAAAGTCTGGGGGCTGAGCTGGATGCCCAAGTGATGAGCGAAGGATAAAAATAGCGTGTTGTCCAGCTCAAACAGACCCTGGTGACAGATGGCACCTGTTCCTCAATGAGCACATCAGGGACTGTGCGTTCGAGAATAACTCTGGGAAGCACCCAGCACCATCCAATCAGAACCCATGCCAGGGCTCAACCACAGGTCAACCAATCAGAACCTGTGTCCTAAAGCTGATGTCAGGGGTCAACGTCAACTGAGTCAGTCAGAAGCAATTTCAGGGTCAAACTGCATTCAGCAAATTAGAACCTCTGCTAAGGTTCAATTTCAACCCAGTCATTCAGCACACAGTGCAAGGCTCAGCATCAATTTGGCATATTGTAAACCATGCCCAGGCTGAGCTCTGAAATAACTGTACTTCACTCTAGCCAATCAGAAGCCAAACAAGGGATGATATTTTAACCAGTCAATTAAACTGTTTGGGTGTGGCTCTTGAATATCGAGTCAAGGATATTATGGGACACTAATATTGTGGACAAATAATGAAAGGGAAATATGCATAGATTTTCTATACCTAACTCCTCCTCTCTACATCCCTCTGTGCAATTACCTTTTGGTATTTTGCCTCTTGGTATTCGGTTATGATATTAGCGTGCCTCCATATTCTTGTACTTGATATTCAAGTACGATGGAATGTTTGTCAGAATGCATCTTCAGTCCAGCCAATCAGAAACCACGTTAGGGCTAACTTCAAATTAGTCAATAGAAAATGTGATAGAGGCCATTTCGAATGAAGCTTTCATTTTGAGGCCTGACTAAACCAATAAAAAAGCCTAGTGCAGTGAAAGGGCAGAACAAATAATCATTGTTTTCTGTATATAATACATCCATGAGATGAAGAATGTAATGTATGAAGATGGTTAATCATACTTTTGAGCTGCTAGATAGTTACCTCAAGGAATGTAATACAAGCACTTCACAGAAGGTGGAGTGACACACCAAAGAGCTAATAGCATGAAATGAGAGAGGATACCCTTCTGGGTAGAGTCAAACCCTCTCTATGCACAATTTAACGATTTTGTAGCAATTTGTCTTATAAACACATTCCTTGTCAATTCAGACTTAAAAGCACTAGTTGAGGAAGGAATTCTATAAAGGGGCAGAAACCCTGGCATGAGGACACGAGAAGAGTAAGGATGGATATGCGCAAAGCATCCATACACAAGAGGCAGTGAGATGTATTTAAGCTGTAGCACAATTTGAAATGTTTCAAAATTTCCTTTTCAAAACATTCATCGATCAGAAAAAACAATAAACAAACGGAGCTAAATTTATTGCAGCCTGGCTATTTTTAGGCATCAAAGCGAGAACTTCAAATGATATTTCTGTAGAACGTCAGCTTTCCTCTGGTGATTTGTATCATTTTGCAACAGAATAAAAGAAAATCCTTAATATTAGAAGGATATCTTTGCAGAATTGTCCTGCGCCTACGGATGAGGTTCCTGGTAAAATAAGATAGTATGCTGCAATCTGTGATTCTTCTTTCCTATTTAAAAAGCAGTAACCTTATAAAAGATCCTTACCTGAAAGTAAGGCAGAGGTGCAAAATCTTACCCAGACCTAAAACACATTCTTATTGATAGAAAAAGGAAAATCATCATACAGGGGATGCCATCCCATTGTCATTGGCCTCAATTCAATACTGCTGCTAATGCCTGTACCCTACCCAATATGAACATAACCCACAAGTGAAAAAATATGAGGAAGAACACTAATGATGTGCTAACCATTATTCAAGTATCTTGTCAAAACAGATTGGCGCTCCCTCTATTTCCCAGCCTCAGATCAAAGTGTCCTATTTTGCCTTTTTTGCTTCTTTAGGGTATCTTTTGTTATCTTACAGGTAGTTTAAAGGCTTGACATTGCTTACTATTGGTTGGCTTCATTGTCACTCTTATTTGCTTTCTTCTGATTGGTCAGTTTCTGTACTCTTTCTTCCCCTTTGTGTGCTTGCCCCAGCCCTGGAGCAAGAATCTATTACTTGTGTCCTTCCATTGCTTATATTATCAGGCTTTACTTTCTTTCTTTTTGTTTAACCCCTTCAGTGCGCACGACGGAATGGTTCTGTTATGCGCCACGGGGCTCTTGTGCAGGAGACGGAACCATTTTGTCCTATGCACATGAGCACCAAATCCCTCTGCTGTAAACAGAAGAATGATTTCCTTTCTTATTTTTTTTAGCCGCAGTAGCTAGGCAAGAACTTCCCCAACCGACTGAGGCATTTTTTCAATGTAGTGAGGATCATGTGTATGGTGAGTTGATGTCATTGCATTAAAATGAAAGTGAAATGAGCCGATTAGTTCATTTAACTTTCACTGCATACGTGCTCGCTGGACTATTTCAGTCCCTCAAGCATGTAGGCACACAGAAGATGTATGATTAGACAGGGGCTAATCTCCCCTTTCCAATAGTATCATTCCCTAGTGGATCCCTGCTTGGTAATCATCGAAGGAGAGTATCCCTAAGCAGGGATCGACCCACTGGACATCCGGAAGGGGTGAACGGCCCCTTGGGCAAGGGATTTTGCTTCCCCCTGGATTTTATGGCCATATTCAGTCTTTCTGCCCCCCCGCCCCCGGACCAATGGGGAAGTAGCCCCCTATCTTTCCCCTCTGGAGGGGCAGAAAGTCCACTAGGAACCAGGGATTTATTTGCGTTTATCAATCTTTACTTTATTCGATATTTGCATATCATAAAAAGACGTAAACATACCACGCATAAAAAGACATACAAATATTTTTTTTTAAATTGTCCAGTTTAAAAACTTTACAATCGTTAAAAGAAAACCTATATACACCATTTTTACTCTAAAAAAACCTGGTAGAAGGAGATAAAGTGCATATAGTACATATGGGATTTCTAAACATGCCATTTGTATTTATATCTAGGGGTAGAGGCTGCCCTGAATGGGAATTATCATGTCCCCCACCCCTGCCAAAAATTGCCACAGTCTTTCATCCCCCGGGGTGGGGGGCAAGTGGGAACAATAGATCCTGATCTCCCCCCCCCCCATAGGGGCAGAAAGCCCACTAGGCACCAGGGATTATTGTTTTTTTTTAATAAAAGAGAGGTGGGGCTGGCCACAATGGGCATACAATGCACCAACCCAATAAAACAAAAAGACTGTTTTTATGCCCACATGGGAGGCAGATGGGGGTTATTACACCAGATCTGCCCCCCGGGGGAGGGGGGGGGCAGAAAGCCCACTAAACATCAGGGATTTTTTTTCCTTTCTAAATGAGGTGTGGTGACTGCCCAGAATGGGCATGCCACTACCTCCACTCCCCCAGATCTGTGAAATTGGTATGCTCATCTGCCCCCAAGGGGCCAGAAAACTACTAGATGCCAGTGAAAGTTTCTGTGTGTGAGTGTGAACAGGGGATCGGCTGACGGTTTGCATGTACTGACATTTGCCTGGCTGTTTGTGTACTGCCATTTTGATGGCACTGTGTGTGGACTAACTCTTGGTGGCGGTGTGTGTAGACAGGCACTTGCCTGGCTGTGTGTGTGGACTGGTGCTTGGCAGGCCGTGTGGGTGTGTGTTGAATGGTGATTAGCTAGCTTGATTAATAGATGGTGCTTGGCTGGCAGTGTGCATTGGCTGGCACTTGGCTGGCGTTATGTGTGGACTGTCGCTTGGCTGGTGGTGTGGCTTGCATGGATACCGTCATGCTTTTTTTTACCCAGAATCCTCTGCAAACCTCAAATTTAGCTAAAAAGTCACATTTTCCTCACATGTTTATCTGGGAAAGTTAAAGAGTCATTGTGCCGGCACAATTTCCTACTACCCAGTGTTCCTCGCGATCTCCTGATAAGAATGAGACATCACTTGAGTGGGTGCCCAAAGCAGAGTCAGCCTGAAAACGCATTTTAAAAAACTGACATTATGGACACTCTTTGGTACCCACTCAGTTTTGAATTTTTTTTTTTTTAGTTCAAAATGATTTTATTGATTTTAAACGCTTTTAGACTGACTCTTCTTTGTGCACCCACGCAAGTGAGGTATAATTTTTATCGCGATACAGAGTTTAACACTGGGTGGTAGGATATTTGTGCCGGCATGGTGATCCCACAAAGAAATGTGAGAAAAATTTGATTTTTTTTGTTGAATTTAAGTTTTGCATGGGATTCTGGGTAAGAAAACTGCATGGTATGCATGCCAGTCAAACTCCCCTGGACTCTTCCAGGTGTCTAGTTTTTAGAAATATATGGGTTTGGTAGGTTTACTGAGATAGCCACCAAGCCCAGGAATACAAATGCAGGAACCCCTCTATCTATCACAAAACAACATGTTTTTGCAAAGGGGGCTTCTGCATTTTGGTCCCGGCTCGGCGGCCATAAAGGGATACCTACCAAACACAGACAGTTCTGAAATCTAGACTAGCAGAGGAGCCCAGAGAGTTGTGGCTTGCGTGGATCCCTCAAAGCTTTCTTACCCAGAATACCCTGCAAACCTGAAATTTAGCAACAAAAATAACATTTTCCTCACATTTCTGTGGAAAAGCTGCGGGATCCCTGGACTGTTTCATATTTCCTACCACCCAAAGTTCCCCTATGTCTCCCAATATAAATGTTACCTCCCTTGTGTCAATAGGCCAAGTGCCCGTGACTGGCAAGGGCCCAAAACATATTGTGGAGGAATCAAAATTTTCTATCACAAAACAACCTGGTTTTGAAAAGGAGTCGCCTGTGTTTTTGGTCCTGGACTCAGCAGCCAACTAGGGAAACCTACCAAAGCCCAACAGTTGTGAAAGCTAGACACCCGGAGAAGTCCAGTGAGGTGTGGCTGGTGTGGATCCCCCAAAGTTTTCTTATCAAGAATCCCCTGCAAACCTCAAACTTAGCTACTAAAATAAAATCAAATGTTCCTCACATTTCTGTGTGGAAAAGCTGTGGGATCACCGGGCCATTACAAATTTCCTACCATTTAGAATTCCCCCAGATTTCCAGATAAAAGTACTGCCTCACTTGTGTGGGTGGGCCAAGTGCCTGCGATAGGGAAGGGCTCGAAATGTTTTGTGGAGACATCAAAATATTCTATCACAAAACAACCTGGTTTTGCAAGTGGGGCATCTGCATTTTTGGCCCTAGGCTCGTCAGCCATCTAAGGAAACCACAAAGTTTGAGGTTTGCAAGGGATTCGGGGTATAGAACCTGCTGAGAACCCCATAGGTCACCCCATACTGGATTCCCCTGGGTGTCTAGTTTTCAAAAATATACATGTTTGATAAATTTCCATGGGTGCAAGCTGAACTACGGTACAAAATCCAGAGCTAGAAACATTGCAAGAAAAGTGTTTGTTTTGTGGATAAATGTGGTGTCCGCATTGTGTTTTGGGCTGTTTCCTGTTGTGGCCACTAGGCCTACCCACACAAGTGAGGTACCATTTTTATTGGGAGACTTGGGGATTGTTGGGTGGGTGAAAGTTTGTGATTCTATGCAGATTCCAGAACTTTTTGTCACAGAAATGTGAGGAAAATGTGGCTTTTATTTTTACAAAGTTTTAGGTTTGCAAGGACTTCTGGGTAACAAAGCCTGGTGAGAGCCCCACAAGTAATCCCATCCTGGATTTCTCTGGCTGTCTAGTTAAAAAAATATACAGGTTTGCTAGGTTTCCCTAGGTGCTGCCTGAGCTAGGGTCCAAAATCCACAGCTAGGCACATTGCAAAAAAGGCTTAATTTTCACTGGAAAAATGTGATGTGTCCACATTGCATTTAGGTCGTTTTTTGTTGCAGCCACTGGGCCTACCCACACAAGTGAGGTACCATTTTTATTGGGAGACATGGGGAAATGCTGGGTGGGTGGAAGTTTGTGGCTCCCTGTAGATTCCAACACTTTCAATCACAAAAATGTAAGGAAAATGTGTTTGTTTTTTACAAATGTTGAGGTTTGCAAGGGATTTTGGGTAACAGAACCTGCTGAGAGCCCCACAAATCACCCCATCCTGAATTTCCCTGGTGATCTAGTTTTCAAAACTGCTAGGTTTCCCTAGGTGCCATTTGAGCAAGGGTCCAAAATCCACAGCTAGGCACATTTAAAAAAAAAAGGGGGGCAGTTTTCACTGGAAAAATGTAATGCGTCCATGTTTCTTTTTGGCTGTTATCTGTCACAGACACTAGACCTACACACACAAGTGATGTTCCATTTTCATCGAAAGACTTAGGGAAACACAGAATAGTAGAACAAGTGCTATTACCAATTGACTTTCTTCCAAATGTAAGACAGTGTGTAAAAAAGAAGTCATTTTAAAAAATGCCCTCTAATTCACATGCTAGTATGGGTACCCACAAATTCAGACAGGTGCATATAACCACTGGTTCTAAACTCCATATGTTGTTCCCATTTCAGAAATACATTGGTTTCCTTGATACCTATTTTTCAGTCTTTATATTTTGTAAAGTTAATTGCTATATACCAGGTACAGGGTGAAAAACCATTGCAAGGCCCAGCTCAGTTGTTGTCTCTGTTTACCTCTGGTTATTGGTGAACCTACAAGTCCTTTGTATCCCACAACCAGAAGGATCCAGCGGACATAACGATATATAGCTTTTAAAAATGTGCCATACTTAAAAGAAGTTACAGGTGAAAACATAGGCACAAATGGCTGTTTTGTTCAACTCAATGTCAATCTTTTTTTTTATTTTGACTATTACTTTCTACAGGAAAACCTTGAAGGATCTATACAAATGACCTCTTGCTGAATTAAAAATGTTGTCTTCTTTTCAGAAATGTATAGCTTTCTTGGATTCATTATTGGTTTCACATCCTTTTCTACCTAGTGGTTTCTACGGGAAGGATTTTGAAAGCACAGAAAATAGGAAAAATAGGCTATTTCTAAGTAAAATGCCAAAACTGTGTAGAAGAATTTGGTTTTCCGACAAAACTATGCCTGTTCCTAATAGCTGGGGAAATTGTGATTTTAGCACTGCAAAACCTTTGTTGAAACCATTTGCAGGGAAAAAAACAGACACTTTCCTCGGCAGCACTTTCCTCCCCCCCAAAAAAAACTACATTTGGCTATATTTTAGAAAAATTTCTTGGTCCCCTCCAGGGAAATCGACAAACCCTGGGTACCCTTACAACCCGGATGTTGGAAGAAAAGGACCCAAATTTGGCGTGGATGTCTTATGTGGATAAAAGGTTACGGGGGCCTGAGCACGAACTATGCCAAACAGCCAAAAAAGGCTTAGCACTGGGGAAGGAAGGCCTAGCAGTGAAGGAGCTAAGCATTCTATGAGAATGCATGTTTTTGGCTATTTCTCTTGTGTACTTCTCCCTCGTCTATATTCCTCTCCCAGTCCCTTCCATTGTGCGCATGCTTTCCCAGCCTCCTCCTCAACCCATTGTTTAACTGCTTCTCTGCAACGCACATTTCCCCGCAGTGCGGGCGAATTCCACGCCCACCGTGACGTCTGACAGCGGGGGGCGTCCGACGCATGGAAGAGGTTAGTAAGTGCTTGCCTGAGCCCCTCCCACTGACTTTCCGGTGTCTGTCTACTTGCCCCTAGACCCTCCGTTATCCATCTATGGGAAACATTTAAATAAATACATATGTCACGACAAAAGTGAGAGAGGTGGAGTTCCAGTCTGTGTCCAGGCAGCATACCAGCATAACTATAACTATAGCATAAAGCGGGTGCTTCAAACCTATCTGTGGTTTATGTATCTGTAGACCAGTCAGTGAATATCCCCACTTGAGTTAGTCTATAAGAAAACAAAACTATCTGAGTAATTCAGCAAGAAGACATGGGAGGATACTTTTTGTAACAATGAGTTCCTTGGCTTTATAACGCCGGTTCATTGTCTTATTAGAATCCCTACATCACTGGAATACAAGAACCAGAATACTTCTAGTGGTGGATATACCTTATAGAAAACTTACTCCAGTAAATATGCCTAGCAGATTGCCTCTGCCATGGAGTGTGGGTACCAGAATTAATGCCCCGGTTACATACCGGTTATCTTCATTATTCCGAGTCCATGTCTTCCTCGCCACAGTATTCACATATGAGCCTCCGGCTCCACACAGAACTCCAAGTACAAAAACAGCGCTCTAGTCTCCCTCTCCCTCCTCCAAGATGGCCCCCAGTGGCTCCAGCTAATCCCATAAAGGGACACATAAACACTAACACGACCTGAAGAACGAAGCCGTAGACATGAAGCCACCACCAGGGCCGGGAGGGAAGGGAAACTATACTGTGGCGAGGAAGACATGGACTCGGAGTAATGAAGATTACCGGTAAGTAACCGGGGCATTACCTCCTCGTCCTGTCTTCCTTACCACAGTATTCACATATGAGCCGATACCAAAGCAGTCAGCTTCATGTAAGGAAAACAGACCACACCATCAGTGTAGTGAAAAACAAAGTTTATTATACAGAGGTATAGCAACCAAAAGGATAACCTCTCAAGGAACCCCGGCAGACAAAACAGAAGAGGCAAAAGAAACAGAACACCCACCCCCAATCTGGAGGAGGTAATGGGACATGAAGGTATGTGGGGAAGACCACGTAGCAGCCCTGCAAACATCATCCATGGAAACCCCTTTGAAAGAAGCCCAGGATACAGCAACAGATCTGGTGGAACGACCCTAAACAGGAAGTGAGGGGACCTCAGAAACCAAAGCATATGCCAACATAATGGCCTCCTTAATCCAACGACTGATCGTGGAGAGGGAGGGTTTCAGGCCCTGACGCGACAAACCAAAATTGACAAAAAATTGTCCACCTTACAAAAGGAAGACATGCGTGAAAAATAAATCAATAAGGCATGACGAACATCCAAGAGGTGCAAAAGGGATTCCTCAGCCGAGGAAGGATCAGGACAAAGAACCGGAAGAACCACCTCAGCAGACCGGTGAAAATAAGAATCCACCTTAGGAACAAAGGTAGGATGAGGGCGCAAGACCACACGGTCCGACAAAACCAACAAAAATGGGGCAGAACGAAGGAAAGCACCCAACTCACCCAGACGCCTGGCAGAAGCAATCGCCACAAGAAACACTACCTTGAGCGTTAAAAATTTCAAGTCCACCGACTCCAATGGTTCGAAAGGAGCCAACTGCAAGGAACGCTAAACCAAAGGAAGGTCCCAAGGAGGAGGACACATGATAGGACAGGGGCGTTGGAAAGAAAGAGACTTAAACAGTCTAGCAACCAATGGAGAAACAGAAACCAAAGGGAGGACATGAAAAGCCCGAATGGCGGCCCATTGAGCCCGAAGAGTGGAAATGGCCAACACAAACCCATCATTTAGAAAATCCAGAATGCGAGCCGGGTCCAAAGAATCCAATGACAGCCCACGACCAACACACCAAGAAGCAAAATTATCCCAGTGCTTGGCGTAGGACTTAAGTGTAGAAGGCCGTTGGGACTGTTGAATGACCCCAGCCACAGTCACAGAACAACCCACACGCATCAGAGAATCCCTCTCAAGAGCCAGGCCAGCAGACCCAGGGAACGGAACACAGGCAGGGGAAGAAGAGGACCCAACAGAGGATAAGGAACGAAAGGCAAGGCCCACCCCGGAGACACAGCCAATTCCAAAAGCAGGGGATACCAAGGGCGACGCTTCCAACAAGGAGCAACCAGAAGCACAAAGGACCCCTCCCTCTTGATCTTCTGCAACACAGCTGGAATCAGGGGAACAGGGGGAAACGCATACAACAGACCCTTCGGCCAAAGGAACGAAAGCGCGTCCACTCTCCAGGCATCCCGGCAAGGCATAATCGTGCAAAAGCAACGGATCTGGGCGTTGTCCTGGGAGGCAAAGAAGTCCACAATCGGACAGCCAAACATCACCTGCAACCTCCTGAACATCCATCACGTGAGGGATAAGGACCCCATGGAAGGAAAAACCCGGCTCAGACAATCCGCCACAGTGTTCTCTGCGCCAGGCAGGTAAATGGCAGAAAGGGACTCCAGATGTACCTCCGCCCAACAACAAATTTGACGGCTGAGGCAACTGAGGGAGCGAACCTTGCACCCCACTTGATGGTTCACATAAGACATTACAACCTGATTGTCTGTTCGGATCTGCACGTGGTGACCCCGAACAAGATCGGAGAAATCCAACAGACTCAGAAGGACGGCCTTCAGCTCCTTGTAGTTGGAGGAACAAGATAAAACCGACTGAGGCCAAACCCCCTGAGTCGTCGAATCCCCCAGAGTAGCACCCCACCCCAGCAGGCTGGCATCGGTAGTGACCACTCGGTGGGAATAATCAGAAAGGTCCTGCCCTTGGATAGATGGCCGTCGTCCAACCACCAACTCAGGACCACCCGAACATCCACCGACATAGGAACCAGAACACCCATATCGAGGGAACAGGGGTCCCAATGCGACAAAATGTGGGACACCACCGGGTACATGTGGAGGCGAGCCCACAGCACCGTCAACAACGATGCCGACATAAGACCCTCAACCCTCAACCACAAGCTCACTGGATGAGAATGCCCCACTAACAGGGCACGAACAGCAGACATCAGGGACAGAATTCTGGGAGGGGGCAGGAACACCATCCCCAACTGAGTCTTGAACAGAGCCCGAATGAAAGTCAATTCCTGTGCAGGAACCAGGGGGACTTTGGCACATTCACGAGGAACCCATGATGCTCCAGGACACGGCACACCCTCTGGACATGTAACTCCACCTTTGGAAGAGAAGAAGCAGAAATTAAAATGTCGTCCAGATATGGAAAAACACTAATGCCCTCCCCATGTAAATGTCCAATAAGAGGAGCCAGAATCTTAGTAAAGATCCTGGGAGCAGAGCAGAGCCCAAAAGGTAATACCTGGAACTGGTAATGATGACCCAGTACGCAAAACCGGAGAAGCTTCTGAAAGTCCGGATGAATAGGAATATGCAAGTAAGCATCCCTCAAGTCTATTGATGCAAGGAAATCGTCCTGAGACACCAGAGGAAGGATCAATTGAAGTGAAACTATTTTGAACTTCTGGTGAGGGATGAAAGTGTTGACCCACTTCAGGTCCATCACAGGCCGAAGGTCCCCGGTGCGCTTGGACACCAGAAAAAGTATAGAATACACCCCTTTCCCCAACTGATCGCTGGGCACAGGAATCACCGCCTTTTTGACCTATAGGGAATCTATGCCTTCCAAAAGCGCCAACTTTTTCACAGGATCTCTGGGACAAGGAGTGGCCCTGAAACAGTCTGTGGGTGTGTCTGGGCAAATTCAATGTGCAAACCCTCCGAAATCACTCAAAGCACCCATTGGTCCGACACAGTCTCCCGCCAAGAGTCCATGAAGCAAGCCAGGCGACCCCCAACCGGACCCACACCAGGAGCGATCCAGTCAGGATTTGGAAGCAGGAGCTGAGGAGGTAGACGCACCGGAGAACCGGGATTTATCAAAGGAAGGAGCACCCCGGCCACGCCCCCTACCACGAAACGGCTGACCAGCCCGGCCCCTCTTAGAAGGACCAAAAGACCTCTGTGAACCAAAGGCACGGAATCGGCCAGGACGTTCAGGAGCAAGCAGTTTACGGTCCTCCGCCGTCTTCTTCACCATCTCGTCCAGAGACGAACCAAATAGCTTAACCCCAGAAAAAGGGATCTTCATAAGCAAGTTTTTCTGTGCAGCATCAGTCTTCCACGAGCGGAGCCACAACTGTCGCCTTGCAGCCACAGAAGACCCGGCCGCTGAAGCCGCTGTCCCCAACGAATCAAAGGAGATATCAGAAAGCAGACGAACCTGCTGCTCCATCATCGCCAGGGTAGAAGAAACATCCTCCCCTTGGTCCAACAACTCCGACAGAGACTGAAAATCCTTGAGCTAGGACTGGATAGTGTAAGACGAATAGGCCGCAGCCCTGATAGAAAAATTTGCAGCCGCAAAAGTGCGTTTCACAGCACCATCCACTTTACAGACAACCGGGTCAGCAGTAGAAGAATCCTCTGAAACAACAGTCCCATGTGAAGACATGCTGGCCAACAAGGAGTCAACCTTCACAGCGGCAGGGTATTTCACCGCAAAATCCTGCAGAGGGTATCTCTTACTCAAAAAACGCGGAAAATAACCCTTGTCCACATCCTTCCATTCATTGTCCAAGACCTTCAAAACGGAAGAATGGAGAGGCAAAGAATCAGGCTCAGGTCGTTGATATTGAGAAAACAGATCGTCTTCCAAAGGCACCACTGACGCAGGAAACACCAAGTTCTCGCGAATGTGACTCAGCACATCCTTCAGGTCGGCACCTTGCACAAAGCGACCCCTGACATCAATGTCCTCTTCATTATCAGACCCAGTAGCAGCAGCGGTATCAACCCTCGCCTTCTTATCAGGAGGAACAGGTACCTGCCCATGTAATGCAGCAGCCACAGCAGAATTAATCATCTGCTGCAACAATTCCATAGAAGGAACTGTCACCCCCGAACCACAAGCTCCATCCAAGGAACCAGGAGCAGGAAGATCCGGAGAACCACGTTCCATCATAGCCACACACGAGTAAACGAGTGGAAAACACAGGCAATGAACAGAACAACATGCCCGGTAGAAAAAGGACCCGAGGTTGCTAGGCAACCACAGAAACCAACCCTCACTCGGTCACCAACAAAATAAATGGACCGGGAAGTGCCGCGCGCATGTGCAAAAGACAGCCCCACACCGTCGCTGAAGGCAGGAGAAACGGAGACCCGAAGGCGCCCCTATCGCAAGCCCAGAACCAATCTGAGACACCAGTCACCAGGTAAGAATGCCATCGGGAGCCTCCGGCCCCCACATCAAGAGCACCCGGCACCTTAAAAAGGGAAGAAATGCAAACGGAAGCCTCCGGCTCCCAGAGCAAGTGCACCCGGCCGCGATGCGGCCGCTCAGCAGGATGCGCGGCCGGGAAATGCAAATAAAACAACCGGCAGAGCAGGGCTCCAGGCGCCCCACCCAACGATCCAGTAAACGATCATAGCCGGAAAGAAACGCCATCAAAGTCTGCTAAGGCAGGACAAAAAGAAGCGAAGGCAGAAGAAGGGGGAAAACAACATATGAAAACCCACAAACAATAATCATGGAAAAAGCACGAACAATAAAAAAAACTACTTCCCCCAAACTAGATACCAAGGACACAAGGGGACTGCTCAAGCAGGACCCCAGCCCCACTCACCTGACCAGCAGGGAACATAGCACTCGGAGAAGTGCAGAAAAAAAGAACAGGTCGTGTTAGTGTTTATGTGTCCCTTTATGGGATTGGCTGGAGCCACTGGGGGCCATCTTGGAGGGAGAGGGAGACTAGAGTGCTGTTTTTGTACTTGGAGTTCTGTGTGGAGCCGGAGGCTCATATGTGAATACTGTGGCAAGGAAGACAGGACGAGGAGGTAATGTACCATGGTCTACGACTATGTCTCTTGCAATTATGTCAGTGAATGGCCCCATTGGGATTTATTGTCATAATCTAGTCCATTGTATTTTTGCATATATCCAGTATATGTAAAGCGCAAACTACTCACCCCAATGGGTCTCAAGGCGCAGGGGGCCATTGTGGAAATTAAGTGAGCTATTGTCCGAAGTCATATTGTGCAGAGCTGAGCTGCCGCCAGAGCCGGGGATCAAACTGTGAGCCCTGTGCTCCTATGTCAGCTGCCCTGGCCGCTGCGCCACACCGATCCACCGCAGTTAGGGACTAGCCATACACAAATCAGCCTCGGTCCTGGTGCAGTAGGAACAGCCCTGCCGAGCTACGCCGGACAGGTGCAGCACATGTGCAACATTGCTTGCATCGTACTCATAAAACTTACAAGATACGAACAGAAAGCTGTTTTCCCTTTCCTCACACAAAACATATGTATACTAAATTCAGCATAATGCATTGTAACTACATACTTCAAGCAGATTTATCCTAGACGGAGGCAGTGCAGGTGACCGTCGCTTGTGGTTCGGGAAACTCATAGACAGCATGAGTGCAAGCTTCCCCTACGCATTTAGGACAGGTGCCGCAGGAGTACTAGTAATCTCCCTCACACACCGACAACAGACAGCACGTGCAGGCAATCTTGAAAGCTTCTCGCGCGCTCGCAACAGGTGAAGCAGTCCGTCGCGCGCCGCTGGGCAGTGGGATTGTGCAGCTGTGTAAACAGTTGGCCATGGTCACAGCAGAGCAGATTAGGGGCTGTTCACGGGCGAGTACAGGAGCAGGGCAGCCCTTTTCCGTCTGAGGAAGAAAACTGCTGAACTTTTACAAAGTCGAGGTCCTACAGGGACAGATCTAGAATTGAGAGTGGCCCGAAAGCCCAGAATGAGAGGGGCCTACACGTTCAGAAGCAGAGTGGTCGATAGGACCAGCCATTTCCGGATTACCAAATAGGTACCGGCATATGGGCCCAACTGCTCTTAGGGGCCCGTGACATCGGATCAAAATACAACTTGAAGTACACAAACCAGAGACATCAGATTCACTTAACAGTTTGTCTCTTAAAAGCATATCTTCTGGCGGCTCTCAGTTTGCAACAAAAAAAATCCGGTGCATTGGGTAGGGGAGGCAGCGAAAATGTTGACTGCCTAGTGGCCTCCACAAGGTTTAATCTGGCCATGGAACCAGAGGTAGCATGTCCAAACAAGAATTAGAGTGAAGTGCCCTAAAGGACCAGCAGAGGGCCTGGAAGAAGAGTGGCCCATCAAACCAGAAACAGAGTAACAAGCCATAAAGCAGAGCGGTAAATACCACCAGAAACAACTCATTTATAGGACGAGGACAGTAACTATAGGAGCAGACGTGGATTAGCCCCAAGGGCCAGAAACAAAGTGGTATACAGTGCCAGAAGCAACCCGCCTGTAGCATAATCAAAGTGGAATACAGTGCCAGAAGCAGCCAGCCTGTAGCAGAAGCAAAGTTGAATGTGCCAGAAGCAGCCAGCCTGTAGCATAATCAAAGTGGAATACAGGTCCAGAAGCAGCCAGCCTGTAGCCTATTTAAAGTGGTAGACTCATTACAGCATAAGTGACCAGCTTACAGAACCAGAAGTGTGCATATACCAACATTTCAGGGGGCCTGTAAGACTACAAGTAAATGGCATTAAGCAACCAGAAACAAAGTGGCTTCTGGAACCAGAGGCAGAGTGAGCGGTCAATTGGACCAGGAGAAGAGTGACTAGCCTATAGGAGCAGACAGGTAGGGTAATAATCTATACAACTATTAGTGGAGTGAACAAACTATGCGATCAGTAGCAGGCTCTCCTGCAGGACAAGATTCAGAAGCAGAGCCGGGAGCCTATAGAAAACGTATCATACTGGCCCTAAGCATTCAGAAATTAAGTGGCCTAAAGAATCGCTTCTGGCCTTCTCAACCAGAAGTAAAGTGACAACCCCATAGAATGAGAAGACGAGTGGTCTTCTCAACAACAAGAAACGACCTGCTTATAGAAGAGGAAGCAAAGTTGTTTACTGAATTAGAAAAAACAAACTTCTGGGAGAAGAAATAGAGTGACCACTGTGAAGAATCAGAAGTGCGCTGGTGTTCAGAAACCATAATCAGAGTGGCCTTTGGGTGCAGAAGGGACTAGTCTATGATACCAGGAGCAGAGTGGCCAGCCTAACGGAGTAGAAGCAGAGTGATAAGCCTAGAGAACCAGAAGAGTGACCAGACTATAGGACCAGTAGCAGACTTGCCTGTAGGACATATAGCAAAAGCAGAGTGGTCTACAGACCCAGAATTGTAGCGAATTTCCTGAACCATCAGAAGCGAGACCAGATAGCCGCTGACCTGCAAGGAAGTAGACAGAGAAATAAAATTCCCACCTCTTCGAACTGTATGGATAGAGCTGAGTATGTGTGCCAATCAGGCCATCCCAACCCTTTTATGGTAAGTCGCCAGGAATTCTTCTGTTCCCCTAAGAAAAGTTTCCTTCCTTCCTTCTTTTTTCTCCTTTGTACTTTTGTTGCCTTTTTTTCCTATTCCTTTTGTTCTTTCCAACATTCTTTGTTTCATGATGTCTCTTTTCTTCTTATCTTTCTTCCCTTGCTTGTATTCTTTCCTCCCTTAGTTTGTGTTTTCAGTCAATTTGCCTCTCTTAACATTTTGTTTCTCACTGTAACCATGTTTAGTTTTTGTGCCACCCTTAACCCTCATCAGACAACTCTGTCATTGCATTTTTGTTTTAAGTGTTATTTATTAGCTTCTGCTTCTGACTTGGGACCTGGAAGTCACAGTTCAAAGAAATGAAGAGTAATCAAATCTGTTCAGTGGCCCCCAGCACAAGCTGCAATAGTGGGTACTTCGCTTCAGCTTTTTGGATCAGAAGCACAGTGGTCAACCAGGAGCGAAGTAACCCGCCTACAGTCCCAAAGGTAAGGTTCCCAGCCTGTAGACGCAGAAAAGTGGCAATCGTATATGCCTAGTAGTGAAGTAACCAGAATGTAGGGCTTACATATGTCAGACCTCTGCTGGAGCGATCAGCTTCTAGAACAAGAAGTGGAGTAGCTCTAAGAAGAGTTGCCTCTTGAATCCAAAACAGAGCGAGCGAGCAGCCTATAGGACCAAAGCAGCAGAATGGGCTATGGAAACAGAAGTGTAGCGGCCTCTAGAACAAGTAGCAGAGAGACCAGAGGGGTCAAACCGACAGAAACAATGAAATCCTAAACAGAGGGGAATGTCATCCAAAAGCAGGTTGGTCAGACCAAAGGACCAGAAACAGAGTAACTAGCTCACAGAACTTAAAGTGGTATGACCGTAAATAAAGTGTCCAGCCTATATGAAAATAAGTGTAGTGAGAAGCCTATAGGGCCAGATGGTAAGTGATCAATGTATGAGACCAGAAGTCAACTTGACCCTCTAAAAATGTTCATGATAAGCCCCAAGAGCTGCCCCTACGAAAGAGTGTCAAATAGGCTTGTGTTCCCATTCAGTGGGAACCTGGCCTGGAGAAGGCCCAAGGCTGATTTGCATATGGCTGATTCTTCTCTTAGGAGGCATGATGGGCAAAAAAACAATGGCCTAGTCTGCGGCGCAGAATGATTACTAATGGATGAGAATAATTCAAGCAATCTACCCACAATTTTTCTAAAGTAAGCAGTTTACTGCTATAATCAGGTATTAAACTGACTGATATAAATAGAATGAAACTTTGCCCAAGACAATATTAAGTGCGTTCTTATGACAAAAGAACGAAATAATACTGCAAAAAGTGTGCCTAAATATGTTGCATCATTTGCCATTTTGTGTCTCACAACTTAGTTCATCCTGCCGTTTAATATAGTTCTCTATAGCCACATAATTCAAGCAGCAGTCTATGTGCGAAGAAACTTGCAGAGGGAACATTGTAAAATTCACGGTGTCTGTGTGTTTCCTGGCCCAGTGAATGGTGCCAATCAGGTTAGAGATGGTGCAGCTTGAGTTTCTTACAGCCTCCCATGTAGTTTTCTAAGACAGGATATTAGAGAGAATGTGTTTCAAACTCTTGGTTAAGAACATCAAAGTAGAGTTTATTTATGAGGTTTCGACTGGACTGGGCTCTGGTTGGGGGGAGCCCTGGGATGTAGTCAGTCTTTTAAATGGAAATATAGAAGAGCTGGTACTTATTCCCCAAGTGCCTGTTTGTTCCTGAGAAGTGTGCGAGTACTCTCCCATTAAATGTATTGCAACAGAGCTGAAAAGTGCAGGTACTCTCTCTTTCAAATTAAGGAAGTGCAGGTACTCAGAACCGGACAGTACCTGCTCATTTAAAGTACTGGATGTAGTTGTTCATTTTATTACTGGGGAATTTAGAATCTTCGTTTCTGTGGATGCATCTTGGGTGGGATGGGGGACAGAGTATTTTAAAGATGCCTCTTTCACCCGTGGCCCCATGGAGTGTCCTCACCTCAGTGTTAGAAGTGGGCGGGAACGGAAGGGCACGGCGTGCCCCTACTTCTAAAAATGATGCTAGTCCGTTCCCCTACTTCTTGGTTTTGAAAGACCGTACCGGGACTGTAGGAAGAGCCATATTTTAAAATGACACCTTTTTTTCCCCATGAGTGGTGCAATGTGAATATTGACGAAGGTCGGGCGTGTGGTGCAGCGTGAATATTGACAAAGGCCTCTGCAGTGCGCCCGATCTCCTCCCCTTCCCTGCTGTGTCTAGGGGCCTGCAAAGTGACCCTGAATGGGCCATCAGTGTAGCATAGCGCGAAAGCGGCTACCTCTGATGGCCCTGCGGCTGGCTGCCGTGAGCCTGTGATTCACACCTCATTTGTGAGGACACTTCCAGGAGAAAGAGACTGCTGAGCGGCAACGATTAAAAGGGTTGCTGGCAGAGCAGCTTTCAGGAGACATGCTCAGGTATTTTCTTTCTCTCGTGCTCGTTGTTGTGCTAAATTAGTGCTGGACAAGTCCTCCGCATGTCTTCCAGCTGTAAAGTTTCATACTGAGGGTTCAGAAAGTGTTGATCCCCCAAAGGTTGTCTTTACCATGTCTCAACGTTTAAGCACTTTAGTTATGAGTTAACGTGAATAGACGTAAAGATTAATCTAAGAACTTCTAAAAAAACATTGTTTATAGATAGCTTGCACACTCCGTTCTAATGCATCGCATGCCGAAAGAGCAATACACACCTAAAGACATCTGTGCATACCTAATCAACCAGGTTTATTCCATGCAATGGTTGAAGTCCATAAATAAATTATGTGAAATGTGAGCCTAAGTGCAATTTTGGTATTTCATCTTTAGGTAACTGCATATAAATTAGCGCACACACTTTAAAGAAAAAATAACAGCAAGTTAAACTAATCAATGGGAAATATACTCTTTAGTGTTATGAAACCTCAACTGGTTAATGCGACCACTACAAATGTCTTTTTTGTATAACCAAAGTCACAGAATTGAATCCTGGTTGGACTTGTATATTAATCGAGCACGAGGTCATGCCTGTGAGAGAGATCACTGTGAATATGAAAGCGAACATTTTAAAATTGTATTACATACAGTAGAAGATATGCTGCCACAAAATGTGCAAACATTTAGTGTTAAAGATAAATACTTTGAAAATGTAGATTTCAGAAATACGCAATCAGACTATACCTAGAGCAAATATTTTTCTGTTCAAAGCAGTGCTGGACTGGCTGTACCTGGCATTGGGCGTTTCCCTGGAGGCTGGAAGGGTGAGGCCTGGTTTTGCAGCGGTGCTGCGATATCCGCCCCCAGTAACAAAAGCAGGAAGCGTCTCCAGCCTCCCGGGGCCAGACAGTGCTTCGCCAGGGCTGGTGCGAGAAAATTGCCAGGGCTTGTTTGGTAGCCATTATTCCAAAGATCCAGTCCTGAACTCCGCTGGTAACACCCTAACATTACCTCTCAGAGAATAAAACTTCGTAACCATAAAACTTCCATTGATCTGATTAATTAAAACCCATAATGGCTCCCAAGCAGCCTTCGTATTTGATGTTTAACAAATTGCAGACATTTACATTTCTTCCAGGTCGCAGGTACCCTTCAAAGGAGACTTGTTTCTTCCGCAGGTCTCTGTCCCTCTCCTTTACAGCACAGAAGAATCCACTCCTTCACTTTAAGCCAGTGACAGGCACCCGAAGGTCGGCATTACCTGTCCAGAGGCAGTTGTTTTTGTACAAAAAGCAATGAATCTTTACAAAACAAAGTTCATCCACCTCAGCTCCACCTGGAATGTTTTGGGGTGATTCGTCAAGCGGGGTCTGAGAAAAAGGGTCCCAAAACCCGTTTCCCTCATGCAATTCCAAATAGGAATTTTGAACACCACTACTGCAAAAACTGATAAACAGAATTACACCAAGTTTGGTAAGAAGCTAGACCCTTACCCTGAAAGTGTGCTTTTTAGGTCTCGCGCCTAGCATTGCAGAGCGCAGCACGAGACATTTAGTAGGTAAAAACAAAGCTTAACCTGCAATTACAGTACCGAGGCTCTGCTGATGCCCTTCAAGTCTTTTTTATGCCCGCTCTCCCTATGTGCCCCCTGGGCAGTTTGCAGTCTATGGATGATATGCCAGGAAGTGAGGGTGGTGAGGGAGGGCTGGATCCGGGTATACTAGAAGCAGGGTAATGAGAAATACCAGGAAGTGAGGGGGAGTTAGGGGAGGACAGGATGTGGGTATGCTAGAAACAGGGTAATGAGCGTTGCCAGGAAGTGAGGGGGAGCGAGGGGAGACCAGGATGTGGGTATGCTAGAAGCAGGGTAATGAGTGATGTCAGGAAGTGAGGGGAAGCGAGGGAAGGCCAGGATGTGGGTATGCGAGAAACAGGGTAATGAGCATTGTCAGGAAGTGAGGGTGGCGAGGGAGGGCTCGGTCTGGGTATGATAGAAGCAGGGTAATGATATGCCAGGAAGTGAGGGGGAGCGAGGGGAGTGCTGGATGTAGGTATGATAGAAGAGGATAATTCCGGAGAGCATGGGTGGCGAGGGAGGGTTCAATGTGGGGATGCTAGAAGCAGGGTAATAAGTGATGCGAGGAAGTGAGGGTGAACAAGTGGGTATCCTAGAAGCAAGGTAATGGGTGATACCAGGAAGTTTGGGTGGTGAGGGAGGGCTGGATCCAGGTATACTAGAAGTAGGGTAGTGAGTGATGCCAGGAAGTGAGGGGGAGCGAGGGAATGCCAGGATGTGGGTATGTTAGAACAAGTTTAATGAGTGTTGCCAGGGAGTGAGGGGAAGCAAGGGGAGGCCAGGATGTGGGTATGCTAGAAACAGGGTAATTAGCGTTGACAGGAAGTGAGGGTGGCGAGGGAGAGCTGGGTCTGGGTATGCTAGAAGCAGGGTAATTCCAGAGAGCATGGGTGGCGAGGAAGGGTTCGATGTGGGGATGCTAGAAGCAGGGTAATGAGCGATGTGAGGGTGAACAATTGGGTATGCTAGAAGCAAGGTAATGGATGATACCAGGAAGTTTGGATGGGGAGGGTGGCCCGGAGTTGGCTACGCTAAATATAGGGTAATGAGTGATGCTGGGAGGCAAGGTTGAGGGGGATTGCAGGATCTGGGTATGTTAGAAGTTGGGTAATGAGGGATGCCAGGATACAGAGGGGTGAAGAAGAGGCTGAATCTAGGTATGAAGTGGTGCTAGGACGTAAGGGTGGAAAGAGGAGAAATGAACCATGTAAGCTAGAAGCTGGGGGAATGAATAATTCTAGGAAGTGGGAGTTCCGAAGGGAGGGCGAGATCCAACTATGGCTAGACCTAGGGAAATGAACGATCCCGGGCAGTAAGGGTGGCGAGAGGAGGGTGGGACCTGGGTGTTCTAGAGTAGGGCAATAATAAGCAGTGCAAGGAGGTAGAGGACGAGGGAAGGGCTGAACCTGTCTATGCTAGAAGCAGGGTAATGATGTCTAAAAAGTAAGGGTAGTGAGTGGATGGTTGGATCTGAGTATGCTAGAAGTAAGGTAATTTGGGATACCTTGAAGTAAGGTTAGCAAATAGGGTTTAACTCTAGTAATGCTATAAGCAAGGTAACTAGCAATGCCAGGAAGTAGCGATGGCACCGGAAGGGCTGAAACACTCCTAGAACTAAGGTAAAGAGCAATGCCAGGAAGTAAGGGTGGTCAGGGTGGTCAGAGGAAGGCTGTACCTGGGTATCCTCCAAGGTTTGTAGTAAGTAATTTCAGAAGCTAAGCAGGACGAGATGAAGGCTAGATCTAAGTTTGGTAGAAGCATGGCAATAAACTATAACATGAAGTAAAGGCGGTAAGGGAAGAGCTGAAGCTGGGTATGCTAGAAGCAATGAAATGAGTGCCAGGAAGTAAGGTTCGTGATGGGAGGGCTGTATTTGGGTATGCTAGATGCATGGTAATGAGCAGTGCTAGAAAGTGAGGATGGTGAGGGGAGAGCTGGCTCCTGACATCCTAAAAGTAAAGTAATTAGTGTTGCCTTAAATAGGGGTGGCAACAGAATGGTTTGATCCTGGGGTGCTAGAAGTAGGGTAAAGGACAATGCCAGGAAGTAAGGTACACAGGAAGGATATACCCTGTATACAAGGAGTTGGGTAGTTAGCGAAGCCAGAACCTAAGGGTGACGAGATGAGGGTTGGATCTAAGTATGGTAGAAGCATACTAACGACTATGCCAGGGGCTAAGGGTGCAAGGGTAGGGCTGAACCTGGCTATACCAGAAGCAGAATTTTGTTCAATGCCAGAAAGTGAGAGTGGGCGAAAGCAAAGCTGGATCTGGGTATGTTAGAAGCGGAGTAATGTGTGATGGCAGGAATTAAAATTGGGGAGGGCTAGATCTGGGTTTGCTGGAATCAGGGGTAAGAGTGAGGCCAAGATGTAGGTTGGCAAGAGGACGGCTCAACCCTGCTATGCCAGAAGTACGGTAATGAGCGATGCCAGGAAGTAATGGTGGCAAAGAGAGGACAGAACATGGGTATGTATAAAGCAGGGTATTGATCGATGCCAGAATGACGGTGGGAAGGGGAGGCTCGATCTGGGTATGTTTCGCTATTTTTAGCCACACCTCCGACTCCGCCCACTAATCCAATCCTCTGCTTATTCCCGCCCCCTGAGTCTCCGCCCACAGTTCCCCTACTTTTTTGCTCCCACTTCGACCACTGCCTCACCTAATGAAGAGTTCAGATTGCAGGGTCGATTTGAGGTTACACGTCTTGCCAAAGCATCCCACACAGCCAAAAGTAGGTAGAACTGATGTCTTCTCAGACTGAGGCAGGAGTGTTTGTTGGCTGGTAGGGTGTTTAGCGTGGGGCTTACTGGGAACCTTTAAGTACACCATGGTATGAAGTAGTGCTTTAAACGGAGAGTAGAAAGTTCGCAGTAACATGATAGGAGTAGTACGCCCTCTGTCACACACGACACTGAACACTTCGCACAAAGGTCCACAACAGACACACACTCTCCCACTCATACCCAAAAGTCTGCATCGAGCACTTTTCAAATGTCACAGTTCAGCTCACTACACTAGCATACCGTGCAATATAGCAGGCGAGTAGTTATAATAATACTGGAAGGAAGGGTAGTCATAGCAGCCAATACTCGAGTAGAACTGGTAGGGGTTCGAATAATGCCAGATTCAAGAGAAACCACATCACCATATGCAAGGGACCCTAATACCGCCAGATTCAAGGGAAACATGGGACACCTATAAAGCTGGATTCAAGGGAAACGTCGTCATATACAAGGGACACCAATACCGCCAGATTCGAAGGAAGCAACGTAATCATATACAAGGTACACTTATAAAGCCGGATTCAAGGGAAACAACGCCATCGTCTGCCAGATTCAAGGGAATTAATGATAGCTGAAACAAGGGTAATTGTATTTATTCCAGCTGCAGGGGCTGTTATTCCAACGTGTACAGGGCTTGTTATAATAATACCTGAATACGGTAAATAATACTAACCTGCATAGGTAGTAATAGTACTATTAACCGAGACAAAGATAGTGCTAACAACGGTTGCAAGGTTCGTAATATTAAGCGAGCCGGAAGCAGTAATGGACAAGGGAATTATTAGGAACAGATGCCAGGCTATTAATAATTGCATGCGAGGAAAATAACAATGGCTGCCAAGGCAACAGTAATAGCACAGGTGCAAGGGTGGCAATAATACCAAAAGAAACAGCAGTGCCAATAACAAGTGAAGTGGTAGCGCTAATACCAGGAACAAGGATACTGGTAATAGTAGAGGAGTAATAATAGCAGGTGCACGGGGAACATCTTACAATAACTACTCATGCCAAGTGAACTGGTGGTAGAACTGACAGCAAGGCTGGCACTAACAGCAAGACACTGCGCAGCTACGAATATTACCAGGTGCAGGGCTGTAGCCAGGGGCATAGGTTGCGGGGGGGGGGGGCATTTGGCCCCCGTGATGAAAACTGCATAAAAGGAGTGAACAAAGGGTTCACTACTAGCAACCTTGATTGGGGCCATAGGTACGGGGTCTTCAACTTGCTGGGATATTTTTGAGATGTACTGCTGAGCATGGCGTTTTCTATTGTGTAGTTCAATAGTTTAATTGTTGTATTATTCTCCTGAGGACATTGTTTTTAAAAAGATGTGGAAATTGTGCCTAAGTTCTATCACACACCAATTATTTTCTATTGTATTTGTAGATTTAGATATTTTTCTCCCCTGCAGAATTTTGGGAAAATGCATGCAAATTGTGTAATTTAAGCCCATTCGTCAAATATGAATGTAATGCATCTTTAAAAAAAGGATAGTTGGGGTGGCATTGAGTTCTTGATTCTCTGCTTGAGCAATATGCTGTTGGTTTTGGGAGAATCCCTTTTTCGTCCATACACTTAAATTATTGATATATGCAAATGGATAATAGCAAATGTGAAAATAAGAGTTGCGCGTGGTACTGTCAAAATCACAATGCCCTTCTTCCTCTCCCATTCCCATCATTCTAGTCTCATTAATCTGGTCTTCTGTTAACCCCCATCACAATATTGGTCTATATACAGAACCTAATTTTTTAGATACACCTAGTATATGAAAACACATTAATTGCAAAGCCCTCTACTAATTCCTATAGCAATGTCTGGACTCCATCAACTACCTAAAAAAACTAAATTTTAGTATCTCCTTCTTAACGTGTCCTTCAACTCAGTGGAACCTACTGAAAAAATACAGTTCTCACCCTTGCTCTCTCAAAAATTCCCATTTGAGGTTTCCAAAATCTCATATATTTTGTCTGCTAACACATCGTATTAGGGCAGCAGAACAGTGTGACACATGCTAATGCAGGCACTATCAGCAGACATCCATCCCGGTGACTTCATGGCCAACTACATGAAGCCGATCACAAACAAACAAAACCTCAATCCAGCAGATGCTGCTAACTAGCAACCATGCTGCAAGAGGCTATACTTGACAAACTCATTAACCCAAGAGCCTTGGACAATAACCTACACTCTATCACAAAGAGCTTTCTGGAATAGCCAGAAGACCAGTGTCAACAATAATGGATGGGCTGTTTTATCATGATTAAACCCATCCACTGCTTTTGATTCAGCGCATCACCCCACATGGGTATGAAGATCTTAGTATTCAAGGAACTTTTCTAGAATGTCTCTCCTCTCCTCTCTGAAACAGATGAAGCATCATCTTGTGCCCACTGTCCTTTTCAACTCCTTTTTGCACTGGCTAGGATCGAACACAACATTTCATCATCTCTCCACACCTCAGCCAACTACAGGAACTCATCTGATCCTTCAATCAGAGCTGTTATAGCCATAAAGAAGACACCCATGGCATCCTGAGGCTCAAATACCTGACCTATTCTCATCTGTTCTAATCCACTGCCTCCCAGCCATGGGCAAAGAATACTGATCAACCATCTGAAATGTAACTCATCACTGTAGGAAATTTAGAAATGACCACACTACGATTATTTGGCCATTTTAATTAGATCATTTCCAATGACATGCAAGGAACCTGGATGTTTTCACAGGCACCTGATTGTCACTAGTGTCACAAGCAAAGAAAGTTACAGAAAGTTCCTTTATCATCAATCCAACCCTCTGCCACATTTAATTTCTCCTAAGTTTCCCTCAAAAAGTCTGTGCCACACTCATCTCAATACTGTTCTACCTGGGCTAAGCAAACTCACTGTCTGTTCCATCCTTCAAGAAGATGCGCATTGGTAGCACATAACTGTCTCTTCTGAAAACCAATCTCAAGAATTTACTGCCAGCAAAACGAACAAATATTCACAATCGCCTGGCTTTCAAAGAGAAAGCTTTACAAAAAGATGTCCCCATATTGTAAACACCCCCAACCAGTTCCATACCTTTACAACCAAAGGAAAAAAAGGTAGAATCAGCTTTTTACACAACTATTTCTAAACCCACCCTTCACTTCAGTTGATGATAAAGCGTAGCAACAAGTTCACTATTATGTGAAAAATGCACCTCTCTAGTTCTCATGTATAATACAAAAACTCTTCCCACATAGGCAACACTGTAAAACCAAACTCTACCAACTTAGCACAGCAAATAAAGTAGCAGTAAAAAGTGCAAATCCAAAAAGGCGGACTCAGTGTTTCATCATTCAAGGACAGTAAACTGAGTAATTGAAACACCTTCTATTTACATGTAATATTTCTAGAAACAGCTCTATAAAGAAACAAGTTTTTAATATTTATCATTAATCAAAAATGTTTGTCTAACACAGGGTTAAAAACAACGTTACAAATCACCTTCCCTTTAATGTGGATTAAAATATTTCCCCTCTTTGAAATGGATCTCTGGATCCCCAACCATTCTAAGGATCAGGCACCTGATCTATCTGCACACACATTGGGTTAGTCTGCTGCTGCTGCCGCCAAGGAGATGGGCTTCATTTGTCTTCACGAGGAGTGGTTCTCAGAACTACCACTCAGCACACTAATCCCATAAAAAACACTTTTTAAGTGCACACCTAATAACTGTGGAATGTGTTTGTAAAGAAGGCAGCAACGTAATGCAGAATTCACCGTAGTCACCTATAAAATGACTATCCATTCAAAGAGCTGTGAGTTACATCGGGTAACCATGTTATACTCACACAATGTTCTTATTTTGGGAAAATACTGAAGTCTTACAAAATATTGGAGTCACCTCCTCTAACTCTGTTTGATATTGATAGTTTAATGAACAGAGACAGTCTACCTAACTCAAGGTGTTCCACGAACAATGAAAAAATGTCCAGGCCTATACTAATGAGCATTATCTCCTCCCAGGAACCTATGGATCAACTATGATGGGGACCCTTCAGGTTTGCGATTGGGGCACCATGCTTGTACACTGACCCACAATCATAACTATAAGAATTTGGGTTACTGGTTGAAAGGAGTGAAACCCTACTCAAGCAGCAACCAAAGTCCTAATCAGGGTTGAGTTATAAGGAAACCCCAAATTAACCTGTGCTCAACCCTGTGCTATCTTGGCAAAGAGCAGTCAGGCTTATTTTAGAGGCAATGTGCAAAGTATTTATGCAGCACTTCAAACAGTAAGAAAGTAAAAACATAACACAAGAAAAATCCCATGCCAATGTAGAAACATATAGAGCAAATTTTAATAAATAACTCAAAATCAAAACAACAAAAATCCAATCAGTGAAATTGAAGCTATGGAATTTTAAAGATTTTAGTGAAAATAGCACCACAAAGCACAAAGAGCCAACTGTGCGTATCTGGACGCACTGGACTGGGACTAAGTCACAAGTTCAGGCCAACTGTGATGGAGTGCATGCCGGCTACCGGGACCCAACTAGACCAGCTGAACACAAGTATCCTAAACCCTGGTGTCCTGTGTTGAGGATGCACCATGCAGCAGAGGCAATGTGAGGCACATCATTGGTTCTAAGGAGCTGTGAAGTGCGATGTGATGTCCTTGCATAGAAATGAGTCATGCAGCGATGGTTCCGATGGGCTGCGTTGGGCGAGGCAATATCCTTGCATGAAGTTACATCATGCCGCAGCAGTTCGAATGGGCTGCATAGGGTCAGGTGATGTCCTTGCTTTGGGGAAGTCCAAGCAGCACAGGGGATGTGTCGGCTCCGAGGGCGATGCATTGAGCAGCAAACGGAAGCACCGTTATTGCAGGAGATTGCCCATGAAAGGTATGTGTTGGTTCTGCTGAAAATATAAATGGACTGACAGGGCTCCTTCAGGCCTACTTCTGGTGGTCCAGGACTGGGATGGCACCACTTGGGTGGGAAGATTCACAGATGGCAGAGTCAAGGTGCTGAGTTCAAGGTTGTTAGAAGCTCTTTCTGTCCCTGAGGCTTCTGATCAGGAGTCCAGTCAACTAGCCGCTGGAGTCACTCTGGGGTCCTGGGTTCAGAGATGCAGGTCCACTCTTTCTCACCCTGGCAAGAGGGAAGCAGGTCAGCACAGTGGGGCAGCAGTCCTTCCAGGCAGCAGTCCAGCAGAATGGCCGTCCTTTCAGCACCACAACAGTCCATCTTCTTGGCAGAGTCCTCAGATCTAGGATTGTACTGAGGAGCTGGGTCTAACGATCCAATATTTATACAAGGTGCCCACTTTGAAATAGAGGAAGCTTCTAGAGCTTTTCATACTCCCTGAGATGTCAGGCATCGTCTTTACCTCCTGCCCTGGCCCAGTTTGTGTGGAGTCACAAAAGGCCTGTGTCAAACTCCATTTTCAGAGTGCTCAGGCAGTGCTTTTGTGATGTGCAAGTGTGGTAACTGACAGCTAACTGACAGCTCCCCGGCCCCCTCATCAACTCAGAGTGGCCCACCCTACCAACGCATACCTTCCCTTAATCTCCCTGTCTGGGAGTAAATCAAAAAGACCAATTGCCAGCTACACCTAGTCATGTGGCCCAGGAACAGACTACAAGAAACAAATGTTATGTCAAGAAAATGTGGCATTTTCAGAGTTGTGATTAAAAATCTGGGTTTACCATTAAATATAGATTTTAATTACAATTCCAAAGACACCGAACTCGAAATCCCTACCTGCTCCCAATTGAAAGTTATCACTTATTAACCCTACCTGTTCCAAATTGAAAGTTTTCACTTATTAAATGTAATATGGAACCTTAATGTTATCCTGTGGGAGAGGAAGGCCTTGCAGTAGTGAAAAACGAATGTAAGAATGTTTCAATAGCAGGACATATAAAACTCAATAGTACATGTCCAACCTTTTAAATACACTGCACTCTGCCCTTTGGGCTGTTCAGGGCAGACCCAGGTGGTGATGTCTATGGATTAAAAGGGAAGGGTTAAGCCTGGCAAAGGTTTATTGGGTCAACATGGCAGTTTAAAACTGCACACACAGCCTGCAATGACAAACCTGAGGCATGTTTAAAGGGCTACTTAAGTGGGCAGCACACTCAGTGCTGCAGTGACACTACTAGCATTTAATTTATAGGTCTCGGGCACATGTACTACCATTTTACCAGGGACATACAAGCAAATTAAATAGGCCAATGGGGTGTCAATCAATTCTACCATGTTTTAAGGAGAGAGCACAAGCGCTTTAGCACTGGTTAGGAGTTGTAAAGTGTGCAGAGTCTAAAAGCCAACAACAACAGGTTCAGAAAGCAGGAGGGTGAAGTCAAAAAGCTTGGGGATGACCCTGCAGAAAGGGCCAACAAAAATCAGTCTGCTGTGTCCTGACATGTTGAATGGTGCTGCACTATGTAGAGATGCAGTAACTGTGGTAGGGATATGCCAAATGATCCTTGGACTCGAGCAGAGGGATCCTTGCAAGGTTGCCGTAAAGGTGCACATATGGCTTTGCAAACGCTTCAGCTTGTAGTGTAGTTCCTATTTTCCCTATAGACCCTGCGCATTTGAATAACATAAACAGCAGTGTAGAGGTAGAAGTGCGGTCTACTGACTATGCTAGACTTAATTGGGTTTGTACCAACTAGCTCAGAGGTCACTGGAAACTTTTTTGACTGAATAGGAAGTGATCAGCTTCCCTGGCTCAGACAAGAAGGGATTCAGTTTTCCAACAACCGCATAAACATGACAACTTTGCTCCTTAGAATAAGAGTCAATCTCTAGAGTCATGTGAAACAATAGACAGCTATTTCACTCAGTCAGTTGTGCAGATTACTTTCACCAGTATGCAGAGACTAGAGAGACGGGCTTTTTCAATAAAAGGTATTATTTATTGAACTGTCTTTCTTCTCATGCAAGAAAAATGAATTTCCACAATTGCAAGACTTGTTATTATAAAAAGTGCGTACAGGAAAAGGAGTATTGCGAAATAATACTGTAAAAGCATTGATATGGTTTCTTAGCCATACGATAGTTAAAATGAATAAAATATATACATTCATATATACATTTACCTAACGTCCTCAACTGGTGCTTCTAACTACGCCTACCCCGGTGTACCTGACCTAAGCCTAATACATGGGAGGGAGTAAGTAAGTAGCAGTTTAAGTTAAGTTGGTTTTGCCAAGGGTTTGCTTCAAGAATTCTCTCTAAGGGTTTAGTCAACACCTTACCTCTGGAATAGAATGTTGGAGGTCTGGCATCTCCCCTCAGGACTCGATATTCCAGTTACCCGCGAGGGTAGGCTGGAAACGCCGGAGCTGGATTTTCTCGGCAGGAGAAAAGACAGCGTCTTCCTCAGAGCGTCAAGGAGGAGGGGCAGCGTCCGTGGGCTTCTCGCATCTGCTGGGCTCTGCAAGGGACAGCTGTTCTGCTCCTGTATTCACCACCACCATCGCATTTGCTTAAGGCAACGTTGGTATTATTTATACCTGAAAGGTGCCTTGTTTGACGTAAGTTTTTGGACATAAGACGTCAATAAAGATGTCACTAAGAACTGGTCGTTCTTACAGTGCTCATTAGAGTTCTATTACTAATAAAAACAAAGCAAGCGGGGCTTTCCCAGGATGCTGGGGGTTTTATCTGTTGAAAGAACTCGGTGTGTAATCTAGGAATCTAAGATAGTGGCATCTGCTGTGTCATGTACTGTAATGAGCTGCAGAGTTGAGTTTCTGAAATATGGCTCTGATCGTTTATGCCATTTTAGGGGTATGGATTGATTATAGCCATATAGGGGCATAAGGTCACAATATTGATCGGGGTCCTAGATAAAACACAACACCCACTCCACGAATTTATTTCCATCAAATTACTAAAAACTAAAGCAATAAGATGCGTGTGTAATACTTCCCACCCCAAAAGACATCTTGCATTTGAAATGGCGTATTTGAAATACATGAAAATATAGGTACTGTACGTCTTTAAGCATAGGAATCATTCAAAAATTATAGCATATGTAATCAGTTGAACGATTTTGCGAAAAAAAATTACACATGAAATGTCTCTTAATACAGAAAAGAAGGGCGAGACTATTTCATCACATAGAAATGCAATTGCTGTAAAATGTGCTAGAGGCCGAGGTAAAGTTATTTTGTCTCTAGATCTACTAAAAATAGAAGTTCTTTTCTTTATGAATAGTTCTACTTTAAGCAAAGGTATTTGTGCCAGGAAAAAGGTAAACATTTTGAAAAATGTTCAATTAAAAAGAAAAAAATTCTCATGGTGAGCGGGGGAATAGAGTTCCAAACGCTTTTCAGTAGTTTTTGTTGATCAAAACTGAAGGCCGAATTCAGAGTTCATGGGAACGCTGTGCGCCGGAATGCTTTCCAAAAATCATTGTTTCTGTTCAGGGGAGAACATCATATCAGACAAGCTCTCAAAGAATAGGTCTACATATTCAGGTGACAGTTCGACTAAGTTCGATAATGCTGTAACTTGGCAGGTGTGAGAATGATTGCTATCATCGATTTCTGGATCAGCAATGCTCACAGAAGGCCGTACCTGGGTGATGTTGCTTTTATGTATCGCTTCACTGCCGCCACCTAGTCGTAGCGCAGGAGTCTCAACGAATGCCGTCATCAGGATTGGTAGCTGCTGGGGACAACACGATGCATGAGCCTTTACAGGACTTAGCAAAGTATCGATATCCATTGGTACTGCTGATGGTAGTGCAAGACAGGTGTCTAACATGCATTCTTCTCCGCATAGCATACATCGAAGCACAGGTAAGATGCAGGTCTGCCATATAGGTCTGAATGAAAGAAACCACGTCATGTTCAGATCTCTCAGTCTGGCAAATCCAAGGACTCTAGTTATGCGGTCCTGGTAGCGTACTGCTAGAATCGTTTCTTCCATCCTTGCCGGAGTCATGTCTGTGTTTTAGCTTGCCATGTCGGAGCAGGAGGGTCAAAAATAAAATGCCTGCTACAAGTCCCAAAATCAGGGGTATGCCGCCAAAGACTGAATGGACAAAATTAGGAATAATTCCCAGGATTGCTTTGAATGGTGTTAACAGTCCCGAAAAAATGGTCTTAAATACGTTTGAGATACCTACGGCATCTGACATATTTAGAATTTGGATAAGCATTTCTGTGAAATGCATGGGGCAATTTGTTGATAAAAGGTCATGTATCTCTGATGTTGTCCTTGCAATTTGGAGATCATACGTCTCTTTCGATGACGTGATGGGCACTGTTGTCTGTAAAAGCACAGACTTCATTCTGCTTAAAGTATCAATTCGTATAGAAGAGACATTCAAAGGAGGCCAAATCGGCGTCTCGGAATCTCCAGGGCCGTTTGGAAACAATGCTTGCATACAGCAAGTGACCATGGAAGTTACGCTTACGAGATATGCTTTCCCTGGCACCAAGCCACAACAGCTGTGATCCGTTATTAGAATGTAACTCCCGTAAGAAAGCTGCCTAAAGAAGGGCTCTATCTGTGTTGCAGGTTTGACATGTTGGTGACATGAAAGGTTGTTTGAAGTTCCTTCACAGGCCCCGTGTAAATTAATACCCTGGCACAAAAGTATACCGCTTAGTGAATGTTTGCAATTTTCACAACTAAGAAATACATTTTTGTTGTTGTCACTGTAGCATGTGTGTGTATATGGTAATTTCCATGATGACTTAATGTACCCTTTACCCAATCGTTCATACTGGCCAGTCGGTATATACTCAAGGCAATTTTTAAAGCGGAAAGTTGTTATCGGAATTGTGATAATCCTGTGTATTATCCATTCAATGACAGGTCTTTCTGACATTGTCAATGGTAATCTCTCAAGTTTTTCGATGCTCAGGATTGTATAGTCTGCTCCTTTCTGTGCCAAGCTGATTTGTTTATCAGCAAGGTTAAAGATGGAAAACAATGACGTTGTGTTTATTAACCCTTTCGCTGCGGCGGCTATTCCGCCGCAGCGCTAAAGGGGCGGGGCGGCCGCGCGGCCGCCGCATGCTGGTGACAGAACCGCTCCGTCACCAGCTACAGTTGAGCTGTGCTGGTGACGGAGCGGTTCCGTCATGACCCGCCCCGCTCATTAAACCTGCCGCTCAGGCGCGAAATCAGCGCCGCGCAGGCGCGGCGGCCGGGCCATGACGGAACCGCTCCGTCATCAGCACAGCTCAACTGTAGCTGATGACGGAGCGGTTCCGTCATCAGCAGGGGAGGGGTTAAACGCCATGGCACATAGCCTGAACAAAGATTTTGCAGCGTCCAGCCTAGCTGTACAATAGAACGTAATTGCTTCTTGCCATGTTGTAACATTAGCAAGTCTTTATCTATTATATCGATGGCAGATGACACAATGCTGTCCAGTGAATATATTCTGGAGGACAGAGTCATTAACCCATTGTCTACAACAGAAAGTGATTTTTCCAAATTAATACGGTAAATTTCTCGTATTTTTTCAGCTGTTGCAATTTGTATTACTTTACATTTCTCGTTGTAAGCCGCATATACACTTGCCGCTATGAAACGTTTTTGATGCTGTTTGCGTGGTCCCATAATGAAATCGCGCAAATCAGCACCATCTTTAAGTAAAGATAGGTGTTGCTTAATTTCTGCCAGTGTGGATGATTCTAGCCATTCAAGGCACAGTTTTCCAACACTGTATGTTGTTACTATCCCTGGATGTTGTCTCTGGGAGTATCTAGGGTCTGGTCTGGTCATTTTTAACCCCTGTGTTTTGTTTAGGAATCTATCTTGACAGTTATTCGTGTCAGTAGGCCAGATTAACCACTTTTTCCAATCAGGATGTGTTCTGTTTAGATGTAAAAAAAATGTATACGTCTATTTCAACCTCTGTGGTTGCATTATCAGGTATTGGCTTTGGAATAGACGGTTTGTTAAGGTCTTTAATCTTAGCTAGGCCAAGACAGGTTGTTTGGTGAATTGTGTCATTTAAGAACATTATTTGTTCTGGGATCATGCAGGCTCGAAATAATGCTTCTACACCTTGTACCTGCCAATCTTTTGTACCCCAGATGGTTTTTGTTTCAATGTTGTTTTTCCAAAAATCAAAACCAAATGTCATCATTTTTTTATAAAATGCTTCTGAATATATCAATTTAGTATTTGTCAGCATTGTTTTCAACCCTGTTTTATCCAACAGTTTATAATAAAACGTTTCTGCATCACTTGTGTTAAACCCTGAGAAGTACTGGAATTTCTCTACTACTTTTAGGTGGAGTAGCACAATGTTCCCATTGGTTATATTTAAAAACATTTCTATGTTGTGCAGATTTATGTAAGTAGTGGTCTGCGTAATGTGAAAAGCAGTACATCTGGTCATAATTAGATGAACCTTGTAAAAAATCATGTTCTTGAAATCTTGATGACAACACTAAATCCAACATCATATTATTTATACTTTCAAAATCCCAATCATCAGAGAATGTACTCGGTTTTACAAAGTCACTTAATGAAACCTTGAACTGGTGAGGATATTTCAAGATTTCGACCGGGCCATATACTTCATAGTCAGTCTTGTCCCATACTACCCCGCCGGGTATTGGAATGGCTGTGACATTTACTGATGATAGTCCTCTTTTCTTGACGTGAGATGATTTGTGTGGTTTCAGGACTAAGTTGATGTTCTGACTTGCTGTGTCCATTGAACTGTAATACATTTTCCTAAAATTAAAACTAAAATTAGGCATAGTAGGCGTATAAGTACCCCTGATACAATCCAATGCTCAAACAGCGGTGCATTCAGAAATGTTTCCTTGAGTTGATGAAAGAGTTCTGTTGCCTTTTCTTTAAAAGTCTTTGTTTCTGGCGTCACTTCAGGGTCGTTTTGATCTTCAGAAAAGGTATCGAAGTTGATGAAGTAGCCAGAGGCAGTTCTGTCAATTGTTGGGATTGTTTTCTCAATTTGTCTTTCATTAGCACATTCTGATGCCATATCATTGTAGACTGGTGTTTCATGACAAACTGTTTCAATCTGTGTTTCAAGAGGCACGAGTTCCATGGCTTTATTGCATAGTCCCTCTCTGTGCACTGCAGGTTTATTAAATGTGATTAGTCTTTCAGTTTGAACCTCTTGGATTGTTGCAAATTTGGGTATTCTGTTATTTCTTGGGAGTCCACTTGGCCTACTGTTGATTATAGGCCACAAGATTGTGGTTTTACCAGGTCGATTGATACAACTCGGTTCTCCTTTTTACCAGCAAGAGGCGGTAGTACTACTGATCTTGTTCCCTTGATTGCCAAGACAGGTACTGCTTTTCTGTAAGAAGGCCCAAATTCCTTCTTCACCGCTATTTTCTCTCTGACCAGATCCCCAATCTTTGGAATCCAGACAGGTCTTGCTGGGACTGGTGGTGTGTCTTCAGTGGTAGTTGGCTGTTGCTTTATTTTTATGTTGCTTAAGGATTTTCTTGTTTCATTCAAGTCCTGTAAAACAGCCAAACAATCTTTGACGTCAAAGTCTTTATTCTTATCTTTTACCACTGAAGCCTGACTATCAAGACCCTGAAAATGCATTCTAGTTCCGAACAATAGTTCGTACGGGATGAAACCTTTTAGAGAATTTCTTGGCAAATTATTTAGACTACGTTGGACACTTATTAAATGTTTGACCCACCCATCACCCGAACCTAATACCTACGCCGTTATAGATTGCTTTATGTCTCAGTTTTTTCTTTCCACTACACTGTTCCCCTCAGGGTGAAATGGACAAGAGAATCGCAACCCAACGCCCTTACTGGCCATGGCCTCCTTATAAGCACGAGAGCTGAAAGCAGGACCCTGGTCAGAATGGAACATGGCAATTGCGTATGTGCCGATAAAGACTCACAGATCTTTTATAACAGTTTTGGCATCAGCTGAGCGCTGGGGCAACCTTTTTTAAGTGAATGTAGTCTTAAACAATTAATAGGACGCTGGATTGCATATAGACAGCATTACGCTACCTACATACCAGGCCATGGCATTACTCCGCTTGACTCGCTGCTGCGATCTCTGTCGCAGTCTGGACAGTTCTTTACATATTTATAGTGGTGCAGGCTCATCTCCGGCCACCAGTATACTGATTCAATCAATCAATCAATCATTGCATTTATATAGCGCACTACTTACCCAGAGCGTCTCAAGGCGCTGGGGGGTGGGGGGGATCTGCTACTGCTCGAACAACCAGGTCTTGAGTTGCTTCCTGAAGGCGAGGTGGTCCTGGGTCAGGCGGAGGTGGGTGGGGAGGGAGTTCCATGTCTTGGCGGCGAGGTAGGAGAAGGACCGTCCCCCTGTGGTGGCTCTACGGATGCGGGAGACGGCGGCGAGGGCGTGGCTGGTCGATCGAAGCTGGCGTTTGGGAGCGTAGAAGTTGAGGCGGCTGTTGAGGTATCCTGGGCCTTGGCTGTGTTGGGCTTTGTGTGCGTGGGTGAGGAGACGGAAGGTGATTCTCTTGTTGACCGGGAGCCAATGCAGATCTCTCAGGTGTCCGGAGATGTGGCTGCGACGGGGGATGATTGTAATTCAGTCAGGGATTCCTTCATCTGTTTGTGCCTTGGACCTTCACCCATGTGTGCGTCTGCTATTAATAACTTTCTCCGATTCGTGTTTGGAATTACCCTATCCCCCACTCCAGGGATTCGAGCAAAAGGAACGGAGTTTGCATCAATTACGTATGCATAATTGAGTGGATAGTTCACGGGTAGTGCTGCACAGTCGCCTTTTAAGGACGTTTTTACTGCCAGCATGGTTTCCCCGTCTATATATTTTTATGAACGCTTTTTTGTGGCTATGGAAGCCGGTTTAGTTGCTTCCGCTATGGCTGTGTTAGCCAATGAATTCCCTGCAACGTGAACGCCATCACGTTGATGACTCAGAGTGTGTATCACATGAGTCTTTTGTAGTTCTTGCTGTAAAAGAACTACTTGTTTCCAAAGCATTTTATGCTTGATTGTGGCACCTGTGTCATCTTTGTAATCATTTTGAACCCAGCTCTGCAACTTATTATTGTAAGAGTGGACGCAAAAATGCGAATCGCACACGATTAGTGTCTGGAATTCACATTTTGCATTTTCAAGCGCCATCTTTAAAGATCTGAGTTCAGCTCGCTGAGCCGAACATTTTCTCAGTGATTCAGTTTTTGTTATTTTCGGTCTGAATTTACCGCAGAGCCAGCGACCTTTAACAATCGCACATGCTGCATCGTAGGATTTATTTTCTACGTTGTAATGCTGTACAAATCTGTCTGTATAGATTGGCAGAGGATATTCTTTTTCATAAGTTAAATCATTCAGTTTTTTCATGTGCGGGGCGAAATAGTATTTCACGTCTTCTGCAGCAAGAGAATTTTCCCACTGTATCCATTTCGTATCCAGTGACACTGTAGGCAGGTTTACTGGGCTGAATAGTGCCTCAAAAGCGGATTCTGCTGTGAGAACAGTGATCCTTTTTGGCGTGTGCTAGTTCTAGTTCATTCGCTATTGCAGTTTGCACTGCTTTCACAGTATTTTCTGTGAGACTGAATGTTTTTTCTGCTTGTGTGTACAAGTGAGATTTGTAAGCTATTGGTACCGTTTCTCCCTCATTAGAGGTCAGGTACGTGAATCCGCATCTTCCAGGGATGACTCGGATTACAAGATAGCGTGTATTGTCACGTGTATTTAATTTTGTTTTTGCTAACATGTCTGTTTGCAGTGATCTCAAAATTTCTGTGTGTTTTTGAGTCCAGTTGATTGGTTTAAAATCAGGTTTAATTAGTTCGTAGAGAGGTTTAACCCTCTCCGCATTATTTAGAATGTAAGTTCTTCCAAAATTTAGGAAGCCTAGAATCGATTGTAAGTTCTTCAGCGTTTTTGGTGCTTGGAGTACAGCGCACTTCTCTAAGAAGTTGTCCGTTAGGCTTTTTCCTTCACTTGATAATTCGTATCCTAAAAATAAGACTGTCAGATGGACAATTCTTGACTTTTTAAAGTTGAATTTGTAACCCTCTGCAGCGAACCCAAGTATTATGATGTTCACCCTTTTCAAGTGAGTATCCAAGTCGTTGTCTGTTAGATAGAAGTCATCGACGTAAGATAATCCCTCATCATCATATATTTGTAGAAACTCTGTTACTCCGGCTGAGAATAGTCCTGGGCTGTTCTTGAATCCCTGTGGGAGCCTACAGAAATTTTTCTGTGACCCCATTACTGAGAAAGCGGTCAAGTACCTGCTTTCTGGTGCAATATTTTGACAAAAGAACCCATTAGATAGGTCTAATGTCGTTTTATATTTTTTGCGAACTATGTTATTCATTAGTGCAGCACTATGCGAATTTTGTACTGCAAATGTTTTGCAACATGAGTTAAGGTGTCTGTAGTCCAAAACTAGACGATACGAATCGTCCGGTTTGGAGACAGGAAACAAAGGATTGTTCATTTGAGAGGTGCATGTTTCAATCACCCCCTGGTATTCAAGTTGATCTAAAATCTCCCTGACCTGTTTTTTAGCTTCTTGCTTAATTGGATACTGCCTTTGTGCAGTCGGTTGACTTTTTAACTGGATTTTGTGAGGAGGAGAGTCCTCATCCCATCCTACATGATTTTTGTATAATGCTGGTGCCTGGGCTACGGCCCATTCCCTCGCATATATATATTTAGTGTGAATTGGAATGTGATTCGAGAAGGCAGGCATAATCATTTCTTCGCCACGAGGGCACTCCCTGACAAACTCTGGGGGCCAATCTTTTTCAGCTAACAGGATGTCATAGCCTTTTGAGAGTTTATCCCAAAATAGACCCTTTATTTTCCTAGTCTTATCACCCTCTATACGCAGTGTTATTTCGTATATCTTATGAGGTTCGCTAACTCTGGTGTCGGCAGTTTCTACTTGAATGTATTCATTCGTGTCTTCTGTCTCCAGATGACTCATCAGGATCTTGCGAGCTATGGTGATTTCTGCTGCACTGTCTTGCATTGTCTGTGCCCACTCCCCGTTTTTCAGCTGTGTCCTCAGTATTCTTGGCATGTTCGATTACTCTAATACTTGCTACCTTCTTTCTTGGAAATTGTAATTTTTTTCTTGGAGCAGGTTCCTTGTCTTTGGACTTGGTGTGCTCTCCTGGGTCTGACCGTCCTCTTCTTTCCGATTTCTGCGAAAAAGATCGAGAGGGACTTGTAATCAATACTTTGATATCTATCAGGCTTCTTCAAGTTATCCCTATTTCTAAGGTTATACTTTTCTCAGAGTGCTCCCTCTGGGGAGACTGGTGTTCTTGAGTCAGAGTCCTCTCCCTCCGTCGAGGAGACCTTCCTCTGGACTGGAAAACATTTTCTTTGGGGGTGGATTGTTTATTTTCATCCCAGCTCTTTTTAGGAGTGTTTGAATTATTTTTAATAAATAATTTTTCAGGATTTTCGAGTAGTTGGGTTTTTTTCCTGGTTTCCCACCCACGCTGTCTCTACCTAATTCTTCATAACATTTTTCTATAATTCTGGCAAGATCAATTGGTTGATCTGTTATATCTGTTTCCTTCAATTTCTGGCGGATCGCCACAGATGCTGCTTCTCCTTTTATATTGGCTAGTAATATAGCCGAGACCTGCTTGAAGTCTTTCAGTAATTTCATACCAAGAGTTAAAGCAGGTTCTGGACCGTATTCATTCTGAATCTGTTTTAGCACATCTGGTATTACCGCCATGGACGGAACACCATGTGTTTTTGTGCAAATGGAAGCAAAAACTGTACCCCAAGTGTCACAGTCCTCCAAGTGTGGTGCGACCCCCATTGGAAGGCAGATGGTCAGAATTCTGTGTTTCTCAATAGGGGTAGTATTCGGAAATACTGCCTCTATTTGAGTAATTTTCTGCGCTAACTAGAAAGGAATTTGTTCCCGTTTTATGGGTGTTTTACCAAGACATGATTGTATGTTCTGTGGTGTAATTTTATTTGTGTTCCCCTGATGAGGGGTCAGCTGTGGAACATTAACAGCTGTTTGGACTGTTGCAGTCCGCATTATATATTGGACTAATTGTCTATGTATTTTAATTAATGTTTTTAGCTGTGCTAAAAGTTCTTCTTTTGACATTTTATCAATGTCTGGATGTGGTGTGTAGCTGGCTAGAACCGGCCACGTTGCACCTGGTCTACCTAGTGGACCGAGCCTGGTAATATGATCATTGTGTTTTAGGGCGCCTTTAAACCAGAGCAGATGCTCTTGGTATTTTAATGGGATTTCAATCTCCTCGAAAGGAGCGTACTCATCCGGTGGTTCCTCTATTTTGTAATAGTGGAACTCGTGTGTTGCAGCGTTTGCCGCTGGAAATTTTATCCAAGAATAGAATACCTCTGTCTGCCGATATTCATGTGCCTCTATCACGAAGACGACTGTGCCACCTTGTGCGGTCAGTCCATTTTCCATAAGTTTTAACGTTATAGTTTTTCTTATGTTGACCGGAATGATAATCGCACCCGGTTCATTCATTCCTGTTTCATTGGGACCCTGCTGAATCGCATTTACTGCGGCTTCAGCGGGTCCGTTGTTCCTCCCTTCTCCTGACATTTTACTGTCAGGAAGGTCTTTTGTTGCAGATCAAGTTTCAAGGAGACAAAGATTAGGTGCACAATATTTTGGAACACTGTATCCTTCAACGTTGAATAAACCAGAGCTTTACATAGGAATCTCTTCCTACTAAGCTCGGGCGGATTTTAACCTTTCACCCACTCCAGACGTCTATTGGAGTATTTACGGGAGAAAGGGTTCGTGTGAAAAAGCACGACTGAGTTACTCTAACGTCTTGCGTTAGTTTTATCGCCTTACCAAACGTTGGGCGCCATGTAGTGTAGTTCCTATTTTCCCTATAGGCCCTGCGCATTGGAATAACAGAAACAGCAGTGTAGACGTAGAAGTGTGGTCTTCCAGGTCTCTACTGACTATGTTAGACTTAATTGGGTTTGTACCAACTAGCTCAGAGGTCACTGGAAACTTTCTTGACTGAATAGGATGTGATCAGCTTCCCTGGATCAGACAAGAAGGGATTCAGTTTTCCAACAACCGCATAAACATGACAACTTTGCTCCTTAGAATAAGAGTCAATCTCTAGAATCGTGTGAAACAATAGACTGCTATTTCACTCCGTCAGTTGTGTAGATTACTTTCACCAGTATGCAGAGACTAGAGAGACAGGCGTTTTCAATAAAAGGTATTATTTATTGAACAGTCTTTCTTCTCATGCAAGAGAAATAAATTGCCACAATTGCAAGACTTGTTATTATAAAAAGTGCGTACAGTAAAAGGAGTATTGCGAAATAATACTGTAAAAGCATTGATATGGTATTTTAGCCATACGATAGTTAAAATGAATAAAATATATACATTCATATATATATTTAGCTAACGTCCTCAACTGGTGCTTCTAAATACGCCTACCCCGGTGTACCTGACCTAAGACTAATACATGGGAGGAAGTAAGTAAGTAGCAGTTTAAGTTAAGTTGGTTTTGCCAAGGGTTTGCTTCAAGAATTCTCTCTAAGGGTTTAGACAACACCGTACCTCTGGAATAGAATGTTGGAGGTCTGGTATCTCCCCTCAGGACTCGATATTCCAGTTACCCGCGAGGGTAGGCTGGAAACGCCGGAGCTGGATTTTCTCGGCAGGAGAAAAGACAGCGTCTTCCTCAGCGCGTCAAGGAGGAGGAGGGGCAGCGTCCGTGGGCTTCTCGCATCTGCTGGGCTCTGCAAGGGACAGCTGTTCTGCTCCTGTATTCACCACCACCATCGCATTTGCTTAAGGCAACGTTGGTATTATTTATACCTGAAAGGTGCCTTGTTTGACGTAAGTTTTTGGACATAAGACATCAATAAAGATGTCACTAAGAACTGGTCGTTCTTACAGTGCTCATTAGAGTTCTATTACTAATAAAAACAAAGCAAGCAGGGCTTTCCCAGGTTGCTGGGTGTTTTATCTGTTGAAAGAACTCGGTGTATAATCTAGGAATCTAAGATAGTGGCTTCTGCTGTGTCATGTACTGTAATGAGCTGCAGAGATGAGTTTCTGAAATATGGTTCTGATCGTTTATGCCATTATAGGGGTATGGATTGATTATCGCCATATAGGGGCATAAGGTCACAATATTGATCGGGGTCCTAGATAAAACACGACAAGCTCAGTCAGGTCTTCATAAAAATATTTGAACTTTCTCTGTTTACTATCCATTGGAACAGCCATGGTCTGTAATGGTACAGATGCTCTGATCTTTATCTTCTTGTGGATGGAATTGGAGGATGGTACATTATCATGGAAGTTTTCTCTCCTTACAAATAATACTGTTCATCAAGACAGCTTTTTCTAGCAGCATTGGTAGTAATAATATGCCATTAGTTGCCAATGCAGCAAAAAGTGACCTTGTGACACTAAAGCTCACTTTGTGGTCACTTGCTTCATTACCTGCTATCGCTGATTTGTTTATTTCTGAACACTGCAGTCACTGAAAAAGTTAACAACACAGTTTTGCTCATGCACCACAATGATATTTTTGGTCACATTTGCAAAAACCATGCAGCTGTACCTGATGTACAAACATTGATAGTGTGGTGGTTGTGAAACATCCTTAATCAGTCCATGGTGGGGAATAGGTGCAAAAAGAATTAGGCCATTTTGTCCAAACTTAGGCTAATGTTGTGATACTCCAAATGAGTCCCAAGTCATGAGGTCACATTGTCCAGCAGTTCCAACCTCTGCCACACACTAGAAAAGTGGCTAAATGCCCTTTAGATGATGATGGAAACAAACAGTGGTGTTCCTTGCACAAAGATGAGGGAAAGCCTTGGTATGTTCCAGTAAAAATGGCATAGACCCATGATGTATACTGCATGGTGACTGAATAGGATGGTAGACCTTTTGGGTACCTGGTATTCAGAAAGCATCTTGATATATGAAACTCTAAATTGTGAATAGCCAGAACTGTGTGTTAATCCACATTGTGATGGATTAAAATGTTGTTTCTACCTAGTGTGATGACAGGCTACAACTGCTGGGTAATCTATTCGGTGCTAGCATAAGGAATGCACTGTAAGCTCTTTTATGAGATACAAAAATCCTTGGGTTCTTGATCTGGAAATAGGAAAATGTCCTGGACAAAGTCTTTGAGCATTTTTGTAAAAACCCTTACGGTAATCCATGTCAGCGATGCAGTCCCTGTTTACTTTTTGCATGTTTTCCTTCATGTTACATTCCCTAAGAATTCTTTTCTGATGTTGTGTTTCACATGTAGTTTTTTTTAATCATGCAACATATCACTTTTGTATAGTGCATACAGTGAACAGAGTTACCACCTAGGTTTCCTGACAAACTCAGGTTGTGGGTGATTGTTTATGCTGAAGGCAGTGGAAATATTTTGCAGATGCTCTGAGCACATCATAAATGTGTGCAGACTACATTCACATCCAATTATTGGCATCTCTGCAGAGCATGCATAGTGGAATGGAATGGAATGAGGATTTATAAAGCGCGTTGGTTACCCAGGGGCGTCCCAGCGCTGTAAAGAGCTTGAGCTGAGCCGGAGAGGCTGGGATAGGTGGGGCTGAGTGAAGTTTTAAACCGAAGTTTTGCTGAATAGCCAGGTTTTAAGAATCTTCCGGAATGTGAAAAGGTTGGGTTCAGATCTGATATGGAGGGGGAGGGAGTTCCAGATCCTGGCTAGATTGTAGGAGAGCGAGCGGCCTCTGCATCTGGCCTTCCTGAAGCGCGGTACTGAGGCGAGGTGGGAGGTCGCAGATCTGAGGGAACGGGTGGGCTGGTAGGCTTTCACAAGGTGGGAATTGATGGAGGGACCTGTTCCCCAGTAAGAGCGATGTGCGATGCACATGCTCTTAAATTCAATTCTGGATCTCACCGGGAGCCAGTGAAGATCTCTCAGTCTGGCTCTTACTGAGGTTCGGCGGGGAATATCCAGGAGAATTCTTGCCGCACAGTTTTGAATAACCTGGAGTTTGTTGAGTGTGGATTGAGGTGCCCCAAGATATAAGGCGTTTCCACAGTCGAGGCGGGAGAGGATCAATCCTTGAACCATAATTCGTCTCGAGTGGAATGGAAGGAGAGGAAGGATTTTACGAAGCAGTCTCATCAGCCCGAAACAAGTGGCAGCGAGCATGGTGGCCTGATGGTTGAAGGAAAGAGTGTGGTCAAGCCAGATGCCTAGGCTCTTGATTTGCTCCTTGGGTTGCGGGGGACTCCCTAAACAGAGAGGCCAGATAGGGTCAATGGTTTTTCGGATGTTATTTCCAAGGAGCATTATCTCTGTTTTGTCCCCGTTAAGTTTAAGACAAGAGCCAGACATCCAGGTAGCAACTGCTTCCAGGCATTTGTGTAAACTGTGATGAGAGTTCAGGGGGGGTCCAGTGCTACCACTAGCTGCGTGTCGTCCGCGTAAGTGACGATCTTCACCCCAAATGGGCGGACGACATCAGCTAGGGGGCGTAGATAGACATTAAAAAGGGTAGGGCTCAGGGAGGAGCCCTGAGGCACTCCACAATTAAGGGGTCTACTGGCAGAAGTGAAATCCTTCTCAAAAACCCTGAAGGATCTGTCTGTCAGAAAGGATATCATCCATCTGAGTGCAGTCCCTGACAATCCTATTCCTCCTAAACGATGGAGTAGGATTTTATGATTGACAGTGTCGAAGGCGGCACTTAGGTCGAGTAGGACGATGGCCGTGGACCCGCCATCGTCCAAGATCCTTCTTGCCTCCTCCGTCACTGCAATCAATGCAGTCTCCGTTCCGTGACGGGGCCTGAAGCCGGTCTGGGAGAGATCTAGTCCGTTATTGACTTCCAGGGGTCAGTGAGAACGGAGTTGACATGCTTCTCGAGAAGCTTACTGAGCCATGGTAGAAGGGAGATGGGTCGGTAGTTGGCGGGGTTAGATTGGTCGAGACTAGGTTTTTTTAATACAGCTTTGACCATTGCTCTTTTCCATAGAGGAGGGACAGTACCAGTATATAGTGAGGAGTTGAACAGGTCTAGGACAGTGGGCGAGATCTGATGGGTGATCTGGGTGAGAGTACTGGGAGGTGCTGGGTCAGTAGGTGATCCAGATTTAACCTGTCCCATAAGTTTTTCCAGTTTAGTAAGTTCTAAAGGAGGAAAATTATTGAGAACGTAAGGAGGAACTGTCGTGCAGCCTGTATTGACAGAATCTGTGGGCAAAGTGACAGAGTGGGGGAAAGAAGAGTTGATGGTTTCTATTTCCTCGCAATGGGTCTGAGTATTGTTATGATGCTTTGGTGCCTCCGGTAGTTGCAAAAGGGTTTTGGCTATTCGATAGATCTCCTTGGGTTTGAACGCTGCATTCTCAATCTTGAGTTCGAAATATTTAGCCTGAGCTAGGTGGATGTCCGCTTTGTAGTTTTTAATTGCTGATCTATAGCTCAATTTATCTGATGGGAGGTAGCTGAGGCGCCATTTCCTCTCCAGTCGTTTACATACACGTTTGGCCTCTCGTAGTTCATTCGTGTACCACGGGGCTGTAGGATTGCCCCGCTTGGGATGGGAGTTTTTTAGTGGTAATACTGTATCTAGGGAGCTGGTGATCCACGTGTTATAGTTATCATTATCTTGAGTGGGGGTAGATGTGTTAGTGGGTTTGGTACCTTGTAGGAGATCCTCCCACTCAGATAGGTGGAGTTTAGACCAATTGCGCGATCGTCGAGTCATCGGAGGTTTGGGGGGGAGGTGAGGAGGCAGGGTCCAAGTGAGCGGGATAAGGAAATGATCAGACCAGGGAGGGGGAGAAGGATTTCCGATGTGAAGGTTTTTACAGTTACTAAAGACGGGATCTAAGAGGTGTCCTTTTAAGTGGGTGAGACCAGTGACACGTTGGTGCAGTTCAAGGGCGCTTAAGCTTGAGGATAATTCTCTTGCTATAGAGTCATTTGGGTCATCCATGTGGATGTTAAGGTCACCCAGAATTGTGAAATTGGCGGCGCTGACTGCAAGACTTGCCGCTATTGAGGCAAGGTCTGAAAGAAACTGCCTTTGTGGTCCAGGCGGGCGGTAGATAAGCATACCAGAAAAGGTATGTGTAGCGCTGAATTTTATAAAAAAAGGAAGACATTCACAGTCTGGGAAATTTACGGGGGTACTGGTGACAACGTAGTCTGATTTGTAGATTATAGCTAGACCACTGCCAATGCCTTTTTTGCGGTCAAGGAGGAGTATTTGATAGCCAGGAGGAAGTGCTTGCACTAGATCAGGTTCAGAGTGTTCCTGCAACCATGTCTCTGTGGCGAAAAAGACGTCTGGGCTTATCTCCCCCAACAATAGAGAGATTTCCGTAGAGTGTTTAGGAAGCGAACGGCAGCTAAGCAACAGCATAGAGAATGATGTGGCATTTTTTACGCCATGAGAGAGGTGGAAGCCGCACTGATTACAAGCGGAATGTTGGGTAGAGGGGTCCCATGTGTGTAGACAGGATGGCTCAACTGTCTGGTTTAGTTGGCGGAGGAGCTGGGAGTGGTAGGTAATGGTGTGGCATGATAATTGAGCAGGGGGGGTGGCCCCTGGCCCCGGTCGGTCACGGACGGGAGCAGAAGGGCTTGCCTCAGGTGCTATATTTAACAAAGAAGGGAGGTAGAGTACAACGTAGGATTCCTACTCCACGGGCACTGATAAATAAACAAGAAGAATCCTACTACCAGTGTGAAACAGAGAGAAGGGGGAAACACTCAGTGTTGTGTAAAATACCCCTCACACACCAACAGGCCCCTTGGTGTCATGCTTCATCATCGGGGTCTTCGCACCCCGCTAAAGGGATGCGGCACGCTGCGACCTGCGACTACGCGGGAGCGTTGACAAATTAGACTATGTGTGGTGTGTGTTGAGTGTAAGTGAAGGGGATTAGATGTGAGTGGGAGGTGTGATGAGAAAAATAAAAAGTACCTGGCTAGTGGGTAAAATGAAAAAAACTTTATTTCGTACCCCTGGCTGGTGCTATTAAAAGTGTGCAAAGAAAACGAGGTTTTTTTGTCTTAATTAGGGACAAAACCTCTGGTGTGCGTCGACATGTTTCGGTACGTGTGTACCTTCTTCAGGACGGGGCACAACTTCCCAACCCTACTCACGTTTTTCTATGAAAAAATGGGGTGTATTTTAATTTTTCTAAAAAGTGATAACACTCATTAAAGACGGCTACAATGGGCCCGATTCACAGAATGAACTTACTACTTTTGCCATTCACAGAATGCACTTACTACTTTTGGTATTCACAGAATGAACTTACTCATTTCGGTATTCACAGAAGTTAGGACTACTAACTTTAGGACTCCTAAATGCCTTCTGTGAATACCGAAAGTCTTAAAATTAGGATTTTCTCAATTTAGTAGTAGTAAAGTTAGGACTACTAACTTTAGGACACCTAAATGCCTTCTGTGAATACCGAAAGTCTTAAAATTAGGATTTTTCTCACTTTAGTAGTAGTAAAGTAAGGACTACTAACTTTAGGACGCCTAAATGCCTTCTGTGAATACCGAAAGTCTTAAAATCAGGATTTTTCTCAATTTAGTAGTAGTAAAGTTAGGACTCCTAACTTTACTACTACTAAATTGAGAAAAATCCTAATTTTAAGACTTTCGGTATTCACAGAAGGCATTTAGGCGTCCTAAAGTTAGTAGTCCTAACTTTACTACTACTAAATTGAGAAAAATCCTAATTTTAAGACTTTCGGTATTCACAGAAGGCATTTAGGAGTCCTAAAGTTAGTAGTCCTAACTTTACTACTACTAAATTGAGAAAAATCCTAATTTTAAGACTTTCGGAATTCACAGAAGGCATTTAGGCGTCCTAAAGTTAGTAGTCCTAACTTTACTACTACTAAATTGAGAAAAATCCTAATTTTAAGACTTTCGGTATTCACAGAAAGCATTTAGGAGTCCTAAAGTTAGTAGTCCTAACTTCTGTGAATACCGAAATGAGTAAGTTTATTCTGTGAATACCAAAAGTAGTAAGTGCATTCTGTGAATGCCAAAAGTAGTAAGTTCATTCTGTGAATCGGGCCCAATGTGCCTACAGCGGTTCTCTGGATCATGTAATTACATGTCCTGAAAAAAAGTAGAAAAAACCATTAGGTTTGGTTACCATATGGTATTGGCTCAAACAGGTGCAGTCACCTGGAGCCCCAAACAGTTAATTAAACCTGTAAAGGAAAAAAGACATACAAGACACACAACATATAAGACACACTTAGGGTTTTTGTACTTATTGTCTTTGGACATACTCATGGTCTTTGCTGTCTATTGCCTCATGAGCAAGTCCTGAGCATCAAGGTAGGTAGATGGATCCACAATCTATAAAGATAGAGAGGTGGATTCAGTGTTGTTGCTTTTACTCACATTTTATCTCCGCCATACACCTAGACAGGCTGGATTTTGTTTGAAAGAATACTCACGAAATCCGCCTATATTGGCCTCCTTCTACCACCCTGTGCTGCTCTGCCGTGAATGAAGTACGGACGGGCTAACTGGTATATAAAGGGTGACTGGATGTGTTCCCATTGGTTAATTAGCGGAAATAGCCAGAGACCATGTATGGAGAATACCCATGTTACCGCCTCCTCTGTGCATGTGGTTTGATCACATGTAACATGTAACCCTCTGTTATTTGTTCGTTGCCGGGATTGTGAATGTCCAAATATGGACTTTCCGCTTGTCAGCCACTCACCGGCTATTGTTATGACTCCCGCTGATAGAGAACCCATTAAACGCAGCTGCCGCTCGGCTGTGTCTCATGCGCGCATGCGCATACGTGGATTCCCCGTACGTTCTTCCGATTGACGGCAGCGCATGCGCAATGATGTTTTGTCGGTAGCGCTGATCCCTATGGGTATCATTTTTTCGGTTTATACAGAATTATTCCATCATTGAGGTGCACCGGGGTACCAGTTGTCAGATAGTTTCTTTGACAATAAAAGGGAACGCTGGTTTATGATTGGCTATGTTTCTTTCCATGTTATGCTTTTGTTTATTGTTTTCAGTGCACTATACTGGCTGTTTGGAGGGAGATACCAATCGGATGTATGCTATTCTCGGATATTCCACCATATCGAACCAGGTATCAAAGGTCATCGATAAGCACTGGGGTATATTGAACTGTGGAGACCTAAATTTTGAGAAACCGATGCATGCACATCGGAGGGGCAAGAACATAAAGGACATCGTGGTCCACACTAGACCACGGGAAAACCAGGCTGCAAGACAAAATTTGACCAGTATACAGGGTCACTTCCCGTGTGGAGATTGCAGTTGCTGTCACCAAACCCAGAAAAGCAAGAACCTTACCTTCAGAAATGGCATGACATGGGAACAACGCCAATTTTCCAACTGCAATACGAAAAACGTGGTCTACATAATAACTTGCCCATGCAGACTGGAATATGTAGGCATGACCACCCGCCCCGTCAAAATAAGGATAGGGGAACATAAAAGCAATATACGCTGTAAAAAAACGACAACTAAGATGGCATCACATTTTCTGTCACAGCAACACTGCATCAACGATCTACGCTGGACTATCATTGAACGACTACCTTCGGAAGCAGGCCAGTTCCAAAAGGAACAACGTTGGGTGTTCCGCCTGGGAACCCACATCACAGGACTGAATGATGATATACCGTGGAGCCAAATCACCTGATTATTCCCGCGATATAACAGGAACACTTGATCATCCCTGGGATATAACAAAAACCTCGGTACCTAGAAAACCAAATCAGTGATCAGAACACCAATCACTGGGCCGATTGATGTACCACCCACGATATAGATATCGAGTTATCCAAGAATAGCATACATCCGATTGGTATCTCCCTCCAAACAGCCAGTATAGTGCACTGAAAACAATAAACAAAAGCATAACATGGAAAGAAACATAGCCAATCATAAACCAGCGTTCCCTTTTATTGTCAAAGAAACTATCTGACAACTGGTACCCCGGTGCACCTCAATGATGGAATAATTCTGTATAAACCGAAAAAATGATACCCATAGGGATCAGCGCTACCGACAAAACATCATTGCGCATGCGCTGCCGTCAATCGGAAGAACGTACGGGGAATCCACGTATGCGCATGCGCGCATGAGACACAGCCGAGCGGCAGCTGCGTTTAATGGGTTCTCTATCAGCGCGAGTCATAACAATAGCCGGTGAGTGGCTGACAAGCGGAAAGTCCATATTTGGACATTCACAATCCCGGCAACGAACAAATAACAGAGGGTTACATGTTACATGTGATCAAACCACATGCACAGAGGAGGCGGTAACATGGGTATTCTCCATACATGGTCTCTGGCTATTTCGGCTAATTAACCAATGGGAACACATCCAGTCACCCTTTATATACCAGTTAGCCCGTCCGTACTTCATTCACGGCGGAGCAGCACAGGGTGGTAGAAGGAGGCCAATATAGGCGGATTTCGTGAGTATTCTTTCAAACAAAATCCAGCCTGTCTAGGTGTATGGCGGAGATAAAATGTGAGTAAAAGCAACAACACTGAATCCACCTCTCTATCTTTATAGATTGTGGATCCACCTACCTACCTTGATGCTCAGGACTTGCTCATGAGGCAATAGACAGCAAAGACCATGAGTATGTCCAAAGACAATAAGTACAAAAACCCTAAGTGTGTCTTATATGTTGTGTGTCTTGTATGTCTTTTTTCCTTTACAGGTTTAATTAACTGTTTGGGGCTCCAGGTGACTGCACCTGTTTGAGCCAATACCATATGGTAACCAAACCTAATGGTTTTTTCTATTTTTTTTCAGGACATGTAATTACATGATCCAGAGAACCGCTGTAGGCACATTGTAGCCGTCTTTAATGAGTGTTATCACTTTTTAGAAAAATTAAAATACACCCCATTTTTTCATAGAAAAACGTGAGTAGGGTTGGGAAGTTGTGCCCCGTCCTGAAGAAGGTACACACGTACCGAAACATGTCGACGCACACCAGAGGTTTTGTCCCTAATTAAGACAAAAAAACCTCGTTTTCTTTGCACACTTTTAATAGCACCAGCCAGGGGTACGAAATAAAGTTTTTTTCATTTTACCCACTAGCCAGGTACTTTTTATTTTTCTCATCACACCTCCCACTCACATCTAATCCCCTTCACTTACACTCAACACACACCACACATAGTCTAATTTGTCAACGCTCCCGCGTAGTCGCAGGTCGCAGCGTGCCGTGTGGAATTTTAGTTTACGAACTGAACATCATCTGCGCCAGCTTGTCACCCATGTACAACGTGCACGACAACCATTTTAGGTATCATGGTCTCCCTGTCCACGATCGGTTGCCAGCGCGCCCCTCTGACCCAGCAAGCATCCTCCGCGCACCCTGACTCCCCCTCCCTCCCTCTCATGAGCCTGACCCTTCCGCATGACCCTGTCCTTGGGAGTCACGCCAGCGCCTGACCAGCACCTCCTCTCCTCCCATGAATGCCCCTCTGTTGATAAACCTTCCCTCCGCACTGGATTGTCCACGCGGCATGAATACCACTCCTTTGATAACCCCTCACCCCGTGTCCGGCTGTCCACACAGGTCCGAGGCCATTGCCTAAGCCGGGAGATACCATTCACTGCCCCTCATTGTATGGAATCGCCCCTCTTCAAAGGACACACTGTTGATCAGGGCTTCCCCACCCCCTGGTATATGATCAGGCGCACACATCCTAAGACTTGGCGAAACACTCAGCTGCGTGATGACCCCCTCCTCTTATCAGCAGGTTGAGGACCTCTATTGTGAAGGTATATGGGGGTGGGATTGACACGAGGATTACGGGGATGTGTCTTTCCTTGTTGTTTACAATGTTCTGATTGTAATAAAGAAAGGTCACATGCCATAAACCAGTGTATAAGAGGCCAGGCCTCCGAGAGGCTGTTAGAGCACCTCGAGACAATACCTTGTTGTCTGATCTGATGTGTTCTGCTCCGTCGGAATAAAACTTCTGTTTCCTGCCTTCTTGTCTCCGGCGCCTGCCTCATTGCTTGGTAATTTGAATGGTACAAGGGCGGTTAGCGCCGGGCAAATCTTGAAAAAGGTCATAGCCCTACCTTTTTCCACAATTGGCGTCCCAAAGCGTGGGGCCCATCAGCGACACGTGGATCCAGTGGGAGAGGTCCCAACGACAGAGTGAACGACTGCAACGATCGGGAGAGCTCGTGTCCGATAGACCCTCGTCTGACAGCCGATCATCCGACCTTCACTAGTTCCGAACAGACCTCTCTCGAGTGATCTACGGTCCTGACTGGGAACCATCAGGAGTGCCACGAACATCACGAAGAAGAGAGGACGATCGGGCGCTGGATTCAGAAGACAGGAAACCGTCCATGCGGTCCGGGTAAGGTCGTGTAGACACGACGAACTGAGAAAAAATTGTTTGGTTTGGATAATACTAGTATTACGCTTTGTTGAAACCCTCTGGAGATTCACCGTCTGCAAACGGAGAAAATAACAGGCTCTCTCTTTGCAAGCAGTGAAGGATAGGTAACGCAGACTTTTGTCCCCATTGTAATCCGTCGTGCCTATCTTCCTCCCCCACTGTTGTCCCGAACTGTCGTTCGTGGATTATTGTCTGGAGATTCTTTGTCTGCAAACAGGGAAGAACAAGGTCTCTCTTTGCAGGTAGAGAAAGGGTGGGTAACGCAAACTTTTTCGTACCCACTTATTCTCCCCACTGATTGTTTGATTGACCGTACATTAAGCGTTCGGTATTGGTTCTTTTGAGGTATTCACGGCCTCCAAACAACGTAGAATAGAAATATTCTGTCTAGTCTTTGTCCGCCGTGATAAGATAGGTAGTGCAGACCTTTGTCCCCGTTGTAACCCGTCATGCCTATCTTCTCCCCACTGGTTGGTAGCCTGTACAGCCCGGACCGCTTATTAGAGATGAATCATCCAGCTCCACTGGAGGGCACCCCTAATAAGGACATGTTCACTAAGCATGGACTAGTCGCTATAGCTTATACTAAGTTATGGCATAAATATACAAAGAAGAACCCTGAAAGTCAGTGGCCACTGATAGGTTCCTTTGACGATCATAAAATAAAAGCATTAGAAATAGCGCTCCAGAAAAATAAGACTACGCCCACTATGCTCGATAGTATCGGCATGTGGCGCAAAGAAACGGAACAACGAAAGAAAAGAGAAGAGGCAAAAATAGGGAAAGAATTACGAAAGGCAGCCCACCTAGCCGCAAAGCAACTAGAAGAAGAAATAAAAGAAAGAAAGGAAACTACGCGAAACCAAGAATCAGGGTCGACAGGCCAATGTCCTGTTAGGACCCCCTCTGCGCTCTACCCTGAATTGCCCTCCAAACAGCGGGCGAACGATGAGTTACTACTAGGTCCCCCAATTATCTACATGCCCCCTCCGTATGCCCCCTGCCAACAACACTCGCAGGCCCTAAATACAAACGAGAACGACCTCAGCGCTAGTGCACCGGCCCTCACGGCCTCCGCACCAGCCGCATTAACAACATCGTCAGACAATCCCGAGGCTAGCCAGCAACCACCAGCCAGACCAAATAGGTTGAGCAAAGATGAGCGGGATGGGATCGACAAAATAGCAAAGACCTTAGTAGAACGAAGGGAGAGCGAAGAGTACACAATGAACATATATAATTCACATGCCAACAGCCACAGGCGGCATTTCATTTTGCGATTCAGCTACCACACCCTGAACGCATATGAAGATAGGTACCAAAGTAAGGGCCCCGCTAAACTAACAACGCTGTATAGGAAGATTGATGTTGGAGATGGGACTGAATGTGAGGCGACGGAGCTCTTCACGCAGATGCTTGAGGTCCTCCGCCACCTCACGGAACAAAAACCAGAAGCCAAGGTTACAGTCCCTGAAACGACCTCAGTAGAAGTAGCCAATACTATGATGCCCATCAGAGAGGCGGCCCCTTACTGGATCCCGCCACGTGGCCAGGGAACAAGCGATGATATTAATAATGCAGATGCAAAAGGGAGGGTTGTGTATAATTGGGTTTACCAACCATGGGACCGACAAGATATCCTAACCTTTAAACAAACTCTGCCCGATTTAAGAAAGAACCCGACAGCATTCTATACCGAATTAGGCACAGCCTTGGGTTCGACGATAATGACTTTAGCGGACATTGACTTGTTCTTCGGGTTATGCCTGCCAGCTGACGTGTGGAAGCAAATCCGGAAGGCTGACCACACGGATCTGTTTGGACATACCTGGGACCAACTCGGTAAATTAGATAGACAACGAGAACCTGGAAGGAAACCAATAAAAGACATACTAGAACTCCCAGACAAAATAGTTCAGAAATTAAAGACACTGATCCCAGAAAGAAAGGTAGACTGGTCGATAGTCACGGCCTGTCGACAGAAACCCCAGGAAGATGTGTCAGAATACTTCTCCCGGTTCGAGACAGTGTTCTCCGACTACAGTGGCCAAGACATGACCACCGCAACCGGACATCACCTGTTTGTACAAAACTACGTAAAAGGCCTAACACAAGAGGTCTCCCAAAAACTGCAGACGAGTCAGAGTAGTTGGGGGGCCTCCAAACCCGCAGCTATCCTTCAGATGGCTCAGTATTACGAGCACCAAAAGAATGAGAATGATAGGGCGTCCGAGAAAAAGAAGAAAGATTTAAAAGAAAGGGTAATGATAGCCCAGATACAAGGTATAACGGTAGGACGGGAACATCAAAGGGGGAACTACCAATCAGCCACCCCCAGAGATCTACCTCCTAAAGATCACACTCCCACACCCCACACTGGACGTAGAGACATTAGCAATGACCAATGCGCCTTCTGCAAAGGGTTCGGCCATTGGAAACCCTAGTGTCCGGTTCTGCTAGAGATGAATAGAAATAGGGACTCCAGGGATGTGGCAGGTGGTCCGAGAAATAGAGTACAAGGACGAGGGCACACCAACGACACCAACAATGACAGATCAGGGAGACTGAACACATTTGACCGTCCCCGACAGAACCAATATCAGCTGTCCGAAGGCGAAAATGCCCCCGACTTTGCATAGGACTGCCAGGGGCAAGGGAGGGATCCAGTCGAGCTCTGTGTTGACCAGCAAGGTCCTTATGTCACCGCTAAGGTCCTGGGTACAGAGTCTCCATTCTTGGTAGACACTGGGGCGACACGTAGTGTGTTATCAAAACGACTGATTCCAAGGGCACCCTTGTCTGGCTCACACATAACGTCGATAGGTTTCGATGGAACGCCCTCCACTAACCCCCTGTCCGTACCTATTACCTTTGACCTAGAAAACAACGCCACTGACGCGACATTTCTGCTCTCCTCCAACTCCCCTGACGCCATTATGGGCATTGTCTTACTGAAACATTTTCGAGCCACTATTAGGTGTTCCCCGGATGGAATCCGAGTCATCCTGTACGACAACCCAGACATGCCCAGATCCTGCCCCTCACGACACATGTGCTCCATAACTGACGCTGACCTGTCCTTGCTTGACACCCTGCCTCCGTACCTGTGGGCCAAAAATGACTCTGATGTGGGACGAATGATGATTGACCCTATTCATATAACTGTAAGACAGGACGCTATGCTCCCGAAACTCCCACAATATCGGATATCCCCAGAGGGCGAGAAGGCACTGGTAGCGATCATTCAGTCTCTGGTAGATGTAGGAGTGGTTGAAGAGGTGGTCAGCAACGTCTGCAACAGCCCAATCCTACCTATTGTTAAGAAGCAAGGTGAAGGAGATGAGAAAGCGTACCGCTTTATCATCGACCTGCGAGAAATTAACAAAGTGGTTGTACCCCAATACCCTGTAGTCTCCGATATCACCACCATTCTGACCCTCATCCCGTCCACTGCCACCACCTTCACTGTTATCGACCTTAAGAATGCGTTTTTCTCTATCCCCATCCATCCAGACAGCCGTTATCTCTTTGGCTTCACTTTAAAATCCCGCTCGTACCGATTTTGTAGAGCTCCCCAGGGGTACACTGAAAGTCCCAGCATTTACAGCCAGGCCCTCAAAAGGCAGCTGGATGCCTTCCAGCTGCCAGATGGAGTGGTGTTGATCCAATATGTCGATGATATCCTTTTGGCGGCCGACACCACCCCGCTTGCAACGACAGCCACCGTCCAACTCCTACACTTTCTTGCAGAAAATGGCCATAAAGTCTCCAAAAAGAAGTTACAATTCTGCCAGCCACAAGTGACTTACCTAGGCCATCTCCTGTCCAAAGAAGGGAGGAAACTTACACCCGACCGAATCCAAACCATCCTAGACACCCCCATCCCAAAAACACAAAAGCAAGTCTGCTCTTTGGTTGGCCTAACCTCTTTCTGCAGACAGTGGTTACCTAACTTCAGCCTCATTGTAAAACCCCTACTTGCCCTATTAACCAAAGATGCCTCCTTCCCGCTCCCTTGGACCCCTGAGTGTCAAGCATCCTTTAAGGAATTACGAGATGCCCTCTGTTCGGCGCCTGTCCTAGGAACCCCGGATTACTCCAAACCCTTCTCCCTCTTCACTCACGAAAGGGAGGGGTGTGCATTATCTGTCCTAACTCAATCAATTGCTCCTAAGCAGCGCCCTTGTGCCTACTTCTCCGCCACTCTTGATCCTGTAGCCAGAGCCTTACCTGCCTGCCTTCGAGCGGTAGCTGCCGCTGCCGTCTCTATCCGCCAGAGCGAAGGAATCGTACTTTCAAACTCTCTGACCGTGCTAGTACCCCATGCTGTCGACAACCTCCTGAACCAAACCAAGACTCAACACCTGACTAGCGCACGACTGACAGGGTACGAACTGACGCTACTTACACCCCACATCACACTAAGGAGATGCACAACTTTGAATCCTGCCACATTGTTGCCCCTGCCTGAAAATGACCCCGACGTTCCCCCCATCCACGACTGTGTGACCCTCACGGACGAACAAACTAGGAGTAGAGTTGACCTCCGAGATACTGCTTTCACTGATCCCGATGGAGAGCTATGGGTAGACGGCTCATGCATCAAACTCCCAGATGGCACCACTTCAGCTGCCTATGCAGTCACGACAGCCCGAACAGTAGTTGAGACAGCCTGCATCACACAACGATCTGCCCAGGCAGCAGAGCTGATAGCCCTCACACGAGCATGCATCATAGCCACGGGGACCACCGCAAACATATACACAGACAGCCAGTATGCCTTCGGGGTGGTCCACCATTTTGGACTCCTGTGGAGGGAGAGGGGATTCCTGACGTCCCACGGCACCCCAATCCTCCACGGAGATCTAGTCTCCGCCCTGATTGAAGCAGTTCTCCTCCCCAAACGATTAGCGGTGATCAAATGTCAGGCACACAAAAGGGTGACAGACTTAGTCGGACAAGGGAATGCACTGGCCGACACCACTGCACGAACCACAGCTGAGAATAGGACGGTGACACGCATGTATGTGACCAGGTCACAGGCAGAGAAATGGAGTGACACAAGGGTAATGATCAGAGATATTCAGTCGGCCAGCACCCCTCACGAACTGACTAAGTGGGCAAGGGTGGGTTTGAAGGACGAAGAGGGCTGCTGGCGAACGAAGGATGCAAACAAGTGGTTGCTGCCCGACTCATATCTGATCCCCATACTGACGATGGCACATTCCCCCGCACACATAGGATCTGCACCCATGACCGAGCTCATTTCCACAGTCTGGCACAACGACAAAATCCCCGACTCAGCCAGACGCCTAGTCCAGCAGTGCCTTATCTGTCTGCAACACAACTCCGGGAAAGGAACTGTGGTACCCCGGGGAGGGTTTGGGACCCCCAATCACCCCTTTGAGGTCCTTCAGATGGACTACATCCAACTAGAGAGATGCCAAAGCTTGAAGTATGTACTAGTCATCGTATGTGCCTTCAGCAAATGGGTAGAGGCCTATCCAACCCGTGACAACACTGCCATGACTACTGCCAAAGTACTACTGAAAGAATTCTTCCCTCGCTATGGCCTTTGTCGAATTTTATGGAGCGACAATGGCCCCCACTTCATAGCTGAGGTTATCCAACTAATCCTAAAGGGGTTGGGGGTGAAGCAAAGGTTTCATGCGGTCTTCCACCCCCAATCCGCCGGTCTGGTGGAACGCCATAATGCCACACTGAAGTTAAAATTGTCAAAAATAGTGGCCACCACTGGACTTAACTGGCCGGATGCCCTCCCACTGGCCTTGTTATCGATGCGCTCCACTCCCACCAAGCACCACTTGACCCCCTACGAGGTCGTGTTTGGGCGACCAATGAATCTCTGGACTGCTCCCAAACCGACCTCCATTCATGACGTCCCAGACGTCCTACTATCTGATTATTTGTGCAAGTTAACTAAAACGTTGTCTGTCATTCATCAACAGGTGCAGCAGGCCATCCCCGATGCTTCCAGGGGCCCCGGCCACGACATCCAGCCGGGAGATTTCGTCCTAATACGAAATTTCCAGCGGACCAAGAGTCTGGAACCTCGGTGGACGGGCCCCTGGCAAGTGCTGATTACCAACCGAACGGCGCTTCGAGTGGAGGGGAAGAAGCACTGGCTGCACGCACATCACTGCCGGAAGGTCTCTGCAAACTTGGCCACGACAGAAAACGTCAACACCCAAGAAGAGCTCCTGAACAAAGACCGACCGACATTGAACTGTTATCCCGATACTGAGGCACTCGAACTTGCAAAATTCTCTGATCCCACTGTGCCATCCAGAGAAGGGTATTTCCTGCGTCGAAAGGAGGGAGTTTCGGCTAAGTAGGCCACGGACTAAGTTGAATCTCAGAACGGTGACCTAAGCACAATCAAGGGTTACCGGGAGAGAAGCTAAACGAAGTCTGTGGTTCTGCCCACTACCGAGCCCCTTGAAAGTGATGGAAGCGCCAGATGAGAAGATGATGGAAGCGCCAGATAAGAAGATGATGGAAGCAACAGGAAATACCCACTATAGAAACCCAAAGACTGACAGTTTGCACAAATCAAAGACAATAGCCCTCTTTATTGTCTTCCTCTTCTGCCTCCTCCTCATGACCTCCTTCTGGATTCTGGAGGAAAACACACCGGCTCATGAGGCATTGCTACCTACTGCACAACCAACACCCCTGAAAGAGCATTACCTAGTCTCTCTGTCGCCTCAGCTGCGAGAAAGGCGCAGGGAATTCTGGAACAATTCTTTCGTGCAACTGTTGCACCAACACAACCTTGCCGCAAATGCTACGAACTGCTGGATCTGCGGGTTGCTCCCGCATGCCGCTGGACACTCCATCCCCTTCATCCCTTCTCCTTTCTCAGTTCACGGCTCCTGCCTCGCCTGGTTGATCCTCATGCAAGAGAGCCACAAGGACAACGCCACCTCCAGCCAGACGGTGTCGCACTTCTACTCTGGTTTCTGGTTGAACAAAACCGGAAAGACTTCTGCTGCCCTGTGTCCTGCGCTAACGGGCGCCACCTTCCTTAAAGACATTCCAGCCAAAGAACGAGTCGAAGTACAGGTGCTCCACAATCCAGCCAGGACCACCTTCTCTCATCTGCAAAAACAAACTACCGCTACTCTGACTGTGGCCCTGTCTGTTATCAATGTCACAGGTCTTGTGTGTCTCGAAGGCCATGGAACGCAGCTGGTGGGTCACAGTGCCTGCCGAATCACCAGAACATTGGACTCAGTTGACCCCCCTTCCTTTGTTGCTTCTCCGAATATGTACTTTGTGTGTGGCACCAAAGCTTACACCTGGCTCCTGAGAGGTTGGAAGGGCGCCTGTTACATTGCCTTCGTTCTTCCACCCACATATGTAGCCCCTGCCAACCATCACCGGCAGAGGCGTGCAGATGACATTGGACAAGCCGACTCCACCGGAGCACAGTTCCTAGATGCAGCAGGGGGACTTGTTCCTCTGTGGGGCCCAATGGCAAACAGCCGCGCTATCCGACACCTGACCCAGGCAGTAGAAACAACGATCAACATCACGGCTGGCATCCTCGCTAACAACACGGCTGAGCTTCAAGCGGTCCGCCTTGTGACACTTCAAAACGGCCTTGTCCTAGACGTGGTCCTAGCCGACCGAGGAGGAGCATGCCGCATCATCGGATCTAGCTGCTGCACCTACGTGCCTGACAACTCGCCTTCAGTCTACAAAGCCATTGAACACCTCCACAGACTTTCCTCAGAGGTTCACCAAGAACAAGAAGGATGGTCGCTTGGAAGCTGGTTTTGGGACACTTTGAAGGGTTGGGGTTGGAAGTTGTTTTCCTTCATACTGATACCTGTTGTGATATTATGTGGGTGTTGCTTGGGTGTTCAATGTCTACCCCCCTTGTGCAGTTTCGTTTCTAACTGTATGTGCCCAAAGACTTTGGACTTCCGAAATGAGCACATGAGTCCCCTCTATGAAGTAGAAATACGTGACCTTATGGGGATAAATCCGAACTGACAAGTTGGCGAGACATGTTAAAAGGGAGGACTGTGGAATTTTAGTTTACGAACTGAACATCATCTGCGCCAGCTTGTCACCCATGTACAACGTGCACGACAACCATTTTAGGTATCATGGTCTCCCTGTCCACGATCGGTTGCCAGCGCGCCCCTCTGACCCAGCAAGCATCCTCTGCGCACCCTGGCTCCCCCTCCCTCCCTCTCATGAGCCTGACCCTTCCGCATGACCCTGTCCTTGGGAGTCACGCCAGCGCCTGACCAGCACCTCCTCTCCTCCCATGAATGCCCCTCTGTTGATAAACCTTCCCTCCGCACTGGATTGTCCACGCGGCATGAATACCACTCCTTTGATAACCCCTCACCCCGTGTCCGGCTGTCCACACAGGTCCGAGGCCATTGCCTAAGCCGGGAGATACCATTCACTGCCCCTCATTGTATGGAATCGCCCCTCTTCAAAGGACACACTGTTGATCAGGGCTTCCCCACCCCCTGGGATATGATCAGGCGCACACATCCTAAGACTTGGCGAAACACTCAGCTGCGTGATGACCCCCTCCTCTTATCAGCAAGTTGAGGACCTCTATTGTGAAGGTATATGGGGGTGGGATTGACACGAGGATTACGGGGATGTGTCTTTCCTTGTTGTTTACAATGTTCTGATTGTAATAAAGAAAGGTCACATGCCATAAACCAGTGTATAAGAGGCCAGGCCTCCGAGAGGCTGTTAGAGCACCTCGAGACGATACCTTGTTGTCTGATCTGATGTGTTCTGCTCCGTCGGAATAAAACTTCTGTTTCCTGCCTTCTTGTCTCCGGCGCCTGCCTCATTGCTTGGTAATTTGAATGGTACAAGGGCGGTTAGCGCCGGGCAAATCTTGAAAAAGGTCATAGCCCTACCTTTTTCCACAGCCGCATCCCTTTAGCGGGGTGCGAAGACCCCGATGATGAAGCATGACTGCAAGGGGCCTGTTGGTGTGTGAGGGGTATTTTACACAACACTGAGTGTTTCCCCCTTCTCTTTGCCTCAGGTGCGCCTGAGGCGCGCAAACGTGGCGCCCGCTGCACTCGCCCGCTGCGCGACCGGAATATGCACATAATTTACACTACTCCGGGGTTGTGACCCGGGGGGCGTGGCCTAAAAAGGGGCGTGGCCTCTGCTTGTGGCAAGAGGGCGCGAAGGAGAGATTGCAATGAGCGTGCTGCGTCAGCGCTGGCTCCGCTGTGACTGGCAACTAGTTTCCCCAAAGTAAGTTGGTTTAAAAACACAAGTTAATCTGTGACATACATTTTAAAAAACACAAGTAGATCTGTGATAGAGAGTTTTGGGAAATGTGGCTTCTCGCTCCCGGCTTCCGCCTCAGGAGCTCGACTCTAAGCTTTTACCTGGCGCCCTGAATCGGCGTCTTTAGTAGGAGTCGGCTTGGGGGCGTGGCCTAAAAAGGGGCGTGGCCTCTGCTCGTGGCGAGAGGGCGCGAAGGAGAGATTGCAATGAGCGTGCTGCGTCAGTGCTGGCTCCGCTGTGACTGGCAACTAGTTTCCCCAAAGTAAGTGGGTTTAAAAACACAAGTTAATCTGTGACATAAATTTTAAAAACACAAGTAGATCTGTGATAGAGAGTTTTGGGAAATGTGGCTGCTCGCTCCCGGCTTCCGCCTCAGGAGCTCGACTCTAAGCTTTTACCTGGCGCCCTGAATCGGCGTCTTTAGTAGGAGTCGGCTTGGGGGCATGGCCTAAAAAGGGGCGTGGCCTCTGCTCGTGGCGAGAGTGCGCGAAGGAGAGATTGCAATGAGCGTGCTGCGTCAGCGCTGGCTCCGCTGTGACTGGCAACTAGTTTCCCCAAAGTAAGTGGGTTTAAAAACACAAGTTAATCTGTGACATAAATTTTAAAAACACAAGTACATCTGTGATAGAGAGTTTTGGGAAATGTGGCTGCTCGCTCCCGGCTTCCGCCTTAGGAGCTCGACTCTAAGCTTTTACCTGGCGCGCTGATTCGGCGTCTTTAGTAGGAGTCGGCTTGGGGGCGTGGCCTAAAAAGGGGCGTGGCCTCTGCTCGTGGCAAGAGGGCGCGAAGGAGAGATTGCAATGAGCGTGCTGGGTCAGCGCTGGCTCCGCTGTGACTGGCAACTAGTTTCCCCAAAGTAAGTGGGTTTAAAAACACAAGTTAATCTGTGACATAAATTTTAAAAACACAAGTAGATCTGTGATAGAGAGTTTTGGGAAATGTGGCGGCTCGCTCCCGGCTTCCGCCTCAGGAGCTCGGCTCTAAGCTTTTACCTGGCGCCCTGAATCGGCGTCTTTAGTAGGAGTCGGCTTGGGGGCGTGGCCTAAAAAGGGGCGTGGCCTCTGCTTGTGGCGAAAGGGCGCGAAGGAAAGATTGCAATGAGCATGCTGCGTCAGCGCTGGCTCCGCTGTGACTGGCAACTAGTTTCCCCAAAGTAAGTGGGTTTAAAAACACAAGTTAATCTGTGACATAAATTTTAAAAACACAAGTAGATCTGTGATAGAGAGTTTTGGGAAATGTGGCTGCTCGCTCCCGGCTTCCGCCTCAGGAGCTCGACTCTAAGCTTTTGACGCCCACATATCTACGAGCCGTATTTGTGATTCCATGGAAAAGTGTGTGAAGTGGTGCTCCATTGTGGAAATATTGACAACAGCAAATTAAAAGAAAATGCATCCTTACAGGTGAGGGGGTGGGTCACGTGTGGGAGAGATTGTTAATGTTAAATGGGGGAGATAAAAGGACTTACATGCAGGAGAGAGTAAAAATTGTACTGAAAATGAAAGAGACAGCTTGTCAGATATGCAGATAAAGGATTTCAGAGAGATGGAGGGGAGTCTAATTGCATGAGACACTGCAGAGGAAAGTAAATGGGAGAAAGGAGAGATGTATATGCTCTGAAGACCAATACCCTTTCCACAGACCATGGCAATCATTAATTCAAACTCTCACATTTTCAATTCTACTTATTCACACCAAAATTATCGTTGTTGCCAATTTATTTGGTACTGTTAACAGGCACTGGGAAAATAAGTCTGGATTTTTTTAAGTATATGTCCTTTGACATGATCTATATGTCTGGGTTTGATAACAGAAAACTCACAAAGAGATGCCTATATATTTTTTAGAAGGCATGCTGTGTGATGCACAGGCTTTTGGGTAACATGCTTTCATCCACCATCTTAATGTCATAGGCCTCTCCTCTTAGAAAGGAATCTTCGTTACATTTCTTTGGCCACTTCTATGTTGGAGACCCAAACACCATTTCATCTGACTTAAAACACTAATCAACATAATTAAAGAACCGTATTATGTTTTGTACCCATGAAATCTAGTTATTTCATCCAAGCCATTTGGTCACATTTTTAGAAAAACTGTTGTTGTTTTCATCTCTACTGCTACAAAGTCTTCAAGCATGTATTTGGAGAGATGTTATCTCAGTCTGTTCTAGTTGCATTTTATAGTGCCAAGTGTGCGGATTCTAAAACTGCACAATTCAATCCTCTCACCTGCCGGATCCACGTTTTCTTTTTTCCTTTCTGGCCTGGGCCTGCTGTAAGGATTCACGTCAGACACCTTTGAATCACTGCTGGCATGGTGGAGGAAGAGACAGTGTGCTTTATAATAAACCAGCTCTTCTGTACCAGCCCAATACTTTATCTGACCATCCAATTAGCAATTTTACTGCGGTTCCATCTGCATTGAGTTGGGCACAACCAAGGGCCTCATTTATGAGGCTATGCGTCACTTTTACGCCGCCAGTGCGTCACTTTTTGTGACGCACCAGTGGCATAAAAAATGCGACTTGTTGCGCCATATTTACAAAGTGACGCATCTAGGTAGATGCGTCACTTTGTAAACCCCTGCGCCACATTATACCTGCGCCAGGTATAATGTATGCAAGGGGGCGTATTGACACAAGAAAGGTCGTAGAAGTGACGCAGTGAAATCTCTGAGATTTCACTGCGTCACTTCTAGGACGCCGATGCGTCAAAATCTTGCACCTGCCTCTCAGCAGGCGTAAGACTGACGCAAGCCCTTTCACATGGGGCTTGCCCCATGTGAAAGGAAGCATTGCTGGAGTTGTGTCACTTTTGTGACACACTCCAGCAATGCGTCACTTTTGCGCTTACAGATACGTCAGAAATACTGACGTATCTGTTAATCCTTGCGACATGATGAGTCATACATTAAATATGACGCATCAGGAATGTTGCAAGGAGTGCGCACTGAGAAGTGATGCATCGCTGCTTTCACGCAGCGATGTGTCACTTCTCATAAATGAGGCCCCAAGTGTATGCAAAATGGAACTGTGAAGATGCTCCAGTCAGCCTTAGTGGTAAAATGCAGCTCTGCTACAGCTGTGCACTACTCCCTGCCTGAGGGTGTAGAAACCACAGTATTTTTTTTTGTTTTTGCAGATTTATGTAGCGCAAACTCGACCCAAAGGTATTGTTGCGCTTTACATGAGTGCCAGCTACTTACACAAGGACACATTCATAATTTGGTAGGAGCGGGGAGATGAAGGGATTTTTCCAGAATAACAGGATGTTGAGCCGACTCCGAAACCCAGTTCCCCAGCTCTAAAGTCGGCAGCTCTAGCCCTAAGGCTACATCCAGGGCTTTAAGTGGGCCGGGTCTCACAGGGTCTGAGCACAGCAGTGTTTTTTTTTACGGGGGCCTCGAAACGGGTCTCTATCAGCCTCTGTTTTGTGCCCTGGCACAGGTGGTCCTTTTTTTTCCGAACTGCAGTGGCAGCAGGCACATCGATGTGCGCGTGGTGAGCGTTGAGGAGGAAGGGAAATCCTTTAAAGAGAGTCATTTTCTCTCTGGATTTCCCTTCTCTTTTTAGAACTCAGGAGCAGCAACATTGTTGTGGTGTCGCCAGGCCTTTAACTGGAAGTTTTTTCAATATTATATACAATCCGTAGTTGCTGCTTATTTATCTTATGCAACTAGCAACCATTGACAAAGCCAATAGTCCTGACTTGTACCAGGTATGATGTTACATGTTGTATCATATATATGGACGCAATGACAGGAACAGCAAAATACTAGTCGACGGCACACTATGCTAAACACAGATTTTTAGCTTACGTGTTTATAGGCCACGCCCTTAATTACATTGACCACGCCCCTTTCAGAGATCCCCCAGTTTTTTCACCTCACTTAAAGCCCTGGCTACATCCTCTCCCAAATTTGCATTTGTATTTATATAGGTCAAGCTAAAGTCTCCGTAGCGCTTTTTTTGTAGATCATAAAAAAGGACAGCCAAAATAAAGAGGAAAAAAGAACAAGAAGCGAAATTTTAAAGTTCCAGTAAATACGGAGGCCTCAGACATCACGGCGCGCGACTTCACAGCGCGCAACATCACGGCTCGCGATATCATGGCCCGGGACATCACGGCGCATGACATCACAAGCCATGGCTGTACAGGCAGTGGCATCACAAGAAGTGACATCAGATCTATAGCTCTCACGTATATGTTTAGCAGGTCAATTATGTGTAAGTGTGAGCGTATTGCGAGGATAATAGCAGAGTAAGCTATGGAAGATGATATGTGACTTCTACTCTTGGCAATACCCCGGTTTTATGTAACACATCCTGTATATTCATTTACAAACATATAATTTATTGTACTTTTAATATGCATGTGTTGATGTAGAGCGCTCTGCCACCCTGCATTGGAATGAGTAGGGCTATACAAGAAAAAATTGTGGTGCCTAAATTATTTCAACACCTCCTCAGGGCAAGTAAGCTCTATATAAATGCAATTTGCTTTGTGTAAATAGTGGGAAAGACCAACACATCTGATATTCTTACAGTGCATGCATTGCTAATAAACAGGGACTGAACAAAGTGAAAAGCTGCCTCTCAAGTATGTATGAAGTGCCAACAAGGTGTGAGCCTTTGTTTACTCTCCTGCATTTTGTGAAGCTTCTGACTGCTCCCAGCTAAGAGATTCGATCAAAAGGAGACCTGATGGCCCCTCAAATTCGGCCTTTGTTATGGGCCCAGCAGTTTGCTATGGGCCCAGCCAGAGTCTTCAATAAGAAAGCCCCATCCTGCCTGCACGTTGTTGCTTGTTGCAGAAGGAAAAGAAGTGGGGGGACTGACAATATGCAAATGACCCCATGACGTCACGTGCTCAACGTGTCCCGGTGTCTGAAAATTACACCAGGACACGTTCAGCTTATTTCTCTGGGGCCCAGCTTCTTGGCAAGGCGGACGGCGTCCACCCAGTGAAAAGAATGGGGGGACGCCGTCCACACGCGTGTACCCCCAACTCGAGCCCTGCTGTCCACCTAATAGCTGCAAGGGTAGCAGTGGTGCCAGGGGCCGATGAAAGTGTAATACTAATATTATGCACAAGTCCACCGTGGTGATGAGTTTGAGAAGAGAATTCAGGGTTCCTTTCAGAGAGGTTGGCAGCCAATGCATTTAAAAATCATAGTCCAATAAGAAGAGCGGGCACCGCTTGCAAGAGTGACCGAGAAAAAAGCTAAATTCACCAAGGAGTCCACGCTGACAAAGGCAGTTTTTTTTCCCCTTCTAGTTTACTAGGGCTACGGTGTGTTTTTCGTGCAGGGAAGTCTTTGGCTTTTTTTCTAGTGAGATAGCGCCACTTGCTGGCTTAGAGACCCCACTGCAGCCAAAGCATGAGCTGCGCTAGACTTTTCTACCTGCCCTAAATACGATACCGACCACATATAACCTGTGCGTGCTCTTCTCGTTCTGCTAATATCAAAGCGTTTGCAGTCTCAGGCTCTAGTTAGCATTTGCTTCCTCGGTTCTGTTGCTCCCTTTTCTCTCCTCGTTAATTTTTCATCCATTATTTGGAAACTTACCTTAATGCTTCCCTGAGATGTCCTCACCTGTCTTCACCTCTAGCACTATTAATACCATTCTGTCTCTACCGAGTTTTTAGGCTATTTCTAGGGCAAATAGTAGATGCCTGAGCAGCGCGGCATGGAGGTTGCATATCTTTGGTGGAAATTCAAATACTCGAGTGGCTGAGACCTTGGTATCGAATTAAAGTTAAACATATCAATAACAATGAGGCATGTTTTGCTCCAACTCACGTCGGAGAAGAGTAGATTTACAAACCGTGAAGATTTATTAGCAGATTAGTAAAGTTACCAGTTAAATTCTATCAAATTAGTGTCAAACCAATAGTCTCCTATAATATAATTTTCAGTGTAATCCATAGCGAGTGTAAATAGCAAATACCAAGACAGGTTATTTAAAGGTTGTCATATGCAAATCAAGTAAGATTTAGTTTCCACTGAAGGTAAATTCCTTAATTATAAGATAACGATTCAAATTAGATTGGGGAAGTCAAGCAGCAGGTGCCAGCAAATAAAGCCTCTAAATGCAGAACAAGTGAACGTTCAATCACGCAAATAACAGAGCTGAGCGAGAGTGTAGCTCTATGAGCAAGAATAAAATAACCATAGGGCCTCAAGAGAGGAAAAGGGCTTAAGCTCTCGAAAAAGCAGTTGTCGAAGTGCAATAAAGAAGTATGGAAACAGAGATGGTGTGCGCAATGGATTGGGGCAGGGTGGGTGAGCGTGGGGGCGAAGTCCAAGTGGTGACTAAAAAAACTAAATATTCTGTAACTTTTTTTGGTCTTTTAACTTTAGGTAACTACATATAAAAATAGGCACAGCTCAAATGACAAATAAACGCAGGTCAAGTTAATCAGTGGGAAATGCTTTATAGTACATTAGGAAACCTCTATTAGTTAATGCACTGCAGAGGTCTGTGTCTGTGAACAGAGAAGCACAGAACTGAATCCTGGTTGGTGCAGTGGAGAATAGTAACTTGTGCATGCTTAGTGCTATGAGGTCCCAGTCTGTGACAGAAAGGAGTGTGAATATGTATGTAATTATTTTTAACTGGCATTACACACAAATAGGCTGCTTGTAATGTGCAAGAAAAATGATGATAAAAAATTGCTTCCAAAATATACTTCTTAGTAATACCCAGACTGTACATAGCGCAATTTCATTATAGCTGTCAAGTACACATTTTGCAGCTCACTTGGCAACTCCCTTGTAATATTACTCAAAAAGAATAAATCTGTGTCACCAGGAAGCTTCAAGTGGTCTCAAGTGGTTTCCTCACTGTGTGTGGACTGGTGCTTGGATGGCGGTGTGCGTGGACTGGCATTTGGTGATGTGTATGGACTGGTGCTTAGCTGGTGGTGTGCCTGGGCTGGCGCTTGACTGGTTGTGTGTGTAAAATGGATAACACAATTACCAAAATGAATAACCAATTAATTAACATTAATTAACAACCAATTAATAATTAATGAATAATAAATTACTTTGCACATTTAACACTATAACATCTCAACTAAAAAAATATGAATACATAAAAATTAATCAATACATTTAATATAATTAAATTACTTCCCACCCTATTCCCCTACACAACCCATTACAGAACTAAAAACATAAAATTCAAATAAAAAAATGAATACATTTAATATCATTACATTACTTCCCACCCTATTCCCCTATAAACCCACAACCTGCTACAGAACTAAAAGCACAACATTAAAATTTCAAAATAATTAATAACTACAAAAAATGTAACACATATATTAAAAATACAACCAACATTTATACAAAAAATACATAACATACATATAAAATATAAACTAAAATACATAACAATAATAGAAAATAATATTTTTAACAACTATATTTTTGTAAACGATATTAAACACTTTGATATTTTTAAGATCAATATTACTTACCTTAAATCAATATTCTTGACCACCATAATCTTGCTGTCGATATTTCTGACCCACGATATTAATGACTCGATCATTGTGCAACTCGATATTTTGTATTCGATATTCTGTCTCTGCACCCCTGTGTGTCTGTGTCACTGTAAGGGTTTTATTTGTCAGATTCATTTAGTTGTTGACATGCTGGGTCCCTGTTGTGGGTGGGATATGCTCCTTGTCTGTATACATGAGTCCCATTATTGGGTTATAAGGTTATACAGTGGGCAGTGGGGGGGGGGGGGGGGGGGGGGTAAGGCATCATGTGTTGGAAAAGGGGCCTGGAAATATTGAGGAACTGGTGGGCAATTGTAATCTTGCCAACGCCTTGCCCAGGGTCTCCTTCTATTTCTAGGCTTATTCTCCCCCACCATTTTTGTTCATTGTTACTTCCCCATGATTCAGAATCTGTGTATCTGTCATCCAATGAGCTTGTCACAGATAGATCTGAGTTGACATCTGTAGGTATAATATAATCTGGAGTGGAGTACGGGTATACTTTACTGAAGGAATTTTTTTAACATCCTTCCGAAGTTTCTTTATTTTTGACCGTCAAGAATTCTTTGTATTCATTGATTTCTTTATTTATTTCATCTAGCTTTTTTGTTTAAGCTGTGTTGTTGCTTTCTTTTCTCCCTCACTCATTTGTATGTCCACCAGAATGGTTTCTGACAGTCTTTGTGCAGTTTTTATTTTTAAAATGGCCCATTCTCTGGTGCAGTGCCAGGCTATCTGGGCCGATGCTTTTAGAAAGGTGGCATCTTCAAGGAAAATCCTTGGTGCGTTATTGACCAGTAAACCTCTTGGAGCTGCATTAGCTCTGAGATACTCAGTCGCTATCTCTCCATGTCGTATGACTCTTATACTGTTTCTTTTCTTCTATGTTAAACTGTTCCAGTCTTGGTTTTGTGCGAATGTCTATGAGACATTAATGTCGGACAGAAGAAAAAGGACTCCTAGGTTTGGTTGACATCGTAATTCCTGAATGTCAAATCAAAACTTTCGGGCACAATGGACGTAGTGGTAATTTTCTGTTAAAAGTGTCTATCTTTAAAAGATGTGCAAGGGATTCGTTTGATGTGAGGAGGGAGAAATGGAGTTTTGATCAGTTTCTTTCTATAGGGGTCCCAGTATTTCGGTAAATCCTAAAGTATCGGTGGGATGTACAATCCCTGTACACAGCTGAGTGCTGCTTAATCTAGATCAAAACAATGGAGGCACGAGAAGCTATAATTCGGTAAGAACGCTCGGCCTCCCAAACTATCTGAAGTAATTACACTACAGAGGGTTAACCTATCTTTTTTAATCCTTTTATATTTCGTGAGATTGTTGCACAGCCCATAGTATATCTCTTGAGAGTGTGAGATCAACACCCAGGTGAATCAGTGTGATCAACACATCTCTGGGATATTTTATTGGGTCCTAATCAACCGGTACCACTTATGGCCTGCTTCATCATCTGACCCACACTTTACTTACCTAGTTTGGGTGGGAGGGCTGTTAAGTATTACGGTGAGGGGTTCCATGTATATATTGAAGAGTGCAGGTGAGAGGACCTAGCCTAGGGGGACACCTCGGATAAAGGAGGAAGTATCGGAAGTTGAGTTGCTTATTTTTATTTGTTGAGAGCGGTTGCATAGGAAGGATGCAAACCACTACATAAATGCACCATCTGCTCTGATCCAGTGCAGGAAATTCAGAAGAAGCTTGGGGGACACCGCATCAAACAACACTTTTTTTTTTGGTCCTCATTCTGCCAATTGTTGGCAATACACCCTTTCCCTTGCCGGGGGCCGGCCAGGAATGGAGTTGTTCCACTCAAGAAATCTAGTTGTTTCCACTCCCACCCTTCTCTGATATGCCAAACAAAATAAGACGGACAGGACCGACAGCTATTAATTGGCTGAATCATTGGACCCCAGTTTTTTTACTCCAATCGACCAACATTGCCCATGTCTTTTCCCGACTACTGAAGTCACATGCCATGTCCTGTTGACTTGTAAATATAATGTTCTTTTTACATTCCAAGAAAGGGTGTGGAAAACCTGATTTCCAAGCTCTACAAATCTTCCGTCTTCCCAGTAAAATCACATAATAGATAAGTCTTTCAGCCTTTTTGTTTATGGCAAGAGTACTATCTTGGCATCTTCCGAAAATTTAAGTAGAGGGCTTACCTCCACCTATACTCCTATAACCCTGGACAAAAATTTACAAATCTCCGTCCAAAATGTAGTAATCTCTGGGCAAGTTAAAAACATGTGATAATCGTCTGCTGAGGGGTCTCGACATCTTGAGCAGACATACTGTGTTCCAGAAAGTTTTGCAAATTTTGCTGGGGACCAATATACCCTGTAGAGAGTAAAAAGGTGGTTGCGTTTAAACCATAAACATAATCACTTTGACCTATTGGCACACATGATGAGGGTGTAAATAAATAGGCATCTTTTATTTTATAGGCAGATTCCAACAGGAACACATACCAATGAGGTAGGCGATTCTAGATTTCATTGAATAAATGAATGCTTAGCTACCATGGGCACACAGGATAAAATGTATATTTTCAATTTCTCCTTTTTCAGATTTTCCCCTGAAGAAGGTATCATAGAGGTACCAAAATGCATTGGGCGTGTTAAAAGTCAATGTTTAACTAAATTTCAACTATGGAATGATAATTTGTTACAAAGCGCAAATGAAGATTTATGATTTTGAATTCTCAAAATGATGATGATGAACTTATGATATGATTTGCATATGAATTCTGTTACAAAACAAAGATAATTAAAAAGCATGAAGAATAATGGTATTAAGTATTGATTTTGAATGATAAACTGATTAGGTGTGGGAAAACACCAAATGAACAGTGCTTGATTTGACTAACCGTTGGGCTAGTCCTAACCACATTTTGAACCAAGGAGTGACAACCCTTTATAATCATAGCACCAATAACAAGGAGGTTACAAAAATTAAAAAATCAAAAGGAGTGCACCTCACTCACCTACCATTGCGTTTAAGAAAGGCAGGTTTGACTATTTCCCGGAGCAATGCGAATGAAGCCATCCAGGCCTCACTCAGAATCATGTTGACTAATTCATCGCCCCAGAGCTTTTGGATGTCCTGATCCAGATTGTCCTCTGCTTCCACCAAAGTTTGATACCACAAAGCAACCTCTTTCTTAATGATACCAACTTTCATTGCTTGGTCTAACCAGGAGTCATCCCTCTGCTACTCCCAAACTTGACTGGCCCACCAGGTTGAGAGTTGGTAGAAGTTGAATCTGGTTAATTGACCTCGTGTACATAGGGTCAAAATTTCCTCAGCTGACCAAGTCAGTTCCCATCCTCAAATCTCCCCACCTTGAAATTCCCGCATGCTGCAATGGTAGGCTGAGTTGATTGTTTAAAAAAATCTGAAGTTCCTGGAGAGTCCCAAATTGGTGCATTCCCTGAATAATAAGATACTCCTAGATTTTTTCGTATATATACCAAAGTTTTCACTGCTTGTAACAAAATCCTCAGTCTTACTTTCTTAAAAAAATGTGGGTCCCCAAACTTAAAAAGGAACTGCTCTTGTCCATCCCTCAGTTCTCTAAGCATTGCCCCGTAAAGGGTGCCTATTGTACAATCGTCTGGTTTATTTAACAACATCCGAGAATTCTTGAAGTGGAAAGCATAGCCATATGCCAACAAATCAGGAAGTGTCTGTCCCCCCTTATCCAGCCTTCTCCTTAGTCTTTTCCACGATATGCGAGGGCCCTTTGAGGCCCAAATAAAACTACAGATTTTTCCCTGTAGTTTTATTACCTCACCTTTATCAAATGATAGGGGTATAGTATTAAAAAAGAAAGTGACCTTTGGCAGAACAACATCTTAATCAGACCTACCATACAAACTGAGGGGAAGATTTTCCCACCTAACCAGCAGTCTCCCTACCTCCTGGCTAGTCTTCCTCCAATTAACAGTGGTCACATCTGCTAGTTTCCGCGTGATTGTAAAAAAAAAAATTAAGTCCTCATATAACCTCCATACTATTGTATAAGCATCCTCTCGATGGCAGCAACCCAAATGCTTATAACTTAGAGGGTCTGATCTCAGCTAATTTTCTATGGGGGCAAACCCACATTGCACATCGTAGATTGACCAAGAGGTGTAATCATTGGACAGTTCTTTAAACGATTCTGCCCACCCTCCACCTTACTCCTGATCTAATAATCCCCCAAAAAGGGAGTCGAAAAGACTAACCATCTGCCTGCCACTCTCTCTGATCATTCTGCGGTGTGTCTTTCTTTGAGGCTTCAGGACAGAAGGGGCACAACAAGATGGACCCTGGATCGGACAATCTTGCTTCGAAGGACACTGATAGGTCTAGGAGGATGAGCAGGTAGCACCTATCTGTGTCCAGAGAATTATGTATATTCTCTGCTATAGTCAGGATAGCAGCTCCCTAGCTGCATCCCTTCCTGAAGCTGGATCGGTGTGAGTCAAGTAGGTTGTTGGTGCAAATGTGTTGGTTGAGTTGGGTGAGAACACATTTTTCAAGAAGTGTTCCGGGTCAGCGTTAGTTTTGGTTTTTAGCAGTGGGGTGATTTGGCCCAGGTTGAGGCAGTCGGGCTTAACCCCATTTATCAAGGAGCTGCTTACAATGTTGGTCCAGAGAGAGGTTAAGGTGTGTTTAAGACTTTTTTTTCTACAGGTGGGGCTTATTTGGTTTGTTTAGAGGTTTGGTGGTGAATGGTTAAGAAGACTTCTCCGGGGTGATTTTTTGCTTTATCTAGTGTACTGCTGAAGAAGGTGGCATTCTCATTATATGTTTTTTGTATTTTCTCATTTCCACTTTTCACTGCTCTTCTTTCCGTGTTGAGGTTTTTGTTAAACCATGATCAAGACTGTCTCTCGTCTTTTTTAGTTTCAATGGGCTTACTTCATCTAAGGTGGCTTTCATCGTTGATTTGTAGTGGGTTGTAAGCTCATCTGTTGTAAGATTGTCTGTGTGTAGGGGGAGTAGAGAGCTAACTATTTCTTCCACAATGGTTAGGGGGATCTGGTTGTTGTATCTTGACCATTTGAGAGTGTTGTTAGATCAGTTTGGGGATGCTTCTGTTTAGTTCAGATAGAATCGGATGATGTGGTAATCTGACCATTTCACTGGAAGGATCTTATCAATGCTTACTGCTTTATTTGGGGCTATGATGACATCCAAGGATGAACCTTAGTTGTGAATTTGCCCCTTGTAGTGTTGGGTGAGGACTTTGCTGTGAGGGAATTCATTTGGATTAGAGTGTCCTTCTTATTGTTTCAGCAGAGGTAGAAGTCACATAGATTACGTTATTACTGTTGGAGAGAATGCACTGTGTTATTAGATCCAATAGGTGTTCACAGAAGGAGAGCATGTTTTCTAGTGGGTGGTAGTGGAGGTGATAGTTCATAATTGTATTGCTTTTTTGTGTTATGGAAGTGCTAAGACATTTGAAAGTGGGTTAGGAGAGGGTGACTGTTTCTGTTATGGTGAGGCTGCTCTTGTGGATGATGGCAATGACACTACTTTGGCGAATTTCTCTGTCTTTCTTGATGGAGAGGTCTGCAGGTACCAGAAGGTCAAGGATTGGATATGAGGATTCATTTATAAAAGTTTCTGTGATGAAAGCAATGTCAATATCATCGTTGAGGATTGCTTCAGCCAGCTCTGTTGCATGCTTGTTTGCTGACCAGCAGTTCATGAGCATGCAATTCGTACTGCTGGTGCTAAAGAGCTTCTGAGAGGGAGGGTGCCTTAGGAATTTCTATGAATTGGGCTGGCGGGCTGGCATTCCAAGGAGGGTTTATTTCTCTACCCATTCTAGTGATCACCTGTATCTTGAAGGAATGGATGTCCATGGGTGTCATAAGGTCGTATGTTTTTGCTAAATCCGCCACCTTGCTTTGGGACATCTGGAGGCTAACCCTACATAAGCTGAGGGCTAAACCTACATCAGCCTCTTCCACTGGAGCCTGGGCACTAGTATGTTTCTTAAGTTTTCCAAAGACTCAGAAAAGTTTCAGTTCATTTGTACTAGTTCACTTGGGTTCAAGTTAACAATCAGTCAATCTTCACTGCAGCACTCCTATTCACTGGGAATGTTCAAGCACTTTTTGTTGATCAGTCTTATGTGCTCTTGTGTCAGGCCCACTTTCAGCAAAATCCATTCCGGAGGGGAGTACATTTGACTAAGCACTCATGTTCTATTTGATCTCCTTATTGTGGCTGTTCGTCCTCACTGTAACTTTGGTCACTTCTCTCTTCTTCATCGTTGACTGTCTCTGGTACACACCTATCTGTCACAACAGCTCTTAGTGTCCCATCCTACTGTGGCTACTTTTTTTCTGCTCGCCCCCCATATTACTGCCCTGCTAGGCCTTTCTTCTGGATCAGATCTGTTGTTTACAGTTACTTTAGCTTGATGCACTGTGGCTTATCTTGGCTCATTCATCAGAGGCTCAGCACTTGTTTAATGTTGATTCTGAGATACTTGGGCACATTATTCTCTCCTCTTTGCACCATCGGGGTACACTGTAGTTTGACTCAGTAAATCCCCAAAATGGGGAGAGGATGTGGCCTAATGGCTAAGGCGGTCATCCTCGAACCTGGGGAACCGGGATGGAGTCTCAGCTGGGATACTAAACATCCTGTGATTCTGGGCAAATCACATAATCTCCCCGTACCTAACAAAAAATGAATGTATCCGTCTATAAACCAACTGGAGCTCACGTAAAGCCCTCTGATACCTTTGGGTCTAGTTCTTGCTATATAAAAATACCCCCTCCCCCCCCAAAAAAAGAATCGCCACCATTTTATCTTTGTTCTCCATGCCGTACCGTAGGATGGCCATTTTGTTTTGTGCAGTCAGTGTACTTTGCTTTTTCCATAGGCCTGCATGAGTTCTTTGTTGTCCATGTCTTCACCCTTGGTGGCCATGTGCCCGTAAAGCCATTTTGCATTGCCAGTGTGTTTCTTTTCTTCAGCTTTTCAAAGCCAGACATTTTCCAAGGACATTGACAAAGGACATGGATAGCAGAGGCCTATGCCTTGTTTTCTGTTTTTTTCTATGATGTGAGTCTCATGTGTCTCGGTATTATTGTAGTATGTATTTACAGTGTTTTAATGCATTTTTTCATTTCCCCTGCACCTCCTTGCCTCCCGTAGAATTTCTCATAGTCCATAGGATGTAACAGCACTAACTGTTTTAAATTATTTGATGTTTCCCTGCATTCTCGCCTGCCATATGCGCACACCAGCATTACTTTTTTTAAAGGATTATTCAAGTTTTCCCTGGCTTGCCCTGTACTCAGCACCTGCCATAGGCATAGCACACCAGCAATAAATATTGTAAGGATTATTCCATTTCCCCCAGGCCTACCCTACAACTGCCACCTACCACAGGTGCAGATCAGCAATAATTTTTTTTAAGGATTATTCCATTTTACCCAGGTCTGCCTTGCACCTGCTTTCTGCCATAGGCCATAGGCACACTACAGCAATACTTGTGTTTAAGGATTATTCCATTTCCCCCCTGCACTCCCTGCCTACCACAATGATTCGCATAGGCCTTAGACACATATAAAGTAACTTTCCAATCTGTATATTATTTAAATATTGTGTTATTATGTTTGGGAATGGATACACTATTGTTAATTATGTGTGATATGACCTCACTAAATTATATTGTCTGTAGGTTCAAACTGCAAATGTCATGTTTAACTGAATTTATTTCCTGTGTGCTTGCTTTTAGGTGCACAAGAGACATAATCAGAGACAGTACAGCCAGATAGGAGGCCAGAAACGATGCACACCAGCTGAGTCCTCCTCCGCTTCAGCTAAGAGGCAACTGCAAGAGCTAAGAAAGGACTTGAAGATGGCCCCAAAGAAATGTGTCCCTTCCAAGAAAGTAGCCAGTGAGGAGAAGAAGAAGAAGCCTATTGCCACCACTGGCCTGCGCCTTTTTCAGGAAATGTGGTTTACTTGCTGAACCCTCCTTTGGGTAGCAAAAAACTGAGATGAGCACTGCTGAATCATCAACACCACCAACCCAACTTAAGGCTAAACCATAGCCCATGTCTCTTAGCAATGCAGCCATTGCAGTCATGGTCACTAGCAGTGAGTTTGAACTGAATTTGTTTAATCTACAAACTTGTAATCAATCATCACAGAAAAGTGGACAACAGGAACTGCAGCCAGCAACAGTTTTTCCTGAAGTAGGAGCAGAATAGGAGCATATTCAGTGCAGCCTGCACAATTGTCACAGTCAGAAGCACCAGTCTCCTGCCTCAAAACATGGAGAGATTAAACATAATAAAAATGAACCAACACTTTATACCACAAGATTACACTCCTCCTGAAACAGAACAGGAGGAGTATGAGAATGATAAGTCAGACTCAAGTTTGTTAGCTGATGAACTTCTGGGCAAACCCTCTAAGTTTGAGGATGAACTCTACTTCCCTGATGAAGCAGGCTACAACAAAACTTTCATATATTGTTGTCTAATTGCTTTACAAAAAAGAAAAAAGGGGGATATCAAGGAACATTTTTATTCGTTCTTGTTTGACTTACGCAGCTTCATCTATTAACATATATGGAGTAGACCCGTGTGCACAAAAGAAGCCTCCCCCATTTGCTTAAACAACATGAAGACAGTGCTTCCCATCCCTATCATTCTTTTTTCATTCTCTATCTGGGCACCTGCTGTCAGAAAAAATCGTTAATAACAGTAGAGTTCCACTGTTTGTTACTTCCATGGGAAAAGAGAAGATATGTTCAGTGCAAACACTTGCCCCAATGAGTGATATATGAGTGCTTGATGATTCATGTGGTGGCTGGGAGGATGTTGTAAGTAATTTGTAAACTTGATTTGGAATGTTTAAGTCCAATGGATGATTCTGCTTGAATGATTACCTTGCTTTCACATTTCACCATCATTATTTACAAGGTCCATGCCAGCCTTTTCCTATACTTCTGTTTTTTCTGGTTCTTCAGAGACCAGTCAGTTTAGTTCACAAAACTATACAAAATGCCAAATTGCTCTTCTTGTTCATCAAAACTACAGGTCTATCTCATTCGGGTCGGGAGGGAAACTGGAGCTGGGACGGTCATGTGACTACCCCTACAGCCCGAAGACGGAAGTTACAAACAATGCCTGTGGGAAACAAGCAAAATGACTCAAAGAGGCCTACTGCTGTGGACTGTATAGAGGTTTTTTGATGTGAAAAATGATGAGTAGTGTTCTGGCTCAAATGGCAATAAAATTCTAAGTGGTTGTGGTCTGGGGGACTGTCACTGGACACTTGTCGCATGATGGACACATATAGTTGACATTTGTGCAATTGATCAGCCAGGTACATGCAGCTACTTGTCTGGGATTGGTGGCAAAAGATTGTTCTCACTTCCAAGTTAATCACACACAGCTGCACCAGCTTATACTCTGCCCTCTTGAGTTTCATCTACCATGAAGCTTACTTTCTCCTTGACTCTACAATATTAACACATACTTTTTTCATTTCACAGTCCTTCTCTTCTTCTGCGCGAAAGCTACATAACACTCCTGCTTACAAAACCGGCTCAGCTCTGCATCCAAAATGGAAATTCTGGGAAGACGAAGGCAGATTTACTGACCATTTTGGCGTTTATGTATGAAGCATCATTTTATTTTTCTTAAGAATAGCATTTTGTAGAACTGTGTGGGTGCTCCCTATTTTGTATTTTTTCACAAAAAGTAAGATAAAATAACTTGGGACTCTGGGGTTGAAGGAACATTTGCAATTCATTTGGTAACTGATCTGTGTCATTCCATCCACAATAGATTGAATGATGTGACACTCATCAACTTCTTTGTCTCACCTTTCCCCAACTCTCCCTACCATCCATTTAATAAACCACTAACCCTCTTCCCCAAGGTTGTGTGATTTATTGAGGTATGACTTATTAATTTGCACCTTAAATGGATCATACAACTGGTGAGGCAGATGTGGTGAACAAGACACCAACTCATATGGACTATGCTGTTATAGGATCTTCTGAACAATAGCCAATCCCAGCCCTACTGTCCCCACCTAGACATGAAAGGGACATCATCATCATAGAGAAGAGTCTAACATAGAACAATGTCTTTACCAGGCAGCACTAGTGTACAGTATGGCCTGATTCACAATTGCAAAATAAAGTTACACTTTTAGTGTAAGTTTACTACCAACCAGTAACATTGTGAGTAGTAACTAACTATTAGTGATAACAGTAACTCTTTTTAGAAGGATAGGAGTTACTTACTACTCCCAAAGTTACTACTACTAAAGTTAAGTTATTGATGGAAAGGTTACTAGGCATACATTTATACAGCAACAGTAAAGTAACACCAAAGGTGTAACTTAGTTTACCTTTCTGAATCAGGTCTTTTTTTGCTTATAAAACCTATCCGAAAAATATACACAATTGGTTCTTTCGGGTGATTACTATTTCTTCAAAAAATTGACTTAATCTGCAGTCTAGTCATGAAATAGACCAATTAATCATAACAACCAAAAACAAACAACCATTGATGGTATTATATGAGCTTTTATAAATTGCATCATTCATAAATACCCAAAGTAAATTTTCATAAGGCTGTCAAAACAACATATGTGAGAAATATAGAGTGCAGAATGGTGCCATTTTGTGCTCAGTGACTCAGTGGTGGTGTATAATATATACAAAGTGATTGGGGCAAGAGGGGCAAAGAATTTGTAACGGCCAGGAATGCAAGTGTGTCAAATAGAGATGCGGTCTGGATAACTGAATTTCATCGCAAGATCTTTAGATTGGTCCGTTGGGATATTTGTTGACGTTTCAATCCTAGTACTGCACTACTGTTAGGTCACTGCGGGTCTTCATCAGGACTGGGGCAATGAGAAGACATACTAAAGAAACCCAGACTGAATCTGAGATAGTTACACCATGTAGAAGTCTTCATAAAGGTGAGGCTTGCGGCCAGAATTGGAGGTCTTCATGATAAATTCAACCTTCCATGTATGAACAAGTCGGGTCGGAATCACCCGACAGTACGAACATTGAAACTTATCAGATTCCATGTAAAGCAACCACAATTAATTGAGGGGGGCTCTGAGGACCCCCAGTCCTGGGAAGCGACACCCCCAGGGGTTTTAAAATATTAATTGAGGGGGGATCTGAGGCCCCCCAGCCCCGGTGATCGCCACCTCCGGGGCTTTTTGAAAGTGTTGGAGGAGGGCCGCGTGGCCCCCCTCCTGGAGCCCAAGGTGGACCTGGGGACCGCCACCCCCCAGGGCCGGCTCCTGCAGTGTCCTAGGGGGCATAGCCCTGAGACAATACCCCACTACCCCACCCTACCCCACCCACCCTGTCATTGGAAACTGCTTTCCTATTAGGAAGAGAGAGCAGGTTAAACTGCTCTCTCTTCCAAATGGGAAAGCAGACTGCTTTTTCTCAGGGGGAGCAGCATGTTAGTCGTTCTCCTTGAGGAAAAGCAATGCCGGTTCCCGAAGGACGTGGGGAGCCGGTTGGGACCGTGGGGGCATTGGGGCCCCCTCTACGGTCCCCAACATTTTGTGTAAGTCCCGGGGATAATAATAATTAGTGATAGGGGATTTTTTTTTACAGTAAAATGGTATGGTCTTTAAAGCTCCGGGGACCACCCCTGCCACAACGGAAACACTGCAGGAACTGGATCTGGGCTTGGCGGTCTCCAGGGCTCTAAAGGGCACCAGGGGGATGCCTACACAGCCCCCACAGCCCCCCTCACACATGGATGCGAAAGTGGCGCAAGGGGGTTGTAAATCTGATATAGTGTTTTGTTTTACTTTGCTTTCCTTTCTGTTTTGTAGAGGATCCAGGGTAAATATAATGGTTTTTGTACAGCCAGTACCTTTCAACCCTAACCCCAAACGGCTTTCTGCCTGTTACCATAGTAACAGTTCATAGAACACTTACGTGAGCACAGAGATTAGAAGTTCACCACCCTATGTTGCTAATGGCGTTGTACTTTTAAAGTTTTGGATTGGAACCGTTAGTTGTAGCTATAGACTCTGGTACAGATCTGGTAAAGAGTTAGTCTCAGAATTATACTTCAAATTATAAATATCATTTCTATTGGGGATTGCTACCCCCCAAAAAAAGACGTATATATTTTTTTAAATTAACTTTTATTAAAACAACAATAAATAACTGGAAACATAACTTAAAGATAACAATGCAATAAAGAACTAGTAACATAACTTTAATAAAACAATATAAGAAACAAAATGTGATCTGGACTCCAATCGACGTATGGTAAGTAATCTGCAAAACAAAAAAGAAAATTAGTGTTTAAAATTAGATCGATGTGACTTAATAAGGTCATACATTACAAGTCAAGGTAACACTAGGATTTTACGTGTGCAGTGTGCAGTTGGAAATCATTTTAGGACACTATTGTAAATTTCCAGATTCATGGCCTTATATAAGTATAAATCACTATGTTCTTATAAAGGCATAAGAATCATAACCATATTTAGACTCATGCAGTCCAAATATGGCAGGGCTACTTCCACTAGTTCCGAAAATCTGCAACGATTTCTTTGAAAACTTGGCTTCAGCAGCTAGGTACTTTCCCTTGCTCGAGAACTGACTTGTCCGAGAACTCATGGAGTTTTCAAAGAACTGAGAGTCCTTAATGACATTCTATGTCCACGTTTACGTCAAACCTTGGCAACTTCAAGGTATAAATATTCCCACACTTGCCTTAGCAAACACATGGTGGTTTGGAGCAGTTCGACTATCTACTGGCCTGACGCATCTTGCTACAGCAAGTGCCGAAGGAAGCCGGCCCTCCAGCAGACGCGCTGAGAGAGACCCTGTCTTTTCCCCTGCCGAGAAATCCAGCTCCAGTGTTTCCAAGCTACCCTTGCGAGTTATGGGGAAATCGAGTCTAAACTAAGGTACGGAGCTGATTAGACCCTTAGAAAAACCTTGGGCAGAGTCTTGGCACAAGAATACTACATTTATGCTACACCTCACTTACTTCTTCCCTCGTACTAAGCTTAGGTTAGGTACATCAGGGTAGGCGTACTTTAGAAGCACCAGATGGGTACTTTAGTTATTTATGTATGTATTTATCTATGGTTTAGGAACCATATAATGCTCTTACGGTATTATTTTATTCTACTCTTTCTACTTTAAGCATTATATTTTACAACCAGTTTTACGATTGTAGCAGTTTATTTCTTATGCTTGAGAAAGAAGACTGTTCAATAAAACCTTTTTATTGAAAACGCCCGTCTATCTATTTCTCTGCAACTCTGGTGAAACGAAGCATGCACGGTTGACTGAGAGAAATATCTATCTATTGTTTCTACGACTCTGAAGATACGTTTTATCTTGGGGAAACAAAGTTGTTATGTTTATGCTGTTGTCAGAGACTAATCCCTTCTTGTTTATTCGAGAAAGTTTCTAGTGACCTCTGAGCTAGCTGGCACACACAATTAAGTCTAGTATATTCGATAGAGACCTAGTCAACCTCAGTCCTACGTCTAATCTATAGGATATATCATTCCAATGCGCAGAGTCTTTTGGGAAAATAGGAACAACACTACATGGCGCCCAACGTTTAGTAAGGCACTAATTTAACACTAGATACTAGAGTAAGTCAGTCATGCTGTTCACTGAGACCCCTTTATCCTGTAACGAGTGGGTTAAAGGATAAAATATCCGCCATAAACTGAGTAGGACGAAAAATCCTATGTATTACTTTTTGTTTTGTTCAACGTTGAAGGATACAGTGTTCCAAAATATTGTGCACCTTATCAGTATTTCCTTGAAACTTGCTCTGCAAAACTTCTTAACAAAATGTGGCTCAATGGTTAGAGCGGCAGACCCTGATGCAGAAGTCTAGCCCGGGACCAGGGTTCAATTCCCCGCATTGGCGGGTCTTGGGCTAAAAATTCCACGGACCTGATAATTCTCGCCTCGGTGCCTATTCCAATCATGGAGTCCCACTCTGCAACTCTGGGCAATAGCTTGCTTAATCTCCACAACGGCCCCCACAACACTAAGGATGCCTGGCCTCCACCTTGGGGGTGCTCAGGAGTGGACGCCTCACAGGGAAAGCCAGGATGGGTTCCACAGCGGTATTCGCACAAGCGCCTTGAGACCCTTGCGGGTGAGTAGTGCGCTATACAAGTATAAAAAAAAAAAAAAAATGTCAGACCATGACAATCCTGGGGGCAGTGGATCTGCAAGAACTGCAGCCCAACAGGTTTTAGACATTACAGGTTTCAATTAAACCGATGCGGATGCTATAATAATCCCTGAAAACATAAGAAAAGACACAGCTATAAAGCTTATAAAAAATGGCTTATCACCGAGAGGTGGTAGAGTAATATTTGTCATAGAGCCACATGAATATCGGCAAACATAGGTATTCTATTCATGGATTGTCTTTCCACATGCAAATCCAACAACACATGTGTTCCAATACTATAAGATAGAGGGACATCCTGCGGAATACGCTCCTTTCGAGGACGTTGAAATTCCAATAACTTACCAAGAGCATCAGCTCTGTTTTAAAGTGCCCTACAACATCAAAATCACATTACCAGGCTCGGTCCACTAGGTAGACCAGGAGCTACATGGCCGGTACTAACCAGATATACACCACATCCTGAAATTGAAAGAATGTCAGATGTAGAACTGTTAGCTCAGCCAAAACAATTAATTAAAATACATAGACTATTGGTACAATATGTCATGAGGACTTTAACAGTCCAACCTGCTATAAGAATTCCACCACACACCCTTATCAGGGGAACAAAAACAAAATCCCACCACAGACAATACAGTAATCGGTTAATTGCCTGCAAAAAGGGAACAAATTCCATTTTGGTTAGCCCAGAAAATTGCTCAAATAGAGGCAGTATATCCCGATAGTACACCTCATGAGAAACACAGGATTCTAACAATCTGTTTACCAATGGGGATTGCACCCCACGTGGAGGACTGTGACACTTGGGGTACAGTCTTTGCTTCAATCAACACAAAAACACATGGTGTAATACCAGACGTTCTGACAGATTAAAAATTAATACGGACCAGAACCAGCCTTGAATCTTGGTATGAAATTACTGAAAGATTTCATACAGGTCTCAGCTATCTTATTAGCTAACATTAAAGGTGAAGCAGCATCAGTGGCAATCCGCCAAAAATTAAAAGAACTTGATAATAATGAGCAACATTATGAACTTGCCAGAATTATTGAAAAATCCTATGAAAAACTAGGAAGAGATAGTTTGGGGGGAAACATGTAAAACCCAAACTAATAGGAAATCCTGAAAAAGTTTTTATCAAAAATAATCTAAATACTCCTAAAAAGAAATGGGAAATAATAGACAGTCACTACCTAAAGAGAAGCAGTCTCAGTCCAGAGTTAGATCTCCTCAAAAGGAGCACTCTGAAAAGAGGTATAACCTCAGAAATAGGGATAATTTAAGAAAAACTGATAAATATCAAGATACTGATACACGATCCTCTCGTACCTTTGAGACTTCCTCGCAGAAATCCGAAAGAAGAGGACAATCAGAACACAAAGAAGAACGCGTGAAGTCCAAAGACGATCAACACGTTCTAAAATATAAGAAAACTCAATTCTCCAAAAAGAAGGTAGCAAGTATTAAAATCAGACAAGCCGAGGATCTTGAGGACACAACTCAAGAATGGGGAGTGGGCCCAGACAATGCTGGACAGCACAGCAGAGGTCACTATAGCTCACAGGATCCTGAAAAAGTATCTGGAGACAGTGGATCTGAATGAACATATTCAGGTTGAAACTGCCAATACCAGGGTTAGTGTACCCCACAAGTTATATGAAGTAACACTCCGAATAGAGGGGGATATGCCTAGGAAAATAAAAGCACTCTTTTGGGAAAACCTATCCGAGGGTTATGACATCCTTCTGGCTGAAAAAGACTGGCCACCTGAATTTGTCAGGGAGTGCCCACATGGCGAAGAAATCGTTATGCAAGCCTTCCCTAATCATATTCCTATTCATAAAAAATGCACCTATGCCAGAAAATGGGCTGTGGCCCAAGCTCCAGCATTTTATAAAAATCATGTAGGATGGGAGGAGGATTCTCCTCACCATAAAATTCAGTTAAAAAATCAACCTACTGCTTAGAGGCAGTATCTACTAAAGCAGGAAGCTTAAAAAGAAGTCCGGGAGAGCTTAGATAAAGTTGAATACCAAGGGGTGATTGGAACATGCACCTCGTCAATGAACAATCCTTTGTTTCCTGTCTCCAAACCAGTTGAAACATATCGTCTAGTTTTGGATTACAGACATTTAAACTCTTGTTGCAAAACTTTTGCAGTACAAAATTCCCACAGTGCAGCGCTAATGAATAACATCGTTCGCACGAAATACAAAACGACATTAGATATTTCAAACAGTTTCTTCTGCACCTGAAAGCAGGTACTTGACCGCATTCTCAATAATGGGGACACTACAACACTTTTGTCGTCTCCCCCAGGGGTTCAAGAACAGACCCAGATTACTTTCAGCCAGAGTAACAGAGTTACTTTAAACGTATGATGATGAGGCATTATCTTATCTCGATGACATTTATCTTACAGATGATGATTTGGACAGGCACTTGAACAGGGTGAACACCATAATACTTGGATTCGCCTCTGAAGGGTATGAATTCAGTTTTAAGAAATCAAGCATTGCCCACCTCAACGTCCTGTTCTTGGGATACAAACTTTCAAGTGAAGGCAAAAGCATGGCAGCAAACATTTTAGAAAAATGTGCGTTGCTCCAACCTCCAAAAACGCTGAAAAACTTACAGTCAATTCTAGGATTCCTAAATTTCGCAAGAACTTACATTCTGAATTACACAGAAAGGGTTAAACCTCTCTACGAACTAATCAAACCTGATTTCAAATCTACTAATTGGACTAAAAAACACACAGAAATTTTGCGTTCAGTACAAACAGACATGTTGGCAACAACACACTTACAAACACACGACAATGTACGCAACCTTGTAATCTGAATCATCCCAGGGAGATGCGGATTCACATACCTAACCTTTAATGAAGGTGAAAAGGTACCAATAGCTTACAAATCACACTTGTAAACACAAGCTGAAATGAAATTCACTTCAACAGAAAAAAATCTGACTGATGTTCAGACTGCTGTAGGAAAGGAGAGAGCCCTCACACAGGGTAAACGCATTAAAGTCGTTACACCTGTACCTGCCTTAGAGGCAGTTACAAAGGCAAGCATTTAAAATTCAAAAGCTCTACATCCAAGATGGATACAATGGGTTAATTCTCTTGCTGCAACAGACGTTGAATACGTTTTTAACCCTTTACTTGAAGACACAGGAATTTCTCCAATACGGACAAGAATGTCCTCTGCCTACTGAAGTTCTGCCTCTAGAATAATACGGCTGTATAATATATACAGACGGATCAGCACAGCCCGCAATTGGGGGTAAACAGGCCTATAGTGCAGCGCACGCGATTGTTAAAGGTCGCTGGCGCGATGGTAAATTCAAACCTATGGTCACAAAAACTCAATCTCTCGGAGATTGTACAGCTCAGCGAGCTAAATTCCAAGCTTTCAAGACGCCGCTTGAAAATACCGATCGCGAATTCCCCACACCCATAGTGTGCGATTCGTATTACTGCGTCCAGCCTTTCAATGAATATCTGCAGAACTGGGTTCAAAATGGTTTTAAAGACGGTGGCACAATCAATCATAAAATGCTTTGGGAACAAGTAGTTCTTTTACAGAAAGAACTACAAAAGACTCACATGATCTATACACTGAGTCATCAGCGTGATGGTGTTCAAGTTGAAACGAATTCATTGGCAGATGAAGCTCGAAGGCAGCTGTGCCGTAGATGCGATCAATCGTTCAAAAACAACAATAGAAGGTGAAACCATGCTCACTGTCAATGCCACGAGCAAAGGCAGCAGAGCCGCGTTACCTCTAAATTATCCACTCAAGTATACATACATAATTGATGCAAACTCTGTTCCTTTTGCTCGAATCCCTGGAGTGGGGATAGGGTAATTCCAAACAGGAACCGGAGAGGTGCTCTGATTCACAAAGCACATATGGGAGAGGGTCTGATACATCAAGGGATCTCTAAATCTCTATTAGAATTAGAAGAAATGTAATGGTGGCCAGGGATGAAAGCTCACGTATAGGAATTCGCAAATAATTGCAATGACTGTTACACATATCACAACCTGGAGCACCACCAGATTCCTGACTACAGTGCAGCCAGCCCAGTACAGACACCACTGTTAGACAGCATAAGGCTATCTACATGCGGACGTCCGAATGGACTGATGCAGTCCCACAAATATTAAGACAAAGATTAATTTTTGATGTAGCCTCAGCGCTCGGCTGATGCCCCGAACTGTTATAAAAGATTTGCAAGTCTTTATCGGCACATACGCAATCGGCACGCTACATTCTGACCAGGATCCTGCGTTTAGCTCTAGGGCTTACAAAGAGGCCATGGCCAGCTTGGGCGTTGCATTGCGATTTTCGAGTCCATTCCATCCTAAGGGAAATTCGGTTGTGGAGAGAAAAAACCGTGACATAAAGCAATCTATAACAGCTAGAGTATTAGGTTGGGGTGATGGGTGGGTCAAACATCTAATAAATGTCCAACGTAGTCTTAGTAACCTGCCAAGAAATTCTCTGGGTGGAATCACTCCTTATGAAATCCTTTTTGGTACTAGAATGTTGGTTGAAGATCTCGATCGTCACACTCCAGTGGTGGAATAAAACCCTTTGATATCAAAGATCGTTTGACTGTTTTACAGGACATAAATGAAACAAGAAGAAGTGTAAGCAATACCAGCGAAAAGCCAATGACCACTGAAGAAAAACCAACTGTCCCAGCAAGACCTGTCTGGATTCCAAAGATGAGGGATGTGGTCAGGGAGAAAATAGCGGACAATAAGGAATTTTGGCCTTCTTACAGAAAACCAGTACCTGTACTAGCAATCCACGGATCAAGACAGTACTACTGCTGCTCCTTGTTGGAAGAAAGGAGAACAGGTTTTGTCAATTGACCTGGTAAAACCACACCATGTGGACGATAATAAGTAGTAGGCCCAGTGGGCTCCCAAGATATAGCAGACGACCAAATCTTGCTACTATCCAAGAGGTTCAAACTGAAAGACTCATCACCTTTGAAGATTCTAAAGTAAGGAAAGCAGGACTATGCAACAAAGCCATGGAACGTGTGCCTCTTCAGACCCAAATAATAGTTCATCAAGAAACTCCTGTCTACAATGATGTAGCATCTGACTATACAAACATGTCAAGGGAACAAGCAGCTACGGCGATTTCAAATATCACTGGATCACTTTCCCGCCTCTGTCCCCACCCCGCTCCCTGCCGCTGCTCCCCTGTGGCCCGCTGCCCTTCTTCCTTTCTGTATCCTCCCCGTCCCTGCCCCCACCCCGCTCCAGCCTCCCAGCTGCCCCTCCCTCCCATCGCACCACTTATGGTGGAGTCCACGCATACGTGCAGTGGCCACGCGCAGCGGGCGCGCCGATTGTGCGCCGAAGGCACGCCAAAGGCAAACCCGTCTGCGCCCGTCCGCGCCTGGACCGCGCCCAGCTCCAGGACCCCTGGTCCTCAACGACGCCAGCCCACCCGACAGACTTACGATGCCACCACACTCCATGGACTCAACACCGGCAGAAACCCCGCCTGCTACCGAGCCACCCCGAAATGCACCCACGGACCCTTCACCTGCCAAGCCTGAACATTCACCTGCCCCCGAACCTGCACTGCACCAGCCAAGACGAACACCAGCAACAACCACCTCAAGTGCATCCTGCTCAACACCCGCTCCGTCCACAGGCACGCCATCAAACTCTGGAACCTCCTCGACACAACATCACCAGACGTCGCCTTCCTCACAGAAACCTGGATGAACGCCTCCTCAGCCCCAGAAATCACCATAGCCATCCCGGAGGGCTACAAGATCACCCGGAGAGACCGCGTAAAAAAAACCAGAGGAGGCATCGCCATTGTCTACTGAAATACCATCCGCATCACGGCTAACTCCGACGACACCCTCACCGCCGCCGAACACCTTCACTTCCAGATACACACCGACCCCAAGACCACCCTCAGAGGCACTCTCATCTACAGACCCCCAGGACCACTCACACAATTCAGCGAAGCCATCGCAGACTTCGTCAGTCCGCACGCCCTCACCTCCACAGACTACATCCTCCTAGGGGACCTCAACTTCCACCTGGAGAACAACAAGGACTGGAGCACTGCCGCCCTGCTGGACAACCTAGCCAACCTCGGACTCAAGCAACTGGTGAACACCCCCACCCACTAGGCCCGCCACACACCTGACCCCGTCTTCTCCTCCAGCAAGCACATCTCCTTCAGCCACTCCACCGGATTACACTGGACAGACCACAGCTGCTTCCACTTCAACTTCAAGAGAACCACGACCCACCACCACCACCCGCAACAGGTTCCCCGCAGAAGCTGGAGCAAGATCACCACCGACCAGCTCACCACCACCCTCAGCCAGAACCCACCCACCAACACGACGGACCCCGACGAAGCAGCCCGCAACCTCACACAGTGGCTCACCGACTGCGCCGACAAACTCGCACCACTGAAGAAGCCTCCCAGCAGACCCGGCAGTAGGAAAGCCTCGTGGTTTACCAACGACCTCAAAAACTCTAAGAAAACCTGCCGCACCCTTGAGAAAGCCTGGCACCACGACTAAACAGCAGAACACATGACAGCCCTCAAGAACCCCAGCCGCAAACACCACCAGCTGATCCGCACCACCAAGAAGACAGCATTCAAAGAACGACTGGAAAACAACACCCACAACAGCAAGGAACTCTTCAGCATCTTTAAAGAGCTCTCCAATCCCAGCGCCTGCAACAACGACATCACACCCTCTCAAGACCTCTGCAACTCTTTTGCCTCGTTCTTCCACTGCAAGATCGCCGACATACACAACAGCTGCGGCACACTGACCACGCACCCAACCACCGAGCCAGCACCCCTTACCACCACCCTCTGCACCCGGACCCCCGTCAGCACCAAAGACACCACCCGCCTGATGAACACCATCCACTCCGGCTCCCCTTCCGACCCATGCCCACACCACACCTTCAACAAAACCGACTCCATCATTGGACCCCATCTCTAAACTATCATCAACAGCTCCTTCGCCTCCGCCACCTTCCCGGAGAGCTGGAAACACGCCGAACTGAGCGCCCTCCTGAAGAAACCCACCGCGGACTCCACGGACCTCAAGAACTTCCACCCCATCTCGCTCCTACCCTTTCCAGCCAAAGTCATCGAGAAGACCGTCAGACAACTCTCTGCCTTCCTCGAGACCAACGGATCCCTTGACCCCTCACAGTCCGGATTCCGAGCAAACCACAGCACCAAGACCACCCTCATCACAGCCACCAACGACATCAGGTCCCTGCTCGACAATGGGGAAACTGCAGCCCTCATCCTCCTGGACCTCTCAGCAGCCTTCGACACCGTATGTCACATCACCCTGATACAGCGCCTCAGCAACACCGGAATTCAAGGAGCGGCACTGGATTGGATCATCTCGTTCCTCGCCGGAAGAACCCAGAGAGTCCGCCTCCCCCCGTACCGTTCCCTAGCCACCAAAGTCATCTGCGGCGTCCCGCAAGGATCTTCACTCAGCCCCACCCTCTTCAACGTCTACATGAGCTCTCTCACAGCCATCGCTCACCAACACAACCTCAACATCATCTCCTACGCCGACGACACCCAGCTGATCCTCTCCCTCACCAATGACCCTGCCACCGCCAAAGCCAACCTCCAGGAAGGAATGAAAGACGTCGCAGAATGGATGAAGATCAGCCTCCTGAAACTGAATTCAGACAAGACGGAAGTCCTCATCCTAGGACCATCTCCCTCTGCCTGGGACAACTCCTGGTGGCCCCCTGCCCTGGGCATCGCACCCAAACCAACGGACCATGCACGTAACCTGGGCTTCATCCTGGACTCCTCCCTCATGATGACCAAGCAAGGGAATGCCGTCTTGTCATCCTGCTTCAACACCCTGCGCATGCTCCGAAAGATCTTCAGGTGGATCCCCACTGAAACCAGGAAGACAGTAACCCAGGCCCTCGTCACCAGCCGTCTGACTACGGAAACACCCTCTACGCTGGAACCACAGCCAAACTCCAGAAAAGACTCCAGCGCGTTCAGAACGCCTCAGCACGTCTCATCCTGGACATCCCTCACCGCAGCCACATCTCTGCCCACCTGAGGAACCTGCACTGGCTCCCTGTCAACAAGAGGATCACGTTCAGACTCCTCAACCACGCACGCAAGGCTCTCCATGACACGGGCCGGAAGTACCTCAACAGCCGCCTCACTTTCTATACACCCACCCGCGAGCTCCGATCCGCCAGCCTCGCCCTCGCCTCCATCCCACGCTTTCGGAAATCCACCGTCGGAGGTAGATCCTTCTCCTACCTGGCAGCCAAGACATGGAACTCCCCCCCCCACTCACCTACAGCTGACCCTGGACCATCTCTCCTTCAGGAAACAACTCAAGACCTGGCTGTTCGAGCAGTAGAGACCCCCCCTCAGCGCCTTCAGACCCTACGGGTGAGTAGCGCACTATACAAATTTTATGATTGATTGATTGATTGATTGTGAACAACAAGACCTGTCATCAGTGAACATCACATCGATTCCTCTACCTGGTGGAATAGCTTGGGATACAACTGATTATGACATTTATAGCCCTGTCGAGCTGCTGAAAATTCAACACCAATTTAAGGTTTCCTTGAGTGATTTAGTTTCACCCAGCACATTTTCTGATGATTAGGACTTTGAGAATGTTAATAACATGATGGCAGACTTAGAAATGTCGGCAACATTTACAAAACATGAAGGTTCAGCAAATTAGGAAGAAATGCATTGTTTTAATCATTTGCCATCATTACTTGCATAAAACTGCAAACCCAAGAAATGTTTTAATTTATAATCAATGGGAACATGGTCCAACACCTCCAAAAGGTAGTTCTAAAACGTTTCTTAGAAAATTTCCATATTTTGCAGGTTTTAATATTAAAAACCCAGAAAGTTTTTACTTTAAAAATATGAATAGGACAGGCATGAAAAGTATGTTGACAAACACTATACACATTTATTCTGCGGCCTTTTATGCTTAATTGTCCACCTTAGGCTTTGACTTTTGGAAAGACAACATTGAGACAAAAACTGTTTGGGGCACAAAAGACTGGCTGGTTCAAGGTTTAGAAGCATTGTTCAGAGCCTGCATCATCCCAGAACAAATGATGTTCTTAAATGACACTGCTCAACAGACATCTTGTCTTGGCCTGGCTAAGATAAAAGATTTAAACAAACCGTCCATACCTAAGCCCACACCTGATAGTAATTTAACTTCTGGTGAGGAGGTAGACGTAAATTATATTTTACTACAAACCAGAACAAATCCTGAATGGAAAAAATTGTTAATCAGGCCCACTGACACGAATAACTGTCAAGATAGATTCCTGAACGAGACACAAGGTTTTACAGTAACTCAGCCAGATCCAAGATATATCCAAAGACAACATCCAGGGAAAATAACAACTTACAGTGTCGGAAAACTATGCCTTGAATGGCTGCAGAAATCCACACTTCCAGAAATAAAACCACACTTATCTTCACTTAAAGATGGCGTTGATTTACGAAAATGCTTACTAGGAACTCGTAATCTACTTCATAAACATTTCATATACGCCGGTATATACGCTGCTTACAATGAAGCATGGAAAGTCACGCAAATGGAAACAGCTGAAAGAATACGAGAAATTGATCGTATTAATTTAGAGAAATCACTCTCTGTAGTTGACAATGGTTTAACAACTCTGTCATCCAGATTTTATTCTTTGGACAGCATTGTATCCTCTGCCATAGACATAATGGAACAGGACTTCATAATGTTACAGCATGGTCAGTCTCAATTACGTTCTATAATGCTGTTAGGCTGGACGTTACAAATCCTTCGTTTTGGCTATGCGTCCTGGCGTCTAATCAACACTACGTCATTGTTTACTGTATTTAAGCTAACAGATAAACAAATCTCATTGGCACAGAGGGGAGCAGACTATACGTTGCTGAGCATAGAAAAACTGGAGAGGTTACCATTGACCGTTTCGGAGAAACCATTAGTAGAATGGATAATAAATGGCACCATCACGATACCAGTGACGACTTTCCAGTTTCAGTATTGCTTAAGACATATACCAGCAGGCCTGTATGAAAGGTTGTGTAAAGAATACATTAAGTCAACCTGGGATTTACCATACACACACAAATGTTGGAGTGGGGGGAAAGGAAGTATTTCTTAGTGGTAAAAATTGTGAAAACTCACTAAGCGGTACACTATTGTGTCAAGGTATTAATTTACACGGAGCCTGCAAGGGTTCTTCCAATAACCTTTCTTGCCACCTGCAAGGTTCACCAACAGCAGTGATAGATTCAATTTTCAGGCAGCTATCCAATGGTAGCTACATTATGTTAAATGATCACAGCTGTTGTGGAATGATGCCAGGAATAAGCTATCTCGTTACTGTGTCAGGCAGGGTCACTTGTTGTATGCAAGTATTGTTTCCTAAAACTAAGACAGACGGGGAGTCACCGCTATGGCCTTCACTGAACATCTCTTCTATATGAATTGATATTTTAAGCAGAATGAAAGCCATTCTTTTGCAAAAAACTGTGCCACTGACCTCGTCCAAAGGGACGTATGATCTGCAAGTTGCAAGGACTTCGGCAGAGATACAAGCAGTATTATCAACAAACTGCCCAGTACATTTCGCAGAAATGTTAGGTTGTATCTTTAAGATGTCTGATACCAGCGGTATTGCACATGTATTTAGGACGATTTTTTCGGGACTGTTAGTACCCTTTGAAGCAGTCCTGGGCATTTTTCCTAACTTCGTACACCCTGTGTTCGGCGGCCTCCCTCTCATTTTGGGACTCGTAGAAGGCATCTTATTTTTATTCCTCCTGCTCCGTTATGGCACATCCGGCCACCAGCGATACCCAAGCCAGCATGGGAAATGCACTGCAGGCTATGAGGTACCGTGACAGAATAACACAGATCCTTGGCTTGGCTCGTTTGAGAGATCTGAATAACACATGGTTTCTGTCATTCAGACCAATCTGGCATGATTGCATCTTACCTGTTCTACGATGCCTGCTTTGTGGAGAGGAATGCGTGTTAGATGTCTGTCTAACACTACCATCGGTTATGCCAACGGATGCTGATGCATTACTGGGTCCGGTAACGGCTCATGTGTTGTGTTGCCCCAATGGCAACCAATCCTGATGACGGCATTCATTGAGATCTCGCAGGCAAATACAACTGGAAGTGATATACACGGACCATTAGGCACACAGGTACCATCTGCTATGAACATTGCTAATGCGGCTGACGCTGACGGCGATGCTTCACACCTGTGTACAATTGACCTTCTTAATGAAGTGTTTGAACTTTCATCTACTGTGCTAGACGATTTCTTTGCCAGCCTTGATGACTTAATGTTTTCTCCTGACACCGAGAATAACTTTTGAGAATCAGCACACAGTGCTCTTTCGAACTCTGAAATCTTCTAAACAAAAGCTTCCAAATTTGGAACTCTAATTCACTACAATTTGAATTGATTTTTTTCCAAAACATACTGAACTTTGGCACAAAGTAGTCTGCTTAAAGTAGAACTATTCTTAGAGAACAAGAATTCTTTGACTACTTCCTAGAAACAATATTGACCTAATGCACAAATCTAACTAGCTTGAATATTCCGCTATGGGATGGTCTCGACCTTTTTTCTGTATCTAGAGCCATTTCATAAATGTAAATTCGTTATTGATATGCTTAGCATTGCTAATAACATATCATACGCTCACAATGAAATCCTTGCTTTTAGATGCATACTGTACAAATGCTCACTTTTGTGTATGACCATTTTAAACTACATTTTATGTATTTTTTGGGTGGGATTGTAAAAACACATGCTCTAGCTTATATGTTTTTAGTATTTACTCTTAGATTAACATAATAGCGTGGAGTGGGTGTTGTAAACCATTTTAGGACACTATTGTAAATTTCTCGATTCATGCCCTTATATAGGTATAAATCACTATGTCCTTATATAGACATAAGAATCAGAACGATATTTAGACATAGCTCATGCAGTCCAAATACGGCAGGGCTACTTCCACTAGTTACGAAAATCTACAACACTTTCTTGGAAAACTCGGCTTCAGCAACTAGGGACTGTCCCTTGCTCGAAAACTGGCTTGTCCAAGAACTCTTGGAGTTTTCAAAGAACTGAGATTCCTTAATGATGTTACTATTTCCACCTTTACGTCAAACTTGGCAACTTCAAGGTATAAATAGGCCCACACTTGCCTTAGCAAACACACTGTGGTTTGGAGCAGTTTGACTATCTACTTGCCCGAAGCATCCTGCTACAGCAAGTGCCGAAGGAAGCCGACCCTCCAGCAGACGCACTGAGAAAGATGCTGTCTTCTCTCCTGCCGAGAAATCCAGCTCCAGTGTTTCCAAGCTACCCTTGCGGGTTGTTGGGAAATCGAGTCCCGAAACTGACCTTCTTCATTCTAAACTAAGGTACGGAGCTAATTAGACCCTTCGAGAAATCTTGGGCAGATTCTTGGAAAAAGAATACTACATTTATGCTACACCTCACTTACTTCTTCCCTCATACTAAGCTTAGGTTAGGTACATCTGGGTAGGCGTATTTTAGAAGCACCAGTTGAGTACTTTTAGCCTCTGTTCTTTATGTATGTATTTTTCTATGCTTTAGGAACCATAAAATGCTCTTACAGTATTATTTCATTCTACTCTTTCTACTGTATGCATTATATTTTACAACCAGTTTTACGATTGTAGAAGTTAATTTCTTATGCTTGAGAAAGAAGACTGTTCAATAAAACCTTTTTATTGAAAACGCCTGTCTATCTATTTCTCTGCACCTCTGGTGAAACGAAGCATGCATGATTGACTGAGAGAAATATCTAACTATTGTTACCACGACTCTGAAGATACGTTTTAGCTTGGGGAAACAAACTTGTCATGTTTATGCGGTTGTCAGAGACTAATCCCTTCTTGTTTATTCAAGAAAGTTTCTAGTGACCTCTGAGCTAGCTGGCATACACAATTAAATCTAGTATATTCAATAGAGACCTAGTCACCCTCAGTCCTACGTCTAATCTATAGGATATATAATTCCAATGCGCAGAGCCTATTGGGAATATAGGAACTGCACTACAGTGCCTGGTACATTTCACTTGAGTTATAAGCCCGCGTCTGTATGGCAGTGCCTACTGCGTCGGATTTAAATTACAGATCAACAGGTCTTTAAAATTATTCAGTGATGAGACAGAATTAGGTGAGAGATCAAGTCATTATGCAGGACAATGGGCCAGATGTAGGAAGCCTAATACCGGTCGGTAATGACCGAAATTACTGAATTTGGTCCGTTACCGACCGATATTTGGCATTTGGGATGTAGGGGCCTAATTTAAGGAATCGGTAAATTACCAAATTCTTAAATACCGAATCCTTAATGTAGGAAGCACTCAAGTGAGTGCTTTTCACTTGTAAGTATTTGTTATTTACCACCAACTACAAGTTGGTGGTAAATAACGAAAACCGTTAAAAAAGCAATGTTGTGCTTTTTTAACAGTGCCATGTGGCAGACATACATGCCCTTAGGGCATGTATGTGTGCCACATGTGCACCCATGTACTATACAGGGGTGCAACATTGTGTCAATGTGACACCCTGCCACCCTTGTAGGTCTACCCCCTATTACGGATTCGGTATTTACGGAATCGGTAATTCTCATTCATTCCTATGGGCCTCCAGGCCCATAGGAATGAATGGGGAATACCGATTCGGTAAATACCGAATTATTATTTACAAAATTTACTGATTCCGTAAAATTTACCGAATCATTAGCTACATATCATTTACCGATTCTAAAATACTGAATCGGTAAAATTCGGTATTTTAGAATCGGTAAATGATATTTATCTACATCTGGCCCAATATTCTTTAGGGCTTATATTCAGGAGTGGTAGTGGGCCTCTTTGTTTGGTAATTTGGGCCTACATGAAGCTTGCGAACCACCAGGACGGGCCATCACAGCGCTTGCGATGGGAGCAACTCTAAAATGGCATACGACACGTGTGCCCCGCTTTTTTTATAGGTAGGCTCACGTGTGTAGTGACGTATGTGCTGGATGGGTGTGGTGTGGGTGTATACCAGCCATGAAGGAGTGTGTGTGCCAATCTGACAACCTGGAACTAAGAAATCACTACAATGGAAATCTGGGCCATGTAGTGTGTGTTGTGTTACTTTTTTTATGTTGAAAGTGACGCAAAAGTGGTGCAAGGGGCTTGTAAATAAACTATTTTATTTGTAATGCATTTAATCGGAGGTATTGTATATCTAGGCCACTGTACTTACCTTGTGTAAACACTTTGGCCAGCAGAATTCACAACTTCAACTTAGCTTTGGATCTACACGTCAGAGTAGACAGCAGCCTCTATAACTTTAAAAGAGGAAGATAAATGATGTGAGAGAGAGTGAGAAAGAGAAAGAGAGAAAAAACGACATTAAAAAGTGGGAGAGAGAAAGTTATAAATGGAGCTGTTAATACTGGAGAAAATACTCGTAGCTCGCCTTTTGCCTCCGTTGTGTCCAAGCACGTGGTAGTTCATAGTGCACCCTCCAATTTAGTGATCTGAAAGATAGTATAAAGAGTTAGTAATAGTATAGTCCCACTTTCACCTTTGACTGATGACTTGTCGTTGTTTCGAAAACAAGCTTCTTTGCTCACCTTGTGCCATTGGCGTGATTGAAAGAGGGTGCACTATGTGTCGAAGCTGCTTTCTCAGAAGTTGTTACGATGGCCACGCATCATTGCAGAATCCTCGAACATTGACTTTTAAAAGTGTTGGGGGGGCGCCAATTTGTGAAACACAACCTGTAAGATAAAAAGGAAGTTAACATTGTGTGTAATTTTTTTATCAAAGGAGAGAGGAAGTGACAGAGTGACTGCAAAGAATATTCGCAGCTCAACTTTCTGTCACCAGTGTGTTTTTCAAAACGTGCTGGGACATAATGCACCCTGAAGATCTACATCTAAAAGATAGTAAAAGAAAGATGTTATGATTGGTAATTGTTACCATCTTAATGTGGAGTTGGATAACATCGCCCTTTCACACACGTTCCTTCTTACATTTATGAGAACTATTTGTATAGTATTTATTTCGGACGTTTGAGCAATTATAAAAACTTTCCTGCTATTGAAAAAAAATATATACATGTAATTTGATGCACTATAAAGGTTTGCGTTTTTCTAAATCGCTGCGTCACATTTTTGTATCCAGTCTGCTACAGCCCTTCGACTCCCTCTGATGCACACCCAGGCCTCACCGCTCACCTTTTCGTGGATAGGACACCTTCTACATCATGCAGTCCCGCTCTGCCACTATGAAGTCTCACATATGGTGCAGAGTCTTGATATCTCTATGGCTAATGGCATACTTGTGCTCCCATCATCATCATCGCAAGTTCTTCACTCGCTCAGTGCTTCGGGTACCACTAACTCAGTGACAAAAGAGGCCATGCACGTCGTAGTGGGCGTCTTTGTTCGGTAGTTTGGGCCTACATGAAGCGTGCGAACCACCAGGACGGGCCATCAAAACGCTTGGGATGGGAGCAACTCTAAAATGGCATACAACACGTTTTCCCCTGCTTTTTTTATAGGTAGGCTCACGTGTGTAGTGGCCTATGTGCTGGATGGGTGTGGTGTGGGTGTATACCAGCCATGAAGGAGTGTGTGTGCCAATCTGACAAACTGGAAGTAAGAAATCACTACAATGGAAATCTGGGCCATGTAGTGTTGTTGTTTTCCTGGTAGCGTAAGCGGAGTGGGTTGTACTAATGTATTCAGCCTCGATTACTTTACCACCACCCCCCGGGTCTTTTAAATGTTGGGAGGGGGGCCGCGCTGCTCCGGGACACTGCAGGAGCTGGCCCTGGGGCGTGGCAGTTTCCAGGGCCTTCGAGGGCTCTATGCATAGGGACACGCAGTCTGCCTCACACAATACAGTAAAAAAGAAGAGAAAGTGATGAGAGTGGATTTGTGACGTGTTTAGGCTTGAGAGCCTGGATAATCATTAAATGGGGTCTGGCAGTGAAGTGCATAGTTATTAAGGAGGAAGTCTTTCGGAGTCTTGCAAAAGTAAGTCATCTTTAATAATTCCCTCTCGCTGTGTGTACTTGCAAGGTTATCTGATTTGCTCGTATGTTAAAAAAAGATACTTTCAACACCTCTTTTTGGTTGGTTGTGAAGCATTGTAAGAAGATGTATTAGAGACCGATCCCATTCCATGCGCAGATTTTGAAAAACATTTGATTGGTTGTTGTGTGGTTACGTGCACCTTCCTCATGGTAATTTTGATTGGCTTTTTTTGTCTATGTGATGTTACGATACACTCACCATGTATGTAGCCCATTTTGTGACGCACTATTTTTTACAATGCGTTACAAAAACTAGTTTTGCTAGGGTGTTTTTAACTTAAAGTGTGCAGTCTGTTTACGAGTTTGTTGACTGTCAAGGTATTTAAAAATATGCACAAGTTTTTAAAATATTTTTATTGAGTCTTTTACATTCATCATATGGGTGAAATGCACATTTTTATTTTTCATTCATTGGTATCATGCATTGGACCACATTTATTTTATTTTATCATAAGCAGTCATTTCTTAAAGTTACATTATATAAGTGTTGCCCCATCATTTTTTTAAAATGTTTGGGCTTCTTTTGCTTTCAGATAAAGTAGAATACGACAAACATTCCCTCGCTCCTTCCACTTTTAAGTCATGTTTTTCAGTTGACAGGTGTTCTCATTTGCACTGTTTTAGTGCGTCAAGTGTTTATGTAAACGTGCCTCTTTCTATACTTTTTAACTTTTGTATAATTTCTAAAATGCTTTATTTAAACTTGTTTTTATTTTTAAAGCATTTTATAGGGTGGGGGGGCCTTGGACGCAAAAGTGGCACAAGGGGGTTGTAAATCTGGAACACAGGGGGTCATTAGGATGACGGGGTCCCTTGAGGGGTATTAGGATGCGCCCGCCACAGTGGCAGGCGCATCCTGCATTTTTAACATTGTGGCGGGCGGTGCTCTCTGCACCACCCGCCACAATGCTAAAAATGATTGTATGCATTTGCATACACAAAGCGGCAGGCACCCCGCGGTGCCTGCTGCTTCGTGTATGCAAATGCTGGGGGGTACCACAGGTACCCCCCGTGTGCACCCCCCACCTCTCCTTCACTCTGGGAGCCCGCAGGGGCCCCCCAGAGTGAAGACCGCATGCCTTTCCGTGGCGGCATCGCCGCCATGGAAAGGCATCTGAAACAGCCTATTGCAATATGGCTGGCGGTGTCTGATAGACACCGCCAACATATTAATCCTTTTCCGCCCCGGCTGTAAGGCGACCTGGGCGGAAAAGCGGCGGATGGTCTTTCTGTCCGCCGCGGTATCCCCGCCATACTAATATGGCAGGGGGAATTTAGGTGCGGATGGCGACCAGATTGCCCCCGCCAGGCTGGCGGTGGCTACCGCCAGCCTGGCGGGGACAAACCGCCCGCCATCCTAATGGGCACCACAGTGTTTTGTTTTACTTTGCTTTCCTTTCTGTCTTGTAGAGGTCCAGGGTAAATATAAAGTTTTTTGTACAGCTAGTACCTTTCTACTCTACCACCAAACTGCTTTCTGCCTGTTACCATAGTAACGGTTCGTGGAGCTGTTTAGTGAGCACAGAGGTTAGAAGTTCACCACACTATGTTGCTAATAGAAATAGTTACTTGGTGGAGTTTAAATTTTTTCCCATAGGAACCGTTAGTCGTAGAAGTCAGTGGAAAATATAATAAAAATAATAGCAGGGGTTCGCTGGGGCCCTCACAGTCGCGGGGTTTCACTCATGTTGGAAGGGGGGTGCAGTAGGCTGTGGAAATTATATCGGGAAAATAACAATGCGGCTTATTGCGTCTTTTTTTAATATAATGTGGAATAATGTTTATTTATTAGACAGTGTTCACTTTTGTTACAGATACAGTCACTTTATTATAGGCAACTTATTAATATGTAGGACGGCATGTTCTTTATGTGTAAGTGATACACATTTTTAATTGGCTAAGGTGTTCTAACAACATTCTTAATGTTCATTTGGGTGTGAACTATTGAAAGTAGAAGTATTTTCCGTAATTCACTTATGCTCCGGAGAGTTGCAAGGACATGTAATGGCTTTCATGTTGTATGGAGGACTTTCCTGAGCTTTATGTTAGTTGGTTGCAAACTATTGAAAGTAGAAGTATTGCCAGGCATTAATTTCCACTCTGCAGAGTAGGAGGGATGTCTGATTGGCTGACGTGTTTTAAGGAGGACTTTCCTAAGCTTAATGTTTATTGGCTGTAAACTGTTGAAAGTGAAAGTGTTGTTAGCGATTCCTTCCTGTTCGCGGAGTATTAGGGTAACGTGTTCCAAATGGGACCTTACAAAGTTTAATGTTCGTTGGCTGTGAAGTATTAAAAGTAGAGGTTTTGAAAGTCATTCCCTCCTCCTCTGTGGAACAACATGGACATTTTATTGGCTAAAGTGTTCCGAGCACAAGTTTGCTTCTTATTGGGTGGGAACGGTTGACTGTTGTCAGTGATTTTGTGACGCACTTCCAAAGGAGTTTGAGAAAAGAAAGTAGTAGAGGGCAGGTTAGGAACACTATTAACTCTGTACAGTGCTCATAAGGTGGTGGAGAGGGATTAAGAAGGAAAAAATGTTGTTTTTATATGTTTCAAGGGTCATTTATATAATTGCCGTGTGCCGGCGGAAAAATGACAGTGTCTTACAATGTTTTTTTTATCACGTTTGCGGGTGTCATACTTCTTAGGAGTACTATTTACTTATAATGTTGTGTTTACTTTTCTGATGGGCATGTGGTTGCGCAGCAAAAATTTCAATCTAGGTTTGAAACAGTTTTTATTAAGCAAATACAAATAAACTTTCTTCAGAGACTGTCACTGTATATATGAAAGGGGTGAGAATTAAAAATTGAATTTCATAAAATATCAGTTAAGCGTGGCCACATCCTCCTTTTTTCTACTACAGTTTGTAAAAGTGTTGCCCCATATTGTTGATAATGTAAGAGGGCATCAGTTACGTTTAGATAAAGTAGAATAGAAGTGCTACAGCAAACACTCCCGCACTACATTATCTGAGGTCAAGAGAACTAGTAAAAAACTGTTAAATAAAGGTGACTTCATATTACATAGAAATGTATGCAATATTATTTTTCAAATTTGTATTCGGTAGAATTCAGGAACGTTCTGTCGTAGTGCTTAGAGGTTGCACACTGTTCCGCTAACAAATCACATACTCATTTAAGAATATATAGGATGGTACTCATATAATATACAGTGCTGGTCCTATATATTCTTTACGGAGAAGGTGAATAGGAACCGCAAATAAAAATAGAAATTAGAAAATAACATTCAGAAATGTAGGGTTCATCAAATATTTAAAGTAACAAAGTATGCATGGTGGCTATATTTTTTAGTGTGCAATTTTGTAAAATGTTTCTTTGAAAAAAAATATATATTACAGATGGCGCTGAAAAATCTTCTATTCCTCTTATGTAACAATAGGACAATCTATTACAATATAACGATTGATACCATTGTTGCAGTAAAAAGAAAAGGTAATAAAGTTATCTATTTATCAGAACATCCATAATGAAATACTTTCAAGTGGTAATTATTTACTGAACTTCTTTTCTCCGGGAGGTGAAAAAGTTTGATCTTGGTGGCGACGGGTCATAAACTCCTCTGAGATCATAAGTGTGAGAATTATAATATATGTATATTTTCACAGCATATGATCACAAGGGGGGAACAGAATAAAAACCAAGAGCCGGTGACGTTGCTTATATACCTTTACTATTTGTGCTGACGTATCATGAACTCCACTGAGATCAGCATAACTGTTAATGTTATAATATACATGTTAACAGTATATGATCTCTAGGGGAAAACACAGTAATAAGTGGAAGATGGTGACATTGATTGTAAATGTTTAGGGTATGGGCCGACGGGTCACCAACACCTCTCAAGCGAAGTACAGTGTCAACATTATAATATAGAAAGTCACAATATATAAGCTGAAAGTAGCAAGAAAAGGAGCAATGTTGGTTGTAATCTATCTGTTTCTGAAAACAAGCTGCTGGCGTTACAGAGAAAAAGCGAAAAACATGCAATAACTTTTTTTTCTAGCTATAAATGTTTAAATATTGACAAATAGCCACAAATTATAACTAAGTACTATGCCTATGCCATATTGAAACAACGTACAACTCCGGAATATGTTTGTTGACGCAAAAGAAGAACCCAATGCTAGAAAAGGGAATCTGCATCACAGATTGGTGACTCAGAAAAAACTCGCGAAAATGAAACTAATTGCACAGTAGGTGTGGTTTATATAGCTTTTGGTTCTTTAATAATCTATGGAAGGAAGATTTGCTCCGCCTATGTAGATGTCACGTTTTACAGTTTACACGTGCTGAGTTTTTGACTGTTTTACTTCTGCACGTGTTGGGAAAACTCACAAACTGTAAAGCTGTAAAGGTTTCGATTTCCATAGTGGCAGATTTAAGGTTATTAATATCTACATATGTTGGAGAGTTTAAAAACTGTTATTCTGTAAACTGTGTTTTTTGCATTAAAAACATCTAAACAGATGACATTAAAAAAATATTGTTTACAATAGAAGAAAAAAAATTATTAATATTCGTTATTACTATGATTCTTAATTAAAAAAATTGCTAGCATTTGTAAATCGAAAAGCTACCCTCGGAAAGGAGTGCTGGCGCTTGGGGCATTCGGAAGATTAAGCAAGGTATTACTTACAGTGAGATAGTGGTAGGCTAAGATGTCATAGTGTATAAAATGGGACATGGCTTGAGAACAGGTCTCTGCAACACACCTGTATGGTATTGAATAGAAACACATGCTTGGCTAGTAGAGACCAGGGCCTTTCAGGATTAAAAGAGACCAAATTGCTCAACATAAAATAAGTTACAGAGTGTGTTTTCAAATACTCTTTCATATTTAGAAGGACAGGATAAGTTACTGTGTGTAGCTTTTTTTTTCTAAGTAAATATGTCCTTATCATTCACAATACTTTGTGTTGAAGGGGCGTTCTATAGCTGTTGCTATGAGTATTTTAGACTTATATAAGCAATGACTAATTTCTAATTATGTTAAAAGGTGAGTACTGGATAGGTCTTTAAGGATTGATGTGTGTGAAAACACATGAAGTATTCAAAAACTAGTGTGAGAATGGTACCTAAATACACACAGATTCACAGTGTTATTCTAGACAAGCAACAGTATCCTTTGCATTTTACTAACACACATTTACTAGTTTGGAAGGGGTAAGGTGAATAGACAAATTCTACATTTTTTAGTACTACATTTTGGTATAAGAGCCTGAGTCATTTTCCATAGTCATAAGCAGTGACTAGTTTAGAATTTTACGAAAACTTAATTACAGGATATGTTCATAAGCATTTATATTTACATAATCTTATGAAGTACTAAAACTCTACTGTTGGAATGTTATTAGACAATGGTATTTACATAATATTCTTTTGGGGCCAAAATAGTTGATAAACCTACTTTTGTATTATGTACTAAGAAAACTGTTAAAGTGAAGTGTTTATGTTTTTGTGAAAGGATCTAGAACATAACAGATTTATTATGGATAAAGAAGAGAATATGACCGAAGACACATTGAAAATGAGCAACAGTTTAATTGAAGTACAACATCTACCTATAACAGGCAGCGAGACTGAATTAGAGGACTTCAGTACTGCAGATATCACTTGTGATTTTGAAAATGAAAGCAATGGTGCTGATTTTTTGGAAGCACTGGATCACTTAGTTACTGGAAGCTATAAACTCTGAAATGGCAAACCAGCAGTATGATCTCGAGGATGTACCAGATGAACTTCTTTTAGAAGCTGTGTTAAAATATGAGATGTCTGAAGGATAATTTTATTGTTTAATAATAATAAAGCATTGAGCACTATGTACTTATCCATTCACTGTACTAAATCTCAAGCACTTATAGATTCACTCAGACACTCTCTTTACAGTATTCTATTGATTTAGTCAGTAGCCAGTACTTATGCAGCAAAGTAGGCCTTAGGACAAGGACTGCTTCAAAGCCGTATGCTGTATGCATACAGTCTTCTATCCACATGCACACAAATTAACATTTACAAAAGCTATGAAATTCACTGAAAAAACCATAGGTTTCACACACGTAATAGTTAGAAATTAGCATTTAAAAAACCTTAGAAATTCACTGAAAAAACCATAGGTTTCAGCCATGTTATAGTTAGGAATTAGCATTTAAAAAACCTTAGAAATTCACTGAAAAAAACATAGGATTCACACATGTTGTAGTTAGCTGGACAGTTCACTCATACAAAACCATTGAAATTCCAGTTCAGCTAACTATAACTCGCGCGCCCGCAATTCACTGCTGATGACGTCACATATTACATCACTCATGACATGCTCAGTGATATCACTCATGACATCACTGATGGCATCTCAAATTACATCACTGATGTGGCACATGCTGATATAGAGTTAACTTTTTTTAATAGACTGAGACAGAAGGAACGAATGATGAATTGAAGTACTAGTAATAGGTGACTGATTAGGGACTGGGAAGCAAACCTCGTTTTCAGTTTGAAGCATTGCAAGCTTTCTAATGCCATGCTGTTAACTGAAGCAGACACACATTTCACCACCTACACTGCAGCACCGAAATAAACCATGCTGCAGTTTTAGGTGGCAAAATACTATGGGCAGGAAAGTGATGAGTGGGAGATCTGCCTTGCTTAACATATACAGTATTGTCAATAGGAAAGCAAGGTGACTTACCACTTGTCCATGCAACCATTAGGACTTCTCCCTCACTGACCGTCTGGCCCTCCTCCGTCCCAGGCTGGCTGCAGCCCTGGTGGACATGAGCCTAGAGAAAAAAGCATAATATACTTATTTTAGATATATCGATCAATCAATATTTGTATAGCGTGAATTATCACCTAGGGTAACCAGGTGCTGAGGTATGGGGAGCTTTCGTCAAAGATAACACCTAAGTAATTATTTTGCACAAAGTATAACAGCAATGCCGCACTACAGTTCAATTGGCAGTATCTTCTATTGAAACTATCATTTTGGGAGGTTTGTTAGTGGACAACATGTTACAAAAAGCCATGTTGTCAAGTCAACCCAAAAAAACATTTTTCTCCTAATGGAGGGATAAGGCTATGAAAGGATGAGAGTGAAACGTGATGAAGGAGTGGAAGAGAATGGTTAATGAAGGACATATGGTATTGTTTGGTGATGGAATCTCACTCCTTTCCTTCTGTGCTGTACTTTCATGGAAACTGTTAGAATACTCTATAAATAGACAATATCTGGGTTCCATGACCACTCGATCTCTATGTACTTGTACTTTTTAACTGTTTGATCAAGAAAGCCTTCTCAAACAAGATGCTTGGGAAATAGTTTAATTGTGCTTGCGATGCTCTTCATGTTACCAAAAAACAGTTCTCTTAATAGTATCACACAAAACATATAACAGAGAGGCGAGAGAAAACTTACTAAAAAAGAGAGCGGAAGAAAACTACAGACAGGAGAAAGTTCGCTGCAGAAACAGGAACTATAGAAAAGACGAGGTAATGTAAGGCTAACAAACATTAGATAGGGGAGATGCAAAACTAGATAGTATAAAATATACAAGGCCATATTTGTCCTAGTGGAAAGAGGAAAAAGTAAGAAATAACAATAAACATGACTTACTGGGGCCAGCAGAAGCATGGGACGTGACGTTAGTGGTGATGGCAGTCCCATATGTCGCAGCATTGCTGGTGGCAGTCACTTGGTCCTCGGTTGCCGTCCTGTCATTGGGTGCTTATGAAAGGAATAAAACAATTAGTGATTCTCTCTACAAAAATATTTTGACAGGCACAACATTGTACGTTCTAACTCAGATAGCCTATTATTAGTTTCCTAACCTATAATTACATTTTGAACTACCCATGAATTGCAAAGACTGATCTTTGCTTCTCCTCCTACTTTAATGGGTCAAGTCAGTCTCCCTTTGCATACTGCACATCAGGGAGATTTGGACTGTATGAGCTACCTAACTGCACAGAGAAGAACGCTAACACCCCTGATATGCTATTATCTTAATAGTGACAGGAGTTGACATCCTTTCTTAAATCAGCCCACGCAAGCACCTGGCTAACTTATGTTGGAAAAGAATCCAGGCAGTATCATTCACTTGACGTCCACTCCACTCCTACGGCGCAACACTCTCCTTGGTAGGCTGACACCATACACCACTAGTTCCACAGTCCAGATTTATCAACTGTAATTGTCTTTAAGGATTGTTTTTGTGCAGGGAGATGTACCACAATGTGCTGTGTAATGTAGCACCCTTGCACCTTGGCGCAAGAGGGCCTGTATTGGTGGTAGGCAGCACTCAGTGCACTGGCATAGCAAGAGAGCAGGAATGCGACATATCTTGATACATTTTTTTTTTGAAGTTCAACAAAATCTTTATTGTCGTGACTTAGGCATAGTTAACACAGCCTTTGGCCTACAACCCTGGGGCCGGCCGCGATTTGCAGAAACATAGTATCAGAAAACAACACAGCCTTTCAGCTGGCAACCCGGGGGTCCAGCGGCGTATCTTCAGCAACACTACAGCAATATATCGTATTTGTGCGGGGCCAGCTGAATGCTACTTCAAGTGCAACTTCATTTTTTGGGGTGTTTAGCCCCTTTTAGTAGAACATTCAGAACAGTAAACCTGGGAACCCCTGGGCAATTCTACACTCTGACACCCTTCGTGTGTAGCATTGTGTATGTGCGTTAAATATAGGCCTAATACGTTGTGCAGTGTAGATATCATACCAGACATTTGGCATCATGGGCGAGTCGAATAAGTCAATGCCGATCTATACCTCCACTTCTTCCCCCTCAATAGTCCATAGGTAGTCTGTCAAATAACACCAATAGTCCTTTGAACGCGAGCTTCTGGGCAATTCCTCTTCGTATGTTATCAGCGTGTCCCTACAATACGTCAGATCTGTTAGCCATGCCTTAGAATCTGGGACCTTTTTCCCCTCCCAACACCTGGATACCTGTCTTTTAGCAATTAACAGCGCCACAGCACAAAACTTCCGTTTCCCCGTTTTAACATTGGGTAACAGACCCAGTAGACAATTTTTTATAGCACACTCCACTTCGACCCCCACCATTTTACTCAGAGTGGTTGTGATCGCACCCCAATACGTGTTTATCGTTTGACAGTACCAAGCTAAATGGACAAAATCCGCCCCATCATATCCACATCGCCTACACCTGGCATCCTCTCGTAACCCATATTTATGCAGTCTTTGTGGTGTATGGTATGTTTGATGTAGGTATTTAAGATGTGTAATGCGCAGGTTTCCATTTGAAGTGAGCAGTTTAAGGAGCGTGCAAGCAATAGACCACTCACACTCTGTAAGCGCTTCCGGTAGCGAGTCGTTCCATCTCTGCAGGGCCTTGTCCGCGTTATGTGGAATTTCACTTTGTGCCACCTTGTATAATCTAGAGACCAGATGGGATGTGTTTGATGAGGTGATTATAAATTGTAGTGATTGCAAAGTTGGCGGTTCTTCTGGGTAGTTTGGATATAATTCCTGTATTGCCCTCTGTAATCTAAAGTGTGTGAATCTGAAAAGTAGTGTTGGGTTACTTACATAGGTCAGATCGTCGGCTTTGCGAAAATTTCCTTCGTGATATAGATCCCCAAATGTGTCTATTCCTATGTTTTTCAGTATGTCCATCCCAACTTTTTCGTTAGTCACCGATATGCTCGGGTGGAAGTGCAGTAGGAGTGCCGGGGCATATAACGGTAGCTTGTGAGTCAACCTCCCCAGTGTTCTCCATGCGTGAGCCATGATATTAACCATGTTAATATCTTTTGAGTGTAACGGCGGTCGTTTATGCGTTACTATCGCAGTCAATGGAATCGGTGCTGCATCACCCTCTTCCACCGCTGTATGCGTGAGATACGGGGTGGGATGATACCAGTGTGACGCGTATTGGGCCTGTGCACACAGATAGTAGAGCCGAAAGTCTGGCACACAAAACCCTCCTTTTTCATAGGGCAGCGTTAATGTGCGCAGGTCTATGCGTGCCTGTTTACCCGCCCATATAAGCTTCAGCACCAGGGACGTTATGTGCGTAAAGATTGCTTTAGGTGGTGTGATTGGTATGTTATTGAATAAATACAAAAACTTCGGAAGGACATTCATCTTGACTATTGCAATCCTGTCCGCCAAGGACAGCGGTAGTTGTATCCATCTTGCTACTTTATAAGCATGGGCGGAAAATCCGTTTCGCTCGCGGATTTTGCGGATTTTCGGTAAATTCGCAATCCGCGAGATTCGCGAATCTCCCGCAAAATCCGCAAATCCGCGAGCAGCGGATTTTATGGCTTGCTCGCACTGTTCGCGTGAGTTCGCGGCTTCCCAGTACAACTTCGCGTCCCGCGAATAAGCGCTAAATTGCAGAAATACGATCTTAGCAAAACTGAAACTACTTACCAGGTTCAAAAGTTCAGGCTCATCATTAGTAGCCATTTCCTGTAGTGCTTCCTGAGGGGCCCCTCCAGAGTTCAGTTGCCAGTTGCAACTATTATGTGACCCTGCTCTGAACCTCAGAATAGTTACACATATGCCACAAAGGTCCTGAATTACAGCTAAGGGAGACAAGCAGGAGCCAGGCTGGAAGTTCAAATCCATTAATCAGCCCCTAATTCATTATTGTCAGTTGGGGCAGGGCAGGTGTTGTAACTAATTTTGCAACAATGAAAGCACTTAGCAAGTGCAAAAGATCACTAATCAGGAAGCACTAAGGAAGCAGGTGCCAGCTAAAAAAATATTCTGTGACACATTAATCAGCCCCAAATTAATTCAGGTCACTTGAGGCAGGGAAGGTGTGCTTTGCTTTGCCACAATAATGTACACTGACTGGACAACCAGAGGGTGCTGTGATGAAACAGAGGGTGGCATGGGTGGGCCAGAGGGTGGCATGAGTAGTCAGAGAGTGGCAGTGGTGACAGAGAGTGGCAGTGATGAAGAAGAGTGTCCCAAACAGGCTGGACACGTAGAAACAACAAGTTCGCAAAACTTGCGACCCGACAGGTAAGTTCGCGTTTGCGAAATTGTACAAAACCCTCGCGAACTTGCAGAAACCCGTGCGAACACAAAAAAAAATCAGCAAATTCGCGAGAATTCGCGGATTTTGCGGATTGCGAGTTCGCAAATCCGCAAAATTCGCTAACGCGAGATTCACAAAATTCGCCCATGCTTACTACTTTACCTTCCAGTTCTGTAATCACCCTACCATAGTTTGTCCTAATCACTTCTTCGGGGTCCCGGCTGTACCATATTCCCAGGTAGCGCGTGGGGTCTGTATGCCAGTCCAGTGAAAAGTCAGATGAATGCGGCGCGGTGGAATCAGTGAGTGAAATGATTAGTGATTTCTCCCAGTTAATCTGCAGCCCAGAATGGTGTCCGAATTTCACATACATAATAATGGGCTAAGATTCTGTTCAGGGTCCCACACATAGAGAAGCATGTCATCCGCATACAACGAAATATGCAGGGGCCTCCCGGGGAAATGCAGAGCTGAGTGGTTATGTGTCTGCCTAATTGTGTACGCGAGTGGTTCCAGGGCTAAGGCAAATATTAAAGGCGACAGTGGACAACCCTGTCTAGTTCCTCTAGCAATATTAAAAGGTGCCGTTATGTATCCATTTGCTCTTACTCTCGCTACAGGCCTCGTATATAGCAGAGACACCCAGGATATATACTGTGCCGGAAATCCCATTCTCTGCAATATCGTGTGTATGTAGGACCATTCGATGGAGTCGAATGCTTTGGCTGCGTCAAGCATGACAGCAGCCGCTTTTGTCTGGGGGTTGAGATAGTGAGATAGTGCAAATAACGTTCTCATGTTGTGGGATGTGGCTCGCGTTGGGATGAACCCTGCCTGATATGGAAGTATCAGGTTCGTCATTAGGGGCTGCAAGCGCTCAGCTAAGAGTTTTGCTAAGATTTTGGAGTCTACATTTGAAAGGGATAGAGGACGATATGATTCGCAGAGTTCTGGTTGCTTACCAGGCTTTAGGTGAGTAATGATCACCGCCTCACGTAGCGACGGCGGCAGCACCTTCTGGTCAAAGGCTGCGCCATACATCTCAACCATGTGAGGGGCAAGGATGTCAACGAATGTTTTATAGAATTCACATGTGTAGCCATCAGGTCCCGGTGCTTTCCCGTTTGGCAATGCATGTATAAAGGCGGTCACCTCTTCTACTGTAATCGGTTGTGCCAGGTATTCACGCTGGTTGTCGGACAACCACGCTATTGCTATATCGTGTAGGTAGTCACGCGTTTCCTGTGGTGGAGCAGGTTGCTGGGAAGTGTACAAGTCTGCATAGTTACGAACAAAGCTGTCAAGTATTCCCGCAGGTTGCGTATATAAGGTGCCGTCCCTGTCTCGCACTTGTGTGATCATCTGCGACTCCCTCCCTTTACATATTTTCCTCGCTAACATCCTGCCGGGTCTTCCGCCCTCCCCAAACTGTCTGGCTAGTGGCCGTTTGTTCACATATTTCAGTTCGTCTTCCGCATATTTCTGATGCTCTATGAGGATAAGCTTAATTTTCCCCAGCAGTTCCTCATTACCAGTGTGTGCGTACTCCCTCTCTAGGACTGATACCTCACGTTCAAGCCTGGTTATCTGTGCCCTTATGTCTTTAAGTATCCCAGCTGTCGTGCTAATGCAAGTGCTCCTGAGCGTCGCCTTAAATGCCTCCCATAGGATGCATGGGTCGTCAACTGAGTCCTCATTCAACTGGAAGTACTCCTTTATTGCTTTTGTTATGGTAGTGACGTATAAGGGGTCTAATAGTGCCTGTGCATGGAAGCGCCAACTGAATGTAGGGTGTATGTAGTGCGGTATCTGTAGTGTAAGTTCTACTGGATTGTGGTCGGACAGCGTACGTGGTAGTGTCATTATCTGTGTAGCCCATAGTACAGCGCTATCTGTCCCCAGCCAGTAATCTATCCTTGACCAGCTGCCGTGTGTCATGTTAACATGTGTCGCACCCGGTGTTGATGGATGTTTGACCCTCCAAATATCCTTGAGTGCAAGTTCTACCAGAATGTCGCCCAGCTTGTCCCTGGCTTTCTTGTGTGGCTCCATGGATGCAGTAGAACGATCTACAGTGTCTTATAATGCTACATTAAAATCCCCTCCCCAGATTATCGTCGTATCAGTAAATTCCAGCAAGTGATCCCATAATTCCTGAAAAAATTCCGGAGAATCAACATTCCGACCATATACATTTACTATCGTCACATCTTGCCCTCTTAGCACTCCCGACACAATTACATATCTTCCATTTTTATCGACAATTGTACGTGCAATTCTGTAATTAGTGCCCTTTTTGACCAGTGTCATAACCCCTCTGGAATAGGATGAGTATGCCGCCGAATGTTTAGACTCCGCCCAGCGTGTACCAATAGGTCTATGCCCTTTGGGGTCCATGTGGGTCTCTTGAAGCAATGCTATGTCTATATGGTGCCTATCAAGACATGCAAATATTTGTCTGACCTTTTTGGGATTGGTGAGGCCTCTCACATTCCACGTTAGTAATTTCAGGCTATCTCTACTAATATTTACAATGTGACACTCTGTTTGTACCACGTGTAACCTTCCCTCCCCTTAAGTTTCTGCTCAACATTACACAGTATCATGATGCTTGATATTGACCTATTAACAATGTACACACATCGGCGTGCAGCAGTGCATCTCGATCGCCCAGGTAGTTAAAAAAACATCAAACCCCAACTTCCCCAGTACCCACCCACTCCAGCAACCCAATTCTGCTGAAGCCATTGTACCCTTAGAACTGTAATCGTCAACATAACTTTTCGGGGACTGCCCTAGTAGAGGTCCGCCGAGGACGCATTACTCCATCCTAGTGAAAGGATGTGGGCGAATCTGTGTACTGTAAGCAGATCGCCTGGGCCCTAAAGCAACACCAGTCTCATTGTACGTCACTGGAACAATAGGCGTTCAGAACAGTCTTACAGTTTGTGACATGAAACACGTAGCATTTCTTCAGGTTCACAGTGGTTGTATACTGCAGCACAGCAATAAAGTCTATATTCTGTCAGCTTGTTATGTTCTGCTGCTATGTTTACCATATTGAATTTCCCCACAAGTATCCAAGCCGCGCCTTTCCACTACATAATACCCAAATCTCACATTGTCTCACTATACACTTCACACTGTATGGATAGGAGTCACATGTCGGGTGTCGTAGACCATGCGGAGTCTAGCGTTACCCTACTACAACCGTAGGTCTGTCATTTGGGTAAGTTCAGCGCAGCGTTCATCAGAAGGTCTTACCTTTAATCTGACTCGGTGTGTCTGTCTCTGCGATTGGACCGTTTACCTTTGGCAACCGCTGTTTTGATGAAATCCATTGCAGCTTTCGGGGTCGATAAGAAAATCGGTTTGTCCTCCCACATGATCCGCAGGCGAGCGGGGTACAACATGGCATACGGGATCTGTAAGTCTCGAAGTTTGACTTTAACCTCGTTGAACTCTTTGCGTGCCTGTTGTACTGCAACCGTGAAGTCTGGAAAGAATTCAAGTTTGTTTCCCTGATGGTGGATCTCACCTTTTTCCCTCACCAACCTGAGCACGGTGTCCCTGTCACGGTAATTCAGGACTCTTGCCACGATCGGTCTAGGCAGGGCTCCCGGTTTTGGCCTTGGCGCCAAGGATCGATGCGCTCTTTCAATAATGAAGATCGGCGATAGATTTTCAGGGCCAAACAGATCTTTGCATAGTTGTTCCACATAGGTCTCCATTCGACCTGTGTTGGTTGATTCTGGTAGACCTGATATACGTATGTTGTTACGTCTCGACCTGGCTTCCAACTCCTCTGCCTTGGCTTTGATCACTTCAAGGACTAGTTCGTGATTCGTCCTCCACCGTCGAGATCCTATTTTCCGCCGTGTCCAATCGTTCGTCCTGTTTGTCGAGTTTGGCCACCATACTGTCCACTCGGCCCGTCAAATGATCAAGTTTGCCATTTATATTCTGCAGGTTTGCTGGTATGGATTTCAATATGCTTTCCAAGACACCACCATCTTGGGAGTCAGTTTCCGGGTCTTCCTCTGCAGCACCAGTCTGGTTTTTTGGCGTCTTCCGCGCCTCAAACATTAGTTTGGGCTGTTGTTTATCTGGTTTGCCCATTGTGTACGATAGGGGGGTGCTGGACTGGTACGCTCCTGAGTCGTATGCCTCCCTGATCTTTTGTGCAGTGCCTGGAACTGAAGGGAGGGGGTGCCGCACCTATCCCCTATGTACGTTAATTGTAGCAAAGACCGGACCCAACAACCGGAATGCGTCTTGTGGCTAATTAGCATTGGTGTCCTGGCACTGTAACAGGTTGTTGCCGATTGCCACTCTAGATTAAGAGCAGGGACTGGCTCCGGCAGTTGAGGCTCACCACCCCAGGCCTCCACACGCTGTGTAGGTAATGTGCGCTGCTGTTCACACATCCATGGAAAGGGCAATCAGCATCAGCAGCAATCACCCCGAGCACCCCTCCGTTCTTGCAGTGAGATGGTGTCCAGGTAGGGTCAGTATCAGCCGCCTGTGAGGGGGTCTAGTGTGTTACGCCCGACATTGCGAGACCCGTGCTCGCATTGCGAGGGCTTCCACCGCATCCAATCATAAATATGGCACTTTTGTCCCCTTGTTATTCGTAGGGCTAAAAGGCAGCAAGCACTATGCCTTCCGGTGAGTAGGATAACCCTTTTGCGCCCTGGCTCGTTTGATGCGCGTTCCGATCTCACTTGTGTATGGGCGCCGCCATTTTGTTTCCCGCCGATTCTCAGCAGTTAGTAACAGTCCGAAAGGCATTGGGGGGGGGATCGCTGTCGTTAGGGGCACTGCAATACTGTTCCGTTTTTGAAATTCAATTTTGTTTTGTTTCCCCCCCTCGCTAATTGTCCCTTTGTTTGCCCAGGGTGGGTCGCGCTACCAGCTTAAGCGGACATTCATGACCGGAGGTGCACTGTTACGCCGCTCCAGCCCCGTACCTCCATTGTCGCTGTTTCCTTTCCGTAGTTCTTTGCAGATCTTGCCGGTTACATGTCGCGTGCAGCACCCGCTGTGAGCAATCACCACTTCTTCTGCCCGTCCATCTAGTGTGCATGCTCACTCTCGGTGGTGCCGGCGCGTTCAGTCCCCAAGTGCCGCCAGCAGAGTGCCGTCCGCCATGATGGTTCGCTGACCTCGCTGGGATTCACAGCTGGTGTTGCGACTCCAGTGCAATGAGGCCCTTCTCCTGATGTCCCTCACATGCACGACTCATTCCCACCCTTGGTGGTGTGCCTGCTGACCCACGGCGATCTGATTTAACGCATTTTACTGGCAATTTTGAGATTCGCCCGGCGGAGCCGCACAGCTAGGCAGCCATTCCGCTGTGCGCCCCCTAGCGCCTCCCGAGATGAGTCACATATCTTGATAAATTAATAAATATGTTGCATTCTTGCCTTCTTCCTTTAACACAGTGTCAGCAAGTTGTTTTGCTGCGCTGCACTGCATGACATTTTGGTAACTGTAGGGCCCGGTGCAATCTGAAAAGTGTATAGACAAACCCTAGCGTATTACATCACATGCCCACTCCTTTCAGATGAAGGACAGTGGACTCAACTGTAAGCACTCTCATATGCTAAAAGTACATTAATATGTGTGAGTGGCACAAACTAACTTAAAAAAACACGTCCTGATCATGCTACCACGCTCATAAATAAAAAGTCCTTTTTGCACCAGAGGGCACATGTGCTCATGATAATTGTTGCAAGGATATCTCTACATAAATAAACACAATGAATATTCACATGTAATTTACATTTCATAATAAATTAACAATCAGATTATATATAAATATATTGGGTCCAAATCTCAGAAGTAAACTGAGACAAAAGTCTAACTTTATGACTTTCGGTTTTCACAAAGGGTATTTATGAGTAGTAAAGTTAGACTTTTGTCGTAGTTTAATTTAGGTTTTGGTCTTAAGTTTAACAGAGACCAAAAGCCTAGTCTCAAATATTTTATTATTGACTCAATTTCAAAATTAGCAAAATGCATTATTCGGAAGCATAATCTGAGACAGTCGGAGACTAAATACATTTTAAATCTTGACTCTAGCTCTCCCAAATGGTTTAAATCAAGAGTATGAGTATGAGTGTTCCAGTATATCTATGCAATATAATGTTTACTTGATGAATTAGCTTTTCTAAAAAACTTTAGTGCTTCATTTCCCTATGTATTTCTTTTTTGTACGTATTATAATCACATGATGTGTGTTTATTTAGTTTGTATGCACTTAAGCACTTTATATGAGATTTGGGATTGATATTAATATTAATTTATATGCGATTTGATTATATTTGATTATATTTTTCTAGAATTGATTATGTTTTGAATGTATTGATATTCAGTAGTTTGGGTTTTGAAAGCTATTTTATTGAGCCATGAGACAGCGAACGAATTGCTTTTAACAACTCAGTACTGCTTTGATAGACAAGTGAGTTAGAAGAGTGAGGCTATATAGATTTGATTGCAACCCAATGATAATTGAACACAAACAGATTTATGCAGTAATGTTGTGAATTGTCGTATTAATGGTTATAATAATAATTCTGTGGGTGATGTCATTTATTAATAATAAACAGCTTCCAATCAATGACAATAATTACAATCAGCAATGGCTGTAAGAAAATAAGTCATGAAAAATCACTATTTCCCATTGGACATATCAAGATGAATTTGTCAAATGTAAGGTTTAATTTTTAAACCCATAATTTAAAACAAATATTTAATAGAATGTTTTCCTTCTAATAGAGTTATACTTATTGATTTAATCAATTCTTTAAAATATGTCATTAGCGATGAGATATCATATATTTAAATCTCTATTTAGGTGGCTTGTTTTGCACAAAAACAAAAAAAATTATTTAGCACTTTTGCGGTGATGTGCATGATCTTTTGTTAATGTTTATACATCATGAAGTGTATATGAGTCTGTTCTCTAAAACGCAGAATGTATGTGGTCCAGGCCAGGCCTGGCCAAAACAAGTCATACAGCATTTTTAAAATAAACTTCTTGCAAACAGTAAAATTGGTGTCTGAGTGATTTCTTTCTTAGTAAATGCCAACTTGTGCTGAAATGTTTTTACCGTCATATATATAGATATATCTTTTTTTCCCATTGGTATTTATATTAATATTATGGCAATTATATTTATTTATATTTATAGCTGTTATATTGCACACTCATAGATTATGAGGATTGCCTGTTAAGTATGTCGTCTCTGCCCATTAACTTGCTGCTTACAAGAAAAATGGTTATGTTGGGTCGGACCAACTACTTTGGGGAACACTCATTAATGAGAACGCAAACTCTCTGATACAAGTCCCAACATTTGAGTAAATAAATGCTCAAAAATCTTTAGGTCATGTGATCAATCGATTGTATTAAAACATTCAAACATTTGGTATCTGAATTGTAATCATTCTTAGATAACATTCAATGCTTGTAGTGACTGTCAAAAATAAAGTGACTTTCAGTGAAAAGTGCTCAGTGAATGATGAAATATACAGTGCAATTTATGTACAAGTATATACAAGTATTTTCATTGGCCAGATAACAATTTTGAACCAAGGATTCCTAGAGTTGCTTTCCGGATCCTGGTATTTCTGGGCCGATGATGTTCGTCGACGTTTCGACCCTGATGCCCCACCGGTTGGTGGTCGCGGCGGGTCTTTATCAAGACAAAGGGAGACAGTTTATGGGTCGGACCGGACAGCCTAGCCTGAGACCATTGGTGGCGCAAGGGCCAATCAGTTCTGGTGAAACAAGTTTCTTTCAAGTACGTGGAGGTGCTTAATTTCTCTCGTGCGGCGTTGATGCATTAACTTGCTGCACCATGTGCGCTGGTTACTGTCACTTTAAAATCTCACTTTGGCTCTGAATGTGCGGCATGTGATCAAGGCCGAGTTTGGCCAAAATGCATCATGGCAGCATTGGTGGCTCACTGGAAATAAACACCTATAAATTGCACCAAATCTGGGTTTGTCTTCCGTTTTTTCCAAACCAAAGAGAAGTGCAAAGCGGAGTGTGGCGATATTTATATCGAGAAGGCCTCCTCGGTACTGGCGAACCCCCTCCTCGATACGGGGGGAGTAACAAGAAGCTGCTTCTGGCTTTAGTCGGAAATACTTTTAGAGTCTGTGAACAAGAAAGAAGCAACCAGTACCCGGATATCCAAAAGTGCTTTCCGCCAATTGTGCAGCAGCGGGACACAAGTCGAAGGACTCGCAGACCGTCAGCATGGCACAAGGTAGGAAGTGTGTGGGAATTTTCCAGTAGAGGCGGAATGCAGTAACAGAGCACATCAACTTTGCAAGCGTGCTCGCACAGAACACTGTAAGCGATACCAGTGTCTGAAATTGATACAGTGTTGCCGCAATGACTGGGGACTCGCTCAGGAGCCGCAAGACAATGGCTGAAACGATGTTTGATGATGACCCGAGTACACAACAACAAGCATTGGCCTACAGTAACCAAACTATGGAGGGGCACACAAACGCCAAGGAATCGTTTAAAAAAATTGAGAAAGCCATGTGTATGGAGCAAGTCAAGTGGTGGGAACACCAATGACTGGAAAATTATTTACAAGTTGGGCGGATTCCAAGAGGGCTACGCATAATGATTGCCCAAAGTTACGAAATCCCATATCTTCAGATGTTAAGTGAGTGGGCAGAATGTAATCTGGAATCCTTTAGAAGACTGGTGATCATACTTGTCAAGTATGCAGAAAGTGACCGAGAGAAATTACAGAAACAAATTGACGACTTGGAGAGTGAAATAACCACATTTGTAATTACACATCAAATTACCAAAGACCGTGAAGAGATGTTGATAAAACTGGCAAAAGATGAAGACGTTATTAAAAAACAAAAAACATACAAGTTCCAGAGGGATAAGCAAGATTATGGATAGGGACAAATATTCACATTTGCCAGAAAATTCGATTCTGTCAAAACAGCTAAAATATTTGTGGTGCATGAAGACCAACAAACATGTGAACAACAAGCCACAGCATCATCCACATCAGTTTCAGATTTAAGCCCATGTATGGGAAGTGACTCAGATGCTGAACAACAAAGAATAGGGTCCAATTTGGGGTTTTGCAAATTTACATTGGCAGAGGAGGTAAACTGTCTCAGGCAGAATCGCAAAGACACACTGCGCTCTCGCAAACCAATGCAGAATCCAAACAAAGACTCAACCGCAAACACAGAGAAAGGCGCAAATGCAACAAGTGGCTCCAACAACAACAACAAGTAAACACAATACAAAAAAAAGATGGAATCGCAAGCAACAACAAACGGACTAAATAACAATCAAACTGTCGCCAATCTATCTACAGTGAGTCTTATTACATCAGAGATCAAACTATTGGAACTGGGATTGTCGTTTTGTCCACCTAATAATTTTGACTATGCCCAAACTCGAGTGGATGTTTATAGGTTTGTACGAAAACTTAAACTGAAAAAGTACCACTCAAGCAAATCCAAACAAAGTAGTAACAGCAATGCAACAGAAATGATTGGGAACAGCAACTTAATAGCTGCTGATGCAGAGTTACTAAACGACTTACAGGAGTTGGAATGTGAAACCAGCAATGTGATCAATAGAGATGATGATAACGGTCTCAACACATTTGGTACTGTTCAAACTAGTTTTAAGCCAAAATCTACATTTCAACCCATAACTCAAAGAGACTCACTATGCATATTTAACGAATTGATCACAACAGAGATAAAGAGACTTAAAATACAAACTTCTAGTACAAAGACAAGATTACCAGGAAAGGGCATACAATCGACTAATGGAGAAATTTTAAAAGAATGATCAAATTGTAATTAGGAACTCTGACAAGGGTGGAAATATTGTTTTATGGTTGAGGGATAAATACATGAAAGAGGCTACACTACAATTGGAAGATGCTAATTGTTATAAAAGAACAAATCTCCAAATAGTAAGAGCATCCTGGATTTAATACTACTCCAAGCTCAGTGCTTGGAGGAGCATGGGACTCATCAGTATGGATGAATACAAGTTTTTAAAGAATGAACATCCTGTAATGCCTATAATGTATTTTATCCCCAAGCTACACACAAATGCCACTTCCCCACTGGGGGAGACCTATAATTTCAGCGATAGGGGGACTTTTGGAAAACACTGTAAAGTAAATCGATCATTTTTTACAAGATTTTGTAAAGAACCTACCATCCTTTGTGCAAGATACAGGGGACTTCCTAAGACAATTGGCAGATATAATATGGGAGACTGATTATTTGTTAATGTGTCTAGATGTAACGTCTTTGTACACAAGTATACATCACAAAGACGGCATTAGAGCTACACAATACTATTTAGACAACAGACCCTTATATCTTGTCCAACACAACAAAATGCTAATTGCAATGATTACGTACTGAATAACAACTATTTTCTATTCCAAAACCAGGTCCTGCAACAGATAAGGCTTTTCTTCTCCCCTAGCTACTCCTGCCTACATATGGGCTGGTGGGAAGAAGTAATTCTGAAAAAAGAGTTTAAAACTGTCATGGATATTCAGATAAAAATCTGGCTACACTATATCGACAACTTGTTTGTGATATGGCGTGGAACAGCAGTGTCTGCTCGTGATTTTGTTCAAAAGTTGAACAATAATAATATCCACTTGCATTTCACAGCGACCATTAGTGACCAGTCTGTATGTTTCCTGGATGTGGAAATATAGATTAAAAATGACAAAATTGAAACTAAACTCTTTTGGAAACCCACGACAGGCAACAGCCTGCTGCATGCCACTAGCCACCATCCACAGCATCTCATCCATAGTATACCATATGGAGAGATGCTGAGAATACGCCGCACATGTAGCAGTGAGCTTGATCTAAAAGCAGCACAACAACGTAGCAAAACCAGATTTTTACAAAGAGGGTATAAAGTTGAGACTATTGATTATGCCATTTCCAAAGCCAATACTAGAAATAGAATGGATTTACTTAACAACAAGGCATTAACATTTTCTAAGAATCAGGACAGTCTTAATGAAACTAGACTAATCCTCACATGCAGTAAACAGCAAAACACCCTACGTAGAATCATTAACAAGAATTGGTCTGTTGTACGAGTGACCCTAATATTGGAAATTCTCTACCCATGAAACGAAGCATCGCTTTCAGAAAATCTAAATCCATGAGGGACTCGATAGTTAAGAGCAGTCTGGAGGTAAAAAGTTCTAAAAATTGGCTAACTGTCAGGATAGGATTCTTCAAATGTAATAGTTGTCGGGCCTGCAAATATGGGGTAAATACAAAATCCTATATTTCCCCATTTACTAAGGATCCTATTAAAATAACTACATTCCTGGCATGTAAAACGGAGTATGTGGTCTACGTGTTGACGTACCCTTGTGGGCTGCAATATATGGGCAGCACTAAGTTGCAAGCCCACAAGCGTATACTGCAGCGAATGAGGGCAATTTCCAACAGTGATCACGCGTAACCGTTTGCACGGCACTTTAAAGAAAGGCATGCAAACAACCTCCAGGATTTCAAATATTTTTTAATTGACTTCATACCAGTATCCAGATGTGGAGGGGATCAGGAAACTAAACTCCGACACCATGAAACGAGGTACATTCTAGATCTAGATACAAAGAATCTCAATTGACACAATTCGAGCAAGGATTTCTATCCCTGGTTATAACTAGTCTGGGATCAGATTTAACCATGTATTTTACCAACTGAACAAAAAATTTATATAATGATAACTGTGGCTTTCCCATACTTATGAAATCTACTTTTTTCCTTGGAGTATTCTATTCAGCACTCTGTGTCTTGCATTATGCTATTAGTAGAATATTTTAATTCACATACATATTTTTATCTAATCATTATGATATTTGTACAGAGGATCTTTTGATAAGGTCCTCTGTATTTTATTAATGTTTTTTTAAAATCGTTTACAATCATTTCCTTGGCCAATATATGACACATTACAGTGATGTAATTACTTTTCTTATTCAGGCACATACAAAGTTAACACCATCATAATATTTCGTGCACTGTGGTGTTAGTCAGGGTGAGGGTATGTCCTCTGGGTCTGTATGTAGTGGTGGGGTACAGATATTTCCTCTGTAGCGGTTCCATGGCCCCCATATCCGAGACCATTTTTTGGGACATCCCCTGGCCACATAGACTGTCTTCTCACGGAACATGCACCAGTCCATGTTAGCCTTCCAATCTTTAAGCACCGGAGGGGCGGATGTCCCCCAAGCCTGTGCTATGTTCCTTTTTGCCATCATGTAGCCAAGAGTGGCCCATTGAGTTTGGCATACATTCAAGTCGGCAGGCTCCCATATATTAAGCAAACATCTGCGCACCTCTGGGAGGACGTCTGCCACCACCCGATGAACTGTGCTCCAGTAGGTCTGGACAAGCGAACATTCCCAAATGATGTGTAGAAAGGTACCCAACTGACCACACCCCTTACGGCAGTCCCCTGTGGGTGCCCTCCCCATCAACACCTGTCTCTGTCCTGTCATGTATATTCTGTGTAATACTTTTAGCTGCACCAGTCGTAGTCTGACGGGGATAGCTACCACCCTGGGGGAGGGCACAGCCTCCTGCCAGTCCTCGTCATCCAGCTCAATACCATCCGCCTTTCACTTCTGTCGACGCTGTATAAAAGGGTCCTCCATATTATTTATAAGCTTACTCTAGATGAGGGAGATGGATTTCTCAGGGAGATACCCATCCAATAACCGATCTTCCAGAGGAGAGTCACCAGGGGGAGTAAATTGATACCCCAAGAAAAGACCGAGCTCAGGGCGTGCCAAATTTGTCTGTAACGAAAGTGTTCTGAGCCGGCTGCATGTTGCTCCTGCAGAGAGGCGAATGTTTTTATGTCCCCTTTTTCCCACAGGTCCTGAACGCGAGAGATACCTATCATGTCCCATTTGTCGAAGCCCTTTGTCTGCCATAGGTGCTCCAGCTTGGTGGAGTCCCACAGGGGGGCTGCCAATGTCAATCTACCCTCCCATACAAGTGATCTAGTGGCTGTGTGACAGACTGTTACTGAGTGTCGGGTGGGGGCCAGATAGTGGGGGTCCAGTCAGTTTAGAGTATAGTGGTCTGTTGTAATTCCCGCCCGGGAGCAGCCACCTGTCCATTCGATAGCCCGGATCGTCAGGGGACCCATAGGTACCGTGATTAATAATGGCCAGGTGGGCTGCCCAGTAATATTTCTTGATATCGGGGAGGGCGATACCTCCATCATACCATTTCAGCGTCAGCTTGTTGAGGGCAATGTGTGGATACCCGTTCAACAGAAGCTCCCTCTGGAGTGGCTCAATCTCTTTAAAATAAGCAGGGAGGACTACGTCCAGTGAGTTTTGAAGAGCATAAAGGAAGCGGGGAGGGACATCATTTTAAAAAGTGCGGCCCTTCCCAGTCGTTGGGGGGGGGGGAGATTATTGTCATATCGGAGTGTGGAGTTCAGAGAAACAAAGATTCTGAGGTACTTAAACCCTGACGTAGTAATTTGGATTGGGCAGTTGGGGGGCAGGTTTGGCACCATCCCCTTACAGTGGGTACAGGTGGGATTTGGTCCAATTAATTGTAAATCTGGAGAATTTACCGAATACTGTCAGTATATCTAACAATACAATTAGGATTTCTGGGGGTTGGTGAGGTACAGCAGGATGTTGTCGGCATATAAGGAGATCTGATCCTCCCAATCCGGAATCCTCGGATTGAAAGATCCTGCCAGATCCAGGCCGCGAGCGGTTCCAATGCTAGAGCGAACAAGAGAGGGGAGAGCGGACAACTCTCACCGGTACCCCAGCCAAGCGAGAAAGTATCTGACTGGTTATTGTTAACTACGACCTTGGCCAGAGGCGCCACGTAAAGGAGGCAAACCCAGCCAATGAATTCCTCCTCGAACCCCATCTCACGGAGTGCGGCAAAGAGGTAGGGCCATTCAAGCATAACGAATGCCATGGTGGCATCTAAGGAGACCAAAACTGCTGGTTCGCAGATAGTATTTGCCCTGCCCAGCACACCGTGTACACGGAGAAGATTTAGCACCGTGCTTCGTTGTGAGATAAACCCAGATTGATCTGGGAGGACAAAAGGGATGGTATGACCTTTTGACCTTTACCAGGCGATTAGCGAGGACTTTCGCAAGGATTTTTGGCTCAGCATTAAGTAAGGAAACAGGCCGATATGAGGAACAGTCTGTTTTTATTTTCCTGTCTTTGTGAATTACCACTATATTAGCAATACATTGACAAGTGGGAGCGCTCCCGACTCTCTGCTCTCCTCAAACATAACTTTGAGGTAAGCCGATAACTTGTTCAAACAGAGTTTATACATTTCTATGGGTATCCCATTGGGGCCAGAGGCCTTACCAGATTGGAGGGACCTGATGGCTAGAGCTATTTCATCTGCGGTCAGTGGACTGTCTAGCATCTGCTTATCTGCCAGAGCGAGGGTGGGCATTCAGTGTCCCTTAAGAGCTCCGCAGAGTCCTCCTCAGTATGAGGCATCTCCGCCCTGTAAACTGCCTCAAAATAGGCAAATTGAGACGCTATGGCCTGGGGATCTGAGCTCAAACGGCGCAGACGGTCCTGCGAACGAGGCCTCGTCCCTCACCCCTGGTGCTGTCTTCAAATCCCGGCCACCACGCCTTGACCTTGAGCAGATCGCCCCCGGGTGGAAGCCGGCAACACAAGCAAGTATGTGGAAAGCAGCGACAAGGACACCGGGGCAGCAACACAGTTTCCAAAGGGTAGTTCAGGCCCACAAGGCAATCCAGTAGGCCCCCAGGTGTTCTGCCAGGCCCGCATGCGCAGTCAAGATAATGGCGGGGTAGGAGTCAATCAAGGCACCAGCGTCCAATGTCCCAGCCAGCACGGACCCCAAGAAGGGTCAGTTCCGCGGGGGCGCATCTACACTCTCCTTCGAGCACCCCCGCGAGCAGCAGCAGCACACAGTGAGGGCCATGGAGCAAGGGGGAGGTCACCCCGGTCATCAGCCCCACTTCCAGCAGTGCCCGCCAGCCACTTTGCAGGTCCCCCCAGGGTCCCAGCCAGCACAGGTCCCCTGGGGGCGACCATCCGTCGGGCGTGTCTCTCCCCCGCAGTGGGCACACCAGCAGGATACAGGGCCAGGCAGCTGGGAGAGCAATGCAGGCTTCAAAGTACCAAGCATGCCCCCTGTCGATGCACCACAGCGGGAGTCCAGGCGCCCCTCATCGAGGGGGGGTATGACTGTCACAGCACCTAACCAAGGTGCACCCGATGCCTCCGACCTCCCGGGCCCCCTCCGGCCGGCGACCTCCGACCTGTCCACCCTGCGCTACAGCACCTCCGGCGGGCAGCCCTTCCACTGTGGGTCCCGGCTCCAGAAGTGCACACAGGCCCCATGTCATGGGACCGGTATCTCCGGCTGTCGCAAGAAGATTGGGGTTGCGTCAGGCAGCACCGCTTGGCCACCTCTTTCTTTTGAGGTGTCACTGGCTCAGGATGAAGTTCAGGATATGTACGTCGGGGGAACTTTACGGCGGAGCCGAGGCACTAGGCCGCCATCTTGGTCCGACGCTAGGCCACTCCCCCCTATCAATGGTTTTTAGAATATTTATGTATTAGCACTTTAAAGTAGATCTGCAGCATTACTAGTAATGGGAATTAGCTCTGTATTCCATTATGTAACAGCGATAGTACACAGATTGACTTTTCAGCTGGACATCCCAAATAAAGATTAGAGGATATATATAAATTTACCCATGTATTGTCATATAGGTACTTTGTTATTTTATCAATGACTTAATTTATAATAACAGTGGGCTTTTATAACAATGATTTCTTTCTTAGTAAATGCCAACTTGTGCTGAAATGTTTTTACCATCATATATATATATATATATATATATTTTTATGTATTTTACATTCATTGGCATTTATATTAACATTATGGCAATTATATTTATTTATATTTATTGCTGTTATATAGCACAATCATAGACTATGAGGAATACCTATTAAGTATGCCGTCTATGCCCATTAAGTTGATGGACCACGTGCGCTGGTTACAGTCACTTTAAAATCTCACTTTTGATCAAGGCCGAGTTTGGCCGAAAAGTGTCATGGCAGCATTAGTGGCTCACTGGAAATAAACACCTAGATTCGGATTTGTCTTCCATTTTTTTCCAAACCAAGGAGAAGTGCAAAGCGGAGTGTGGCGATATTTATACAGAGAAGGCTTCCTCGGTACTGGCGAACCCCCTGCTAGATACAGGCGCATATATATACATCCAGACCCACATCCTCATGAGTGCCAGGCACCTACAGCCCGCTGTGTCCCAGGGTATGAGGAAAGCCCTTTGATACTATATATGTACATATAACCTATAGTTATAGTTAGGACCTTGTTTCTTTTCAAAAAGCGTTTTTTCTTTTCCCAATAACTTTGGCGGTGGTTGACGAATCTTCGCAACATTTTTAAAACTAGTGGGGCTCTCTGGTCAGCTCCTGTCTTGAAAGTTTCGGGGTGAATCATCAAATGGGGGCTGAGAAAAGGGGGGTGCCAAAAAGCATTTTCCCCATGTTATTTTCCATAGGAAACATTGGAAAAAGCTACAGCCTGAAACTGCTGAATGCAATAACACCAAATTTGGCAAAAAGGTAGGCCTTTGTTCAGAAAGATCCCTTTTTTTTAAATGGTGAAAATCCGTTCAGTTGTTCCTGAGAAATTAAAAAAATAAAAAGTTTTGATATCTATGGCCACGGTGGGTTTGCAAACCCTCCTGAGCATGAGCTTCATTCTAATTGGCTGCCAATACTCCAAACCAGGAAGTGTTGGCAGCCATCTTATAAGTTCAGTCGAAAACAGTAGAAAAAACATTAAGAAACAAGAAAAGGAGGCAGGGTAGAACCCCCCTGTCCCCCCTAGGCCTGCCCAGGGGGTCCCACAAGGACCCCCAGGGCCACAAAAAGCATTTTGTAAATAACTTCGGAGGAAATCGAGATGGGGTCGTGAATCCCGCTGAAATTATGTAAAAAATAAGCGCTGCCACCCACGCTTTGTTTTTTTTAAAAAGCCCCTGTGTGGGCCAGGTCCCTGGGGCACGCAGCACCCCCCACAGCCTCGGGACTGCCACCTCCCCTGGGATGTGAAAAAAAGCGTGGGGGGTCCCAATCCCCGCCATGCTGCCCCAGGGACCGCCACCTCCATTGGGCTCTTTCTTAAGTTAAAACATTTGTGGGGTGCTCAAGCCCTCCCCACACACCTCGACGACCACCACGTCCTCCAAGCTTTTAAAATGAAGAGCCCTTGATGACCCTGGGAACCGCCACCCCCCAGGGCCGACACCTGCAGTGTCCAGAGGTGCCCACCACTGGAACACTGCTGTTTGCAATGACAGGGCGGGTCCCGCTCTGTCATTGCAAACTCTGCTTTGCTTAGTTGAAGCCTGAGACCTTACGGTGATTTGTGCGCTATATAAAAGCATATGACTTATCACTTATGACAAGAGCAGGTTTTCTCGCTTCAATAAAGCAAAGCAGGAATGCTTTTCCACAAGGGGAGCTGCATGTCAGCAGCTCCCCTTGTGGAAAAGCAATGCCGTCTCCCGCAGGAGGCGGGGAGGCGGTGGGACCGTGGGGGCATTGGGGCTCCCCCCATGGTCCCCAGCGTTGAGGGCTGGCCCCGGGGATGGGGACCATGGTGCCAGAAGTGGCCTGGGAGGGGGCCATGCTGCCCCTCTCCCCAGTAATAATTACAAAAATAAGGAAAGGCCAGCCATGGGGATGGGGTCCCCGTGGCCATAATTGGCCTCGGGAGGGCCACGCAGCCCCCTCCCATTTATTTTTAAAAAGGGGTCAGGCTTTGGGGAATGGGGTCCCCAGGTCCCTGAAAATAGTAAAAGAAGGCGGGCCACACAGCCCCCCTTCTAAAAAAAAAAACAACAACAAAAAAACCGGCATCCCCAAAATAATTATATAATTAAAAAAAGTGGGTGGCCAGGCCCCGAAGATGGGGTCCCCAGGGCCAAAATTTGCTCTGGAGGAGGGCCACGCAGCCCCTTCCCAATTTTTTTTTTTTAAAGGCATCAGGCTTTGGGGGATGGGGTCCCCAGGGCCCCAACAATAGTAAAAGAAGGGGTACACACAGCCCCCTTCTAAACAACAAAAAATCCAGCATAACGCTGGAGGCCCCGCCCCCTCCCTGCAGCACTCTGCAAACGCGCCCACTGGCACGTTGTAAGTTGGGCAATTAATTCCCTTTGAACACTGAGGATCCCACCAGGTACCTCCAGTATGCACCAAGGAGCTACGTTGTAGAAAGGTGGTCCAAAGCCATGCCCCCTTTTTACACCACTCTGCAATGCAGCTCTGTGGCGTTTACCGGAGGTACCTGCTGGGCTAATTGGCCCCCAGGGACCCACAGGATTCAAGGGAACTTAATCCCCCAACTTAGAACGTGCCAGGGGGCGCGTTTGCACAATGGTGCAGGGAGGGGGCAGCCCTGATATGTCAAGCAAAACTTTCTTGCACACACACTAAGCGCACCGTCCCGATCACGCGCTGAATGCTAATTGGCTGTCAAGTGTTTGTCAACATTCAAAACCAGGAAGTGTTGGAAGCGGGGGTCTAGAAATTAGTGGAACGAGTGTTCAAAATGTATAAAGGGGGCAGGCAAGAAATATTTTGACCCTCTAGACCTGCTCAGGGGTCTCACAGGGATCCCAGGGCCCCAAAAATAATGTTTTTTTGTGATAAAAAAACGGAGAAATGTGCGCTGGGTGCATGGATCTGCAGTAAAAAAAATAAAAAAGAAGCATGGGCTCCTGTGCTTGTTTAAAAGTTAGCTACCTGGGATGGTCAAATCTCGGGGTCTAAAATATTAAATTTGATGGCCCAGGGACCGTCATTCCTCGGTGCTACAAAATAACTGGATGAGGGAGCTCAAAGGTCCGTCTAAGCCCCGGGGATTACCACCCTCCAGGGCTTTTTATATTTTGGGAGGGAGGCCGCGTGGTCTCCATTCTGGAGCAGTGGAAAGTCTTGGGGAACACCACCCTCCAGGAGCGGCTCGTGCTGTGTCTTGGGGTGTCTACCCCCGGGACACTGCTGTTTGCTATGGCAGGGCGGGAGTGGAGGTTCTCGCTGTGTCATAGCAAACTTGAGGGCATATTAACAAGTGGCATTCTGCCGCAATTAAAAAAAAAAAGGCACAAATGCGGTGAAAATTATATCGCCATATTTACTAGGTGACGCTAAGATGCATTATTGAATGTTAGCAGCCGGTTTGCTAAGGGGTCGGCTCGTATCTCCAATGATTTGCAATGTAGGTGTTCTCAGTGGGAAGGTAGGTGTTTCTATGAGAATATAAAAAGGAAGAGGGAGGTATGACAACAGCATTGTATTTACAAGGCGGCCCTGGATTTGAGGACCGGTAGGAAAACTCTCGCTAATTGCGGTTTATGTTGGATCCTGACCTGTGTTCTGAAGTAGACTTAAACATGTTTAATATGCAAGGTGGACTGATATATTAAGTGCACAGTCTTATATTAACAAGGTTTTCACTTGCGAACATGAATTTTTGCTGTATTTCTTGCGATATTGGGGGCATATTCACAAGGACAGTGTTAAAATTATCGTTGCTTTAGCGTTAGGAAAGTGTCGTTACATTTGTTGTGGTTTCCTTGAAATGTAAGCAGAGTGGGCTGGACTGACTTATGCCAGTGCTGCGCGAGGCTGTGAACGATGATTCCGGAGCTATGGGCGTGGTTCCACTGTGGGTCCCGGCTCCAGAAGTGCACACAGGCCCCATGTCATGGGACCGGTATCTCCGGCTGTCGCAAGAAGATTGGGGTTGCGTCAGGCAGCACCGCTTGGTCACCTCTTTCTTTTGAGGTGTCACTGGCTCAGGATGAAGTTCAGGATATGTACGTCGGGGGAACTTTACGGCGGAGCCGAGGCACTAGGCCGCCATCTTGGTCCGACGCTAGGCCACTCCCCCCTATCAATGGTTTTTAGAATATTTATGTATTAGCACTTTAAAGTAGATCTGCAGCATTACTAGTAATGGGAATTAGCTCTGTATTCCATTATGTAACAGCGATAGTACACAGATTGACTTTTCAGCTGGACATCCCAAATAAAGATTAGAGGATATATATAAATTTACCCATGTATTGTCATATAGGTACTTTGTTATTTTATCAATGACTTAATTTATAATAACAGTGGGCTTTTATAACAATGATTTCTTTCTTAGTAAATGCCAACTTGTGCTGAAATGTTTTTACCATCATATATATATATATATATATATTTTTATGTATTTTACATTCATTGGCATTTATATTAACATTATGGCAATTATATTTATTTATATTTATTGCTGTTATATAGCACAATCATAGACTATGAGGAATACCTATTAAGTATGCCGTCTATGCCCATTAAGTTGATGGACCACGTGCGCTGGTTACAGTCACTTTAAAATCTCACTTTTGATCAAAGCCGAGTTTGGCCGAAAAGTGTCATGGCAGCATTAGTGGCTCACTGGAAATAAACACCTAGATTCGGATTTGTCTTCCATTTTTTTCCAAACCAAGGAGAAGTGCAAAGCGGAGTGTGGCGATATTTATACAGAGAAGGCTTCCTCGGTACTGGCGAACCCCCTGCTAGATACAGGCGCATATATATACATCCAGACCCACATCCTCATGAGTGCCAGGCACCTACAGCCCGCTGTGTCCCAGGGTATGAGGAAAGCCCTTTGATACTATATATGTACATATAACCTATAGTTATAGTTAGGACCTTGTTTCTTTTCAAAAAGCGTTTTTTCTTTTCCCAATAACTTTGGCGGTGGTTGACGAATCTTCGCAACATTTTTAAAACTAGTGGGGCTCTCTGGTCAGCTCCTGTCTTGAAAGTTTCGGGGTGAATCATCAAATGGGGGCTGAGAAAAGGGGGGTGCCAAAAAGCATTTTCCCCATGTTATTTTCCATAGGAAACATTGGAAAAAGCTACAGCCTGAAACTGCTGAATGCAATAACACCAAATTTGGCAAAAAGGTAGGCCTTTGTTCAGAAAGATCCCTTTTTTTTAAATGGTGAAAATCCGTTCAGTTGTTCCTGAGAAATTAAAAAAATAAAAAGTTTTGATATCTATGGCCACGGTGGGTTTGCAAACCCTCCTGAGCATGAGCTTCATTCTAATTGGCTGCCAATACTCCAAACCAGGAAGTGTTGGCAGCCATCTTATAAGTTCAGTCGAAAACAGTAGAAAAAACATTAAGAAACAAGAAAAGGAGGCAGGGTAGAACCCCCCTGTCCCCCCTAGGCCTGCCCAGGGGGTCCCACAAGGACCCCCAGGGCCACAAAAAGCATTTTGTAAATAACTTCGGAGGAAATCGAGATGGGGTCGTGAATCCCGCTGAAATTATGTAAAAAATAAGCGCTGCCACCCACGCTTTGTTTTTTTTAAAAAGCCCCTGTGTGGGCCAGGTCCCTGGGGCACGCAGCACCCCCCACAGCCTCGGGACTGCCACCTCCCCTGGGATGTGAAAAAAAGCGTGGGGGGTCCCAATCCCCGCCATGCTGCCCCAGGGACCGCCACCTCCATTGGGCTCTTTCTTAAGTTAAAACATTTGTGGGGTGCTCAAGCCCTCCCCACACACCTCGACGACCACCACGTCCTCCAAGCTTTTAAAATGAAGAGCCCTTGATGACCCTGGGAACCGCCACCCCCCAGGGCCGACACCTGCAGTGTCCAGAGGTGCCCACCACTGGAACACTGCTGTTTGCAATGACAGGGCGGGTCCCGCTCTGTCATTGCAAACTCTGCTTTGCTTAGTTGAAGCCTGAGACCTTACGGTGATTTGTGCGCTATATAAAAGCATATGACTTATCACTTATGACAAGAGCAGGTTTTCTCGCTTCAATAAAGCAAAGCAGGAATGCTTTTCCACAAGGGGAGCTGCATGTCAGCAGCTCCCCTTGTGGAAAAGCAATGCCGTCTCCCGCAGGAGGCGGGGAGGCGGTGGGACCGTGGGGGCATTGGGGCTCCCCCCATGGTCCCCAGCGTTGAGGGCTGGCCCCGGGGATGGGGACCATGGTGCCAGAAGTGGCCTGGGAGGGGGCCATGCTGCCCCTCTCCCCAGTAATAATTACAAAAATAAGGAAAGGCCAGCCATGGGGATGGGGTCCCCGTGGCCATAATTGGCCTCGGGAGGGCCACGCAGCCCCCTCCCATTTATTTTTAAAAAGGGGTCAGGCTTTGGGGAATGGGGTCCCCAGGTCCCTGAAAATAGTAAAAGAAGGCGGGCCACACAGCCCCCCTTCTAAAAAAAAAAACAACAACAAAAAAACCGGCATCCCCAAAATAATTATATAATTAAAAAAAGTGGGTGGCCAGGCCCCGAAGATGGGGTCCCCAGGGCCAAAATTTGCTCTGGAGGAGGGCCACGCAGCCCCTTCCCAATTTTTTTTTTTTAAAGGCATCAGGCTTTGGGGGATGGGGTCCCCAGGGCCCCAACAATAGTAAAAGAAGGGGTACACACAGCCCCCTTCTAAACAACAAAAAATCCAGCATAACGCTGGAGGCCCCGCCCCCTCCCTGCAGCACTCTGCAAACGCGCCCACTGGCACGTTGTAAGTTGGGCAATTAATTCCCTTTGAACACTGAGGATCCCACCAGGTACCTCCAGTATGCACCAAGGAGCTACGTTGTAGAAAGGTGGTCCAAAGCCATGCCCCCTTTTTACACCACTCTGCAATGCAGCTCTGTGGCGTTTACCGGAGGTACCTGCTGGGCTAATTGGCCCCCAGGGACCCACAGGATTCAAGGGAACTTAATCCCCCAACTTAGAACGTGCCAGGGGGCGCGTTTGCACAATGGTGCAGGGAGGGGGCAGCCCTGATATGTCAAGCAAAACTTTCTTGCACACACACTAAGCGCACCATCCCGATCACGCGCTGAATGCTAATTGGCTGTCAAGTGTTTGTCAACATTCAAAACCAGGAAGTGTTGGAAGCGGGGGTCTAGAAATTAGTGGAACGAGTGTTCAAAATGTATAAAGGGGGCAGGCAAGAAATATTTTGACCCTCTAGACCTGCTCAGGGGTCTCACAGGGATCCCAGGGCCCCAAAAATAATGTTTTTTTGTGATAAAAAAACGGAGAAATGTGCGCTGGGTGCATGGATCTGCAGTAAAAAAAATAAAAAAGAAGCATGGGCTCCTGTGCTTGTTTAAAAGTTAGCTACCTGGGATGGTCAAATCTCGGGGTCTAAAATATTAAATTTGATGGCCCAAGGACTGTCATTCCTTGGTGCTACAAAATAACTGGATGAGGGAGCTCAAAGGTCCGTCTAAGCCCCGGGGATTACCACCCTCCAGGGCTTTTTATATTTTGGGAGGGAGGCCGCGTGGTCTCCATTCTGGAGCAGTGGAAAGTCTTGGGGAACACCACCCTCCAGGAGCGGCTCGTGCTGTGTCTTGGGGTGTCTACCCCCGGGACACTGCTGTTTGCTATGGCAGGGCGGGAGTGGAGGTTCTCGCTGTGTCATAGCAAACTTGAGGGCATATTAACAAGTGGCATTCTGCCGCAATTAAAAAAAAAAAGGCACAAATGCGGTGAAAATTATATCGCCATATTTACTAGGTGACGCTAAGATGCATTATTGAATGTTAGCAGCCGGTTTGCTAAGGGGTCGGCTCGTATCTCCAATGATTTGCAATGTAGGTGTTCTCAGTGGGAAGGTAGGTGTTTCTATGAGAATATAAAAAGGAAGAGGGAGGTATGACAACAGCATTGTATTTACAAGGCGGCCCTGGATTTGAGGACCGGTAGGAAAACTCTCGCTAATTGCGGTTTATGTTGGATCCTGACCTGTGTTCTGAAGTAGACTTAAACATGTTTAATATGCAAGGTGGACTGATATATTAAGTGCACAGTCTTATATTAACAAGGTTTTCACTTGCGAACATGAATTTTTGCTGTATTTCTTGCGATATTGGGGGCATATTCACAAGGACAGTGTTAAAATTATCGTTGCTTTAGCGTTAGGAAAGTGTCGTTACATTTGTTGTGGTTTCCTTGAAATGTAAGCAGAGTGGGCTGGACTGACTTATGCCAGTGCTGCGCGAGGCTGTGAACGATGATTCCGGAGCTATGGGCGTGGTTCCGTCATGAACTATATGAGAAATCAACTGATTCGGGTGTCCGTGATATGCTGACGTCACCCGGGTCTTAAACGCAAATGTGTCATTATAGCTGTAAACTACTACAGCATGGCCAACATTGAAGGTACGGGGTATCACTGACCCTATATTCATCCATAGTTGCACACATAAAAGATGGTGGACATGACATATTTCTGTGAATATTAATGTTTGTTGTACATTCAGTGGAATGTTGTAGCTGTAGTAATACAGGGCTATGAAAGCTTTAGGATGCAGTTTTTGGCACATGAAGGGCAGCTAGTATATATATGTATGTGGTCATTCAGGTACACTGTAGGACTTGTTCCTGGAAATCAGTGTTAGAGCCTTTGAGTCGCGTCCACATCCTGATATTGAAGAGAAATGATGTAATCTACGCCTGCCTGAAAATGTACTGTAAATACGGTGCTCATGTAAATTGCTGATATAGTTTATATATCTATATATAAATATGCACACACTCCCATTTTTCTCCACAAACACTATTTTCTATTCAAATCTTTTTTAAAGTGTTGCCCCAAATGCTTATTCATATAAGAGGGCATGATTTGCTTTCAGATAATGTAGAATAGAAGTGCTACTACAAACACTCCCTCACTACGTCATCTTCCTTTTTTGGTTTTTGTACATTTCATTTCAATTACTCTTTATGAAAACATTGTTTAAAAAGGATTCTTTTATTATTTGTTAATTGACATTTATATTTTTTCCATGTTTGCAGCATTCAACGATAAACCTCCAGTTCTTCATGACTGAAATACGTCACAGTACTACACAATTTACATACTGATCAGCCCATTTTCACTCTAGAAGAAAAAGAGAATTACTTGATCTTTTTTTGATTTGTACATATTTCAAACCTTCTTTTTTCTGCGTCTTTGTAGTATTTTCAATTTGCGACGATAATACATTAACTATTCTTACGTCATTTTGTTTTGAAAGTACAATTATACTTTTACACACTACATTTAGAAATCATAATAATATACTTGCATTAGAAAAATATATAAAGCATACACTTATACTATTAATTTACCTCTCTTTAAAATTCTTTCCTCCTTCCGTCGACATACATCCAACTCCTCTGGAGGGAGCATAATGTTTTATATATTACAATACAAGCAGCCCGTCCCAACGTTGTCCGGGTATAAATTGCTGCCAGCCAGTAGTATATTGTTTTGTAAGATTTCGTTTTGATAGCATTTCTTATCTGTGACAGGCCTGTGAAACGCTTCGATTCACAGTGCACTGCTGATGCACTTAAGAGTGCGCGTTCAGTAGTGTGTGAACTCGAGTTTCCCTACTTTCTTTTTCCTTGGGATATTATGGCCCGGACCTAGATGACCCTTCTCCTCTGCAGACTTTATTTAATCATTTAATCTCGGTACCAGGCTTGCTTATTATGGGAGAGGACTTTAATATCATTCCGGACCCGGGAACTGACCGGTTCCCAAGGGGAAAACAAGCAAACCTGCCAAACCTGCCAAAAATGAGAGAATGGTTGAAAATCTATAAAAGGGACCTAAATCTAATTGACATATGGAAAGAAAAAGGAGATAAAGTAGAGAAATTTACGTTCAAGAACAAAAAATTAGGGATACAATCTAGAATAGATTTTTTTCTAATAGACCAAGATCTGTTAGAAAAGACTCAACAAGTGGCCCATCTACCAGCACATCTTTCAGATCACTCGGCGGTCCAACTGACACTATCATTAAAAGAAGTAATGACACCCCCAAGATGGACATTGGATCACACGGTTCTCCTAAATCCTGATAATATCACTAAACTTAGGCAAGAAACTAACTGCTTTTTTGAGATAAATAATGGAAGTGCCCCATCTCATATAGTCTGGGACTCATATAAAGCAGTGATTAGAGGAGTGATTGTGGGTCTTGCCTCTCATAAAATGCAAAAGAGCTTAAAAAAGAGATCCAAAGAATAGAAGACAAGATTATCGCTATAGATCAACAGATCTTAACAGACGCTGGGAGGGTGGAACTAGAATCAGAAAGAACCAAGCAAAAAGAAAAACTGTCTGAGATCCTGGAAGATAGAATTAAAGAAAGATGGGATTCCAGTAAGTTGGCTCATTACGAATACGGGGAAGGCTGTGGAAAACTATTAGCATGGAAAATAAGAACAGAAAGGTCCAGAAATAAAATCGCTTACATAGACCCTAGTAATCCAGCGCATAATGGAGCAGAAGAAGAAATAATAAGGCAAGAATTTACAGCCTTCTTCGGGAATCTTTACTCTGAGGACTGTAATCCAACAGAGGAAGAGATAAATAAATTTTTAGACACACAAAATCTTCCTAATTTATCACAAGAAATGAAAGATGAGTTAAACACCGAAATAACCACGGATGAAGTAATGGGAATTATAAGAAATCTAAGAAGAGGTAAGGCCGCAGGGCCAGATGCCCTTCCAAATGAGCTATATATCAAACTAAAGGATACTTTAGTGTCACATCTTACTTCACTCTTTAATAAAATCTTTCTGGAAAATTGCAGCCTCCCAGGGTCGTGGAATGAAGCAACTATCACAGTCCTCCTAAAACCAGGTAAAAGCCCTAAGAAATGTGAGTCGTATCGCCCTATATCTATACTAAACTGTGACTATAAAATTTTTACCCAAATATTGGCAAAGAGACTTGGACGAGTATTAGGCACTTTGATTAACTCTAATCAAAAAGGTTTTGTTGCGGGAAGACATCTACAAGAATTAACTCATGAGCTAATTGGAGCAGTGGATATAGCTATGAGCGAGAAACTACCTCTGTCCATAATTACTGTCGACGCTGCAAAAGCGTTCGACAGAGTTAATTGGATATATTTAAGTGAGGTGTTAAAAAAGTTTGATGTAGGAACTAATATCCTAAAGATGGTAGAAAATATCTACAACCTACCTAAAGCCAGAATATTAATAAATGGGGAATTGACTGACCAAATCTCAATTAAAAGGGGGACACGCCAGGGATGTCCCTTATCCCCAATACTATTTAATTTATACTTCGAGCCCGCAGCAGAATGCCTCAGGAATCACTCTGGCATTGTTCCCTTTTTATATCAAGACTGGTGTAAAAAAGTGTCTCTTTATGCCGATGACCTCATGATTTTTACATCTGATCTAGAGGAGGCTCTCATAGCTACTGAGGATACATTAACAAAATTTGGGAAAATATCGGGCTACTTAATAAATAAGTCCAAAACAGAAACCATGACTTGGAATGAGAACTATCAAAGTCCTTATAATAAAGAAAAAAATCCGATATTTGGGTATCGACTTGGTCAAAGATCTAAATAAGGTAGCACAAGTTAATCTCCAGAAGATACAGGGGGAGGTCAAGAGATTATTGAATATATGGAAAGGCCTACCCCTGACGATTTTAGGGAAATCGAATATTCTAAAAATGTCAATCTTGCCTAAGTTCGAGGAGCTTCGCGGGCAAGCAAGATGGCCGCGTAAGCTCGGAGCTCCGGAGACCCTCCGACCCTCCGCATAAATCCTGATCGAAATCCTGTTCCACCGTGGTGGATTCTTGTTGGTGAATGGTCGTAGAGACGGGATCTGCTTCCCGATTTAAAATCCGACACTCCTTGACGAAGATACGTCGAGTTGAAGTTCCGTGCCAGGGGCGGACTATTGTCTCGGTGATGGCCGACGGCTGCGACAATGAAGTGCATGATCGATATGCCGAGTGAGCGTCTCCTGTTCCAGCCGGCGGAGTGTGCGGAGTTGCGGAGTGGCCTATTGCTGACCTACCATCTGCGGCTGCTATGCTCCGCACTTGCTTGAATACTCGAAGGGATCTCGGAGTGCCAACCCTTTGTTCTGCCCCTGGTTCCAACATGGCGGGCAAGGGCGACCCAGACAGAACGGCGAACCGGGTCAGTAGGAAGACAGTCCATCCCCAGACCAACAAGATCGACCGGTACGCCCAACAAAGGACCTCGCCAACTGTGGCCGCTCCTTCAAAAGACTCTCTACGTGCGGGCTCACCAGATGAGCCGGAGCCAACACTCCGGGACATCATGGGGGCTATAGCTGGCATCAGAACGGAGATGCATAAGCAACACGAGGTCCTGAGGCACAAAGTCGATACCCTGGCGATCGACCTCAATCTGATTAGGACCGATCTTGGCAAGACTAATGAGAGAGTGAAATCACTGGATATTAAAACTGCGAGCCTCACGACTGATGTCTCGGACCTGCAGACGGAGGTCCGGAATTTGAGGTCGATCAATGACCTATTTTCAAGGCGGCTGGAAGACTTTGAGGGTCGGGCCAGGTGGCAAAACGTGCACATTATTGGGGTACAGAGGACTCGGCCACTGACCTCTTTGTCGAGGATCTGATAAAGACTCATCTGGCCCCGGCGGGCCTCAGCCATTTCTTTTCGGTCGAGCGTGCCCACAGAATGCCGGGTGGACCACCGAAGACGGGCACCACACCAAGACCCATCATCGCCCGCCTGTTCAACTTTAGAGATCGAGATGTGATCCTACAGGCCTCGAGACGGCATGGGCCCCTCAAGTTTCAGAACGCGGTTGTCAACTTCTACCCGGACTTTACTAGGACTGTGCAGAGACAGCGTCAAAGTTTTGGGGGAGTGAAGCGGCGTCTCAGAGACTTGGGGATGAAATACTCCATGATGTTCCCCGCTAGACTCCGTATTGAGCGCGATGGCCGTGCTATGTTTTTCGACATGCCTGAGTCTGCGAGTGACTGGCTGGACACTCTGCTGCACAGACGCGAGGAACAGGAGGAACATTCAGAGGGTGCCGCTGGAGGCCCTGATCGTCAGGAGTAGTACTCATCATACTAACTTTGTCGGTTGGTGTTCCTGTTGACTATGACCTACAAGCCATACTGTAGCACTCTAATGTGAATATCCTTTCTCTAACATGGAGGGTGGCGGGGGGGACTACGTGATCTCCTTTCTCCTCTAGGGTCTTCTTGTAGTTTAGTTCATGGGGCGACAGGCACACTGCTGGTTGGGGGGTCTCTTTAGTCTGATGCAGGGGTGCAGGGTGGGGGGTGGTGTGTGGGTTGGTTTTGTTTACTTTCTTCGTTTCTTCTTTTCTTTTCCAAGGCAATGCAACGTATGCTCTAACTCGTTCAATGTATCTGATAGGTCTACAGGGGTCGGCGGAGGCCCGAGGTTAGACGATGGGGGTAGGAAATTAAAAGTTCTGTGTTGGAATGTTAATGGCTTGGGTGACCGCATTAAGAGAGGGGTGGTTTTGCAGTTGTTTAGAAGAAATATGCCCGATGTTATTTTGTTACAGGAGACACACTTGGTGGGAAATACATGTCGTGCGCTCAATAGGAAGAGTTTCAAAATGGTGGCACATTCAGGGTTCTCCTCGGGGTCCCCGGGGGCAGGGATTATGGTGCGCATGTCTCTCCCATTTGAGATTGACTCCACTGTCGTGGACGAGAGGGGGCGGTATGCTGCCGTCACGGGGAGATGGGAGGGGCGGTCCCTGACTCTGGTTTCAGTTTATGTTCCCCCGGGGTTACAAAACAACACTTTTCAGGACCTTGGAAGCGCCATTTTGAATCTGCCTGAGGGGCTGCTTATTGTGGGTGGGGATTTCAATTCAGTCTGCTCCGGGACTTGGACAGACATCCGCCCAGAGATCTCCGTAGCTCACAATCTTGGTTGCCCGATTTCCTTGACACCATGGGTCTGATTGATTGCTGGAGACTTATGCATCCCACTCAGAGCCAATACTCGTTTCATTCTGGGGCGCACGGTAGCCTCTCAAGAATAGATTATGTCCTGGCCTTGGCGGCCCATGCGCCGGCGATCTCAAAGGCCCGGTTGTTAGCAAGGGGCATCTCGGACCACTCCCCGGTGTGGGTGTCCTTTGATTTCGGCATTGTGGTTTCCGAGAGGTCTGTGGTGGTCAACCCATGGTACTTTCGGAACCCGAAGACGCGCGGACTCCTGGCCAGAGCTATCGAGCTTTATTTTACTGAGAATACTGGGTCGGTCACGTCAGCCGCCACCTTATGGGAGGCATTTAAGACGGTGCTGCGAGGTGAGGCCCTCACCCTCATAGCGGACGTCCACAGACACAGAGATGCCGACATGGTGTGCATCGAGGCAGAGATTATGGAGCTGGACTCCTGACTGGAGGCGGGCCCGACGCCTGAGTTGCTCCATACCCTCTCTCTTAAGCAATTGGAGTATCGCGATCTTGCCTCCGACGCAGCCATCGTCATGGGTAGAGAACAACAGGGTAGAATCTATGATGTCGGTGACAAGGCGGGCAAACTCCTAGCTTGGCTTGACAAGAAGGAGAGAGCTGGCCGCGTAGTTCCGGAGGTGTTGGGGGACGACGGCTTGCTTGTCACTGATCCGAGGGCAATAGTTGAGTCGTTCTCGGACTACTTTCAGGGCATCTACACTTCGGTCTCGGACCGGTCTGAGGCCGACTCCTGTGCTCTCTTGGCAGATATTGATCTCCCTTGCCTGTCGGAGGCAGACCGTGACGACCTAGACAGGGACATTACTGTGGACGAGATTGCGCTCACCATTCGTTCCCTCTGGTCTGGTAAAGCGCCCGGCCCCAATGGTATTCCAGTGGAACTATATAAAATCAAGCCAGATGTTGTTTCTCCGCCCTTATGAAACATGTTCCTGGAGGCGCGAGAGACGGGCATGCTTACCCACGACCAGAGGCTGGCCACCATTGTGGTTATCCATAAGGAAGGGAAACCAAGAGATTTGTGCCGATCGTATCGTCCCATCTCTCTGTTGAACGCAGAGCCTAAGATTCTAGCCAAATTGCTTGCCAACCGATTGATTGGCGCAATCGGCGACTTAGTGCATCCGGACCAGTCGGGCTTTATTCCACACCGCAACACTGCCCTTAACCTTCGGAGACTCCACGGAGCCCTGGCTAGGGCCCACATGCTCGAGGAGCCAGCTGTTCTGGCGTCGTTGGATGCCACGATGGCTTTTGACTCCCTGGAATGGAACTACCTGTGGGCAGTGTTGGCAAAGCTCGGCTTCGGTCCGGAATTCGTAGGGTGGGTCAAACTTCTGTATGCTAGCCCGCTGGCTAATGTGGCGGTCAATGGTCGAGTTTCGGCGTCCTTTGCTCTTCATAGGGGCACCAGGCAGGGCTGTCCTCTGTCGCCCCTTTTGTTCGCACTTGCACTTGAACCATTGACGGCATGGATACGTAACCACCCGTACATACATGGCATTCGCTGGTCCCCTGAATTCGAGGACCGAGTGTCCTTATATGCAGATGACATCCTTCTGTACCTCACTTCCCCTTGCAAGTCTCTCATCGTGGCCTGTGATGTGCTTCGACTCTTTGGTCAGTACTCCGGCCTGATTATTAATTGGTCAAAGTCACATTAATACGTCCTGAAAGGAGGGACGCCTCGTCTCCCGAGGGACTGTGGCATACAGGTGGCGAGACAGGGATTCAAATACCTGGGGATTTACATCTCCACTGACCCCAAAGCACGCTATGAAAACAATTTGCTTCCCCCTCTTCTTCGTCTCCGACGTGATGTAGAGGGGTGGCGTAAGCTTCCCCTTTCCCTGCTTGTGCGCGCGGCGTTATTTAAGATGATGTCCTTGCCCAGATTCCTGTATGCCCTGCAAAACACTCTGGACCCGGTCCCGGCCAGATACTTTGGCGAAATCGAGAGCTTGCAACGTGCCCTGCCCTGGGCCGGCCGGCAACGCATTGCTATTACGAAGCTCACGCTCCCGTGGTACGATGGGGGAATAGCATTACCCGACGTGCGAAGATACTACTGGGCCTCCCAGCTGGCGGCCATTAATCATGGCCTATATGGCCCGGTGGATAGTCCAGGGTATGCCATGGATCGATGGCGGGAAATATCATAGGGCGCTGTATGCGAGATCTCTTGATAGGCGGATGTGTGGGACAACGAAAACTGCTGTGCACATCTGGAGAACGATCACAAAGGCACAGGGGTGGAAGGACAGGCTTACAATGGCGACTCCACTTTATGACTCTGAGATTCTGGGTAAACTGTGGCACACAAAAGGCTTTGATAAGTGGGACATGATCGGGATCTCCAGGGTGGAGGACATGATGTTGCGAGGGGAGGTGAAGTCTTTTGCCCAATTACAGACGGAGTTACAGCTGGGTGGAACGGAATACTTTCGGTATGCTCAGCTGCGACACGCACTCCTGTCCACCAGGCCGAAGGGTGAGGCGATTCCCAAAAGTTCTCCCTTAGAAGACCGAGTACTGGACGGCCACATGCCGGACAGCGCTATCTCTTTGACATATAAAAAACTGATCAATGTCCGCACGGATCTTCTTCTGGGGGTGAGAGATCAGTGGGTACGGGACGGGATAGAGATCGACGACGAGGACTGGCAATGTGCTGTGTCCTCCCCCAAGGAGGTCGCTATCCCCGCCCGTCTTCGATTGGTGCAACTAAAGATCCTGCACAGAGTCTATGTCACTGGCCCCAGATTGATTCATATGGGATATTCGGCTGACGGCCTCTGTCGGCGTGGCTGTGGCGCTCTCGCAACCTTCATGCATATCATTTGGGAGTGCAGTGTGGTAGCTTCCTACTGGAGGCGGGTGCACATGATCATGTGTGAGGTGACCGGGGTGGAAGTACACGCGGAGGCCCGGAGATGCCTCCTAAACATCTGGGGCCCAACGGACTACAACACTGCTCAGACCCAGTGGGTGACCCTTGGGAATATGGTCGCAAAGCGGGACATCGCACAGATGTGGGGAGCAACAACAGCCCCGAAGGTGGTACAGTGGAAGGCCAATATGGATTGGTGTATGTTCCGAGAAAAGACTGTGTATGTGGCCAGGGGTAAACCCAAAAAATGGCAGAAGTTATGGGGGGCTTGGAATGAGTATAGGGGTGACATCTGCATACCACCGGAATCCGTTCCACTTGAAGAACACTTGACCCCATAGCCCATGACTCCAACTAACGGTTATATGTCCCTATTATCCTGTGTTTCCTTCCCCCATCGGTTCTTAGTATCTATATTGTTCTGAATATAATTGTTGTCATTGTACTTGGCTGACTCCTCGACTAGGCCTCACTACATAGTGGGTTAATTGCCTTCTTTCTTAGCGCTCGTTTCGGCGCCTCTTTCTGTACCAGTTCCTTTTCTTATAAAATATAAAAAATGAAAAAACGTAACCTTCACTCGTTCTGATACTTTGCTTCTTGCACTCTGATTTGCTGCTTTTTGAATTGCTGCCTAGCCTCCGGGATGTAAGGCTGAATAGCTGTGTGCACTATTTGAAAATAAAGGTTTTAAAAAATTTTAAAAAAAAAAAAATCTTGCCTAAGTTTACTTTTATTTTTGGTGCAATCCTGTTAGAAGTTAAAAGGGAACACATAAAGAAAATCCAGGGAGAGTTATCAAGCTTTATATGGTCATCCAAAAAACCTAGAATTGCTTGGACTAAAATAAGGAGAAGGAAAAATCAGGGAGGGTTAGCTACCCCGGACATCCTGGAATATTGTAGAGCATTTCAATTTAAAAATATAAGAATTATGCTAGGTCCATATGAAGATTACCCATTATATTTACAGAAGTTAACCAAGAATACTAGCCACTTCCTTTTTAAATTCGGTCACCCAAAATTTTTCAAAAAAATTACATTGAAGACTCTGAGGGCAGCGGCTAAATCTTGGTACTGTATCAGATTGACAGTGAATATTTCACTCTATACTGATAAAACCCCAATATGGAACTCACCTACTACACCGGAGTGTCTTAAAGACTCCCTCGCAACTCCCCTAAAAACAGCAGGAATAGCGACATGGGGACAACTGCTATATCGGAATAAACTCTTGGAGTGGGAGATTCTGAATCAAATCACGAATTCCTCACTCTCTAAATTTAAGTATTACCAACTTTCGAGCTGGACAAAGTCCGTGAAGGAAAACAAAACTGGCAGTATCCTACTGGAAAAGAAAATGTTGGAAAAACCCTTCAAGAAGGAAATATCATTCTGGTATTGGGCTCTCATAGTTGCAGGGGAGGAAGAATTTCGGATTCCGGAGAGAATTTGGTGGATAGAGCTGCCAACGTTGGATACAAACTACCTATGGCAAGTATCAATGAGAAAATGCTGGTCAATAGTAACATCTGCGGCATTAAAAAGTAACCACTTATATACCACCCACAGAGCTTATTGGACGCCAGAAAAATTATCCAAATTCAGCGGAGCTACGGTGAAGTCATGTCCAAAATGTGGTTTAATGAAGGCCAATGACCTGCACATGTTCTGGCAGTGCCCCCATCTCGACAGTTTCTGGAAGGAAGTGGGTAAGACTATCGAAGAGGTATTGGGAAAACGGCTAACTGTGAGTATTGATTTAGTATTATTTGGGGTATTTGGCTCTCCCTCAGCAGTCAAATTAACAAAACATGAAGAAAATCTAGTGTTTATTTTAATTCTCTTGGCTAGGAGGGAGATTTGTCTAAAGTGGATTATGCCAAGTCCACCTACTAAGGGTGAGTGGCTCACGTCAATTTTAAGAATTTATAGGTTAGATAAAAAGAAGAAACCATTTTCTAAAAAATATAAAATTTGGGAGTTATGGGAGAATCATCATTCTAGCGGCTAAAGACGAAAATGAGGTGGCTCTCGGCATGTTTTCTCTTTTTTTTTTTTTCTTTCCTGAGTCCTATGATTAGTGCAAGCAACAAGTCAATTGAAGGCCAAATAGAGTAGCCAGAATGGCTAGCTCAATCAACCCCGGAAAGTAACCTTCAAAATAAGTAAATGGAAGTAAGGGGACCCAATTTTCCCATTAAGAAAAATTCCGGAATCCACCAGGAAGGTGGGAAGGCAAGAGAAGAAAGGGAAAGGGGGACCCTGATATCTCCTTACTTAAAAGTTGCAAAATGAGGACTAAAAAAAAAAAATGATTTGCTTTCAGATAAAGTAGAATAGAAGTGCTACTACAAACACTCCCTCACTACGTCATCTTTCTTTTTTGGTTTTTGTACATTTCATTTCAATTACTCTTTATGAAAACATTGTTTAAAAAGGATTATTTTATTATTTGTTAATTGACATTTATATTTTTTCCATGTTTGCAGCATTCAACGATAAACCTCCAGTTCTTCATGACTGAAAATACGTCACAGTACTACACAATTTACATACTGATCAGCCCATTTTCACTCTAGAAGAAAAAGAGAATTACTTGATCTTTTTTTTGATTTGTACATATTTCAAACCTTCTTTTTTCTGCGTCTTTGTAGTATTTTCAATTTGCGACGATAATACATTAACTTCTCTTACGTCATTTTGTTTCGAAAGTACAATTATACTTTTACACACTAGATTTAGAAATCATAATAATATACTTGCATTAGAAAAATATATAAAGCTTACACTTATACTATTAATTTACCTCTCTTTAAAATTCTTTCCTCCTTCCGTCGACATACATCCAACTCCTCTGGAGGGATCATAATGTTTTATATATTACAATACAAGCAGCCGGTCCCGATGTTGTCCGGGTATGAATTGCTGCCAGCCAGTAGTGTATTGTTTTGTAAGATTTCGTTTTGATAGCATTTCATATCTGTGACAGGCCTGTGAAACGCTTCGATTCACAGTGCACTGCTGATGCACTTAAGAGTGCGCGTTCAGTAGTGTACTCGAGGTTCCCTACTTTCTTTTTCCTTGCAATATTATATAGCGCGAACTCGACAATATGGCATGTGCACAATTTACATTACAGAAGAACACATTCATTTCTGGTAGGCACAGGGAGACAACGCGAGTTGCCTGGAATCACAGGATGTTGAGCTGATGCTGAGATTCGAACGTAGCTCCCCAGCTCTAAAGTTTGCAATTCTAGAACTTGTGGCGGGAGGTTTGTCTAAAAGTGTATGTCGGTGCTGGCCATCAATGAGAAAGACCTGTGCATTTTTCAAATGGGTGGTGAAAAAATATGAGTATGTTTCTGGAGATGTGGGCCGACGTGCCACCAATGTACTTACCGGGTAGAGTAAACACCCATTATTCCGCAACTTTCTTTCCGCATACCATCACTCCGCATACTTTCATTACGAAAGTACCATGACTCCGCAATGCCATTATAACGCATGGCATTAAATTTTAATTGCGTTTACCATGCATACATTTACAACGAAATTCGTTGTAAATGCATGAATGGTAAAAGCATGTTTTTATAATGTTTGGATAAGGTAAATATGGGTATAGGGGTATATGTTTTGGGGTACTGAGGTATATGTTTTGGGGTGTTTGGGCATTTTAAGGGTTCAGATATAGTTTTGGGTTATGGGGCTCAGGGGTAGTTTTAGGGTTTAGGGATAGGTATGGGTTTTGGGGGGAAAGGGGTATTTTTAGGGTTCAGGGTTAGGTTTGGGTTTTGCGGTATAGGGGTATTTGTAGGGTTCAGGGGTAGGTATGGGTTTTGGGGTACAGGGCTATTTTAAGGGTTCATGGCTAGGTTTGGGTTTTGTGGTACAGGGGTATTTTTAGGGTTCAGGGCTAGGTTTGGGTTTTGGGGTACATGGTTATTTTTAGGGTTCAGGGCTAGGTTTGGGTTTTCGGGTACAGGGGTATTTTTAGGGTTCAGGGGTAGGTTTGGGTTTTGGGGTACAGGGGTATTTTAAGGGTTCAGGGCTAGGTTTGGGTTTTGGGGTACAGGGGTATTTTAGGGTTCAGGGGTAGGTTTGGGTTTTGGGGTACAGGGGTATTTTTAGGGTTCAGGGGTAGGTTTGAGTTTTGAGGTACAGGAGTATTTATAGGGTTCAGGGCTAGGTTTGAGTTTTGGAGTACAGGGGTATTTGTAGGGTTTAGGGATAGGTTTGGGTTTTGGGGTACAGGGTATATTTATAGGGTTAAGATGGGTTAGTGTTTAATGGTGTCGGGTATTTTAAGGAGTAAGGGTGGGTTATGATTATGGGGTGCAGGGGAATTTCAAGGGAGCAGAGTGGGATTAGCACACGATATGAGACATGGCGTGAAGGGCGGAACGTACCACTCGCCCCAGCATTTGTCACACCCCCCAGCACACGTCCACAGCACAACATAGACACGCCCACATGGGACTACTTTGCTGACACGGTTCTTTTACCTTTTGAATGTATTTGGTGGGCGTCTGCATAGCCTATGTCCGTCTGCTGCAACTGCCCTTTCCAACGCTGTATTGGGTGTTGTGATTGGTGCTGTGGTTCCTGAGATTACCCGCCTCAAAGGTTTGGGCTCTCTCTTTATTATATTAGTATAGATATACATTAACTTTATGTTCCCTCTGAGGAAATGGACGATAAACTGAAGATGAATCCAACGATCGTAAACTTTATCTTGCTCGTAGTTTGGTCACCTGTAATTAAATCACAGAAACAAAAGTAATCATCCTATGGGTGTGGTTTTTATACGTTTTGGTTATTGAAGTCACTATGGAACCAATTTAGTGCTCCTCCCATATTTTGTGTCACGTTTTTCAGTTGACACATGCTCAAATTTCCACTGATTAACTTGCGCACGTGTTTTTGTTAAGGTGAAACTTGTTAAACAATTTTAGTTTTGTTTTCTATCCTCATACGCATTTGCTCTTTCTTTTTCTTTTAATTCTTTCTCTCTTTTATTATTATTACCTTTGTATTTATTTTTTAAAACAAGTATATTTATTGGTTACTGTGTACAGTTTCTGTCCGCAATTTTAATACACTTCCCCATCCAAAAGGTGCTATTCGTTTTTTTTATTTATTCAAGTATTAAAATAAATACAATATTGTTGATGTGCGAGTTCCTTCCCTTATACACAGTTGATTGCCACATCTCTAAACATCTGGAGGTACCTGGTGGGCTAGTTGGCCCCCAGGGACTCACAGGATTGAGGAGGAATTCATTATCTAACTTAAAACGTGCCACAGGGCGTGTTTGCAGACATGTCACCTCAGGCCAAGTCCCCTCTCTTCACCACTGTACCACGTTGTGGGTTTTAAGTTGGGGAATTAATTCTCTTTCAAAACTGAGGGTCTCTGAGGGCCAAATAGCCCAACAGGAATCTCCAGTGTGCGCCAGGGAACTGTTTTGCAGACAGGTGTTCAGAGGCCATGCCCCTTTTTACACCTCTCTGCAACACAGCTATGTGGCATGAATTGGAGGTACCTAGTGGGTTAGTTTGACCCTAGGGACCCTCTAAAATCAGCCGAACTACAAATTCCGATTTACTCACCTGTTATCAGGAGATACCTCAGTGCTGCATCTTTGAGCCCAGTACTGATCCTGAAAATTAATTCTAACCGTACTTACCAGTAACTTGAATTTCCTTCCATAGGCTAACATTGACTGGTTTCACTTGGAAGTTCTTCTAAGTGTGAAGTTTTTGAACTTTAAAATACTCACCTAAAATCATTTGAACAACAAATTCCGATTTACTCACCTTTTATCAGGAGAGAACCCAGTGCTGCATCTTTGAGCCCAGTACTGATCCTGAAAAGTAATTCTAACCGTACTTACCAGTAACTTGTATTTCTTTCCATAGGAATCAATTTTCTGGTTTTCACAAGAAAATTTTCTAAGCGTCGATTTTCACAAACTAAAAATATTCCTTAAAAATCTCCTGTATAACTTAACCACATTCTTTAACTGTTTACAGGAGATGCACCAGTGCTAGATCCAGGATCCACCACTGAGTAAGATAAAGTACCGATAACACTGCTTACTTGCTAAGTGAATTTCCTACCATAGGATAACATTGGTGATTCTATGTGAAAAAGTTTCAAAGTGTCAACTTTTAAAATACAATAATATTCTGTAAAAATCACTACTCTAACCAAAAGGATTTTACTCAACTGTTTACAGGAGATGTCCCAGGACTGAATCTAGGATCCAGGCCTGTGGTTACAAAAGTAATCCATAAAGTAACTAATTGCATTTAACCAGAAATTCCCATTGAGCTTCATGTTGCATTGTGTTTGAAATTGTGTTGCCCGTTACAACAACTGTAACTACTGTACTTAAAAGTCCATTGCCTATTTGAAAGTATTTAAACGAAAGTAATTCATTCTGAGAAAATATATTTTGTAATTTAAGGTATAATGTAATTATAATGTAATTAAAAAATAAAATATCTAAAAATAAATAGTTTAAAAGAGTGTAGTAAATCAGTATAAAAATAAATATAGCAATTAATACATTTAAAAATTGTCATTTACAAAACCTTTGAAATTCACTGAAAGAAAACATAGGTTTCAGACATGTTATAGTTAGGGATTGGAATTTAGAAAACCTTAGAAATTCACTGAAAAAACCATAGGTTTTAGAGGTGTTATAGTTAGCTAGACATTTCACTCGTATAAAACCATTGAAATTCCTCTGTTATAGTTAGTTTTGCTAACTATAACTCACCCGCCCACAATCCACTGCTGATGATGTCACATATTACATCATTCATGACATGGTCAGTGACATCACTGATGACATCTCAAATGACATCACAAATGACATCACTGATGACATCACTGATGACATCATCCAGTGATAGTGATTTGGTTCGTTATTTAAATATGTATTATATATATAGCAATCTGCGTTGAAGAATGAGTGGATATATAAATATAAATATCTGAATGGAGGATTTAGTGCAGTTTGATTGACTGTTTACTTGACTAATTTATAGTGTCTCACTAAATATATTGGATAGTGACTAAACTGTGTGAATATCTGTATCACTTTGTCAGTTGCTGTGTAAACTGCTGCACCAGCTGGTTACTAGCTATGTGAAAGTCTATATTAGGTATTGATTAGTTAACTGAGTATTTGTATGGGAGAGTGAATGTGTTTGTGGTTCGGTGGGGTGTGTGTGACTGCCCAAAGATGTGTGAATAGTTGATTCAGTAGGTATATGAGGTTAAGACTGCATGTCGAAACAGTTATTTGGGAATATCTTTATGGGTGTGGTGATGAGTAAATATATCTCTAATGGTACATGTCCAACAAATTAGAAAAATAAAAGGAAGTGTATGTGACAGTTGTATATAAATAAGTATACATAAGACTCATTGATTGCATGAGTGACTGTATAGATAACTGTATAATTGTAATAGTGATTTCATAACACACTAAGTATGAGTTAATATCTATATAAATAAATGAAGTCTTATTTGTATAAGCGTGTAGCTGAGTAAATGTAAATATGATACATTGTTTGCAAAAGTGAGTAGGATGACTGCATAAGTGAATAGGATATATATATACATATATATATATATATATTACCTACTGGCGGTCGCCAGTAGGTATATATAGTTAGGATTTTTTCCCTATGGGATTTCTGAAAATTCTATGTCTAATAACTTTGGCGTTTGTGGACGGAATTGGCTGAAATTTTCAGGAAAATGGCACATTTTGTTTCTGAGCAGCCCTTGAGAATTTGGGGGGTTTTGTCAAGGGGGGGCCGAGAAAAAAGGGGGGTCCCAAAACGCGATTTTCCCATGTTAATTTCCATAGGGCGGTTGGACTCACTTTTAGCTCGAACGGCTGAATGGATTTGCACGAAACTTGGCAAAATTGTAGGGACTGTTAGCCCGATGTGCCTTTGCTAGGTCTCAATATATGTGCTCCAGTAGTTTTTGAGAAATTAATGTTCAAAACAAGATATATATCTGTAACAGCGCTCCGGGCTGCGCTCCGGTTCGCTTACTTTTCGCGAAACGGAACTTTGCGCGCAGAAAGCTGATTGGCTCTCCGGTGTCTGTCAACATTCTAAACAGTCCGGAGCGGCCGCCATCTTATCTCTCGGTAGGATCGAGAGAGAAGAAGAGGTGAAAAACGAAGGGGGAATTTAATGAAAGTGGGCAAGGTATACCCCTCTTGACCCCCTAGGAATGTTGTTGGGGTTATTAAAGGGTCCCGTGGGGAAAATAAAAAAAAATGATTTTTCACGGTAGAAGCGCTTCACGGGCCGCGAACTGGGCCGCAAACTGGTAGCGAAACGGGAATTCGCCATTTTGTGCTTCGTTTTAATTAAATTACTAGGTATAAGGGGGTGCGGGAGACGTATCCTAATCCCCTATGTTTCCTGAGGGTGGCTGAGGAGGCTCATATATGTTGATACATCTCTTCCAGCGGCTGTGCGTGAGCTTTTTTTTTTTTTGCTGCGTGACGTCTGTTAACGTTCGATTCGATGGAAATCAGGAAGTGTTGACCGCCAATTTGTCAGTGCGATAAAAGATTTTGTTATAAATGAATCCTTATTGATAAACATTGTCTGCGCCATCTTGCCTTTTTTACAATGCCACAATTTTGTCGTGCACGGCAGCCATTTTAGATGCCAGGCCGGTCCCAGGCTATCACCTAGCCCTGCGGATGTAGTTTATGGCCCCAGCTGTAGAGAATCGAGACATGCCAACCCTCCCGATTCAGGCGTGAGACTACTGATTTCAGTGCTAGTCTCCCGCCTCCCGATTTCTGCAAGCAAAAACCCGGGGGCATATTACCAACAACTAGCGATAATTTTTGTCTCTAACTTGTTTAGAGACAAAAATTATCGCCGCACATCGGCGATTTTTATCGCAGATAAACCTTGCTATTAGCAAGGTTTATCGCAAATGCGATAAAAAACGGCCGCAATGCATGAATATCGCTGAAAAGTCAGCGATATTCATGCATTATCGAGCAAATGCTCTTAGCCATGTTATCCACCTCCCATTGGATAACATGGCTAAGAAGTGCTCAGGGCAGGTGTTAGCTTTTTGAGATATTCGTGCTTAGCGCGAATATCTTCAAAAGTTGGTAATAGGAGATAGCGATGTTAGGGACTGTTTCCAGTCGCTAACATCTTGGCACGCCCACTTTGCATGTCATTAGTGATAAATATCACTGACATGCAAAGCGGGGCCCAAGATGGTCGCTATCTCCTTTTAGCTGTCACTAACTGGTGTTAGCGACAGCTTGGTAAGCATATTACCAACAACTAGCGATAATTTTTGTCTCTAACTTGTTTAGAGACAAAAATTATCGCCGCACATCGGCGATTTTTATCGCAGATAAACCTTGCTATTAGCAAGGTTTATCGCAAATGCGATAAAAAACGGCCGCAATGCATGAATATCGCTGAAAAGTCAGCTAAATTCATGCATTATCGAGCAAATGCTCTTAGCCATGTTATCCACCTCCCATTGGATAACATGGCTAAGAACTGCTCAGGGCAGGTGTTAGCTTTTTGAGATATTCGTGCTTAGCGCGAATATCTTCAAAAGTTGGTAATAGGAGATAGCGATGTTAGGGACTGTTTCCAGTCGCTAACATCTTGGCACGCCCACTTTGCATGTCATTAGTGATAAATATCACTGACATGCAAAGCGGGGCCCAAGATGGTCGCTATCTCCTTTTAGCTGTCACTAACTGCTGTTAGCGACAGCTTGGTAATAGGGAGAAAATTTTATCTCCGCTTTCTTGGCTTTAAAAGCCAAAAAAGCGGAGATAAACCCCCTTGATAATATGCCCCACGATTCCTCGGGGGTTTCAGCTGAAAAGGCTTGGTATTGTGTTACGTGGTAATTGTTCCAGGAAACGTCAGAGGGTCGATGCAGGGGTTCTAGAAGGGGTGATAAACCATTTAAGCCTCATGAACAAGCGCATGGTCTTTTAAAGATCTGTGAAGTACTCGGGCGGCGGTGTGTCCTCTTTCAGGAGCGGGCGGGCGGGGGGGGGCACTGCCAGCAACTTGCCAGGCCAGGCAGTGTTCAACACTTGCATCACCCTTTCTCTGCCTGCTATTGCGCTCCATGCTTCGGAAAGGTAAGAAAAAGAACGTGCATTTGAGTTTGAAATGTCCGATCCTGTAGCAGTATACTTGCAAAGCCCACACATGACAATAACCCGATTCAAGGCCCCATTCACCCGATTTTTTAAAAATATATAGCACTCAAACAAAGTGGGATTATAAAACTTTATTAACTTTTAAATATAACAAACGGAACAAAAACTGTAAAAACATTTAAACATTTTTCACAAAAAAAAGCAACAATGGTCAGAAGCTGTCTTTTGTGCGAATAGTCCCAAGGCAGCACAACGTGCTGAGTTCTGGACGGCACCCAGGTGATGTCATCTGGGTGCCGCACTGGTTTTTGGGATCCTACAATGCAGCAAAGAAAAACAGCGTTGGGAGTCCAGGGTGTTGCGGAGGGAGGCCTCGTCAGTAGCGGTCTGTTGTGCGAATAGTCCCAAGGCAGCAGAACGCGCTGAGATGTTGATGGCACCCAGGTGATGTCCAGTAAACTGCCGCACTGGTTTTGGTATCCTACAATGCTGCTCCGAAAATTGGCGTGGGGCGGCCCGGGGGGGGGGGGCGTGGGGGAGGCGGCGTGAACGGGCCTCCCCAGGTGGCGGCCATCCAGCTGAGTTGCGCCCGCTCTTGCGGCTACAGCGTCTCGCTCACCATGCTGTTGAGTTGCTCTCTCTCTTGCAGTGCAGCGATAGGCGGCTGCCACATGACTCTTAAAATGGCGGACGGCTCTTCGGTTTTGGGCCTGGTCCACTAAAATGGCCCTGGGACACCTTGGAACTCGGACGCTTGCCTGCTAGGGCTTGGGCTCCATTCTCGAAAAGCGTCCCCTCAGCCGTGAAGATTCTACAAAAGTCTTGGGGGCCCTCGACTCCTGCAGGCTTCCGGTGGGGAGCGGCTGCCATGATTGCTCGCGGAATGACCACGACGGAGCCACGAGATGGTGGTGCTCTCATGCTGACGCCAGCTTCAGTCTGAATCATCCAGAAACAAGGTGGGGCTTTCATCGTTTGGGAAAAAAAAATGTTCTAAACCAATGAAAAGTGTTATTTTTAGGTCACATGACCAAGCCTTCCATCATTAGGAAACCAAAAGTAAAATGAACCAATGAAAAGTTTTATAAACAAGTCACATGACCTGTTATGCGGCATAGGGCTACAAAAAGCGTAGAAAATCCGTTGGCACATGAGGCGGCGTCAGTAGCGGACCGATGTGCGAATAGGCCGAAGGCAGCACAACGCGCCGAGATCTGGATGGCACCGAGGTGGTGTCCAGTAAATTGCCGCACTGGTGTGGCCATCCTACAATGCTGCGCCGAAAGACGGCGTGTCCAGCTGAGTTCCGGTCACTCTTGCGGTACAGTGACTCGAACGCGCCGAGATCCGGATGGCACCGAGGTTGTGTCCAGCAAGTTGCCGCACTGGTGTGGCCATCCTACAATGCTGTGCCGAAAGTCGGCGTGGGGTGCCCCATTGGCTTATGAGGTGATGTCAGTAGTGGACCGATGTGTGAATAGGTCGGAACCAGCACAAGGCGCCAAGATCCGAATGGCAAGTCCTGGATGTTGAGTGCCATAGTTGAGAGTTCTGAGCAGTGCTTGTAAGACTATCTGAAGCTTATTATAAGAATCAGACTAAGTTGAAGACTGTCTAAAGCTTATTTGCACCTTTTGCAGCTTCACTATTGCCCAAGGTGGTGTCCAGCAAATTGCTGCACTGGTGTGGCCATCCTACAATGCTGCGCCGAAAGACGGCGTGTTCAGCTGAGTTCCGGTCACTCTTGCGGTACAGTGACTCGAACGCGCCGAGATCCGGATGGCACCGAGGTGGTGTCCAGCAAGTTGCCGCACTGGTATGGCCATCCTACAATGCTGCGCCGAAAGACGGCGTGACCAGCTGAGTTCCGGTCACTCTTGCGGTACAGTGACTCGAACGCGCCGAGATCCGGATGGCACCGAGGTGGTGTCCAGCAAGTTGCCGCACTGGTGTGGCCATCCTACAATGCTGCGCCGAAAGTCAGTGTGGGGTGCCCCGTTGGCTTATGAGGTGATGTCAGTAGTGGACCGATGTGTGAATAGGTCGGAACCAGCACAAGGCGCCCTGCACTGTTGAGCTTTTTTCAATGCCTGTTTTTTGTTGTTTTCCCTCCATCAAAAAAAATAAATATATAAAACTGTGCAAAAATACAAAAAAATGTTTAGAAAAGCAGTGCTTGTAAGACTGTCTGAGGCTCTTTTGCACCTGCTGCAGCTTCACTATTGCCCTGGTGTGGCCAAAGATCGCCCATGACATAGGCGGCCGGCTCCCGAGGTCCGGCGGAACTTTTTTCCTTTTCCTTTCTGCTTGTCCCACAATCCGTTTCACCTGAAGACACGACCAGGTTCCTGAATGTGTGCAGGGGGACGCTATTGATTGAATGAAAATGGCGGCTTGACACAAAGCTGACTCAAGCGTTGCTGTTGATGCTATACAGACAAAAATTGGTTTTCAGTTTGTACATTCTTCAGGATTTTTTTTTCCATCCAAGGCTGATTGAGAGTTTGTAGAAAAATGGCTTCAGATTTTCCACATATTACTCTTCAACATTCTTCCTAAATGTAACAATGTGGGACTCACTAGGAGAACGGCTGTTTAACTTTCCTTTCAAAATGCTGCCAACAATATTTTCTGAATGGAAGACACCATCTTGTAGCATAAAGGGCCGAAAGGGGTTCTGGTCTGGCCGATTGTTGGTGGAGACATTTTGACTATATCTTGGACCTGCCCGGCCTCGCCCAAAATGGCGCCGGTATAAATGGGACTCGTAACTCCTTGCCCGCAAATGTATATCTAGAAAATTTTATTGTAAGTGGCCCTGTCTTATTTTAATTACAAAATGTACGTCCACCGATTCCGCAACTGTTAGACACCTTAGTTCTTGCAACCTAATGGCCCGCTCGTTACGTTCCTCTACAGTGTAAATGTCTCCTCATCATATACGATTTCAGTTTGCTCCGTGGCCGGCCCACGTGGTTATAGGCCCGTATTTGTATACTGACATTTTCACAATAAAGGTTTTTAAAACAAAACACGGTAGTAGTATTTAGATTGGTAAAGTTTTTACTTTTAGTCACTGTTTTCGAATCAGTAAAAGGCAAGTGAAATAAAGCAGTCCAATTACATGACGGATAAAAGGTATAATATGTAGGAACGCAGTAAAGATAAATGGTCAAGGGCAGTTGTGTTTTCCACTCCTGCAACATAAAGTGATCGATAAGAATCTGATAATCAGGCGTATCGGCGACTAAGACAGCAGGCCGAGTCTCTTTTACTCAACGGCTCCGTCATGGAACGAAGAAACGCCCTTTTTCTCGAAAAAGGAATATATTTTACTTGCAGGACAGTTGTAAATTTTCCGGGAAAGTACATTAGCCTGGAATATTATAACATATATGTTTAAAAAAAAATAATGTTCGAAAACAATAAAAAGCGTAATTTTTAGGTCATATGACCAAGCTTTTCATCATTAAAATAACAAAAGTAAAATGAACCAATGAAAAGTTTTATTAACAAGTCACATGACCTGTTATGCTTACGTTACGCGCTGCGCGCCGCGCCCCGGATCACTTCCGGGTGCGCTAACGCGGCGTGTCATATAACGCATTACGCGACAACGTAGGTCAAGAATATAGTCAAAATGTCTCCACCAACCAGCGTTCGGAACACAACCCCTTTCAGCAGTCCAAAAAGTTCTGTTAAATGACAACAGAGGGGACAGGCAACAAGAACCATCAGTCAAAGAGGGGAGGGCAAGTTCTTCTCTTCCGGGTCATGTTGGGGCGCTACCGGAACTGATCGAATTGGTAGTCTACAGTGTTTCTGGATGTTTCAGACTAAAGCTGGCGTCAGCATGAGAGCACTACCATCTCGTAGCTCCGTCGTGGCCATTCCACGAGCAGACATGGCAGCCGCTCCCCACCAGAAGCCTGCGGGAGTCGGGGGCCCCCAAGACTTTTGTAGAATCTTCAAGGCTGAGGGGACGCTTTCGAGAATGGGACCCAAGCCCTATCAGGGAAGCGTCCGAGTTCCAAGGTGTCCCAGGGCCATTTTAGTGGACCAGGCCTAAAACCGAAGAGCCGGCCGCCATTTTGAGAGTCCTGTGGCAGCCGCCTATCGCTGCACCGCAAGAGCGGGAGCAACTTAACTACATGGTGAGCGAGACGCTGTAGTCGCAAGAGCGGGCGGTAAACAGCTGAATGGCGGAAGAGGCACAGTGTAGCAAAAGCGGGCGGAATGGCAACTAAAACGGTAAAGGGGCGCCCCACTACAGCGTGTCTTCAGGTCAAACGGATTGTGGGACAAAGTCCAGAATAGAAGAGTCATCAAAAGGCAAAAAGTTCCGCCGGACCCCGGGAGCCGGCCGCCTATGTCGGGGGCGATCTCAGGCTACACCAGTGCTATAAGACTTGGGGAGGGGGTCGGAGCCAAGCATCTTCTCCGAGTCCGTGCCATCACACCGCCCCTCGGGGGCCTCCGTCAAGCGGTTTAGGGAGGTACCATATAACATTGTTTTCAAATGCAGTCAGGTCCACAAACGACCCTCACTTACTTTGAGAATAGTGAAGCTGCAGTAGGTGGAAATAAGCTTCAGACAGTCTTACAAGCACTGCTTTTGTAAACATTTTTTGATTTTTTTGTATTTTTGCACAGTTTTATATTTTTTTTTGTTTTTGATGGAGGGGAAACAACAAAGCACAGGCATTGAAAAAGGCTCAAACTCAGAACTCTGAACTATGGCACCCAACATCCAGGACTTTCCATCCGGATCTTGGCGCCTTGTGCTACTTCCGACCTATTCACACATCGGTCCACTACTGACATCATCTTATAAACCAACGTTATGTAAATAGTTATTTAATAAAATGTTTTACCCTGTTTCTTTGCTGGTGTGTTGTCTATATTTTTAATATTTGCATAGGGTTTGTCGTTATTTTGGGCGGGATGGGTGACGGAGCCGAGCTGTCTTGCAGCCCTCATGGTGTGGAGCTCAGTTCATCTCACTAGTTTCGTATTTCTCATGAGGGGTTGTGGTTAATGTTTCTATTTTAGCGAGGTCAAAAAGAGATCCCATTAGTGGCCTACTGATTTTGCTCGATTCCATTTGTTTTTTTAAACGATTTTTCACTATCTGCAAAGACTAAACAGAGTATTGCGACTCTGTGCTTGTTTGTAAATAGAGAATGAACCAAAGAGAACCAATTCTAAAACAGTAAATGCTTGGATAACAATCAATCAAATGGAGAGAGAAGCAGGCACGACGGATTACAACGGGGCAAAGGCCTGCGTTAACTACCCTTCACTATCTACAAAGAGAGAGTACTCCTAAGAGAAAAGAGAGGGGAAGGGGGGTGCAGCGTTCAAAGCACATCAGCGTGCATAAATACGAAAATGTTTTTATCTATCACGTACTTGACATTTTAAAGCTTTTCATATTTGCTATTAAAAAACCATTGAAATTCACTGAAAAAACCATAGGTTATAGACGATATATAGTTAGGAATTTGCATTTACAAAACCTTGAAAATTCAATGAAAAAACCATTGGTTTTAGGCCATATATAGTTAGGGATTTGCATTTACAAAACCTTATTTTACTCGCATAAAACCATTGAAATTCCATATATAGTTAGATGCGCTAACTATATATCGCGCACCCGCAATCCACTGCTGATGATGTCACATATTACATCATTCATGACATGGTCAGTGACATCACTAATGACATCACTGATGACAACTCAAATGACATCACTGATGACAACATCCAGTGACTGTATGTTTCTGTAAAGTTAAAATATGTCTTACATATTGAAGAATGAGTGGATGTATAAATGTCTGGATGAAGGATTTAGTAGGTGCATGACTGATTGTATGAGGGAGTGATTAAATGTGTCTCACTGAGTGCATGGGTTAGTGATTAAACTGTATTAATTTGTGCATCATTATATCTGTTGTTCTGTAAACTGCTGCATGTGTTGATCAGTAGCTATATGAATAACTATATGGGTTATTGATTGGTTGCTCAAGTATTTGTATGGGAGACTGAGTATGTGTGTGGGTGGCTGGGAGGTGTGTGACTCTGTGCATAGATGTGTAAGCAGTTGATTCACTAGATGTATGGTTTCAAAAGTGCTACATGTCAAAGTAAGTACATATGTAAAACAGAGTACATGTGAGAGTTAACATATATAAATAACTGTGCATAAGAGCCAGTGAATGTGTGAGTGGCTGTATGGATCATTGTGAACATGTATCAAGGATTGTATAAGAGAGTAAATATGTGTTAGAATATGTTTCAATAAGTAAGGTGTGTATAACTGTATAGTTGAGGAATTGGAGGTGTGTTTGATTCTTTGCATGACTGTCTAGGTGTATGAGTAACTCCATGGATGAGTGACAATCTGTGAGTGTCTGTTTTCACTGAGTGTATCTAAGGATATATCAGAGTCTGTAGAGGTTCATCGTATTAACACATGAATGATGTCATCTGTGATGTTGTCAGTGATGTCATTTGAGTTGTCATCAGTGATGTCATCAGTGATGTCATTAGAGATGTCATCAGTGATGTCATTTGAGTTGTCATCAGTGATGTCATCAGTGATGTCACTGACCATGTCATGAATGATGTAATATGTGACATCATCAGCAGTGGATTGCGGGTGCGCGATATATAGTTAGCACATCTAACTATATATGGAATTTCAATGGTTTTATGCGACTAAAATAAGGTTTTGTAAATGCAAATCCCTAACTATATATGGCCTAAAACCAATGGTTTTTTCATTGAATTTTCAAGGTTTTGTAAATGCAAATTCCTAACTATATATCGACTATAACCTATGGTTTTTTCAGTGAATATATATATATATATATCTGGCGGTCGCCAGTAGGTATATATAGTTAGGATTTTTTTCCTATGGGATTTCTGAAAATTCTATGTCGAATAACTTTGGCGTTTGTGGACGGAATTGGCTGAAGTTTTCAGGAAAATGGCACATGTTGTTCCTGAGCAGCCCCTGAAAATTTGGGGGGGTTTTGTCAAGGGGGGGCTGAGAAAAAAGGGGGGTCCCAAAACGCGTTTTCCCATTCATTTTTCAATAGGGTGGTTGGAATCACTTTTAGCTCGAACGGCTGAATGGATTTACACGAAACTTGGCAAAATTGTAGATATGGTTTGCCCGACGTGCCTTTGCTATGTCTCAATATATGTGCTCCAGTGGATTTTGAGAAATGAACGTTTTTAAAAATATATATATCTATGACAGCGTCCCGGTTAGCGCCCCTGTTCGCATACCTGACGCGTAACGGAACTTCGCGAGGAGAAGCGGATTGGCTCCCCGGTAACTGTCAACATTCTAAACAGTCCGGAGCGGCCGCCATCTTGTGTCTCGGTAGGATCGAGACCCAAGAGGTGGCAAAAACAAAGGGGGAATTGAGCATAAGGGGGCAGAGTACATCCTCCCTGACCCCGTAGGTTTGATGAGGGGGCTTTAAAAGGGCCCCGCGGGGCAAAAAAAAAAAATTTTATTATCGTTTTTTTTGCGGGGGGCGCCCAGTACACGCACTGGGAAGCGGTCCGGGGAGCGTAATATAAGGAAAAAAGAATGAAAGATTGTTCAAATATTGTATGTTTATTGATTGTTCTTTTTGTTGTATTTTTTTTTTATTTTTTTTATTTAAGTACCAACATGTAGGTACCAATGCAGAATCTAAAAATAAATATACACAGTTTCCTTTGTAGATATCTTGCATGTTGTTTCAGAAGTTATTGTGGTATATGGAATTCATAGCATAGTCTGTGAGGAAAGCAGAAAGAACATGGAGGCAGGAGATGATAAAGAGAATGTTAAATACACATTGGAGATAATATAGTGGGAGAAAGGAAGTAACTATGAGCAAACTTACTATGTAAAACAAAAAAGTTGCACAGTATATTTTAAGTCTCAGTTTATATTTTATCTTTTTGGGTACTATTTCATAATTTTCATATTAAAAAGAATAATGTCTCAAACAATTTTAACTTTTAAAATTTAAATTTATTGTTCTGATTTTTCAAAATCTAAGAGAATTTGTAACATTAAATCATCAGGAATGTCCTCCTTTTCATTCCAAGAATCACATTCACATTCATCAGCACATATTAATAATTCTTGGTCTTCTGATTCATCCATAAAGTCTAGTTCTTATTTTTCTTGGTTTGGATTGCTTTCAATCTTAATTTCAAATGAAATTGTATTTTCTTTTTGCTGTGCTTCCATTTTCTTGCTGTAAATTGCATTAAAAAAATATATCAGTGGAGATAGGGCACTGTTGGATTTAAGTTCAGACAGGTGCTTGTGAGTTTTTAACAGTGAAGTAATCTTTGGGCAGTGCATGGTTTCAGGCAGGAAGTAGAACTATTAAAAAGTGCTTGTGATGAAGCCTAAGTAAATTCATAATGATACCACAGAAGCCTAACTCAAACAATAATTTAAATAATTAAGTCTTTCTCAATGACTAACTCTTATAGAGGGACAGTATGTAACTATCTGAAAACGTTTTCCTTATTTAATTTAAAGTGCATAACATAGTTCTCCTTTCATATTTTTTAAATGATATCTTACCTTTGAAAAAGAAGTTAAAGTTGACAGTGAAAATGGCCTTGAAATGTACTTCAGGAAGTAGTAGTCAAAATGGCTGTGTTTCTCTTTCTTTCTTTATATATATTCAGGTACATAACCAATCAAATGTCTTGAAATAATAGTAGAAAATGAAAGTAACATTTTAATTTGTTGTCAATTCTAACACTTCATATGTGTTTCTGTCATGTAATTTACCTCAGGATATTTAGTCAGGCCTACAACATAATTTTCTCAATGGAATTCCATCAAATTTGGGTAAATGGTAGGGACTGCTATGTAGTAGGGCCTATTCTATATTTGATGAAAGTGTCTCCAGTGGTTTTTCTGTAAATTACTTTCCCACCTTTTTTTAGCGAGTGCTCACCGGTGCGCGCCCCGGTACGCGTACCGGCAGCGTTACGGGAGTCCTCCATTTTGTGTATCGGTAGAATTGAGACACAAGATGGGGGGGAAACAATGTTCGGAATGGGTAGAAGGGGGCACGGTAGACACTTTTTGACCCTCTAGGTTTTCTGAGGGGGGCTTAGGACGCTCATATAGGCAAAAAAAAAAAAAGAATTTGCGCGGGGAGCGCCCGGTAAGCGAACCGGGGAGCGTACTTTGGTGAAAAATAGTGAAAAAAGTTAGAAAAAGATAAACGTTTTGAATGATCAGAGGTAGGGTAGCTTTGAAAAGAGCTATTGGGTTCTGTGGCTGATTTAGGTACCTACAAGTAGGTTTCAATGCACAGTTTAAAATTCAGGAGGAATATTCCATTCCCCTCATCTGAGAAGTGCACACCATCTCCTCTGTAGATGTCTTCCACGTTGTAACGCAAGTTGTTGTTGTATATTGAACCCATTCTAAAGTCTCTCATGTAAGCAGAAACAGATGTATTCACATGTTTCCGTGCTTTCTCAAATTGTGGACAAAATTGGTTGGAACAGTTCCATTTCTATCTTTGGCATATATTGGAATATACCAAGGCAGTTTGGGGAAAAAGTGTCATCAATTGATGAAAGGCGTCCTTTAAAAGCATTTCCAGACCAACCCCAGACATAGTCCCAAAATCATTTCCACCACAGTGCACTATTAAGAGGTCAGGGTTTGGCAGATGCATAAAAAAATTATAATAAAAACATATAAAATATATTTTTCATTTAAAAGAATAATACATTTTACAGCTTTTGATATTTGCTATTAAAAAAACATTGAAATTCACTGAAAAAACCATAGGTTATAGACCATATATAGTTAGGAATTAGCATTTACAAAACCTTGAAAATTCACTGAAAAAACCATAGGTTATAGACCATATATAGTTAGGGATTAGCATTTACAAAACCTTATTTTACTCACACAAAACCATTGAAATTCGCATATATAGTTAGTTGTACTAACTATATATCGCGCACCCGCAATCCACTGCTGATGATGTCACATATTACATCATTCATGACATGGTCAGTGACATCGGTGATGACATCACTGATGACACACGGTTTGGCACTGTTCTGCCCTGGCACGATTTTGGAGGGGGGTTATTGCCTGCCTCTCGGAGGTATTGGGCTGGGGCCTTCCCCGCTTGCCAAAGTTGATACTCCTACACATTATGGGCTGGGCTGGGGAAGTAACATCTACAAATGTCATCCTATGTTCCTGGGGTTTACTTTAGCCAAAAGAAGCATTGCAAAGTCATGGAAAGCACCGGAAGCACCCTCTCTGACTGCATGGAAGAATGGCCTAGATTTTTGCATGGGTTTGGAGATCCCCATTTTCACAGCTTGGGGGTGCCCGCAAAATCATTTTAAAATTTGGAAGAGATGGGTGGACTATCGAGGTCTACAGTACGAGCCTGTCTCTGTGGCGGGGCTAACTGACTCTGCTTGGTTTCCCCCATTTATTTCTTTTTCTCTCTTCTTGTGGGTGCAAGATACAGCTATATATATATATATATATATATATATATATATATATATATATATATATATATATATATATATATATATATATATATTACCTACTGGCGGTCGCCAGTAGGTATATATAGTTAGGATTTTTTCTCTATGGGACTTTTGAAAATTCTATGTCTAATAACTTTGGCGTTTGTGGACGGAATCGGCTGAAATTTTCAGAAAAATGGCACATTACGTTTCTGAGCAGCCCCTGAAAATTTGGGGGGTTTTGTCAAGCGGGGCTGAGAAAAAAGGGGGGTCCCAAAACGTGTTTTTAACATTGAGTTTTCCATAGGACGGTTGGACTCACTTTTAGCCCCAACGGCTGAATGGATTTCCACCAAACTTGGCAAAATTGTAGGGACTGGTACCCCGATGTGCCTTTGCTATGTCTCAAGATATATGCTCCAGTGGTTTTTCCGAAAATTAACTTTGAAAAATATATATTGGGCTACATTGGGCTATATATATGTTAGAGCCCAAATGTAGCCCAATGTAGCCCAATGTAGCCCAAAGATGGCCACCAGAGACAAACAAAAACAAATGTAGCCCAAATATCAGCCAGATATAGCCCAACTATAGCCCAATGACAGAATGTCCCAGAGTGTCCTAAAGAACAACTAGAGCGCTAACAGTCTTACTTATGACAAAAGTATGGCACACCTGAAGTCATCTTGATTGGAATAAAGTGTTAACACTTAAAACATTTATTTTGCAAAGGAACAAAATGAGGGTGTTCATTTTGCCATAGAAATTATGATTATTGCTGAAGAAAGAAAAATGAGGGCACATTTTGAGTGATTTCTCAAATCCTCTTATATTTCATTAAAAAAATTCTGATATGCAGTCTCCCAACATGGCCACCAGAGACAAAAGAGCCCAAATGTAGCCCAAATATCAGCCAGATGTAGCCCAACTATAGCCCAATGACAGAATGTCCCAGAGTGTTCTAAAGAACAACTAGAACGCTAACAGTCTTACTTATGACAAAAGTATGGCACACCTGAAGTCATCTTGATTGGAATAAAGTGGTAAAACTTAATACATTTATTTGAAAAGGAACAAAATGAGGGGTTTCATTTTGCCATAGAAATTATATATATATATATATATATATATATATATATATATATATATATATATATATATATATATATATATATATATATATATATATATATATATATATATATATATATATATATATATTTATATGTATATATATTCACTGAAAAAGCCATAGGTTTGACACATGTTATAGTTAGCTGGAAATTTTACTGATATAAAACCAATGAAATTCCACGTTATAGTTAGTTGGACTCACTATAACTTGCGTGTGCAATGCACTGCTGATGACGTCACATATTACATCACTCATGACATGGTCAGTGACATCACTCATGACATCACTGATGACACCATCCAGTGAATATGTGTCTTTCTGAAAAATAAATATTAGTGAGTAATGTTTAAATATTTAAATATATATATTAGTGTTTCACTCTGTGTATAAGTGGCTACATGTGTTGGTAAGTAGCTACATGCGTATGTATATGGGTTATTAGATGTTTCTCTTAGTATCAGTATGAGTGTCTATATGGTTTGGTGGGGGTATTACTTAGCACATAGATGCATGAGTGACTGACTCTCTGTTTGTATGTGTTTTAAAGACAGCATATGTGCAGGACTGTATGGGTGGATGAGTGTGTATATGTGTTTGTTAGTGAGTGAATGACTGTCTCACTAGTGTCTTTATCAGTAACGACATATGTTTTAATCTAGTATATGTGAATATTGATGTATATAAGTGAGTATATGTGAGAGTAAGAGATTGTAAGAGTTCCTGTTTAAATAAGTATGTGTTTCTATAAGTGATTGTTTAAGAGAATAAATATGTGTCATTTTCAATAGAAGTAAGGTGGAAGTGTGTGTATAACTCTATATTCAAATAAATGGATGTTCAATAGTTTATTTGCACGTGTGAGTATGTGTGTGAGTAACTTTTGGATGACTGTCGGTGTGTAACAGGATGTATAGGTGTATCACTTCATATGATGAGTGAGTATATGTATGAGTGACTATATAGAACTGTTGGTGAATGAGTGGATGTGTATATAGATGGTGGAATTACTGAATTACTTGTTGTAACTTATATGGGTATCTCCATTTATTTTTAAATTTCAGTTTCTATTTTTGAATATGTGTTTCAAGGGTTACATTACAGTGAAAGGAGGTCTGTCACTATGTCACAAGGATGGTGTCATCAGTGACGTCATCAGCAGTGCATTGCACGCGCAAGTTATAGTGAGTCCAACTAACTATAATGTGGAATTTCATTGGTTTTATATCAGTAAAATTTCCAGCTAACTATAACATGTGTCAAACCTATGGTTTTTTCAGTGAATTTCATAGGTTTTTTAAATGCTACTTCCTAACTATAACGTGTGTAAAACCTATGGTTTTTTCTGTGAATTTCATTGGTTTTTAAAATGCTAATTCAGAAAAATGTCGTGTATGCAACCTATACTTTTGTCAATAAAGTTCTGGCAATATTTGTTTCGAAAACAAGCCGTTTTCTTCACTGTTCAAGTTGCATAGAGACTCCTTGTAAAGCGATACAGAATTCGAAAGTCTGTACCTTGCCTTTTTTTAAACACATTAAAATTTGTCTGTAAATAAAAATAGCCTTACTAAACTTTCGTGCGCGACCCGGTGTGCGCACTCTCGGCAACAGTTGTCAATAAAATGGATATCGCATTTCCAGGCATTCGTGCGCGACCGAGTGCGCGCACCTGCCTATATATTTCGTGAAAACTTTGCAATTTGAACTTATTGAATTTCTTCATACACCCCTCAAAGAACTTATAGTACGTCAAAGAGACTGTACCTAGACTTCTTTTTTTATTCTTATGAAACTTTTCAGTAAATGGAGCCGAATGTCTTTTTAAACTTTCGTGCATTACCGGATGTACACACCTTGGTATTTTTTTTAGAAATATAAAACGTTTCATACTTTAACAAGTGTGTGCTTAAATCCAGCTCAGAAGATATACAAAATCAGGATGGTAGTTGGTTCAACCCGGACCGTTTATTAAAGGTAGATCGTCCGACTCCACCGGAGGACACCCCTAATAAAAAGGACATATATATCAAATGCGGACTAGCCGCTGTATCGCGCTAGCAAACTATAACATATAAATCGTTAGAAAAAACAAAAGGAATCGAGCAAAATCAGTAGGCCACCGATGGGATCTTTTTTTGACCTCGCTAAAATAGAAAAATTAGGAACAACCCCTCATGAGAAATATGAAACTAGTGAGAGGAACCGAGCTCGACGCCATGATGGCTGCAAGGCAGCTCGGCTCCGCCGCCCACCCCACCCAAAATAACGACAAATATTATAAAGATATACAACACACCAGCAAAGTAACAGGGTAAAACGTTTTATTAAATAACTATTTACATGGCAGCCTGCTGCAACATGAAAACAACACTTTCAATTGGTTCTTAATAGTTTCAATTCTGAAATTTACACGCAGCACTCCACCCACTTCCCTCACTATCTTTTCTACTCTCAAGAGAGAACAACGTCCTACATCTTTCGGAAGACTTTGGTGAAATGGCTACCGTATCTCATTCATCTTCCGAATCTGACCAAAATGATCGACTACCTTTAATAAGAAAAAATAAATCTTTCATCTGGCAATTTTTCACTTATCCTGAAGATCAAAAGAAAGTGAATGCACCAAAAGTAACCTGCACGATATGTGACTTGGTTCTCTCAAGAAGAAATCCAGCAAAAAAATATCCCTTTTCCATACATACCATGGTGCGGCATGTCAAACAAGTGCACCCTCTGCAATTTGCAGAGGCAACGACAAGAGCCCTGGCCACGCTATTACCATTAGAGGTGGCCAGCACATCTTCTGATCGACGACCTGTATCTCCATCGAGTGCAGAGATGGACTTCAGATATTTAACTATATATGGTCTATAACCTATTGTTTTTTCAGTGATTTTCTTTGGTTTTTTAATAGCAAATATCAAAAGCTTTTTTGTGGAAAATGACTAAAATTAGGTATACATAAGCGGCGTTCATTTATGTTCACCACAGCCATTGTTAAAAGTAAAGTGAAAGTCGCGAAACAGTGGCCACGCCATCTAGTCCCTTTTAGGCCCCATCATGCACGTAAGTAACAGCCATTTTCTGTGTCATGGCCTCTCTGCCCACTGCCAATAGCCTATGATTGTTCGAAATTGGTTCTCTTTGGGTCATTCTCTGTTCACAAATAAGCACAGAGTCGCAATACTCTGTTTAGTTTTTGCAGATAGTGAAGGATAGGTAGTGCACACTTTTGTCCCCTTTGTAACCCGTCATGCCTATCTCTGCCCCGTTTGTTGGTAGTTGGTTCAACCCGGACCGTTTATTACAGGTAGATCGTCCGACTCCACCGGAGGACCCCCCTAATAAAAAGGACATATATATAAAATGCGGACTATCCGCTGTATCGTGCTAGCAAACTATAACATATAAATCGTTAGAAAAAACATGAAACTAGAGAGAGGAACCGAGCTCGACGCCATGATGGCTGCAAGACAGCTCGGCTCCGCCGCCCACCCCGCCCAAAATAACGACAAACACTATGCAAATATTATAAATATATACAACACACCAGCAAAGTAACAGGATAAAACGTTTTATTAAATAACTATTTACATGGCAGCCTGCTGCAACATGAAAACAACACTTCTAATTGCTTCTTAGTAGTTTCAATTCTGAAATTGAACACCCAGTACATCCAGAGGTGATGTCCGACAAGTTGTGTGGGGGGATGCCTTGCTAATGCCGCCACCCCCACCACCTTCTGTAGGAAGGACTCTGGATATGCTTGGTCCCTGAGAGGCTTCGATGTCCCTGCCTTGCACAAATGTCATAAGTTCTGGATGTTGAGTGCCATACTTCAGGGTCCAAGAAACGCGGACTCGGAGGGGGCGCTTGGCTCCTGCCCCCTCCCCAAGTCTTGTTCCCCTGGTATGGCCTGAGATCGCCCCCGACATAGGCGGCCGGCTCCCGGGGTCAGGCGGAACTTCTTGCCTTTTGATGCCTTTTCCATTCTGGACCTTGTCCCACAATCCGTTTGACCTGAAGACACGTCCTGCGGTGCCCTGGTCCGACCATCACATATACCTGCGCCAGGAGACGGCGTGGGGTGCACTGGAAGGGAGAGGCGGCGCGAACGAGCCTCTCCCACCTCACCAGGTGGAGGTTTCTTAGCTACACCCCAGCGCTTCACTCGGCCAGCTGAGTGGCGCCTGCTCCTGCGGCACAGTGCCTCGCTCGGACAGCTGAATTACGCCTGCTCTTGCTATTACACCGTCTCACCCGCCATCCGGCTGAATTGCACCCACTCTTCCGATACAGCGACAGGCGGCTGCCACGGAGCTCAGGAAATGGCGGTCGGCTCCACAGACTTGGGCCTGGCCTGCAAGGATGGCTCTGGGCAACCCTGGAACTCGGACTCTTGACTGCTAGGGCATGAGCCCCATTCCCAAAAGCGTCCCCTCAGCCTTGAAGATTCTACAAGAGTCACCGAGCCCCCCGACTCCTGCAGACTTCCGGTGGGGAGCGACTGCCATGATTGCTCGCGGAATGGCCACGACGTAGCCACGGGGTGCTCTCATGCTGACGCCAGCTTCAGTCTGAAACATCCAGAAACACTGTAGACTACCAATTCGATCAGTTCCGGTGGAGCCCCAACGACGTATCGCGTTTTTGCGTAATCCGTCATATGACGCGCCGCGTTAGCGCACCCGGAAGTGCTCCTGTGCGCGAGGCGCGAAGCGCAGCTTCCCGGAAGCAATCCGCGGCGCGGAGCGCGTAACGTAAGCATTTACATTTCAGTTGGTTCTCCCTCACAATATTTTCAATGTCACATAAAAGTCACCCATCACCCACTGGGACTAGCTAATTTTAGGGAGAGTGTAAGAGACTCAAGTACGTCAAACAATATATTTAAGGAAAAAACGCTGTTTTCCTTAGTAAGCCCTCACCCACCGACCTAGTCGGTGGCATGCTTCATCATCGGGCCCACCACAGTGGCACCGAATGTGCCCCGGGTGTGCTTCAACGCCAGGTGACTGCGGAGCTGGTATATTGCTGAGTGTGCAGTGAAGGAGTGAGAAGGTGAAGTTTAAAATGCTATACGAGGGATCCCAGCACCCGAGGGTTAACAAATTTTAATAAACTGGGTCTCTGTTAGCAGGTTAAAAGGCAAAAGGACGTAAGTAGGAGTGTTATGATGACCTCCAGCGTCCAGTGTGGTCTACATGTTTCAGCCAGTGCCTTTATATTCTAAGCTGGCTTTCCTCAGGACCAATAGGATAAGTGAAGGTGCAAAATTAAATAATAATAAACTATATTAAGTGGTTGTGTTATTCTTAACTATGTGTTGCGCACGCTAAGGCGCCGTAGCTGTTAGAGGGGGATTCCCTCAAGCTTTGTCTGTGTTTTCTGGTACAAAGCCTCATGGGTCGCCTGGCAGAGAAAGAGACCGAGTAGTTCGGTCTGGTTCCTCCTTGGACCTATTCGTCCTTCCGCGGCGCCCGGTTCGAACCGCAACACATAGTTAAGAATAACACAACCACTTAATATAGTTTATTATTATTTAATTTTGCACCTTCACTTATCCTATTGGTCCTGAGGAAAGCCAGCTTAGAATATAAAGGCACTGGCTGAAACATGTAGACCACACTGGACGCTGGAGGTCATCATAACACTCCTACTTACGTCCTTTTGCCTTTTAACCTGCTAACAGAGACCCAGTTTATTAAAATTTGTTAACCCTCGGGTGCTGGGATCCCTCGTATAGCATTTTAAACTTCACCTTCTCACTCCTTCACTGCACACTCAGCAATATACCAGCTCCGCAGTCACCTGGCGTTGAAGCACACCCGGGGCACATTCGGTGCCACTGTGGTGGGCCCGATGATGAAGCATGCCACCGACTAGGTCGGTGGGTGAGGGCTTACTAAGGAAAACAGCGTTTTTTCCTTAAATATATTGTTTGACGTACTTGAGTCTCTTACACTCTCCCTAAAATTAGCTAGTCCCTATTGATTTTACATATATAACCCAGGGGATCCGGACTAGCCTATCTAGTCCTCTCTCTCTCTTTGATCTGTATAACCCATCACCCACTGCCATCTCTGGCTGTTTCCATGGTAACACCTTATTCTGCACCTGGCTGAAGGCACAGGTCAAAAGTTCATATCTCAACGTTCTACAGCAAAGTAACAACACTGTTTTCCCTCCAGAAACACCTGCCAATCCACAGCTCTGTTACATGTCTTTTTTTTTCACACCCAATAGTACTTTTCGTTTAACATAAACATTAACATGCAACGTACTGTTCAATCTCCACTTCTTACAATCAACCAATCATTTTTATTTTTTAAACCACACCCAGCCTCTTCCTTTTTCTTTATTTAGAATTTCAACTTCTAACTACCATTCCACTTCCAGAACCGATCGGAGGACGACTACAAATCCCTTGAAAATGAAGGTCTGGCTAATAGGACACAGTTATATTCACTGGAGTGAAAAATATGCAGTAAGCAGACGAATTTGCAACCTCGGCTTACCAAATGTACACATAACATGGATTGCCAAAAGAGGATTGAAATGTCACCAATTGATTCCATTGGTGAAAACTTTTATGCATCTCCCAGAACCAGACCTTATAATTGTGCACTGTGGTGGGAACGATCTAGGCACAATCACTGGGGTAGGTCTGGAAATGCTTCTAAAAGACACCTTTCAACAATTGATGACACTTTTTCCTCGATCTGCCTTAGTATATTCCAATATATGCCAAAGACAGAAATGGAATTGGTCCAATCAACATTGTGCACAATTTGAGAAAGCAAGGAGACATGTAAATAAATCTGTTTCTGCGTTCCTCAGAGATTATAGCATGGGTTCTATTTACCACAACAACTTGCGATACCACATGCAAGACGTCTATAGGAGAGACGGTGTTCATTTCACGAATGAGGGAAACAGAATCTTCCTCTGCAACATCAGGCTCTGCATCGGTACTTACTTATAAATGCAGAAAACACTCAATTAACACAATGGCTCTTTTCAGAGCCACCTTATATCTAAGCACTCAAACTTCTGATTTATCTCCATTTTCACACTCTTGTAAAAAGGTGTGCGCGACCGAGTGCGCGCACCACGCAACTTTAAAAAAAATATATATATATATATTTTCGCCTTTAAGGGCCTTACTGCACACCCTGAGAAAACCTACGCGGCAAAACAATCTCTACCTTCTCCCCTTTCCATGTTCCAACGCTTTGAAATCAACAATATATTTACTCGCAATGACAAAATGGCGGTCAACACTTCCTGATTTCCTTCGAATCGAACGTTAACAGACGTCACGCAGCAAAATTCCGCTCGCGCGCGCAGCCGCTTGAGTGCGTGCACCCGTGCGCGCGTATAGATATATAATTGACTTTAACTTTAATTTCCTCAGCAACTACTGAACGGATTTACACCATTCCAAAAAAAGCGTAATCTGCGAGCCGGACTGTACAGTTTTGCCAAATTTCTTATAAATCCATTCACCCGTTCGACCTGTAGCCGAGTCTAAAGGTCCTATGGAAAATAACATGGAGAAAACACGTTTTGGGACCCCCCTTTTATCTCAGCCCCCACTTGACCAATCCCCCCCAAACTTTTAGGGAAGGAGCGCAGCGGACCGAGCCATCTTCTTTGAGAAATTCGCTAAGATTCTTCAACCAGGGCCAAAGTTATTCCAAATAGAATGTTGAGGATTTCCTATGGAAACTAGGTCCTAACTATAACTACCTACTGGCGACCGCCAGTAGGTAATATATATTGGTAATATATAAAGGTGGGTGCATTCATCATTTGGGAAAAAAATGTTCTAAACCAATGAAAAGTGTTATTTTCAGGTCAAATGACCTGTTACGCTTACCTTACGCGTCCCACTCCGCGCCCGGAGCGCTTCCGGGGTGCTGCGCTTCGTGCCTCGGGTCGCGCTCTGGAACACTTCCGAGTGCGCTAACGCGGCACGTCATAAGACGCATTACGCGGCAACGCGATACGTCGCGCTTACGTGACGCGTCACGATGTTGTTTTCGAATGCGGCAGTTGCGCTAATAGAACGTTTCCCGGTGCGCGGATCGGGTCGCGGCACCAAATTGAGCTAACGGGAAGCTACCCGGTGCGCAGACCGTTAGCAAAAAAAAAAAAATTATATACATTAAAAAATTATATTAAATACATAAAAAATATATTTTTCCTTTAAAAGAAGAATACATTTTACAGCTTTTGATATTTGCAATTAAAAAACCATTGAAATTCACTGAAAAAACCATAGGTTATAGACCATATATATATATATATATATATATATATATATATATATATATATATATATATATATATATATATATATATATATATATATATATATATATATATATATATATATATATATATATATATATATATATATATATATATATATATATTACCTACTGGCGGTCGCCAGTAGGTATATATAGTTAGGATTTTTTTTTAATAGGGATTTCTGAAAATTCTATGTTGAATAACTTTGGCGTTGATGGACGGAATTGGCTGAAATTTTCAGGAAAATAGCACATTTTGTTTCTAAGCGTCCCCTGAAAGTTTGGGGGGGTTTCGTCAAGCGGGGGCTGAGAAAAAAGGGGGGTCCCAAAACGTGTTTTTTAACATTGAGTTTTCCATAGGGCGGTTGGCAAAATTGTAGAGACTGTTTGCCCGATGTGCCTTTGCTAGGTCTCAAGATATGTGCTCCAGTGAATTTTGAGAAATTAACGTTCAAAAAAATATATATATCTGTGACAGAGTCCCGGTTAGCGCCCCGGTTCGCGTACCAGACGCGTAACAGAACTTCGCGAGGAGAAGCGGATTGGCTCTCCAGTGACTGTCAACATTCTAAACAGTCCGGAGTGGCCACCATCTTGTCTCTCGGTAGGATCGAGAGACAAGAGGTGGAAATAAACGAAGGGGGAAATGAATGAAAGGGGGCAAGGTACACCCCTCCTGACCCCCTAGGATTGATGTGGGGGCTATTAAAGGGCCCAACGGGGCAAAAAAATTAAAAAAAAATCGCTTTTTTGCGGTGGAAACGCTACCCGGTACGCGAACCGGGTAGCTCACCGGTAGCGTAACGGGAGTCCGCCATCTTGTGTTTCGGATGAATTTAGTCACAAGACAGAGGATAAACAATGTTGGGAATCGGTATAAGGGGGTACGGGAGACATATCCTTACCCCCTAGGTTTTCTGAGGGTGGCTGAGGAGGCCCATATATGTAAAAAAAAAACAGCCTTTTTTTTCAAATTTTTGCACGGTTAGCGCCCGGTCCGCGCACCGGGTAGCGTTCCGGAAAGCGTAACAAGGGGAAAACGAAGGGAAACAGTAAAATAATATTGGTGGGTTATCCTGGAGGTGACGCACCTCAGCAACGCTATAATTGATTGGATGCCACCTCTGCATGTGGCGGTGCATAGTATAGTTTCCAAAACTATACTTTTTGTCTGTGCCTTGGGACAGAACTGCATCGCAATGAGGCATGTCACCAGCCGGGCATTGACCTTTTTTTGCCCTCGAGGGTAAAAAATAAAATTGCCATATAAAATGGTCTAAGCGGTGGGATTGCCGGGGCTCTTCACGCAAGAACTGCCTCGGCTCTACCTCCTCTTCCTCTTCTTCTTCCTCTTCTTCTGGGTTTGGAAGGAGCTTTGCAGGTGGTCCTTCCTTCCTAGGTGGTTGTGGTGGTGGTGGGGGTCCACCAGCTGCAGCTACTACAGATGCCATGACTGAACAAGCAGAAACAGGTCTTCCTCTCACAAAGATGAAAGTCAGAGTGAGGAAAAAAGGTGGGTGCTTTCATCATTTGGGAAAAAAATGTTCTAAACCAATGAAAAGTGTTATTTTCAGGTCAAATGACCTGTTACACTTACGTTACGCGTCCCACTCCGCGCCCGGAGCGCTTCCGGGGTGCTGCGCTTCGTGCCTCGGGTCGCGCTCTGGAACACTTCCGAGTGCGCTAACGCGGCACGTCATAAGACGCATTACGCGGCAACGCGATACGTCGCGCTTACGTGACGCGTCACGATGTTGTTTTCGAATGCGGCAGTTGCGCTAATGGAATGTTTCCCGGTGCGCGGATCGGGTCGCGGCACCAAATTGAGCTAACGGGAAGCTACCCGGTGCACAGACCGTTAGCGAAAAAAAAAATTATATACATTAAAAAATTATATTAAATACATAAAAAATATATTTTTCCTTTAAAAGAAGAATACATTTTACAGCTTTTGATATTTGCAATTAAAAAACCATTGAAATTCACTGAAAAAAACATAGGTTATAGACCATATATAGTTAGGAATTAGCATTTACAAAACCTTATTTTACTCACACAAAACCATTGAAATTCGCATATATAGTTATTTGCACTAACTATATATCGCGCACCCGGAATCCACTGCTGATGATGTCACATATTACATCATTCATGACATGGTCAGTGACATCACCGATGACATCACTGATGACATCTCAAATGACATCACTGATGACATCACTGATGACATCTCAAATGACATCACTGATGACATCTCATTTGACATTACTGATCACATCACTGATGATATCATTCATGTGATAATACGATGAACCTCTTCAGACTCTAATATAACCTTAGATACAATCAGTGTAAACAGAAACTCACAGACTGTCACTTATCCATGGAGTTACTCACACACCTAGTCAGTCATGCAAAGAATCAATCACACCTCCATTTCCTCAACTATACAGTTATACACACCTTACTTATTCAAACATATACTAACACATATTTACTCTCTTATACAATCCCTGATGCAAGTTCACAATGATCCATACAGCCACTCACACATTCACTGGCTCTTATGCACAGTTATTTATATATGTCAACTCTCACATGTACTGTGTTTTACATATGTACTTACTTTGACATGTAGCACTGAGATATCCATTCACTCACCAATACACTCATGCACACAGTCAACCGCCCATACAGCTGTTTCCACATGCACTTTTGAACCCATACATCTAGTGAATCAACTGCTCACACATCTATGCACAAAGTCATACACCTCCCAGCCACCCACACACACACTCAGTCTCCCATACAAATACTTGGGCAACCAATCAATAACCCATATAGTTACTCATATAGCTACTGATCAACACATGCAGCAGTTTACAGAACAACAGGCATAATGATGCACAAATTCAGACAGTTTAGTCACTAATCCATGCACTCAGTGAGACACATTTAATCACTCACTCATAGAGCCAGTCATGCACCTACTAAATCCTTCATCCACTTATACATCCACTTATTCTTCAATATGTAAGACATATTTTAACTTTACAGAAACATACAGTCACTGGATGTTGTCATCAGTGATGTCATCAGTGATGTCATTTGAGATGTCATCAGTGATGTCATCAGTGATGTCATCAGTGATGTCACTGACCATGTCATGAATGATGTGATATGTGACATCATCAGCAGTGGATTGCGGGTGCGCGATATATAGTTAGTGCAACTAACTATATATGCGAATTTCAATGGTTTTGTGTGAGTAAAATAAGGTTTTGTAAATGCTAATTCGTAACTATATATGGTCTATAACCTATGGTTTTTTCAGTGAATATATATATATATATATAAGCAGGATACGGGGGGGACTGTGCCGAGAGCACATCCGCATTGCTGGGGAAACAATGGTAGTCTCCTTTGCCTGGTCCAATACCGATCAAGGAGCAAACGGCGAGTGTGTAATAGTCCCGCATCGCCCATATGCCCGGTAGCCTGCGTCGAGGAATATTTGGCGCAGAGGGCGGCAGCATGGGGGGGAAGCTTACTGAGGCACGCCGATGCCACCCCGCTGACGAGGTTTCAGTTCCAACGGGTCCTTGCGATGGCAATTACAGCCGCAGGGTTAAATCCGTGTGAGTTCGGGACCCATTCCTTCAGGATAGGGGCTGCGACGGAGGCCACAGCCAGGGGTCTGAGTGTTGATAAAGTGAAACAGTTGGGGCGTTGGTCCTCGAATTGTTATAAACGGTACGTGCGGTTGCACATGTTATGAAGCTAATATCATGAACTCACGCTTCTTGTTTTTGTTTGGTTTTACAGTTTCGCAAGCTTACGAGGCGGGGCAGACTGTGCAGTCGACCCGACACCTGGGAACCAGCAGTCAAAGGACACCGGCTGTGGACAGAGTGGTGTGGGTCGTGGGCCACTCATACGTGAGGCGTGCCGCAGACGTATTCAAAGCAGGTGACATGATTCACATGGCTGGGGAATACGGGTACAGGGTGACCTTCTACGGAAGGGGCGGGCTCTGTATTGACCAGTTTCAGGTTTTTATGGAGGGTTTGTTAGGGCGGACGAGGTCACCGCCATCTATACTCATAGTGCATCTTGGGGGCAATGATTTGGTGACCATTGGTCGACGAGTGCTTCTCGAGGTAATACTATCCACTGTAAGTTGGTTAGCAAAGAGGGTCCCTGGGTGCACAATTGCATGGTCCCACATGATCCCGCGGAAGGTGTGGCGAGGGGCTAATTCTGTGTCTGCTTTAAATCATTCTGTGAAGAAGGTAAATAACAAAATTGGTAGATTGTTTCGTACGAATACATTGCATTCTATTCCACATGGGTGTATCAGGGGGGATCAGATGTATTTGGAGGACGGGGTGCATTTGTCCCGGGTGGGGAATGATTTACTCATAGGAGACTTCATAGCTTGGTTGAAGAATTTATAGCCATGACCTTTAAGTAGGAGTTTTGTGGGGGGTCCGGATAGCCGGTCAACTATCCGGGCCTGTGGCGGTAAGGTCATGATCGGTGAGCAGTAATTGGAAGATCCCTAGAGGTTTGGGCGTCACCCATTACGGATGGGAGCGCCCGGGGGGAGGCGCCATTGGCCCCTCAAACGGGAGGCAGTCCCATCTAAGGATGGGACGCCGAAAGGGAAGGCGGCCATAAGCCCTTTCACTGGGGAGGAGGGGATACGGACCCCTCCTCGGAATTTCCCGGGGCCCGGACATCTGCGACGGCAGGTGTGGTAAGTTGTGTGGGGTGGGAGGGGGGTCTACGCTACCTTCTAGACACCTCACACGAGTCCTCGGACGACCACTAAGATGGCGTCGAGTTAACAGGGGGCCCCCGCTAAGGCAAGGGAAATTGGAAGTTGGCACAGAGGTACAGTCCTCTGTGCGCCCGCCCCTCACAAGTGAGGGGGGAATTGGTATTGGGGATCTGACACCGGTTACGACCTTGCCGTTGGCCCGTAACGTTAGGATGTACAATTTCAATGTTCAGAAATGCATTTGCAGGATGTTTAGTATCGGCTAGGAGAACCTTTGTATTAGAGATGTGTTAAGGTCAGCCAAGAACATCGTACTGTATAAATGAAATTGTACATGATATGAAACTGTTATTTTAATGTTTTCATTTTGTTTCATATTTTAATAAATACGGCCGGGAAGGGTAACTCCCTCCCGCCTTCCAAAAGTTCAGAACCGTTTCCGTCTTCCCATCCTTGGGGATTTGTGTTGAGAGGGGGTGGCGGGTATCTCAGCCATATGGAAAGGGGCGACCACTCGGTCCCCCCAAACGTATGGTGGAGTACCCCGATCTCCCCGGGAAACCATTTTTGGCGGGAGGCGTGTCCCGGCTGGTATGCCCGAAGCGGCGTAGCTGGGGCGCGCCTTTTTCCCGCCCAGGAAGGGGTTGTCCTAGACACCAACACCGCCAGCCACGCCCGGGGGGCGGATTGGAGGAGGGTCTACGCCCGCCCGAAGAAGGATAAAAGGAGCGACAAGCCAAGGAAGCATCCTCTTGTTCCTGTGCTCTGAAGCTGCACCCCCGCGTTGCACGTGAGCTCGAGACGGAACGAAGAGCCAATTTTGACCCACCCACCAGCCCCTGTTGACAGCGATTTGTTGGAATGAAATTGATTGACGCGAATGGGTTTCTCTTACAGGTTGTCTTGGAATAAAGTTAATGATGTGTGTATAATAAAGGATGATTTTCGTTTTAACATGTTTTCTTAGCAGAAATGTTTTCGAATAAGTTAATGGTGATGCTCAGTAGAGCTGGTCTCTCTTACAGTTTGTCTTGGAATAAAGTTGATAATGTGTGTATAATAAAGGATGATATTCGTTTTAAAGTGTTTACTTAGCAGAAATGTTTGCGAATAAGTTTGATGGTGATGCTCAGTAGAGTTATACGTGAAATCGTTTGAATGTAATAATTTCCTTTTCGTTAGCTTAGTTTAAAATGTCGTATTTATTTCTGGTCGGGCGGTAAGGTCATGATCGGTGAGCAGTAATTGGAAGATCCCTAGAGGTTTGGGCGTCACCCATTACGGATGGGAGCGCCCGGGGGGAGGCGGCCATTGGCCCCTCAAACGGGAGGCGGTCCCATCTAAGGATGGGACGCCGAAAGGGAAGGCGGCCATAAGCCCCTTCACTGGGGAGGAGGGGATACGGACCCCTCCTCGGAATTTCCCGGGGCCCGGACATCTGCGACGGCAGGTGTGGTAAGTTGTGTGGGGTGGGAGGGGGGTCTACGCTACCTTCTAGACACCTCACACGAGTCCTCGGACGACCACTAAGATGGCGTCGAGTTAACAGGGGGCCCCCGCTAAGGCAAGGGAAATTGGAAGTTGGCACAGAGGTACAGTCCTCTGTGCGCCCGCCCCTCACAAGTGAGGGGGGAATTGGTATTGGGGATCTGACACCGGTTACGACCTTGCCGTTGGCCCGTAACGTTAGGATGTACAATTTCAATGTCCAGAAATGCATTTGCAGGATGTTTAGTATCGGCTAGGAGAACCTTTGTATTAGAGATGTGTTAAGGTCAGCCAAGAACATCGTACTGTATAAATGAAATTGTACATGATATGAAACTGTTATTTTAATGTTTTCATTTTGTTTCATATTTTAATAAATACGGCCGGGAAGGGTAACTCCCTCCCGCCTTCCAAAAGTTCAGAACCGTTTCCGTCTTCCCATCCTTGGGGACTTGTGTTGAGAGGGGGTGGCGGGTATCTCAGCCATATAAATATATACTATAATAAATACTAGAATAAATATGAATAAAAATATGTATAACATGTTCAATTACAATTCTATACATATATTGGCTGCCAGAATTAGGACTCCCTTAAGGATAAGCTCAAATACCATCCCTCTAAAACCTTCAAAGATAAACTATTAAATATGCACTCTCTAGGAGATTAAAGTGATGTGGTAAGTAAAAAAGGGTGATCTACCGTAAAGAATGGCAAAGCCATTACAGAATTGGATATACTAATAAATACATGCAAGTGCTGTAAAATTAGGTAGACCTAATTGGATACAAATAAGCAGAATAGAAAGCTAAAAAAGGTTTCCTGAAATTTAAAAGAATTATAGACATGTATGCAAGTCTTCTGTGACATTTAGCCTGTTAGATGGTTTGGTGTCCAATTGCAAAATATATCTGATTTCTAACCTCCTAAGTTTGTCTTCTCTATCTCCACCCCTTCTACTAGGAGGTATTGCGTCTATCACCTAATAGCTCAGGCCTTTGTTGTTAGATTGGCGAATTTCCTCAAAATGCCTGGCTACCCGGTATGTGTTGTCTTCATTCGCGATAGCGCGTAGATGTTGAAGAATCCTTATGTGGACCTGGAGCTTAGTGCTCCCTATGTACCTGAGGCCACATGGACATGCGAGTACATATACATATACAACGTATTCAGTCTTACATGTCAAGAGTTTAGTAATCTTGAGCATGCTATGACTGAATGGGGTGGTGTATGATGTAGTGTTAACTCCATGAATACAGGCTTTACATGTCTTGCATCAAATGAACCCTTTATGTGTTTGTAACCAAGTGGTGTTTTCCATAATCACAAGGCTTGTAGTAACAAAACAGTCTTTCAAGGAGGGGTCTTTGCTATGTGTAATGGACACTCTCTGCGGTAGCAGGGGTCCTATTACAGGGTCATTCAGGACTAGTGGCCAACTGGTTTGCACTATTTTGTTAATCTCTTTGTGTTGCCTACTGTATCCCATAATCAGGTGGAACACTTGTTTGGTATCCTTATCAGGCTCTGAGTTTTTAGCGGTAGTGGTGTTGGTTGGCTTTTTGTCCGTAAGTAAGTTATTTCTGTCAAGCAATTGCTACTAAATCCTCCATTCACACAGTTATATATCCACTCAATCTTCAATACAGATTGCTATATATATAGTACATATTTAAATTTCAAAACAAACCACATTCATTGGATGATGTCATCAGTGATGTCATCAATGATGTAATCTGAGATGTCTTCAGTGATGTCATCAGTGATGTCACTGACCATATCATAAATGATGTAATATGTGACATCATCAGCAGTGAATTGGGGACGCGCGGGTTATACTTAGTGCAACTAACTACAACGGAGGAATTTCAATGGTTTTGTACGAGTGAAATGTCCAGCTAACTATAACAGCTGTAAAACCTATGTTTTTTTCAGTGAATTTCTAGGGTTTTTTAAATGCTAATTCCTAACAATAAAATGGCTGAAAACCATGTTTTTTTCAGTGAATTTCAAAGGTTTTTTAAATGCTAATTCCTAACTATATCATGTCTGAAACCTATGGTTTTGTAAACGACAATTTTTCAATGTATTAATTGTTATATTTATTTTCTTGATACTGATTTACTTCATTTTTTTAAACTATTTATTTTTAGATATTTTATTTTTTTAATTACTTTATAATTACATTATACATTACATTGCAAAATATACTTTCACAGAATGAGTTACTTTAGTTTAAATACTTTGCAAATAGGCAATAGACTTTTAAGTACAGTAGTTACAGTTTTTGCAATTGCCAACTCAATTTCAAACACAATACAACATTGAGCTCAATGTGAATTTCTAGTTAAATGCAATTAGTTACTTTATGGCATGGGTCGATCGCGAGCTACCGGTAGCTCCCTGAACCCCCATGAGTAACTTGCGCCTTGCATTTATATTTGTAGCCCGTTAGTGTCATTTATTATTCTTGGGCCTTTTTTAACAGCCGTTGCCTGCCCTCACCAAACCCAACTGATCAGATTGGCCTAACTGAGCTTAGTTGGGGCGGGGCAGGCCAAACATGATGACGCTATTGCTGATCGCCGCCTCCAGTCCACGTTACTGGCCTTTCACAGCCAGGCACCACGCTCTTGATCCGATTCTAGCATGATGTGTGCTGGTGCGAAGCAGTAGGTCCTGGAAAAGCTTGCTAGCATGCAGGTGGTGCAAGCAGTATTGAACTGCTATGAACCCGCACCACCTGCTTTTTCAGCTCTTATATTGTGCTTTATCAGCTCGAGCCAAGGTCCGAAGGGAGATGCATGCTGAAAGCTGGAGGCAGCAGAGATGAAGGGCGGCCCTGGCTTCCAGCCCACGGTGCTGTATAACACCCGGAAGGGCCTCTGGGGGACAGTGACACAGAGCAGGGTCTCGAAGGCCGCGCTCCCTGCTCCAGTGACCTCGGCGGCAGTGACAGGGGGGAAGGCGAGCCCGGGCTCAGGGCTGCCCGAGCTTCATAGGAGGTGGACTGCAGAGGCTTCTTCCGGCCTGTCCGAGGCGGTGCACCGAGGAAGTGCAGGCGGCCCTCAGGCCAGGCTCCAGAGGGGGGGTGCTGTGGAGATAGAGGCCAGTGCAGGTCCATCAGGGTTACTCCGCACTCTGGGGCAGTGCCACCGAGGGATGCCTGGCGGCCTTCAGCTTAGGCTCCGCCCGGGTTCCAGAGGAGGCACCCTGGGTAGATAGCCCATGCCAGTCCAGCGGGGTAACTCTGCCATCTAATCCTCTGAGGTAGTGGCCCTAGAATAGAAAATGAGGCCTTGGCCTCTGCGATGGCTCCAGAGGAGGTGGACTGTGGACTGCCAGGCCCACGCCTTACTATCGTGGCCTCAGAGGCAGACAAGTGATAAAATAAGCGGCCCCGGACTTGGCTCACTCTGGGCCTCAGAGGCAGACCCATCAGGACAGAGGAGGACAGAGGCCTTTAACTGCCCAGCCGGAGGGTGGGCAGATGTGAGTGTTGTGATCGCCTGAGGCTGTGAATGCAGTGAATACTCCCTGGGGTACCCACCCCAAAGGCTGCTGAGATGGAGTCACCCCAAGTCTAGGCCCTGCTCCGATTCACCCCATGTCTAGGCCCTGCCCCGGTTCACCCCAAGCCTGCCGGCTATTCTGAGCCTGCCAGTAAGGGGGGGTTAGTAACTGCATGAGCAATATTTACCTTAAACTAAACCCACCCTCAAAAGATTGGCCGGATATTGCTTAAATATGTTAAACATAATCTGTTTCAAAGCGCTCCAAGTTTTGGCAGATGAGGAATGCAAGGCAATGGGTGTTAAACTGTTTTGCCACAGATCACAAGATTTTGGGAAAGCGGTAAAGGCGGGACCAGACCCGAGTATCTTGGTTCTAAAGACCAAGAACAGCCACAAGAATATGTGTGCTCCTGTCAGTAAATAAATAGCAGGTGTCTGAGTGGAACCCGGATCTTCTATGCGCTTAAGTGGTGGTGTGGCCTATGGGCCAGAGTGGTTGTGCGGTAGTTGTGCCCTGCAGTGTGTGTGTGATAGGGGTCCCCAGGTCGTGCAGTCTTTCTGGTTCTACCTTGCATCCTGGCAGAGAGGGAGCACAGCTGCTTCCTCTCAGACGCCAAGAAGGAGCTCTCCCTGGCAGGCCAGAGCCTGCAGGTCTCATCAAAGGGGCAGGACACATGGCGCATAGCGCGGTGCAATGGGCCCGCTGACAAAAGACACTGTCCGTAGTGGCGAGCAGCATAGGCACGCTCGTCAAAATTATAAATGTGTTTATATTTAACATGTCTGTAAACATTCGAAACAGTCCGGAGCGGCCGCCATTTTGTGTCTCGGTAAAATCGAGACACAAGAGGTGGCTAAAACAAAGGGGGAAATGACCATAAGGGGGCAGGGATAGACCCCCCTGATCCCCTAGGTTTGATGTTTGTGCCAAAAAAAGGGCCCTGCGGGGCAAAAGATTTTTTTTTTGATTTGCGCGGGGGCAGCGCCCGTTACGCGCACCGGGGAGCGTACCGGGGAGCGTACCATGGGGAAAAAAGAATGACAGTTTTTAAAAAGAAGTAGCCTTTTATTAGAAATTGGAGGTAGTTCTAAAAAGAACTGTTTTTTTTCTTCTTTTTGTTGTTTTATATTTTGTTTGATGTTTTATGAACGTTTTGAACTTTTTTTGGCTTTTTAAGAACACTTTTATATTTTTTTTGTATTTTTCATGGGGAGAAACGAAAAAACAGGGAATTGAAAATGGCTCAACTGGAGCGAAAAAAAAAGAAAAGAAATAATTAGGGTCGATTGGGGCATTTGTGGTTGTCCCCAGCAAGGACGATGTGCTTTACGCTCTGTTCTCTGTAGGAGATGGTCTTTCCACAATATTTGCATGTGATTCTGAAATCTGCAAATCGTGGCTGAACGCAATGCATCGTTTCACTTTCTTCTGGTGTTGAGGGAGTGGGTTGCTTTCTTTTTGAGCTGGTTCTTGTTGATGGGGAAGGGTTACTGGCCAGTTCCTTCATCTCTGCAGCAGAATAGTTTATAGGATGCTTGCGCTGCATGTGGCGGATCATTGTGTGATTTCCAAAGGAATATTTTTTAAGAGGGTTCCCTCTGGAAAGTTCCATGCCACAGATTAGGCAAGTCACCTTGGTTGCATTTACCTTTTTCTTCCCCTGTGGAAGAGAAAAAAACTCCCAAATAATGTGTGGTCTAGGCTGGTATGGGGTATAGTGTTCTTGGAGAAATGTTCTCGTCCTTTCTTCCTCCATCTCCTCCTCCTCCTCTTCCTCCTCTTCTTGACCACCAATGAAAACTTGTGGTGGTCCTTTTGGTTGTTGTGGTGGTGGTGCAGATGCACCAGCTGCTGCTGCTACTGAAGCCATTATAAAGATGAAAATTGTACAGAGAGGTACAAGCAGGTCTTCCTCAGTCAAAGGACAAAGTCAGAAGAAAGGAAAAAGGTGGGGTCTTTCATCAGAAGGAAAAAAAAAAAGTTAGATACAATGAAAAGTGTTATTTTCAGGTCACATGACCAGGGGCTTCATCATTATGAAACCAAAACTTTTATGAACCAATGAAAAGTGTTATTTTCAGGTCACATGACCCGACGCGCTTACGCTACGCACCCCGGGGCGCGCCCCGGGTCGCGTCGCGTAAGCGCGTCGGAAGTTTACATTGCGCGATCGTATTCGCACGAGTGCTTCCGGGTGCGCTTACGCCGTGCGTTTCACGCAGACGCGGCTACGCGATACATCACTATCATGTTTTCGAAAACAATAATGACGCTTACGGGACGCTCCCAGGTGCGCGCCCCGGGGCGCTTCATATAATTACGCTTTCTGGGGCGCTCCCCGGGGCGCGCACCGGGAGCGCAGCAAGGCAAAAAAAAATAATGATAATATATATATATATTTTTTTTTTAAAGTAGGCAAAATTGTAGGGACTGGTAGCCCGATGTGCCTTTTCTATGTCTCAAGATATATGCTCACGTGGTTTTAACGAAAGTTAACTTTGAAAAAATAAATATTGGGCTACATTGGGCTATATATATGTTAGAGCCAAAATGTAGCCCAATGTAGCCCAATATAGCCCAATGTAGCCCAAAGATGGCCACCAGAGACAAAGAACAAAACAAAATGTAGCCAAAAAAACAGCCAGATGTAGTCAAAATATAGCCCAATAACAGAATGTCCCAGAGAACAACTAGTGCGCTAACAGTCTTACTTATGAACTGAGATTTATAGTTAGGAATTAGCATTTAAAAAACCTTTGAAATTCACAGAAAAAAACATAGATTTCAAACCAGTTATAGTTAGGAATTAGCATTTAAAAAACCTATGAAATTCACTGAAAAAACCATAGGTTTCACACCAGTTATAGTTAGGAATTTGCATTTAAAAAACCTATTGAATTCACATAAAAACCATAGGTTTCACACCAGTTATAGTTAGCTGGAAATTTTACTGACATAAAACCATTGAAATTCCCACGTTATAGTTAGTTGGACTCACTATAACTTGCGAGTGCAATGCACTGCTGATGACGTCACATATTACATCACTCATGACATGGTCAGTGACATCACTCATGACATCACTGATGACACCATCCAGTGAATGTGTGACTTTATGAAAAATAAATATGTTTTATATATGTATTTGTAAAGGTCGATGGAACAATACATTTTTTAAAAAAGTGTCTTAATGGATGTTTTTTTTTTTTTTTAAATGATTGGTTAACTGGCTTATTAAGTGTATTTTAGTGAATACATATATTAGAGAGTAATGTTTAAATATTAAAAATATGTATCAGTGTTTCACTTTGTGCATAAGTGGCTGCATGGGTTGGTGAGTAACTACATGTGTGTGTGTATGGGTTATTAGATGTTTTTTAGTATCAGTATGAGTGTCTGTTTTGTTTAGTGTGGGAATTACTTACTACATTGATGCATGAGTGACTGACTCTTTTTTTGTATGTATTTTAAAGACTGCATATGTGCAGGACTGCATGGTTGAATAGTGTGGATAAGTGTATGTTAGTGAGTAAATGACTGTCTCACTAGTGTTTTTAACAGTAACTACATATGTTTTAATATAGAATATGTGAATATTGATGCATATAAGTGAGTATATGTGAGAGTAAGAGATTGTAAGAGTTCCTGTTTAAATAAGTATGTGTTTCGAAAAGTGATTGTTTAAGAGAATAAATATTTGTAATTTTCATTAGAAGTAAGGTGGTAGTGTGTGTATTGCTCTATATGCAAATAAATGGATGATCAATAGTTTATTTGCATGTGTGAGTATGTGTGTGAGTAACTTTTGGATGACTGTCGGTGTGTAACAGGATGTATAGGTGTATCACTTCATATGATGGGTGAGTATATGTATGAGTGACTACAGAGAACTGTTGGTGAATGAGTGGATGTGTATATAGATGGTGGAATTACTGAATTGGTTGTTGTAACTGAAATGGGTAAAATTACAGTGAAAGGAGATCTGTCACTAAGTCACAAGAATGGTATCATCAGTGATGTCATGAGTGATGTCACTGACCATGTCATGAGTGATGTAATATGTGACGTCATCAGCAGTGCATTGCACGCGCAAGTTATAGTGAGTCCAACTAACTATAACGTGGGAATTTCAATGGTTTTATGTCAGTAAAATTTCCAGCTAACTATAACTGGTGTGAAACCTATGGTTTTTTATGTGAATTTAATAGGTTTTTTAAATGCAAATTCCTAACTATAACTGGTGTGAAACCGATGGTTTTTTCAGTGAATATATATATATATATATAGATATATATATATATATATATATATATATATATATATATATATATATATATATATATATATATATATATATATAAATATATATATATATATATACATATATATATATATATAAAGTTCCACAAATGCCACAAGCTTTTAGGATGCACTTATCCATCTGTAAACCATGGTTTCATATGGCAGCAGCGCAGTCATCTGGTACACAGGTATAATTCATTCACCTTACGCGTTTCAGACGTTTCATACGTCCTTGTTCACAGGTCTGAGCAGCAGCAAATTCAAATGGCATATTTTTTTTTTTTACCAACAGCAGACTCTCTACTGAGTACGCACCTCTCCAGAAGTGATTAGATACACATAAATTGTAGCTCCAGAGTGGTTTATTAGGAGCCAGCCTACCCAACGCATTTCAGCAATGACTATTGTGACAAGGATTAAATTAGTGATATTTTAATTTACTTACCTGATTATTGGTTACAAGCTATTTATCACAGTATTGGTTTATGGTTATTTATGCATATTGCATTGGTACCCTTTCATAGGCAATTTTGTATGATAATTTCTATAATAATTAATTATATGAATAATTTTATTGATGTGCCTATATTCGTATGCTCCTGGCATGCAGATGTGTTAATGTCTATGCTTTGATATGAGGTTTTCTGACTATCACATATTATAGTATGGCCACCAGTTGTAGGCTATTAATACTAATGAAAGCCCTTCTTTTATATTACTGTTTGTTTAAAGCTTTATTAAAACCATGCTTACAACCATTTTTATCACCCGTGATCATGGCGTGGGGATGCCGGACTGGGTTGGGTTGGTTGGCTCTGAATAAACCACTCTGGAGCCACAGTTTATCTGTAACTAATCATTTCTGAAGGAGTGCGTACTTGGCAGAGAGTCTGCTGTTGGTGGAAATCAAAGTATTAACAGTGTTTAATCATACCTTGGGACACAGCGAGCTGTAGGTGCCTAGCACTCATGAGAATGGGGGTCTGCATGTATATATATGTACATCTAGACCCCCAACCTCATGAATGCCAGGCACCTACAGCTCGCTGTGTCCCATGATATGAGGAAACCCCTTTGATTATATATATATATTGAAAGGGATGTAAAATCAAATAGATTTATCACCACTTTTTCTGGGGAAGCTGAGGGACTAAGAAAGATACTTCACAGGACCTGGCATATACTTAAGGCAGTCCTAGTAATTGGTAAAGAGCTACCGGAACAACCACAGATAACGTTTAGACGTAGTAGATCATTGAAAGATCATTTAGTCAAGAGTCATTATCAATCAGTTCCTTTTGTCCCCAGACTACATGCCATGACAGGATTCTTCCCATGCTCTAAATGCAAGGCATGCAAGAACAGCACTAAGGTTCAAACATTTTAGTTACCAGGCAGAGGGGCTATTAAGAAGATAAATTATTTCTTAACCTGCACTACACCTTTCTGTGTTTACTGTTTAGTATGTCCTTGCATGAAAACTTATGTTGGCAGCACTAAACATCCCGCTAAAAAGAGAATTTTAGAGCATGCCATGGCCATTGAAAACAAGGACCCCACCTATCCGGTGGCGAGACACTATTCTGAAGTCCATAATAGTGACCGTACACTGTTAAAAATTCTTCTGTATTGACCACGTCCCAGTGAGTGAACGAGGTGGAGATAGACTGCAAAGACTATGCCGACTAGAATCGAGGTATATTATTGACCTGCATACCATTATTCCCTTCGTTCCTAATTCTGAAGAAGAACTTTCAATAAATCTTGGATAATAACATCATATTTCTTTAGATTGTTTTGGGTCGTATGTATATATACCTTCTCTGCAAGTAGTAGTGACAAATTCTGAGGCTTTGAGTGAAAATCAAGAATATTATTGTTGATTGTTTATAATGTGATGAATTATTTTTCCAATCTGCATGAATTAGATACACCATCGATAAAGTGACATTGCTCATACAGGGCTCAATCATGTAGCGGTAGTGCCCATACAGGGCTTGATTTATTTTCTTTTGTTATCACATAATTTACATGCGAAGGACTTTGCATAATGAACTGTGGCCTTTTAGTTAGCCATTTATTTAATTTCTTGACTAGAAACAATTTGATTATATAATATTAATCAATTGGAAGATAGATAAGTAACAATGTGTTTGTTCTTTCTGATTATACAGAAAAACCACTCTAAAATGGCCGCCAAAGAAATAGTGATGTTTTTGTCCATTTTCTATGTTAATGAATTAACAGAAAAAAATGTGACTGTTTTTTGAATGCTTTAAATGGCGCCAAACCTTGTAACCAGGTTGACACAGAGGATAAAGGCACGTTTGCCGAAACGCGTCCTGTTGTGCAATAAACTACTTTTCAACTGACCACGCGAGTGCGGCCACTTCCTTCCTTGGTGTGGGGAGCTTTTGGAGCATATATATATATATATATATATATATATTCACTGAAAAAACCATAGGTTTCACACCAGTTATAGTTAGCTGGACATTTTACTGACATAAAACCATTGAAATTCCCACGTTATAGTTAGTTGGACTCACTATAACTTGTGCGCCTGCAATGCACTGCTGATGACGTCACATATTACATCACTCATGACATGGTCAGTGACATCACGACACCATCCTTGTGACAGCCCCGGTACGCGCACCGGGGCGCGCTTACAGATATACATATTTCTTTTAACCTAAATTACTCAAAATCCACTGGAGCACATATCTTGAGACATAGCAAAGGCACATCGGGCTACCAGTCCCTACAACTTTGCCAAGTTTGGTGGAAATCCATTCAGCCGTTCGGGCTAAAAGTGAGGTCGACTGCCCTATGGAAATTAACATGGGGAAAACACGTTTTGAAACCCCCCTTTTTTCTCAGCCCCCGCTTGACGAATCCCCCACAAACTTTCAGGGAAGGACCGGAGCGCCACGAGGCAAATTTGAGGAAATTCTTCAGGCAGACTCCTCAACCGGCGCCCAAGTTATTCCCAATAGAATGTTGCGATTTTCCTATTGAAAATAATCCAAACTATAACTACCTACTGGCGACCGCCAGTAGGTAATATATATATGTGAGAAAGGGAAGTTGTTCCCGAAACGCGTCGAGTAGGGCTGTGATTAAATCCAGTTTTTGAACACTATTTGTGGCCTGGACATCGTTCTTGTGAAGTGTGAACGAATACGGTGGAATTTGTGGGACTGGAGATCCCGTCCGGGGCCCGCCGCTGCGAGAGGCCACTGAAGCTTTGCGCCAAAACTTTCGTTGGATATATATATATATATATATATATATATATATATATATATATATATATATATATATATATATATATATATATACACATATACATATTTGTATATATATATATATACAAAAAAGAAGGAGAGAACTCTGGGTAGTTCCCAAGTTTAGGTGGAAGGCAGCTCACGTACAGAGCACCCTCAATACCAGCGACGCTCTGCATTTGCTCCCCTCAAATGTCTGCTTTTCTATCGAAGCTATTACGCATAGGATTAGCACAGTGCTATCCACGCCGAGATAGAAATGGACAAACTCTTTTGCCATTTGTACAGCAAAGTCTTTAAGCATAGGATTAGCACAGTGCTATCCACACCAAGCTGTAAAATGACAAAAGCCATTTACCACTCCAGGCACAATATTACAGCTTTGGATTGGTAAAATACCATCCAAGCCAACCGGCAATGAGTAAAAGCAAACCCTGATACGTGTTTCGCTGTCATTACAGCTCTTCAGAGAGGTTTAGCTTTGTCCAGGCGCAAGGGAGCACCCAGTATAAGTCAAAACAATTCCCTTGCAGGCATAGAGTGATGCATAAATTATGCAGAAAAGAAGGAGAGAACTCTAGGTAGTTCCCAGGTTTAGGTGGGAGGCAGCTCCTGTATAGAGCACCCTCAACACCAGTGACACTCTACATTTGCTCACCTCAAATGTCTGCTTTTCTATCAAAGTTTTTAAGTATAGGATTAGCATAGTGCTATCCACGCCGAGATAGAAATGGACAAAGTATTTTGCCATTCGTACAGCAAAGTCTTCAAGCATAGGATTAGCACAGTGCTATCCACTTTGTTTATATATATATATATATATATATATATATATATATATATATATATATATATATATATATATATATATATATATATATATATATATATATACTTGTATATATATATCATCTTCTTATCCACTTGAAACAAGATGAGGCAAACCCGCAATTGGTGCAAATTTCTTATTTATTGATGCCCAACACCAAAAACCGCCATGACGCGTTTCCGCCAAAAAAGGGCCTTGATCACATGACACTTCTGAGAAGAAGGAGTGTAAATTTAAAGTGAACGCATGCTAAAAAAAAACATTAAATGATAACAAACATAGAAGACATACTATCATCTTTCTAAATCGCGGGCAAATGGATGTCAAAAATAAGACAGAATAAATAACTGTAAAATACATTGTCAGAGCTTCAAGTATATAGAAAGGATATTGTCATATTAGCAGCATATAGAATAAAAAGACCCTAAATAAATATATAGACTTTAAAATTCAATAAATAAATACCTTAATGCTGTTAAAAAATATATATATATACACAATTGCTCTTTGATATTCTGTGTTATTGCTATTTGATTATGGAATTGTATATTTTAACAATCCCTAATCAGTAGAGCAATATATTTAAGACAACCTCAATATAGCCCCAGTGGTCAAATATTGGGCAACCACATAAATTAATGTAAATAATATGTGCAATATCCCGCAAATAAATGAATGATTTCATAGCATGCAGTGCAAACCAAGTGTTAAAAGATGTAAATATAGCAGTGAAAAATTAGAAAAGTTAAAAGGCCACAATGGGTCAGAAAAGCAGCTTGCAATAATTATACATTACCAGTGTTTAAAGGTAGGTAAAACAGTCATCGCTGGCCTTGAGTCCCTTTGGTACTTTGCAATCGAGTAGAATAATGTGTCTAGTCTCTAATTTGTGGAGGAGTGCCTCACGGTCACCCCCTCTCCTATGTGGAGGAACACAATCAATTACAAAGTACTTGAGGTCAGCGGGGTTCTTGTTGTGGCTTTCCTCAAAATGCTGCGTGACTGGGTACGTGGTGTCTCCATTGGTAATGGGTCGCAGGTGCTGGAGTATCCTCTTGTGTGCCGGCAGTTTCGTGCTACCAACATAGCGCAGGCCACAGGGACACTCCAGCACATACATATATATATTCACTGAAAAAACCATAGGTTTCACACACGTTATAGTTAGGAATTAGCATTTAAAAAACCTTAGCAATTCACTGAAAAAAACTTTTAAAAAGTAAGCTAACCCCCTACTCGAGGACGCATTAAAGATAGTGTAAATTAACTCCCTATAATTCCGGGGCAAATCTTTATTTAATAAAGCAGGCACTTCTGTGCGGGTGTTTGCTACATGAAGGACAAATGTTTCTCTAGCAGATGTAAGAGTGACCTCTTTTTGAGACAATAGCGCTCTTATACGGCTCATTTGGTTGACTCTGCTTTCAAGGTCGGAAATGACGGCCAGATAGAAACATCCAGCTTCCCATGCAGAGGAGTAAACACGACTTTTTTTATAGAAAACCACATGTTCGGTTACTGTATCTGCATTATTCCAAAGTAAATAACTTCTGTTTGCCAGTAAACTGAACATAGTTATGATGGCGGTTTTCTGATAATGTATCGCCCTTCACTGATGATATGGCACTGATGGGAATATTATCAAGGACCAATGTTAAAATTATCATTGTTTTATGGGCAGGAAAGTGCTGATAAAATGGCGAAAAGTTCTTGATAATATGCCCTTGTTAATTCCCATAGAAGCCCATGTTCTGGTGTTAACATGGGCTTCTATGGGAATTAACAAGGGAGTAATATCAAGCCCAGACACGGCCTCTGGAAGGACTTGCGGTGGGACAGGCGGGGCAGGGGAGGGGCAGGGTGGGGGGTCAGTTACTTGTACTTACCTTAAGCATATTAAATAAACAAAAAAGTATATATTATAAAATTGTCACCTGTGGAAGATACAAAAAACACAGTCACTAGATATATTTTACAACACAAAATAATTTGTAAAACATTTTATTTGCCTTTTTTGCTGTTCTCAGAAAATATTGAATTTCACTACAAACAGTGAGTTCAATAGTACTCATTGCAGCGGGCAAAAAAAAGACAATCCATACGGATATCTTAAAAAAAAACAGTCAACATTCTCAATAACAATATAAAAAATAGAAATAAAACATATCTTAAATGTTTTTTTCTAAGAGCAATTTCTTACATAAATATAACATATCTCAAACAATCATAAAATAACAATACATTCTGATTAATTTTCTTACACTATAAATAATGTTACTTACAAGTAGATGCTGACAAAATACACAGCAAAATGTCCTCATCAGCAGCAGACTACATTGTGGTAAAACACTCTACACATGAATTCTAGCCAAACACCTACAACAACTACAACAAATCCAAAATACCACTACATGACCGATCATCAATGTCCAACCTTTCAGACATTTTCAAATAAACAATGTAATGTCCAGATGTGGTAGAAGGTCCATCTTGAAAAATAATAGCAAACAGCTATAAAAGTTCTTCCTGATATTGAACCTTGACCAGCTACAAAAATTTTAATTAAAGTTTTCAATTTTGTTCCATCAGTTCTACAACGTTGCAGCATTAAAATAACATACTGTCCATATTTTTGTATAAATAATGTTGATGACATTTCTGATTTACATTGGCTACACTCCATGTTTTGACTTGCTCCTCTAATTAGATTGTTAAAAGACACTGATTCACAGTCAGGTAAAGTCAAATATATGAATCTCTCAGTGTCTATGTCAGTGCTACATGTAAACAAACAATTTCGACAGTCATGATGCCATTTATAAGAAAGGCCAAAAAGGTTTTCAACATCTAAATGTTCATCTTCCAGTACACCAAGCATAAACATTAAAAATTCCTGACAATCTTGCTGAATATTCTGCGTAAATTGACTAGAACCAGAACATATGTCAAAACATTTTGAATATCAGAAACACTTTGTATTTTACTTTTATCACTAGTACATTTCTCATAAAAAGAATTCAACAATGAACAGAATCTTTTGTCCCGATTTTCTACAATTTGCTTTTGGAAACTTTAAAGAAAAAAACAACATTAACAACTACATTAGCATAGCAGTTGACACCAGAACTATTTTCAAACCGATAACCAACATTTTCTTCAATACTGTCCTTTGTCTTTTTGCTTGGAGGCGCAACTTCATCTTGTTTTTTTCTTTCTCTACAGTTTCAGAAGAGATATTCCCAAATCTTCTTTTTCTACCTACCACACGCTTTTCAATCACTGGATAGTGACCTAAATTGGGTGAATATTCTCTTCTTAACCTATTATACTCTTTCACACAGTTTGTATCTGCAGAAACTTTTGTCTCATCAAAATCAATTAAGTACAATCCAGATAAAGTTCTGACTCGAGACAAAGCAACATATGCCATACCTTCTTTAAACACAGTACTTCCAATATTTACTTAAGCACAATCTACACTTAAACCTTGAGATTTATGAATGGTCACCGCATATGCCAAACAAACAGGAAACTGTTTTCTGCAGACATACACATCTTTTACAAGCAAAAAATGAGCTGCACAATGACTAACTTGTTGTACTTCAGCAATTTCATCAAATTTGATTTTCAAAAATTCAATGCCAGGTCTGTTTACATAATTAACAAAATCAACAATTTTACCCATTGCTCCATTTACTAACCCTTTTTGCACATTCAAATAACGTCGCAAAATTACCCTACAATTTACACATGCATACAAATTCTTTTCTAAACTAGCAGTTTTACTTATCAATTTCTCTAAAGAATCCAATTTCCTCTTCAAGTTTTCACTCAAAATAATACTGATTCCTTCATGTTCTATTTTATCAATTGCTTCCAATTTTATAATTTCTTTATTTTCCAACTTTAAAATTTCTTCATTGAATATAGAACATTCACGCAGTGTTGGCATTAAGCAGATTACAGATTTTTTTTCTGCAATTCTCATGTATATTTTCTCTGGGACAATATTTGCATTTGGAAACAAATTGGAAAGTAATCGTGTCTGTAAAGCTTGTTTGCCATGTTCGGTCAATTTTCCAGTTCTTATATCTTGAAGAATAGTTCCATAATCAACATCATTTGCTTGTCGCATATTTGTAGTAAGTTCCTTATACTGAAAATATGACCAAATGTTTACATTGCCAATACTCCCCAAAGACTTTCTAGTATCTTCATGCACCAGTGTTTTAAACACTAGCTGTCCTTTTACAGGAGTAAGTTGTAGAAGATCTCCAAAAACTATGACGTGTTTTCCTCTGAATAATACGTCATACTCTGTTTTAAGAATTTGCTGCATTCTTAAATGCACAAAGGTAAGCATTAAGTTTGAGACCATTCTTACCTCATCAATAACGAAAAACTTCATTTTCTTCAACACTCTTGAAACTTCCCAAGAAGCTTCTCCAGATAGCTTGTGGTATTGTAATTTGTTGTCATGCTCTACTGGTAGCATTAATAAACAATGTAAAGTAATTCCTTTAATAAGTTGGAGCAGTGACAATACAAGACAAATGCGAGTCAGTTCTTTTCTGTAGAAAACTTGTGATTACTTTAATTAAAAAACTTTTTCCTGTTCCAGCTTGTCCTCTCACATACATACGGATAGGTTCAAATGATGAGCAAGAGCATATGGCTGAGATACCCGCCACCCCCTCGCAACACAATCCCCAAGAATTGGGAAACCGGAAACAGTTCTGAACTTTTGGAAGGCGGGAGGGAGTTACCCTCCCGGCCGTATTTATTAAAATATGAAACAAAATTAAAACATTAAATTAACAGTTTCATATCATGTACAATTTCATATCCACATTACGATGTTTTGGCTAACCTTAACACATTTCTAATACAAAGGTTCTCCTAGCCGATACTAACATCCTTACAAATGCATTTCAAATTGAAATTGTACATCCTAACGTTAAGGGCCAACGGCAAGGTCGTAACCGGTGTCAGATCCCTAAACCTGAACTCCCTCTGCTAAAAAAGCCTGGGGCAGACGTGAAATGCCTAAAAAATTTTAGGCCTATTTCCCAGATCCCTTTCCTGGCCAAAGTGTTGGAACAGCATGTTTTGGCCGACCTTTCTGACCATCTAGAAAGGAACGGTTTGTTGGAACCAAACCAATCGGGGTTCTGTGCAAATCACAGCACGGAACTGGTCATGCTGTCCATCATAGACGAGCTCCGGAATAGGGCAGACAAGAAGATACCCGGCGCCCTGGTGCTGTTAGACCTCTCCGCGGCGTTTGACACCGTTTGTCACAAACAACTCCTGTCGCGGATGAGGGACTTCGGCATCCAGGGCACAGCCCACGCCTGGTTTGCTTCTTTTCTACAAGGGAGGACACAAAGAGTTCAGCTGGGAGAATTGCTCTCTACTGCAACACCAATCTCTTGTGGAGTGCCACAGGGGTCGGCTTTGTCGCCCCTGTTATTCAATATATATCTCCAACCATTGATTGCACTCCTGAATCAAATGGATTGTCAGGTATACAACTATGCGGACGACACCCAAATCATTATCCAAATGGATAATGCGCCTGGGGCGCCAGCAAATCTGCAAACCATCTTGAAGCATACAGCTAATTGGATGTCGCTGAACTCCCTAAAAATTAATCCGGACAAGACGGAAGTTCTACCTATTACCATCGCTGGTAATCCATGGCATGATGGATTCTGGCCGAGGGAACTTGGACCGCCCCCGGAGCCGGCAGTGGCTGTAAAAAGCCTAGGCATCTATGTGGATGACAAGCTTTCCACGCAGAAACAAGTTACCACGGTGGTAGGAACTTGTGTTGGCCTGCTTCGTCAACTTAGAAAAATTGCGCCATTACTGTCCCATTCCACACTGAGACGGGCGGTTTCCGCTATGATCCTTGCAAGACTGGACTACGGCAACTCGCTCTATTTGGGTTTACCCCAAAAACTCCTAGCCAAACTTCAGATGGTGATGAATGATGCCGCTAGGCTCATTCATAAGAAACCCAGGAGCACGCATGTGTCCCCACTTATGCGTGAGCTACATTGGCTCTCAGTAAGGCAGAGGGTGCTCTTCAAAGGGTTATGCATTGCACATAAATCTCTTTATGGTAAGGCACCAAGATACATTAAGACCCGCCTGATTCCATATAAACCTGCCAGGGTGCTAAGATCTGCTGAGGCAACTCTTCTCATGCAACCTCGTTTCAGATTGGCGACAGTGGGCGGTCGTGCCATCTCGAACACCCTCCCAGCGGCTTGGAATAGTCTACCGGCGGACTTGCGCAAAGAATCTAATTTGCTGTCCTTTCGGAAGAGGTTGAAGACTGTTCTTTTCCAGAAGGCCTGGGGAGGGCTATAAATTTCTGGGAAGTGTCTTTTTTGGTTTCCTGCGGTGCTTACTGGACAAGCGCTTAGAGACCCCTGGGTTATATAGCGCTATACAAATCGAAATAAATAAATAAATAAATAAACTCCCCCCTCACTTGTGAGGGGCGGCCGCACAGAGGACTGCACCTCATGTGCCATACCAATTTCCCTTGTCTTGACGGGGGCCCCTGTTAACTCGACGCCATCTACGTGGTCGTCCGAGGACTCGTGTGAGGTGTCTAGAAGGTAGCGTAGACCCCCCTCCCCACCCCACACAACTTACCACATCTGCCGTCGCAGATGTCCTGGCCCCGGGAAATTCCCAGGAGGGGCCCGTAGCCCCTCCTATCCAGGGAGGGGCCTTGACCGCCTTCCCTTTCCTTTAGGCGTCCCGTCCTTTAGAAGGGACCGCCTCCCCGTTGAGGGGCCAATGGCCACCTCCCCCCGGGCGCTCCCATCCGTAATGGGTGACGCCCCCCCCTAGGGATCTTCCAATGACTGCTCACCGATCATGACCTTACCGCCACAGGCCGGATAGTTGACCGGCTATCCGGACCCCCCACAAAACCCCTACCTAAAGGTCATGCTGTAAACCCCTTAACCAGGCTACGAGGTCTCCTATGAGTAAAGAATTCCCCACCCGGGACAAATGGACCCCATCCTCTAGATACATATTGTCCCCCCTGATACAACCATGAGGAATCGAATGCAATGTACTGGTACGGAACAGTCTACCAAGCTTGTTATTCACCTTTTTCACAGAATGATTTATCGCAGATACTGAATTAGCCCCCCGCCACACCTTTCGTGGAATCATATGGGACCATGCAATCGTGCACCCTGGAACCCTTCTCGCCAACCAACTTACTGTGGATAGTATCGCCTCGAGAAGTAGTCATCTACCAGTGGTCACCAAATCATTGCCCCCAAGATGTACTATGATTATAGATGGCGGTGACCTTGTCCGCCCTAACAAACCCTCAAGAAAAGGTTGAAACTGGTCAATACAGAGCCCGCCCCTTCCGTAGAAGGTCACCCTGTACCCGTATTCCCCAGCCGTGTGAATCACGTCACCTGCCTTGAATACGTCCGCGGCATGCCTCACGTATGAGTGGCCCACGACCCACACCACTCTTTCATCAGCCGGTGATCTCTGACCGCTGGTTCCCAGGTGTCGGGTCGACTGCACAGTCCGCCCCGCCTCGTAGGTTTGCGAAACTGTAACCAAACAAAGACAAGAAGCGTGAGTACATGATATCAGCTTCACAACATGTGCAACCGCACATACCTTTTATAACAGTTCGAGGACCAACGCCCCAACTGTTTCACTTTTTCCACACTCAGACCCCTGGCTGTAGCCTCTGTAGCAGCCCCTATCCGAAAGGAATGGGTCCCAAACTCGCCCGGGTTCAAGCCCGCGGCCGAAATTGCCATTGCAAGCACCCGCTGGAACTGAAACCTCGTCAGTGGGGTGGCATCTGCGTGTCTCAGCAAGGTCCCCCCCCCATGATGCCGCCCTCTGCGCCAAATACTCCTCAACGCATGCAACCGGGCACATGGGAGATCCGGGAATCCGCTGGACTACTACACTGTCCCCGATCGCCCCCTGATCGGTCTTGGACCTGACAAACGAGACAATCATTGTCTCCCCCTTTACTTGAATGTGCTCTCGGCACAGTCCACCCCCGTATCCTGCTTGTTTTTTGCCACCAGTTCGCTTACCCGCATAGCCCCATGGAATGCTAATGCAAAAGCGGCCCGGAATAACACTGTTTCCGACTGGGATGAACATGTCGCAGGGAGTACGGACAGTAACAAGGCCAACCTATCCAGACCTATCGGGTGCCTTTCATCTACTCTGCGACCCTCAAGGCGTTGCCACCCACGCAGCGCTTTCTGCACTACGAAAGACGCTGTAGGGTCCTGGATACCATGAGCCCGCGCCATGAAGGAAATGGCAGCCCGATGCCTCTGGGCCGTGGCCACCGATTTGCCTGCCCTGCGTAATGACAGTAAAAACTTTATGACAAATTCTTCCTGGCCCCAAAGCTCCCCCCTAGCAGAACCCAAAAAGGACCAATAGGAACGGAACGCCCCTTCATATGCCTTCCTTGTCCTGGGTGCTAAACTCTCTCCCACGAGGTTTTGTAGTTCGGGGCACCGAGAGACCAGAGAGCTTCGGGAAATGGTGCCGCCACCGGGTCCGCTGTGGGCAGAAAACCCCAGAAGGCCTGCATACGGAAACGAGAAAGCGCATCAGCAGCCTGATTCAGCACCCCTGGCACATGCCTCGCCCTAAAGAGCACGTTCAATTGCATACATAGTAAAACAATTTCCTTGAGCAACCTCAGAATCCATTTGCATCGCGCTGCCTGACTATTGATACACTCAACCACGGTCATGTTATCAGACCAGAACACCACAGAGTGATCCCTAAACCCCTCAGGCCATGTTTTCAAAGCCACCAGAATAGGGAACAGTTCGAGAAAAGCAAAGTTACTTGTAAGTCCACACTCGTGCCACCATGATGGCCACGTTTGAGCCGACCAGTGATTGCCAAATATGGTGCCAAAACCTATACTCCCCGCCGAATCTGTCCACAGCCCCAACTCCTAGGAGGACACCGCCGGCTTGGTCCAAACAACCCGACCATTGAAATCCGACAGGAATGCCAACCAAATGCGCATGTCCTGGCGAATCTCTGCCGAGAGCCTCGTGCAGTGATGTCCCTCTTTAAGACCGACCATGGCTTGTGCAATCGAGCGGGAAAAAGGGCGGGCCATTGGCATTACTCTAAGGGCAAAATTCAACTGACCCACAGTCTGCTGCAATTGATGCAAGTTCACCTTAGTCTCCCTAATGCATGCCTCAAGCGAGGCCCTAAATTTCCGCACCTTTTCTTCGGGCAACCGGAAGCAACCTTCTTCGGAATCGAGCTCTATTCCAAGAAACTCGAGCGAAGTTGATGGCCCCACAGTCTTACCTGGCGCCAATGGCACACCAAACTGACTCATCAGACCACAAAATTATTTTAAAGCCTGTGCACATTCTGTATCCCCGGCTGCCCCCAGGAACAGAAAATCGTCAAGATAATGCATAACATGCTGAAACCCCGTCATTCTTGTGAATGCCCATTGCAGGAAACAACTGAATTTCTCAAAATAAGCACAATATATGGAACAGCCCATTGGCATACATTTATCCATGTAATAGCGCCCCTGAAACATGAAACCCAGGAGACGCTGATCGTGTGGGTGTACCGGGAGCAACCGGAACGCTGACTCGATGTCTGACTTGGCCATCAGCGCCCCGGGCCCCAGGCGATTCAACATGGCGACGGCATCATCGAAGGATGCGTACCGCACCGAACACACCTCCGGGTCTATCGCATCATTCACTGACAGACCACTCGGAGCTGACAAGTTATGTATCAGTCTAAACTCACCCGGGTCCTTCTTGGGGACCACTCCCTAGGGTGAACAAACAAAATTAGGAACTGGTGGCATGTCGAATGGTCCGGCAACCCGACCCCGGGTCACCTCTCTCCCAATCTTCGCTTGCACCACCGCCGTATTCTGCAGGACCGATAGTTGGTTCCTACAATGCGTTTTACCCTGAAAATTCCCCACCGGGATGCGGAAACCATACGAAAAACCGTCTCGCAACACCCCAGCGGAGACATGATCCGGGTATTCACTGAGCCAAGGAATCATTGCCATGGTATCAACTGGTGTAGGTAAAGGCACCCCTCGGACTATGTCAGACCTGTTTGGCGCTTCCCCTACTTCCGTTATCACCTGCTTTGGCTCTGCACATGGTCTCAGGATGCGAGGACTGTCCACACCCCCCACAGTCGTGCCTAAACTTGCATGACCCCTGGGGCCTCGTACACTTTCCCCTGTTAAAATTCCAGCATACCCCTTTCTTACCTGTATTGCCATTCGACCTTGGGTGATGCTCATTACTTGCCCCCGCCCGAAAGGGCGCGCCCTAGATGAATGGCGGGAAAACTCACCCCCGTTCCCCCCCAACAATGGCGCCTTTAACATGCCTGAATTCTCCATCTTTTGCCAAGAAATGGAGTCGTAACAATCCCACGTCAGGCACGTGTCGAACTCCTTGGCCTTGCGAAAAATATTATCATAGCAAAACCACTCATTGCCCGCATATGTCTGAGAAAACTCCATAATACGTGTCTGGTACACGGGTAACTCGGCCAACAGTTCAGGCCTCCGTTCCCCCATAATTGAAGTGAATATGCCAAATGCTCTGCCCCAATTACCTATCGTCTCATCGACTCTAAAAGCGGCCATTTTGGCGCGCCAAACACTCGGGTGCATAAGCTCTTTCTGAACTTTCACATGCTCAATCTCGTAATGATCAGTTAGCAAGGAAAACATATGCACATATTTCTCAGCCCACATCCGTTCTTTGATTTCCATCGGGATATGCTGAGCCAATTTCTCCCTTCTCGAGGGTACAGACCCCTTCCCCGCAATCGGCATTAGCTGCTTACCTGAGCTAGAAGCTGTAACCGCAGTTGCTGCCGGACTCGTGCCCGCTGCGGGTTGACCTACTGGGGCCTGCGGGGAAACAAAAGGACAAGGTGGTTTTGCGGCCTCCCGTGACTGCCGCAGCTGCCTCATTAATCGCTTGGCCTCCTCGGCCGTGTCCCCCGGAGCCACGGAACCCCCGCTGCTATTACCCAACCATGCCGCCAACTGGGCGGCCAACTCCGGGGGCATGTCCCCCTCGTTCACTGGGGTAACCACCACGGGGATCCGCTGGCCCTCGACGGGAGCCGGCGCGGGAGTCTCCGCTGGTCTGGGAGGGCTCGCCGGGGGAGCCTCCGGAACTGGGACCTCGTCCTCATTTGCCCCATTCCTGGCCCTCTTCCTTCTCCCGGCCGGGACCTCAACCGGGCTGGTTCTTTTTGGCCTTCCGGCACCGTCCCTGGCCGCCATTTTCCTCTTCATCTCTGCCATGTCTTTCACCAACATCCGGAGCATTTGGTCGGTGCTGACCTTCTTTGCGACTCTTTTGCCCGGCATTTTCCTCACGAAGGTGGAAGGTCCTGGACCAGACTTGTATTGCTAGAAGAGAAAAAGAGAAATTACAAATTTCAAAATTGGCTCTTCGTTCCGTCTCGAGCTCACGTGCAGCGAGGAGGTGCAGCTTCAGAGCACAGGAACAAGAGATGCTTCCTTGGACTATCGCTCCTTTTATTCTTCTTTTGGGCGGGCGTAAACCCGCCTCCTCCCGCCTCCGGGGGCGTGGCTGACGGCTTCAGTGTCTAGGACAACCCACTCTTGGGCGGGAAAAAGCGCGCCCCGGCTACGCCGCTTTGGGCATACCAGCCGAGACGCGCCTCCCGCCCAAAATGGCTTCCCGGGGGGATCGGGGTACTCCACCATACGTTCGGGGGGACCGAGTGGTCGCCCCTTTCCACTCTTTCTTCTCATGAAGCAATCCTTGGTCAATCTGTTCTCTCACTTGCTCATATATTTCTTTCTGCTCAAGATTGAGTTGTTCTTCCAAGTTTCCTAAGTTTGTTAGATGTTCTTGACCTTGATACATTACTGTTTCCACATCTTCCATAGCAGTTGCTGCTTCATTTAGAACAATTGGTTCTCCCAGTGGGTCCTGACTCAACGGAGCAGAAGTTTGACTGTCTTGAGAACTGTCTCTAGCAATCTCAGCTGCAATTGTAGCTTCTTGCTCAATTTCGTCATTCAACATTTTGACATAATTAGCAAAAGCAGGACATTCTATAGTATCTTTAGTTGCATTGAAGGAATCTTCATAGCTCTCAAAATCTCCAAGTAATTCTAATTCTGAACGCCATGGAAGCTCCTGAAGCAATCCTCTATTCCCACTTTGCTCTCAGATGGTTTTATGTTGGGGGATAGTGCGGCCGCCAGTTATGAGTCTCTTAGGCAACGAATACTAACTTCCTTGGACTCACTGGCTCCCTTACGAAAAATTAGAAGTAGGACAAAACAGGCAATGCCATGGTTCTCAGATGAACTTTACCAGCTCAAGCACCATTGTAAACGGGCTGAACGGAATTGGAGGAAGTTAGATCTCGAGTCAGACAGAGCGCTTTTTAAACAGGCTCTGGCGACTTATAAAGCCAAGATTAAACAGGCCAAGGCAAGTTTCCTAGAGGAATCTCTTCTAGCAGCAGAGAATAAGTCCAGACCATATTTAGAATCGTGAAAGATCTGGCATCTCCTGCTAGTACTGGCAAGAACATTCTCGCCACCCAAACCTTATGTGATTCACTGGCCTCGGCCTTCGGGGACAAAATTACTACGATCCTGAATAACCTAGCCTCGTCGCCAAGTGCCAATGAGCACACTTTGGATCTCTTTACTTCTATACCTGCTGCTACGGCTGAGGTTAGCCTTGCGCAATAGAATAGCTTCCCTTCCCCGTCATTTCAAGACTTTTGCGCACTGGCAGATGGGGTATCCTCTGGTTCACCTCTAGACCCCCTTCCACCTAAATTCTGGAAACTTTTCAGGGAAGAACTCTTCCCGCCGCTTTTTTCCATCTGCAGTCAATCCCTTGAGTCGGCACGGGTCCCGGACTGCTGGAAGCTGGCAGTGGTATCCCCTTTACTGAAAAAGGACACTCTGGATCCCACTTGTCCAGCAAACTACAGACCCATCTGGTTGCTCCCATTCCCAATCAAAATCCTGGAGAAACTGGTGACTAAACATCTTTCCAGTTTTATGGAGAGCAACGCATGCTTGGACGTGGCCCAGTTTGGTTTCAGACCTGCTCATGGGACGGAGTCAGCATTGGTGACTGTGTTAGATAACCTACGAACGCGTGCCGACCAAGGTTGAACTGCCTTTCTAGTACTGCTCGACATGTCGGCCGCGTTCGATACGGTCAGCCATACGATCCTGATCAGGAGATTGGAGGAAATAGGGGTATCGGGTTTGGCTCGGGATTGGCTGGTGTCCTATCTTGACAACCGACACCAAATGGTTGCCCTGCCACCCTTCAAATCTAACATCAGATAGGTGGGGCAGGGTGTACCCCAGGGCTCGGCCTTTAGCCCGATCCTGTTCAATCTTTACCTCCGTCCCCTAATTCAGTTGATAAAATCTTACGGCACGAAGTCACCAACTACGCGGATGACACCCAACTTGTCTTTGCTTTCGAGGGCAAGGAGGGAGTGTCACAAGAGACGTTTCATCAGTGCATGTCCATGACGGCGGAATGGTTGAGTCGGAATTCTCTGCAATTCAATGGCTCCAAAACGGAAGTGTTGCACTGCTCTATGGACCGTTCTCCTAGGCCTTTGCCATCGAACTTCTGGCCTTCAACCTTCCAGGACACCAGTATGCCGGCCCAATCAGTCCGAAACCTGGGAGTGATGTTTGATTCCAACCTGCAGCTAGATGTGTCGGTAAATAAAACAGTGGCCACTTGTATGGCTCTTTTGCGAATGTTGCGGAAAATATAACCGATGCTCCCGATTCAATCTAGGCCAGAAGTAGTGAGAAGCATCATCTTAAGTAGGCTTGACTACTGTAACTCACTACTTCTAGGGACACCAAAGACTCTGGTGGCAAAATTGCAGCGTGTGCAAAATCTTGCTGCCAAGCTGGCTCTCTCGCGTAGTCGTTTTGACTCTTCAACAAAAGCCCTTAGGGAGCTCTATTGGCTTCCAATCCCTCAGAGGATTGAGTTTAAAGCCCTTTGCTTGGTACATATGGCCCTTCATGGACAGGGTCCCTTTTCCCTGCAAAATCTGTTCACCTGGTATGTACCCTCCCGACCCCTCCGCTCGGCCTCAGCGTGTACGGTGACAGTCCCCAAGATTCAGAGTATTCGGTTGGGTGGCCAATCCTTTAGATTCACAGCGGCAAAACTGTGGAACTCTATACCACTTGGTCTACGTCGCACCAATGATTTTATTTCTTTTAAGAAGAATTTGAAAACCTACTTGATACCTAAAACTTGCTAATACCCTTTCTGTAAGCCATGCAATCTGTTTATATACTGTGTATGTATCATCCAAGTCTAAGCGCCAGGATAACCGATGGGTGACAGACAATGCGCTATATAAAAGCATCTATACATACATACATACATACATACATGGCTTGAAAAGTTGCAAAAGAGCTAAATAGTAAAATTCCCTTTTGTCAGGTGTTTCGCAACTCAGTTTACGGTGATTAATCAAATGTCCTTTTCTTTGTTTCACCAGACATCCTTCAGAACCAATAATGGCATATATACCATTATTAATGTTTTCGGTAATATTCCGTTTAAAAATATAGTTTTCCATCACTTCATAGAGACATATGTTCTCAAGATGATGACTTCTATTTGGATAATATGTATCCAACATATTTGTTTTCACAATATCAGTACTTTCGGGCTCTTTTTCAGCTAAATATTCAATTTCTTGTAAAGATGTAAGAACTCGGTTTCGTGTTGCAGCAAGACCTAAACTTACGCAAATGATTCTTCTAGATTTGGAGTATAGACTTGCAGATGATAAGCGATCCGAGCATTCATATGCTCCAATTTCTCGATGGGATAACATCTTCAAACTGTAACTGTATAATTTCTTACTTAGACTCTTCTCTTGGGAAATCTCTTCCCACATTTCCTTCAATTCTGTCTTTTCTGACTTTGTTATGTACGATGTCACATATCGAGCAACAGCAATGGAATTGTCTGCAACATATTGAATATACATATTAGCATTCCACATGGACAAAATGACTGGGTTGTACTCATTTATGTATTTTGACTCTCGATTTCTTCATAAGTTGTAGGTATTTTTTGGAGACTTTCTTGTGATATTATGTCGCAAAGATGACATAAAACTGTTCACTCTTCCTTTCGATATTACAGGTCAAGGAAATGCAAAACGGCATTTGCTGTAGAATTTCTCCTTAGATTTGTACTTTTGACAACAGTATTTGCCACAACAATGGCTTTGGAATCGTAAGACTTGTTGTATTAAGTCCTTATCTTGTGTACTTTTGGGTACTTCGCATGTAGCATATTCTTCAATAAAAGACAACACAGTATCATCTGAGTCTGTTCCAAATTTGGGAGCATCTTTGATCCATAACAGCATATGTATGTGAGGAGCACCTCTCACTTGATACTCCTTTTTCCAAAAGAAATCCAGAACCTCTCCAAGAGGAAGATTTTTTTTTATTGGTGATAAAAGACATCATAGCTTTGAATATATGATTGAAATACCTGCATACATTAACAGGATCCAAAGAGCACAATTCTCCAGGTGTCTTGTAATCGATATTTGGTATATTTGGATTTGCCTCTTGAAGAAATTGAAGTAAATCATACCAAGCGTATTCAGCACAGCTTAGATTAAGGAACCATGTAGGAGTTCCTAAGTTCCTTAGCATACATTTAAGTTCTCCATGACGATGGTACCAATACTCATTAGTACCATCAGATGCCATCAGATTAATCAGCTGATTTTCCAAAACATTATCTTTCTGCTGACTGAAAGTCCAGACAAATCACTCTCAAACAAAAGATGAAACAAATATGGAATACATTTTCGAAATCTTGCATCTTCTGCATATAATCTTGATGTTCGGTATTCAGATGCAGGAATCTGCATAGGTCGTTCATCATATCGTCTTCCTTTGCCTGTAGGAAACAACTGAGGGAAACAACAAACTTCTAAGCTTTTTTACCCATACACTAATGGGACTTCCTTTTCCATCTTTCATTTGAAATAACTCTATAGCATTCCCCATCATTTCTTTGGAATGCAATGGATGAACACTGTAATGTTTGTAGATTTCTTCAGTTCTGGACACAGCCACTTTTTCAATTTGTCTAAATGGCAAGTCAGTATCTTCTTGTGCAGTTATTTCTTCTTCTCCCCCATACACATTTTTGTAATATTGATTATTTTTTACCAGATAAAACGTTGCCTTTTTCTCTTTCCTAACATCCACTAATTCTTGCCAGATTTTCTTACTCTTAGTAGGAACGGAGCAACGAATCATCCTACCTGGCCAAGACTGAGATTTTTATTGGGCGGACCTGTGACCTCCTGTGCCTGTGCCCCATCGTCCCCCTCCCGCCGCCGCACCGGATACTCCCGCAGCCGTCGAGTGGAGGGGGGCACAGCCGGACTCCATTTCCCAGCGCCCATAGCGGCGGAAACAGACGGGGGAACTGCGCGCCAGCTGGCGCTTAAAAGCCGCATCACCCCTGCGTCGCGGGAGCGCCCGGGGCTAAGCCCGGGCAAAGGGCGGGCCCTCTGTGGCCCTCAGGGGACAGAAGGAGACGGGACGGGCCACCCCTCTTTCATCGCCATTACCCTGGGATACAGCACAAGGTGACAGTGTTATATTTGGTTCAATTATCGCATGTGTGGCCTATTATAGCTGCTAAGTTTAGCTCTGTATAAGTGTTCTGTAGTTCATCTGTCCTCTTGGATACCTCCTACACGATGACTAAAGTCAGAAAGACCCCTGTGGCTACAAGATCGTCGACTAGAAATAAGACTGTTCCATCTACACCTCTACCGTCTCTTACAGCCATTGACTTAATGCTACAAAAGACTATAGGTGTAGTAGCAGATGCTATACAAAATACGGAGAGGCGTCTTTCAATGACACCAAATATGTGTTTTCCCAATCTCTCATTGCATACTACTGCCAATAACAATACTGCGGATTCTTCTATAATTTTGGAGGAATCACTTTTATTGCAATCCTTTACTGGGTTGCCTAGTAGCCAAAGTAGTAGGAAAAATGCATCATTAGCCTCACCTATACCACTAAATAGTATAGAAGGTAGCCCTTTGTTTATTTTTAATTCTGGGGAAGATTTGTGCTTATCTTACCCGGGAGTTACGTCATTAAACTCCCCAAGGTCAGGGGATGAACTCGCTGGAAGTTCACCTCTTGCAAATATAATAGCAGCAGATAAACCACCTTCCCCAAAAAAGACGAAACGGCGATATGGGAAAAAAACTAAATCGATAGTGAGGAAAACATACCGACTATTAGGTAATCACAAGCCCTCAGCAAAGGATGTTTGGTCAAACTTTAGATTGGCCAAACCAACTAATAAAACACCTAATCTGATTGCAACATCTTCTAACCAGGGCGTATTATCATTGCCTAATGAAACACAGCCAGAGTACATTAAAACTTCCACAGACCAGACAAGCCAGACTGAAAGGGCAAGTACATCAGACAATCTATATCTGAGAGAACTGGAACGCGTAGTTAGATCCCTTTTGCAACCTATAAGCGAAAGAATCACTTGCATAGAGCAAACCTTAGTGAAGTTTGAAAAGTCTCAAAAAGAGGACACTACGAGCATGTTAAAAATTCTCAGTGCACCCATACCGAAGGTCAGCCTTTTACCGGTCAACAGCACCCATAAGCAAACTAACACTAAAAAGACACGAGCTAAGAAAAACACCCATAGTGATAGTTCCAATTCGTTACTTACTCCTTCCCTGGGTGCTATAGACCATAACATCCCAAACCCGCCTGTATGTGTAAACATCCAAACGGCAGCAGCTCCGACTTTGCCCACTATCCCAGATGGTTCCACAACTGGAAACGACGAGAGTGAATGGGTCGCGTAAGGTTTATCCCCTGATTCACTTGACGATCAGGTTGAGCCTCACAGGCCAATACCAACACAATATACAGCCATAAATACACGATTAGTGCAAACACCAAAGCTGACACAACCTAAAAAACTCATTCACATTAATCTCCCCCCTGAATCCCATTTATACACCATAGTAATGATTGGTGTACCGCAACTAGAAGATGGTAAGGTAGAGAGCTATGGGGATCTGAAAAACAAAGTGAGTCACTGGCTAACCGCCCATAGACCGATCCCTCCCCACATAAGTGGCAAAATAACAAATGTCAGGAGGGTCGACTGGGTGGGGCACAGATTTAAATCTACTGAGGGTGATTGCATTATTGTCAACTTCAAGGACAATCGTGTGGCAAGGCACATTATTAGTTGGAAGGATGGCCCGATTAGCAGTTTGATCCGTACTATGGATCTAAGTTACTTTTATCCCTCAAGTGATCACAGTCTAAGTAAAGTGTACCCATATCCCACACTAGAGCAGGAGAAAATGTATGATAATTTTAATCAATATCATGATGGAGTAACTCCAAGGAACCGTGGACACTACACTGCAGGAGATCAAAGACAGTATAGGAGAGATATATCCTGGGAGACCAGACAGGCTAACCACCCAGCAATTTATCACGAGAGACGGGAGGCCTCACACGGGACGTATCACCATCGAGATCACTCTCATTTAACATACCCTAACATCCACTATAATGTACCTATTTCAAATAGGTTTGACGCTTTTTATGATCAGAGTGGTTTGGAGGGGGTCGACTGACTACATGCTGCTCCAACCACACTAACGCACACTGGTCACATGCAAAGTAACCCAGTATATGGTGAAACTAGGGCCATACAAGCAGTAACTGTTCCCTCTCCAGCCGTTGAACTAGATACCAATAGTCAGGTAGAGCTAGATATAGATCTCCTAACGGATAGCCCCGCATTACATGAGTACATCAGTACATCGTATGACCTGTCCGAGGCTTTTAGCCTTCTCCCAATCCACGTAGAACCTAACCCTTCCACAACAGAAACTCAGGGAGACATACACGTAGAACAACTTAATTGATCGCTATTAGAACCTATAACCACAGAGCTTGTCATTGGAACAGAGCCTGTTGACGTTTGTAATGCGAGCTTAGTCTCCTAGAATATAGCGGGTTTGGTTGATAAAATATGTGATCCTGCCTGGTTGGCATTTGTCAAGAAACACGCAGCCATATGCCTCCAAGAGACATGGATGGAAGATAATAACGCCTTTATTGAGGGTTATCAAAGCTTTTTTAGGCCAGCAGCTCCCTCAATCAGTGGAAGAGCAAAGGGCGGCCTGGCTATCTTTATTAATCCGGCACTTACCTGGCAAGTAAGTAATCGGTATCATGCAAATCGGAATATTCAAGTGCTGGAATTGAAGAGAGGCAAACATGCCTTGACTTTAATACATTTTTACAATGCTATAAATAGGCAAGGGGAATGTAATATATTGCTTTTGAATGAGATTCTGAGAGAGGGAGCACTCTGTCACGTAATTTATTGATCGCAGGTGATTTTAATGTACACCCGTGTGGTAACCCAGGAGTTACCCCCATGGGATCTTTGGGGTGTAATAGTGTGAACGGCTTTCATTTTGAACACTCCAGGCGTGGAATTTGTCTCAACGATTTGTTGAATGAAAATACCCTTACTGTAGCCATGTCCATGGTGCCGGAGTCCAAGGTTTTTGATGTTTCTACATTTAAAGGTTCAGGCCACGGATCCTTTATAGATCACATATTACTATCTGCTGACAGGGACAGACAAATTTGCATGTAGCCAGGTTCTGAGCTGGGATAGTGCAGTGAGCTAAAACACGGTGATGGATCAAGCCCTGATCTGTTGACTGGGTATGAGTGTTCTGTTTAATTCAGATACTCTGTCCATCGCCACCCCCTTTTCAGAATCGTTTTGTCCACCATAAGCGTGGAAGGGTATACTCAGATGTGAGTCCCTTGCTCATTGCACCATCAGGATTCAAGCAAGCCGGGCCGAAGACAGTTGTAATGCCAGAAACCGGTCCCTGGAAGCTTGTTTTCTTCCCAGTATAAGAATTGGCTTGGTAGTTTGGTCTGCCCTGTTCCCATGATGCACTGGGCCAGGGACAGACACATTTGCATGTAGCCAGGTTCTGAGCTGGGATGGTGCAGTGAGCTAAAAAACGGTGATGGATCAAGCCCTGATCTGTTGACTGGGTATGAGTGTTCTGTTTAATTTAGATACTCTGTCCATCACCACCCTCTTTTCTGATCTCGCCAATCAGGCCTCCAAATTCACTATTCAAACAAACATCTATAGTGACCATAATCCCATAACCATTAGACTGCGTGGTGGAGTATTTGAACAGCGAATGAACTGTGAAGGTCGGGGAACCTTAAAATGTAAAAATGGTAAACGTCGATTTAAATGGTCAATGGTAAATTGTGAAAACCTGTACACCGAAATCAATAGGTCATGTGGTGAGAAACTTGCGGTTTGTGTGTCACCAGCCACATCCCCAGAGCAAACCCTACCTGTTTTTGAGGTTGTGGTGTCATCAATAGGATCCATGTTAACAGTCCCAGTGAAGGGACAAACCAAAGTAACCCCAAATGGTTTGACCACTCTTGCTCCAAGGCAAGCAGAGATTTGAGAAAGGCGCTAAAAACCAAACCCAGAGATTCAGGCCAAATTAAAATTCTGCGTTTGATTTATAAGAAATCTCTTGCTAAACGAAAAAAAGAAATTAAGGCGTGTACCTGGGAGTCTCTGCTTGATCCATTAGTCCTGGGTAACAGTAGCAAATTCTGGGAAATTATTAATAAACCTTTGTTTGACGATCTCAGTGATACTGCACTTGACACTAACATCCCAGAGGAGGAGTGGGTCATTCATTTTAGTGCAATTTTTAAAAGTAATGAGCAACAGGCAGAATACGGCTCTTCAACTCCTATGGAGAATTTTTTGTGCTTTTCAGTCAATGAAGTAGAGAAGGGTATTCAAGGGTTAACCAGTAATAAGGCTCCTGGCCCGGATGGCTTGCCTCCGGACCTTTTTAAATCCTGTATCTCATTATGGGCCCCTGTCCTTACTGCTGTAGTAAATGCAGCTGCGGCCTCTGGATGCCCAAAGTTGTGGGGGATATCTACTATAGTGCCCGTGTTCAAAAAGGGTGATCGTAGTAGCCCGTTATGCTACAGGCCAATATCTCTAATTAACTCTGTAGCCAAAGTGGTAGGGGGCATAATCTTGAATAGATTAACTGCATGGGCAAATGAGAACAATGTTATATCCCCAATTCAATATGGTTTCAGACCTGGTCATTCGACAGTTACCCAGTGCCTGAACCTGTATTTGATTATAGGTAAATACACCATGGCCCAGCAGGGAACAGTCCACATGGCTTTTATGGACTTATCGTCTGCATTTGATTGTGTGGACAGAGGCAAATTATGGGACACCATGCTAAAGATGGGTGTAGAGCAGAATCTAATTAATTTACTGGCTGGCCTGCACTCCGCTAAAAGAGCTAACGTTCGATACACCCAAGATCTGAAAGTGACGGGGGATATCAGAATTAATCGGGGTGTTCGACAGGGTTGTATTCTAGCTCCATTCCTCTTTAACATGTATATTAACGAGTTAGAGGAATACTTTTTAAAAACCGGAGCAGATTACCCCTACGTAGGTCGGAAAGGTGTTCCAGTCCTGCTCTACGCGGACGATGCTGTCCTTATTTCAAGGACAGCAATCGGCCTCCAGACACTTTTAAACTCTTTCTTTTATTTCATGGAGTCTCGAGGCTTAAGTATTAACAATTCTAAGTCTTATGTTATGAAGACAGGCCTGGGGTCACGAAAATCCAACCTTTTTAATATAAATGGGGAAAAAATTCCAACCACCAGAACCTTCTTATACCTCAGGGTCCGTTTTGATCACCAACTATCTTGGGGCCCCGCTGTCCTGAAGAAGAAGCGCGAGGTAACCCGCGGTAATGCGGCCATACTTGATTTCGCAAGAAAAATGGGCAATAGTCCGGTGGCTGCCTTGCTTAAATTATACCAGGCAAAGAGCATCGCTGTTGCTTGCTACGGAAGCGAGCTCTGGGGCTATAGCCAGACGCGGGACCTGGAGGTTGTAGAAAATAATTTCCTGAAGCAGATATTGAGGCTGCCAAGGAGAACTGGAAACTTCTCTGTACACGAGGAGCTAGGTGTACCCTATTTAAGCGATAGAATAGTAGCTAATCCCCTATTGTGCTGGTTGAACTTCTGGCTAAATAATGACATACCTCTTACCCATGATATATTAAAAAAAGCCTTAACATGGGATGGTAGGTTTAAGGTTCCGTGGCTGAAGTACATTAATGATTGCTTTACTGAAATAGGGCGGCTTGATTTGTTTTTAACCCCAGACTCTATCACTAAATTGGATGTCACCTTTGTGAAAAATACATTCATGACAACCAGGTACTTAGCCCGGGAGGAGGTCGAGCTACAGAAAGACAGTGTTAGGAAACACGCATTACTTAAAACCTGTCTACAAATGGAACCATACTTATCATGGCCCATGACTGGCTATGAACATTATCTATTAACAAGGTTCCGTTTTGATTTGTTTAATCTTTTACTGACGGTACCGAGTGGGGCCCATCGAGGTCAAGTGTTGCCAGCTTGCGGCTGCGACGGAAAGTCTCCGCAAGATCTGGCGCACTTTTTATTTATTTGTCCTTATTACACAGTACCCCACAGAGGTTATACTTAAAACCACGCGTCAAAGAACTGAAATTTGCACAGATTAAACCAGCACTTTACTACCTTCAACTCCTGAACTGTGACTGCACTTTATTTGTATGCAGTTTTCTGAAATTAGCAATTACATTCAGGAAAAGTATGAAGGGATAACTATGCTGCTGTTGTTAGGTATATTTTTAACTTTTTATTTTTGCTGTAACTTTTTATATTCTTAAAGTGTTTATTCTGCCTGTTACTCTTGTGTTACTCTCGTTTTATATTGTCTATGTAACCTCTCGTCTCACAAATGAAATGGATCATTTGTTCTTAACTGTATGCTTATGAATTGTGCTTTTATGATTGTAATGTTAACAATTGAATAAAGTCATTTGAATTTGAATTAGTAGGAGCACCATTAACAAAAATAACTGAAGGTTCATCCTCTACATTTTCTACACCAATAGTTTCAATATTTTTCTTTAACTCTAGAGGCAAATATACATCTCTTCCCTTTAATCCTCTTTTTAAATCAGAAGGAGGCAATTTTCCTGTCTTAGGCTCCATACGAACAATAGCCCGAAATGGATGCACACGTTGAATAAGAATAGACTCATAGGCATTTAAATGCATCAGTTCAGAAGGAATATTTACCAACTCAAGATTATTATGCAGAGCTCTAGCAGGCATTTTGTTCTCTTCTAATTTGTTATAACAATATTTACAAATACGCTGATCAGAACCCAAATCAAAACAATTCTCTCCCAACAAATAAGTTTCAAAATCCTTCCACTCATTATTATTTTCCTTTCACTTTTTAGATACAGATCAACAGTCCTGGTCTGATTTTTATAATGAATTTGTCGACAACAGATACAAGAATAATTTGACCTTTCACCTGAAATCACCTTAAAATGTATTATTTCTTGCTCAAAATTTTCTACACTGCACTGTCCTACATTCTCTTCCACATTTTCTTCTATAAATCTCTCACTTTATGTACTGTCTTCCTGAGGACCAAAGTAACTAATCTCAATGTCATCACAAACATTTGTTACATCTGATACAGATCCACGCAAAAGAGCACTGTTCAACTTTTTTAACATTAGTGCTGGACTTTTCGCGTAATACAATGTTCTGACTAATTTCCTCATCTGAGTATGATGAACTGCTAACATCCTGAAATGGTGGAAAACCCTTCAACATACTTTTTTAGAAACACAAGGCAGAGAATGACCTTGCAAACCATTATTTTCTCTCACTCTGCAAGGGTCTAGTCCTTGTAACATCTTAATCTTTTGTTTAACACTTTTCTTGGTATAAATACGTTAGAAATTGCGTAATAAATCAATAGATTCTTGCCGCACACTGCAAATTCTACTACAATTCCAAGTGTACACTGGAGCTTTAGGATGTCTCCCTAAAACTTCATCAGCTAAGACCTCTTCTGCATTTCTAGGAACAATTTTCTCTTTCTCAATAGGACAACCATTTCTAACCTCATAAGCACGACCACTGGTGTCAACTGCATGCATCAAATCATTACTCTGAAGATAACTTTCTTCATTAAAAAAAGGCTCAGAACTTGAACTATGTTTCCATTCACCCAAAAAAATCTCACAAAAATTACTTCTGTTAATTAATCTTCTCCACTTACTTTTGGACTTCATTAAATGGATTCGCTTATCTAGTGATCTAACTCTATTGATTACTAAAATAAACAGTTTTCTTTTCAATTCCAAAGTTTTCTGAACTACATTTTTTATAGCTTTCTTCTTCTTATAAAATACAGTTTTTTTCTTATATACCTTAATTTCTTTCATTAAATTTGATACCAATCTATTATAAAACCTTTTTTCCTAATTTCCATGAATTGCTTTTTTCTCCTTGTACTATAAACAGTTCTGTCTGCACTTGATTTTCCATTATTCTTTTCTTTATTAGTAGTTTTTTTTTCCGTTGCAGATACACTAAAGAAATTTTTCTGTTTCTGAACACTACGCTTACCCCCACATGCATCAACCTATTTAGGAAGTGCAAACGGTGCGAATCGGTAAATTCGGCCGTTTGCACTTCCTAAATAAGTTTTTGGGATGCATCATGCATTTTTGTGAAATTCGCTATTTTTAACGATTTCCAAAAATGTGATTGCTTTTAAGGAATCGCAAATTTGCGATTCCTTAAAAGCAATGCATGATTGTTTTTCTAATTGCGAAGTAGCAATTAGGAGGTGCAAATTACCACAAGGATGAACCTCGTGGTAATTTGCGAAAAGTTTTGAAAATGCTCAAAAATGCATTATTTAAACTTTCATGTTTCAGACACACATGTCCTTAGGACATGTGTGTGTGAAACATGCACTTCAAATTACATTTCTGGGTTGCAGGGGGGGTCCTTTGGACCCCCCTCTGCACCCTTGGAATGCATTAACAAATTGTGATTTTCAAAAAGAAAATCGCTATTTGTTAAAGCCTTCCCATTGATCCCTATGGGCCTTTTGGCCCATATGAATCAATGGGAATTGCGAATTCGCACTTTGGAATTCGCATAATATTTGCGATTCGGTAAAAATTGCGATTATTACCGAATCGCAAATATTTTGCGAAAATATACATGCATCCCATTTTGCGAATTCCAAATTGCGATTCCCTATTTTTCGCAATTTGGAATTCGCAAAAGGCCGGGATGATGCATGTGGCCGTTAGTCTTTAGTATTTTCCTCAAAAAAGTGCTCCTGCTCTTACCAGGACTTTCTTTCTGTTTGTTAAGACATCTCTCTTCATGTAAATATTCCTGGTGGGTTCTCTTCAAATACACACTTTTCTTTTGTTGCTTTCTCTTTTGTTCCTACGTTGGTATCGATAAACACAACCTATAATAAAAAATATATATAACATTACAAAAAAAAAATATCAAATATAAGTTTCTCTCTATTATATTACTTACAAGAACAGAGGGAAGAGTATGAGGACAAACCTCAGAGTATAAAAATAAGAGGACTTACAACAAAAGAACAAGGAGTATGAAGCAAGGAAAATGTAATAAAAAATGAGTATAAATAGGCAGTACAATATAACGGAATATAGAAACAGCCACGGCCCGTGGAGGGAGTTGCGATGGGGCAGACAGGTGGGGCGGAGGAGGGACAGGGTGAGGAGTGATAAACAACGGAATCTAGGGTCATACTACCAACAAGTAGCGATATTTATCGCTAAATAAGGTTAGTGACGATTTTTTTATCGCTGCCTATCGCTGGATATGTTAGCGGAGAAAACATGCTATTAGCAACGTTTTTCTCCATTGTGCTAAAATATCCAGCGATAGCGGCGAAATGTGTGAATATCGTTGAGAATACAGCGATATTCGCGCATTAGAGACAAAATGGTCTTAGCCATGTTATCCACCTGCCATTGGATAACATGGCTAAAAACTGGTCTGTGCAGGTGTTAGTATTTGGAGATATTCGTGGTTAGCGCGAATATTTCCAACGGTACGCCTGCCTTGCTAATAGGCGATAGCGATGTTAGCGACTGCTTTCAGTTGCTAACTGGTTGGGTACGCCCACTATGCACGTCATTAGCGATAAACATCTCTGACATGCAAAGCGGGCCCCAAACTGCTCGCTATCGTCTAAAAGCTGTCGCTAACATCAGTTAGCGACAGGTTGCTAATAGAGCGATAGAATTATCGCCGCATAGCGGCAAAAATGGATGCTAAATCGGTGATAATTGGCTATCGCCCCCCTTGGTAATATGCCCATTGGATCATTGCAGGTAAGTAAACAATTAAATTAATAAAATACATTTCGGGACATATTATCAACAAAAGGCGATAGATTATTGTCATTTTTATCGGCAGGAAAATGCCGAAAAAGTGACAATAATGAGCTTGATAATATGCTCTTGAGAATTCCCATACCAGTCCAGGTTAACAATAGATCTTGGGCTTCTATAGCAATTTACAAGAAGCTATTATTAAGCCCATTTTCATCATTTTATCGGCAGTTTCCTGTCCATAAAACTTCGATAATTTTAACACTGGTCCTTAATAATATGCCCGCCAGTGCCATATTATCAGTAATGGGCGATACATTATTGCTGCTTTTACCGCAGGAAACTGCCACTAAAGCGGCGATAATGGTCTCGATAATATATCCTTGTGAATTTCCATAGAAGCCCAGGTTAACAGCAGCATAACCTGGGTATCTATGGGAATTCACAAGGATATATTATCGAGAGCATTATCACTGCTTTACCGGCAGTTTCCTGTCGATAAAAGCGGCGATAATGTATCGTCCTTTATTGATAATATGGCCCATAATCCCTTAATGTACAGAGGCACAAAATGATATCAAAGAAATAAACATAACAGCATGCATTATAGCAAAACGCATTTACTACTATAAAACGTTTAACAACGGATGAATATAGGAGCATATTATCAATACAGGCGATAACATTATCAACACTTTATCGGCAGTTTCCTGCCGATAAAGTGGCGATAATTGTATTGCCGAGTCTTGATAATATACCCCATAATTTGTTAATGTACAAAGATACACTGCACAGAAAAATTCCCATAAAACCTTTCAACTCACCTTTCAAATTGAATTCTAGATTAACAAGAATACCACTCACACAGTGGATATTCTTCTACAAAATCTCGGGAGTTCAGTGTTTGCAGCACAACCGTCAAATTTAACATTTTCCCTCTCATTTTACGCATACATACATATAAATAACCAATTAAAATCCTGTTCACATTAATTCAAAAGAAAACACACATTTCTATTGGTTTAACATTCCAAAGCTTTCGAACTAATAGAATTTTCGAAATTCGTTTAATTCTTTTTTAAATGTTCCATCAAGAGAAAAACATATCTGTGCATCGAGTTCAATTTGTGCTCCAATGCATTTCGGGCATTGTGCCCTTCATCTGGGAGCGTGTCTAAAAAGTGAAAACAACGTAGCTCAATTTTTAATCTACATGAACACCACAAGTTACATCTGTAATCGCAGCATAGCAGTATCATAATAAACAATATTACATAAGGTAGAGCTAAAAGATGTGCAATATGACAATGTGAACAAATGTGAGTACCGTGCTCTCAAGGAAAACGGTTACCGTTCTGGCACTTTCTAGATTTGCAAACGCCATCACAGGAAGAGCTTCAAGTAAGCCTGACCCCTTTTTCTCTTTACGCACGTTTCTACAGGCACTGCCACTTTTAACCATTTTTTCACTCACCGCGCCGTACCATGAATGTGTGGCCACATCTCACAGTAACGTTTCCTTGAGAGTACGGTACTCACATTGGTTCACATTATAATATTGCACATCTTTTAGCTCTACCTTATGTAATATTGTTTACATTATGATACTGCTATGCTGTGGTTAGAGATGTGACTTGTGGTGTTCATGTAGATTAAGAATTGAGCTACGTTGTTTTCACTTTTGAGACACACTCCCAGATGAATGGCACAATGCCCGAAATGCATTGGAGAACAAATTGAACTCGATGCACAGATATGTTTTTCTGTTGACAGAACATTTAAAAAAGAAATGAAATGAATTTCGAAAATGAACTGAACATCAAGAAAAATGAATAAATTATTCTTGTTGAACTATTTGATGAACTTTGTCTAATTATAAGGGGGAATCCCATGTTGGAACCACACAAGTGTGCCCGAAGGGCTGTAACCAATTATCAATTGGTAGCACGACTTAGACTTTTGTTATTTGACGTCATACAGGACGGGAGACGCCTCCTACGGAATTTAGTTGAATTAGCACACAACCCATTTACCCAAGGCTGTGCACTTTCGAATGACTATTTTGAATCATAGGAAAACTAATGACAATTCGGATTTTGGGAAGGTACCTAGGGTCATTTCCTTAACTTCCTTCAAAGTACATGCAACACAACATCTAAGAAATATGTGGTGTTTTTAAGGAGAGGAAACGCCAAAGTATGAACCTACATTTCTTCACCAATTAAGGGCAGAGATCTCCACGCACACACACCACCAGACGTCAGTGCACGCTTTCACCGGACACAAACACCACCAGACGTCAGTGCACGCTTTCACCTGACACAAACACCACCAGCCGTCAGTGCACGCTTTCACCTGACACAAACACCACCAGCCGTCACTGCACACTTGCACCAGACACAAACACCACCAGCCATCAGTGCACACTTGCACCAGACACAAACACCACCAGCCATCAGTGCATGCTTCCACCAGGCGCACAGCACCAGCCATCAGTGCACGTTTTCACCAGGCACACACACACCACCAGCCGTCACTGCACACTTTCACCAGGCACAAACACCATCAGCCATCAGTGCACACTTTCACCAGGCAAACACCCCACCAGCCGTCAGTGCACACTTTTAACAAGCACACACACACCACCAGCCATCAGTGCATGCTTTCACCAGGCATTAACACCACCAGCCGTCAGTGCACGCTTTCACCAGGCATACACACCACCAGCCGTCAGTGACCACTTTCACCAGGCACAGACACCATCAGTCGTCAGTGCACGCTTTCACCAGGCACAAACACCACCAGCCATCAGTGCACGCTTTCACCAGGCACACACACCACCAGCCGTCAGTGCATGCTTTCACCAGGCATTAACACCACCAGCCGTCAGTGCACGCTTTCACCAGGCATACACACCACCAGCCGTCAGTGACCACTTTCACCAGGCACAGACACCATCAGTCGTCTGTGCATGCTTTCACCAGGTACACACCACCAGATGTCAGTGCAAGCTACCACCAGGCACACACCACCAGACATCAGTGCACGCTTTCACCAGTCAGACTCACACCACCAGATGTCAGTGCACACTTTCACCAGGCACACACACCACCAGCCATCAGTGCACACTTTCACCAGGCACACAACACCAGCCATCAGTGCACGCTTTCACCAGGCACACACACCATCAGCCGTCAGTGCACGCTTCCACCAGGAACAGCACCAGCCGTCAGTGCATGCTTTCACCAGGCACACACACCACCAGCCATCAGTGCACGTTTTCACCAGGCACACACACCATCAGCCGTCAGTGCACGCTTTCACTAGGAACACACACCACCAGCCGTCAGTGCACGCTTTCAACAGGCATACACACCACCGGCCGTCAGTGCACACTTTCACCAGGCACAGACACCATCAGTCATCAGTGCACGCTTTCACCAATGTATGCTGCACTCTACACACTGCTGCATGCCTCACACTGCTGTACGCCACACACTGCTGCACGCCTCACACTGCTGCATGCCTCACACTGCTGTACGGCTCACACTACTGCATTACTCACACTGCTGCATTACTCACACTGCTGCACGCCTCAAACTGCTGCACGCTTCACACTGCTGCATTACTCACACTTCTGCATGCTGCACACTGCTGCACGCCTCACTCTGCTGCACGCTGCATACTGCTGCACGCCTCACACTGCTGCATGCCTCACACTGCTGTACGCAACACACTGCTGCATGCCTCACACTGCTGCACGCCACACACTGCTGCACGCCACACACTGCTGCACGTCACACACTGCTACACCCCTCACACTGCTGCACGCCTTACACTGCTGAATGCCACACAACACCACCACATCACTCAGGGACACCACCATATCACTCTAGGACACCAACACACCACTATAGGACACCATCACATCACTCTGGGACATAACCACATCACACTGCTGCACAACTCACACTGCTGCACGCCTCACACAGCTGCATGCCTCATACTGCTGCACGCCTCACACTGCTGCATGCCTCACAATACTGCTCGCATCACACTGCTGCATGCATCACACACCTGCATGCTGCACACTGCTGCATTACTCACTTTGCTGCACAACACACTGCTGCACACCACACACTGCTGCATGCCACACACTGCTGCACACCTCACACTGCTGCATGCCACACACCGCTGTATGCCTCACACTGCTGCACATCTCACACTGCTGCATGCCTCACACTGCTGCACACCTCACACTGCTGCACGCCACACACTGCTGCACGCCTCACACTGCTGCACGCCTCACACTGCTGCATGCCTCACACTGCTGTACGCAACACACTGCTGCATGCCTCACACTGCTGCACGTCACACACTGCTGCACGCCACACACTGCTGCACGCCTTACACTGCTGAATGCCACACAACACCACCACATCACTCAGGGACACCACCATATCACTCTAGGACACCAACACACCACTATAGGACACCATCACATCACTCTGGGACATCACCACATCACTCTGGGACACCACCGCATCACTCTAATACACCACAACATCAGACTGGGACACCACCACTTCACTCTAATACACCAACACATCACTCAGCCCAACCACATCATCACTCAGCACCACAACAGCATCACTCAGCAACACAACAGCACTGTCCTTGCTTGCTACCAACAAGCATGCCATAGCCAATATGACTCACATTTGGAAAGTGTAAGCTATTGGCTTTGTGAATAATAATGCTAATAATTTTTATATTTTCAAAGCCAACACATATTAAAAAAAATTGTCATTTACAATACCAATAGCTCACACTTTCCTAATGCGAGACCTATTGCATTGCAAATGCTTGTTAGTTTTCTTGCTTACGTACGCTTACGTGACGACTTTCAACATTACAGCTGTACCTCGTCCATACGTAGTTGGTACGCGTACAATAAATCTGCCACCCCCTGAGCAACACTATAGGTTCAGAATGTTATTATTGTGCCCCCTTTCCTTATTTGTCAACTTTGTTTTACTGTTTCCTTGTGACTCGGCTGCCGTGACAAATAAGATGGCTTGCAACACTTCCTGGTTTGGAGTATTGACAGCCAATCAGCATGCAGCTCCTGCTCGTAATTGTACATATTTCTGTACGCGTATGCTGCGATTTTTCTTTAAAAAAATAAAATAATGAATAGAGCCTAAACATGCATGTATGACCCCCTAACCACGTGTAATCGTCACCACGAAGCCATTAGCATGCAGTTCGGGTCATATTATCAACAAAACGAGATGGATTATCGCCGCTTTATCGGCACTTTCCTGCTGATAAAAGCGGGGATAATGGAAAGGGGAGACCACTCGGTCACCCCGAATGTATGGCTGCGTGCCCCGATCCCCCGGGAAACCGTTGCGGGCGGGGGGCATGTCCCGGCCGGTATGCCCATAGCGGCATGGTCGGAGCAAGCCCCCACCGCCTAAAAGGGTTATCCTAAACACCTGCCCGGAACTACGTGTACCTATGGGCGGGATGGGGTCGCGGCCCCCACCTTCCCACTGCTGGAAAAAAGGCGCGGGAATCCAGGGAAGCGTCCTCTTGTTCCTCGCTCTGAAGGCTGCACCACTCGTCGCTCTTGAGCCCTCAAGGGAACAAGCTGCAGTTTTTTGAACGTGTAATTGTTGTTTTTTTCTGTTTCAGTCGTCAAGGCGTAGCTGCAGTCCGAGTCGCTACTGGACAACAGGCAGAGATAAAGCAGAACGCAGATATGCCTGGCAAAAAGAATGGAAAGAGCTCCGAGATGGAACGAATGCTGCGCACACTGGTGAACCGAGTGTTGGCGATGGACAGAAAATTCGGTAATGTAGACCAGCTAGGTCGCGGCTTGGCGGACCTTCGGAAACAAGTGGAGGCCCAAGCGGGGCCCTCAGGGCGACCTAAGAGGATTGTGGGGCCTGCTTTGCCAAACATGACCCCAGGGGGGATAAGGGGAAAAAGAGGAAAGGGAAAGCGGGTCCTAGCGAGGCCCCAGTCCCGATGGAGGTCCCACTGTTCCCAGTAGCACCAGCGTCCAGCCCGGTACCCACAGCGGATGGGAGATTGCCAATCCCTGTGGTTATCACACCGCTGGATAATGACCAAATGCCTCCCGAACTAACGCTTCAGTTGGCGGCTGTGTTACCCTGGTTGGAGAAGGGAGCGGGGGGATCGGCGGTTGTGGAAGACCCGGCCGAAGAAGCTAGGCAGATTATCGAGCAGCTAAGGCAGACAAGGGGTGCTGGGACAGCGAGCGTGCCTTTTATTCCTCCACAGGTGGCAAATCTGGTCTCGGGCGAAAACCGGAATAAGTCGACGGACACGGCTGGAGGTGCGGCGGAAGCCGGTAAGAGATCACTCCCAATGATGGGGGAGGGCGCGGTACCCTCAAGGCGGGAAAGCTTGGAGCAACATATTCCTATGGCAACTAAGGAAATGGTGTGGGCTAATAAATACATAAACATGTTTTCATTGTTGACTGATCATCGAGAGTTAGAATATGCCAAGACTCAGAAGGATTTATGGCACCCCAGTGTATGGCGGGCAAAAATGGCAGAATTCAGGGTCGAAGAGTCTATGATGAACTGGATCAGGGCCTTTTCTATTTTTGTAGCAATTATCGCTGAACGAACACCAGAACTGTTGAGTGACCTGGCTTGCTACCAGAGCAGGATCACGGGCTTCCATGAGAAGTATGGAGGAGAAGAATGGAAAGGGTATGACATGGCTTTTAGAAAAGCGAAAGAGTTTAATGAAACACTCACTTGGGATTGTTGGATACTGTATCGTGGCATGCGCAGTTCTTGACGGGATCAGCAGGTGGATCAGAGTCGAGCGCAAACGGCTCCAGGGCCTTTCAACAGAAACATCCTCAGCCCTTTCGACCAACCTACGGGGGGGAGTCTCAGCCTAGATTGTGCGGGAACAGAAATAAGCGAGGAGTGTGTTGAGGTTTCAATAAGGGAATGTGTAGCAGGCCGCAAGGAACGTGTAGGTTCAGGCATGCGTGCTCTAGTTGTGGTAACACCTCCCACCCCGAAACTAGCTGCCGATCCAGAGCCAATGGTACCAGAGGAAAAGGGGGTACCAAGCAGGATTGATACGGTACCGCGGAAGTCCAAACAATCGCCCGTAGATATTCTGGCTTTGACCCCGTGGCTGAACAAATACCCTGATCATGTGTCCGCTGGGATCCTGCGAGATGGCTTCTCGTATGGCTTCAGGATCCCGGCGGGTGATTTTCGGGGGTGCCCCTCATGTATGAACCAACTGTCAGTTCAGCACAACCCGGCGGTTGCCGCCACAAATATCGCCAAAGAGGTTGGCTTGGGGCGGGTTGCAGGACCTTTTAGTGACCCACCAACGGCCGATATTGTGTGTTCCCCACTAGGGGTAGTGCCTAAAAAGGACCCAGGGGAATACAGGCTCATCCATAATTTGTCGGCACCAAGGGGGGCTTCCGTCAATGAGGCGATCGATCCGGACATTTGCAGTGTGAGGTATGTATCTTTCGATGACGCAGTGGTAATGTTGAATCGCTTAGGCCCCGGTGCATTGTTGGCAAAATCGGATATTGAATCTGCATTTAGGTTGCTTCCGGTGCATCCCCAGGATCAGCACTTGCTGGGTTTTACATTTCAGGGGAAATACTACATGGATATGTGCATGCCGATGGGTTGTTCAATTTCGTGTGACTATTTTGAAATGTTTAGCTCATTTCTGGAGTGGGTGTTCTCGAAGGCCACAGGGCACCAATATGTGATGCATTATCTTGATGATTTCCTGTTTCTCGGCCCAGCGGGCTCTCGGGATTTTGCACGGGCATTGCAGGATTTCTGCGTGCTCATGCGGGGTTTCGGGGTACCGTTGGCACCGGGTAAGACGGTGGGGCCAACTACCTCCCTGGAGTTTCGGGTATCGAACTAGACTCCGTGGAGGGTTGCTTCCGCGTGCCGGCGGAGAAGATCGCCAAATTCAGGGCTTCCTTGTTGCAATGTCTTCGGAACGAGAAAGTGACACTGCACCAATTACAGCAAACAGTAGGTCAGCTTAACTTTGCATTAAGGGTTATGCCGATGGCTCGCCCTTTCTCACGATCCATTGCCCAGGCAATGGTTGGCCTCAAGGAAGGGCACCATCGCACGAGACTGTCGGCAGAGGTTCACCAGGACATGCTCATTTGGCTGGCATTCCTGGCGGATTTCAACGGCCGAGTAGTCTGGAGCAAAGCCCCGGCCTCGTCGGCGGACCTAGGCTTATGGACCAACTCGGTGGGCAGCGTGGGGTTCGGCGCGATCCTTGGAAACCATTGGTCGGCCCAAAGATGGCCAGCATGGTGGGAAACAAGCGGTTTGATGAGTAACATTGGCTTTCTAGAGCTATTCCCCATCTGGGTGGCTCTGTCGGCATGGCCGGAGGAGTTCAGAGACCGCTCGGTGGTATTTTGGTCCGATAACATGACTGTGGTTGAGTGCATTAATCAGCAGGCAGCACGCTGCAAATGGATATTGCGATTGTTGAAAGAAATTGTGTTGAAATGCTTGAGGTTAAACGTACAATTCAGGGCGAAACATGTGCCCGGTATACTGAATAATGCAGCTGATGCGCTCTCTCGTTTCAAAATGCAGGCTTTCAGGGATTGTTTACCCTCAGCGGAGCTAGTGGCAGCGCCATTTCCCGAAGCATTATGGCAAATCGGCGCCCCGGACTACAAAACCTCGTGGCAGCCAGTTTAGTGTCCAAGACAAGGAAAGCTTATGAAGGGGCGTTCCGCTCGTACTGCGCCTTTTTGGGCCCTGCATGGGAGCATTGGTGGGGTCAGGAGGGGTCCTTTACCCAATTTTTAGTGGCACTCCATGAGGAGGGCCGGTCGGCGGCAACCGCCAGTCGATATAAGGCCGCCATATCATTTATGGCTCAGCTCCACGGTATCAGGGACCCGACGGACTCCTTCGTAGTCAGGAAGGCGCTGCGCGGCTGGCAGCGCTTAGAGGGGCGCAAAAAGGATACCAGGCACCCAATAGGATTTGACAGATTGACCTCTTTGTTGGCTAAACTGGAGGAGACATGCTCCTCACCCAGCGAGGTTGTACTATTCCGGGGAGCGTTCGCGTTGGCTTTCTATGGGGCCCTGCGGGTGAGCGAACTAGTGGCTGCCAACAAAAGAGATACGGAGGGGGGTCTGCGCAGGGATCACACGCAAGTGAGGGGGGATTCTCTGCTGATCACGATAGCCAGGTCAAAGACGGATCAGGAGGCCCAGGGGAATAGCATTGTGTTGCAGCGGGCTCCAAGTAGTCCCTGTTGTCCAGTGAGGCATGTTGAGGCCTACCTAAAACAGAGGTTGACAACGTGGGGGGGGCCTTGCTGCGACATGCGGACGGCACCCCGTTAACAAAGTTTCAGTTTCAGAGGGTGCTGGCAATCACGATTGCAGCTGCGGGCTTGAACCCGAGTGATTTTGGGACCCATTCATTCAGGATAGGGGCCGCAACAGAAGCAACGGCAGGGGGTCTGCGGGCAGACAATGTTAAACAATTAGGCCGCTGGTCTTCGAATTGTTTTAAACGGTACGTGCGGCTGCACATGTTGTAAGTTACTGAAGAAGTGCACTCACGATAATTGTCTTTTGTTTAGATTACAGTTTCACGAGCCTGTGACGCAGGGCGGAAATTGGGACCGGCCCAGTGTCAGCTAACCACCACTTCAGGAACAAGGAATGGAAGACAAGTGGTCTGGGTCGTGGGCCACTCATATGTGAGGCGTGCCGGGGACATATTCAAGACAGGTGATGCGATCCACACATCTGAGGAATATGGTTTCAGGGTGTCCTTCAATGGGAAGGGGGGCCTGTGTATTGACCGACTGCAAAGTTTTGTGGAAGAATTATTAGAGCTGCACAGGTCACCGCCATCTGTAGTCATAGTGCACATTGGGGGCAATGACGTGTTAAGGTTGGGCAGATGAGCTTTAATTAAGCACATACTTTTTGCAGTTAGTTGGTTAGCAAAGACGCTCCTGGGATGTACAATAGCTTGGTCTCACATGATTCCGAGGAAGGTATGGCGGGGTGGTTTGTCCACATCAGCGTTGAACCATTCGGTAAAGAGGGTCAGCAATAAAATGGAGAAATTGTTTCACTCTGCTCATCTTCAAAGCATATCTCATGGGTGCATCTGGGGCGATCACTGTTATTCTGATGATGGGGTACACCTGTCCAGGGTGGGGAATGATTATTGATAGGAGACATGATAGCTTGGCTAGTGGGGTTGAAAAGACATGACCTATAGGAGGTGTGGGGGGCCAGATAGTCGGTCAACTGGCCTGTGGCGGTAAGGTCATGATCGGTGAGCAGTGATTTCAAGGTCCCTAGGGGGGGCGCCACCCATTATGGATGGGAGCGCCCGGGGGAGGCGGCCATTGGCCCCTCCCACGGGGGACGGCACCCATTACGGATGGGTCACCCAGGGGGAGACGGCCATAGGCCCCTCCCTGGGGGAGACGGCTATATGCCCCTCCCCAGAATTTCCCGGGGGCCGGATATCCGCTCCGGCGGAAGAGAGTGCGGGGACAGGGGGGGAGTACACGCTGTCCTTCTTACGGATACCCCGCACGGGAACTCGGACGACCTTAAGATGGCGTCGAGTGAAAGGGGGCCCCCACGATAAGGGAAGTTACAGTTGGCTAAGAGGGTAAAGTCCTCTGCGTATGCGCCATTCACACGTGAAGGTGGGAATTTGGTGATAGGGACCTGACACCGTTTAAGACCTTGCCTTCAGCCCCTAACGTTAGGATGTACAAATTCGTATGCAATGCATTATGTCATGATGTTAGACTCGGTTAGGAAATCTTTGTATTAGAGATTTGTTAAGGTTAGCCTGAATACCTGTCTTCATCAAATGTAATGGAAGTTGAATTTGTACATGATACATGAAACGTTTTTAATTTAAAGTTTTAAATTTTGTTTCATATTTTAAAAAATACAGCCCGGTGGGTCGTGAGGCCCCCCTGCCTTCCAAAAAATGCAAACTGTGTCTGTCTCCTCCCATTGGGATTGGTGGTGGAAGGGGTGGTGGGCATCCCGGCCCATATGGAAAGGGGAGACCACTCTGTCACCCTGAACGTATGGATGGGTGCCCCGATCCCCCAGGAAACCGTTGCGGGCGGGGGGCGGGTCCCGGCCGGTATGCCCATAGCGGCGTGGTCAGAGCACGCCCCCGCCGCATAAAAGGGTTGTCCTAAACTCCTGCCCGGAAGTACGTGCACCTATGGGCGGGATGGAGTCGCGGCCCTCGCCTTCCTGCTGCTGGATACAAGGCGCGGGAATCCAGGGAAACGTCCTCTTGTACTTGCGCTCTGAAGGCTGCACCACTCGTCGCTCGTGAGCCCTCAAGGGAACAAGCTGCAGGTTTTTTGACCCACCCACCAGCCCCTGAAGCAAAAATTTGGGAGTAAACAAAGTTCTAAGTTGCAATTTGATTCTGATAAAACATGTCTTGTGGGAATCGTTGCCTTCATCTTAAGTCGATGCCAAGAGTATGCATGTAACTGAATACTTGCTTATAGGCCTTTTTTCCTTTGTAGAAATGTTAAGGAATGTATGCAATAAAGAACGTTCTGTGCTATAGGACCTTTTTTCCTTTGTAGCAATCTTAAAGCCATTGGATATATAGAGCTGTACTTTAAGAGTAAGCATAGGTTTTCTCCCTAGTAGGTAACGAACTGTCATATTTATTTAGTCTTCGGTCGGGCGGTAAGGTCATGATCGGTGAGCAGTGATTTCAAGGTCCCTAGGGGGGGCGCCACCCATTATGGATGGGAGCGCCCCGGGGGGAGGCGGCCATTGACCCCTCCCACGGGGGGCGGCACCCATTACGGATGGGTCACCCAGGGGGAGACAGCCACAGGCCCCTCCCCAGAATTTCCCGGGGGCCGGATATCCGCTCAGGCGAAAGAGAGTGCTGGGAAAGGGCGGGAGTACACGCTGTCCTTCTTACGAATACCCCGCACGGGAACTCGGACGACCTTAAGATGGCGTCGAGTGAAAGGAGGCCCCCACGACAAGGGAAGTTACAGTTGGCTACGAGGGTAAAGTCCTCTGCGCATGCGCCACTCACACGTGAGGGCGGGAATTTGGTGATAGGGACCTGACACCGTTTAAGACCTTGCCGTTGGCCCCTAACGTTAGGATGTACAAATTCGTATGCAATGCATTATGTCATGATGTTAGACTCGGTTAGGAAATTTTTGTATTAGAGATTTGTTAAGGTTAGCCTGAATACCTGGCTTCATCAAATGTAATGGAAGTTGAATTTGTACATGATACATGAAACGTTTTTAATTTAAAGTTTTAAATTTTGTTTCATATTTTAATAAATACGGCCGAGGGGGGTCGTGAGGCCCCCCTGCCTTCCAAAAAGTTCAAACTGTGTCTGTCTCCTCCCATTGGGATTGGTGGTGGAAGGGGTGGCGGGCATCCCGGCCCATATGTGTCGCCTTTTGTTGATATCACGTTTTGTTGATATTATGGCCCGAAATTCGTTTTATTAATGTAATTGTTTAGTTACCTGCAATTATGCAGATTCCGATGCTTATCACCCCTCACCCTGGGCCTCTCACGCCTGCCCTACCTGCCCCATCGCAAGTCCCTGCACGGGCCGCGGCTGGAAGACGCGGTTGCGATCTAGTCATTTACCACAGAGTTGTGGGGAATCCTTGGTGAGGCGCGCGCTCACTAACGAGTGCGCACTTCACCGAAGACGTTTCGGAGTTCAGACCCGTTTTCAGTTGCTCTTTAGACATTCGTGAAGAGAAAGTGGAAATATTTCTGTGAGAGTTAAAGAACGTTGCTTGACAAGTTAGTGAGTAAGTAAACTTACCTGACATTGTAGACAATATTGAATGTACTCAGTCGATGTATTTTCTCTTACTTAAAAGAAGAAACGATAAAATTTGTGTTAAGCAAGGTCTTAAGGGAAAAGAACACATTGAGTTAGGAATAGTAGAAAGACTTTTGAATTAAGAAGGAACATTAATGAAAAACACAAGATATTGAAGGATTGACAGAATAGATAACTAGCAACTGCATAAAGAAAAGTTAGTAGGAGAACACAAGGAAATTATTAATATGAAAATTAGACAATAAACTGAGAGGCTTAGGTTTATTGAATGTTACGTAATTATAAGTTAAAATCAGTAGGGAAAATAAAGAACCGTAAGCTACCAGGTTGCAGATGAATACTAGAGGAGAGGCTAGTTCGAAATTGGAAGGGGTAGGTAATTAGTAGGGTTAGACTAAGTTATAGATGAGGAATAGAGATAGAGTAAACACATGAAATATTTAAAAAGTAGTGTGATAATGATGTCTAAATATATACAGATACACAGTGTTGTTCAGGACAATAAATAGTATCTTTTCCATTATAGTAAAACAAATTTACTGTTTTGGAAAGGGTAAGGTGAATAGACATATTCTACATTTTTTAGTAGTGTATTTTACTATAACAGCCTGAGTCTTTTTCTATTGTCACAAGGAGTGACTGCTTTCAACATTTAAGAAAAGCTAAGAACAGGATATCCTTAAAAGTAATTATAGTTGTATAATTTTGCAAAGGACTAAAACTCTACTAATGGAATGTTATTAGATAATGTTATTTATATAGTATTTTTTGTAGGCCAAAATAGGTGAAAACTGTAGTTTTGTATTATATATTAACTGTTTATATTTTTCTACAAGGAGCAAGAACATAAAGGAAAAATTATGGAAAGAGAACAGCCTCATACTCAGGAGATTTTGGATATTACCTTTAGTGTAATTGAAGAACTAATCGTATCTGTCACAGGCAATGAGAGTGAAGAAGGTGAAATTAGTGCTGCAGACATGAATTGTAATTTTGAAGACGAAAGCTTTGATGCAGATTTTGTTGAAGTTTTAAATTATGTTGACATTTTGGAACACATTAAATCAGACCCTGCTGATGAGGAAATTGATCTGAATGACATATCTGATGAAGTTGCATTAGAATGTCTGTTAAATTATGAGATGTTACAAGAATAAATTTATTGTTGAAAAATAATAAAGGTTTGAGCACTATCTATTAATGTATTTATTGTACTAAAAGTGAAGCAGTTATAGATTCAGTTATATATTCTTTAAATGTTTGTATTGATTTAAAATATGCAAAGTGGGTTTGAGGGTATCGATTTCTTTAAAATCCGTAGGGAGTATACATGCTGTCTTGTATGCAGGTGCAAACTTGTGTTTTATGCCTTCAATTCCCCAGTCTGTATTCTTAGACTTCCACCAAACACCCTGCCACTGCTATTTTAGTATTGTAGTAAGCCACTCAGCAGTATGTTCTTTTTAATTGTACGGTGGTAAAACTGAAGCTGTAATACATTTTGTGAGGAACTTTCTCTGCAGAAGTGTAATGATCCAGTCAGTATCTAGATAGTCATGGAATAAAAGAGAACTGCTTCAAACCTCTATGGGCTGTGGATGCACTGTTATATGCACCAGCAAACTTATGTTTTATATGTTCAATTCCCCAATGTGTATCCTAATACTTCCAGCAAACATTCTCACACTAATGTTTCAATATTGTAGTGAGCCATTCAGCAGTATGTGTTTATCTGTGTACTGTGGTACAACTGAGGCTGTTATAAATTCAATCACGTTCTTTCCTTGCAGTCTTGTAATCATCCACTCACTATCTAAGTACTCATACATTAAAATACATTAAATAGGCCTTAGGGAATAGACTGTTTCAAAATCCTTGTAGACGATGTATGCAGTCTTCTATGTACTTGCAAATTTGTGTTTTATACGTTCAATTTACTCGTTTGTATCGTTACACTTCCAGCAAACACTCTGTCACTGTTGTTTTAGTTTTGTAGTGACTCACTCATTGGTATGTAGTAATTCTATCACTACATTAAAACACTAATGGACACATATGCAATAACTGGCATATCCCCAGGAATATGTCAGTTATTGTGCTCCGTGACACCATCACCATGAATGCGCTGTATTTACAATGCGATGCACCATGGGATAAAAATGTCACACATATGTAATGTATCTGTGCTGTAAAGGTGGTGCATTCTTTGAGTTATGTTGTAAGTGCAACGTATCTCCAGCAATGGTCTGGGGGCCCTAGGCTCAGACTGCTGTGTCAATCCTTACACCTGCTTCAAGGTAGTGCAGGGGTTTGACACAGCATGAGCCCAAAAGTGACAAAGTGAAATCTTGTAGATTGTAGTCAGCCACTTTTAGGAGGTGTTTCTGCGCAGGAACGCCCCCCCATGTAGGAATGTGTCCTTCTGGTACAGGGATTTACAATGTGACGTAGGTCCCAGATACATCACAATTTAAATAGCACATATCGTGGTGCATCTTTTGCACCACTACTTCATCAGAAAAGTGATGCAACGGTGGTGTAAAAGAGGCACAAGGGTGCTGTAAATCTGCCTCTAACAAACACTTACAAATTCACTGAGGCAGTTTCACTAGCACTGCATTCGTTTTGAATTTACTTTTGTTATTATTTTAGATTAAAATATGAAATGTAACTTTAAAAATAAAATAAATATAAGTATTTATAATAAAAATTTAGGAAATTACTATAAAAAAAGAAATATAATAATTAGTATATTTCAAAATTATCATTTACAAAACCTTTGAAATTCACTGAAAAAACCATAGGTTTCACACATGTTATAGTTGAGTGAAATGTCCAGCTAACTATAACATGGGTGAAACCTATGGTTTTTTCAGAGAATTTCTAAGGTTTTTTAAATGCTAATTCCTAACTATAAAGTGTGTGAAGCCTATGGTTTTATATATATATATTGGGAAAAGAATGCTATGAGTTTTCTATGGTCACTAGGTCCTAACTATAACTACCTTTATTATATACCTATCTCGGGGGGCTAGAGCCCCCCCACATGCCGCGGGGACCACCACCCCCCTGGGGCACTAAGTATTTAAATTTGCCGTTGCGGACCCCCAAGCCCTGGGGGCCACCACCCCGGAGCTTTGTAAATGTTGGGAGGGGCCGCACGGCTCCCCCTAGAGCTATTGATGGCCCTGGGACCTCCACCCCCAGGGCCAGCTCCTGCTGTGCCCACCCCTGGGAAACTGTAGTTTGCTATGGCAGGGCGGGAGCCTTGCAGCTCCCACCCTGACATAGCAAACTCTGCTTTGGTTTTTGGAAGAGAGAGCAGGAAACCTGCTCTCCTTCCAAAACCAAAGCAGATGTGGAAAAGCAATGCTGGCTCCCGCAGGACGCGGGGAGCCGGCAGGACCGTGGGGGGATTATGGACCCCCACAGTCCCCAATGGAGAAGGCTATCCGCAGGAGATGGGGTCCCTGGGGCGATAAGTGGCTCACCCGGCAGGGGGGCCACACGGCCCCCTCCCCAATTATAAAAATAAATTATTTTTTTTAAAAGGAAAGGCCAGTTTCAGGGGATAGTGTCCCTGGGGCCATAAATGGCCTAAGGAGGGATGCTATGCAGCCCCCCCCTCCAATAATTAATTAACAGTTAAAAAATGCCCGGAGGTTGGGGTCTCCGGGGCCAATTATGGCCTCGGGATGAGGGCCACGTGGCCTTCTTCCAAATTTTTCTACAAAATAAATAAAAAAGGGGTCAGGCCCTGGGAATGGGGTCCACAGGGCCAATAAATTAGGAAAAGAAGGGGGGCCACACAGCCCCCTTCTTTAAAAAGAAAATGAAAAAAGACGGCATTGTGCCGGAGGCCCCGCCACCTCCCTGCAGCACTCTGCAAATGCACCCCCTGGCGCGTTTGCAGATGGGGAACTAATTCCCCTTGAATACTGGGGGTCCTTGGGGGCCAACTAGCCCACCAGGAACCTCCAGTATGCACCAGGGAGCTGCGTTGCAGAGAGGTGTTCTGAGGCTACTCCCCATTTTACATCTCTCTGCAACGCAGCTCCGTGGTGCTTAATGGAGATACATGGTGGGCTAGTTGCACCCCAGGTACCGTCAGGATTCAAGAGGAGTTAATCCCCCAACTTAAAACACACCACGGGCCGTTTGCATGGTGGTGAAGGGAGGGGCGGGCCTGAGGTGACATGTGTGCAAACATGCCCTGTGGCACGTTTTAAGTTGGGAAATTAATTCCTCTTCAATCCTGGGGGCCAACTAGTCCTTCATGTACCTCCAGTAAGCGCCACGGAGCTGAGTTGCGGAGACTTGTAAAAAGGGGGTTGCCTCTGAAGACCTCTCTGCAACGCAGCTCTCTGGCGCATACTGGAGGTACCTGGTGGGCTAGTTGGGCCCCAGGGACCCTGAGGATTGAAGAGGAAATAATTCCCCAACGTAAAATGCGCCACAGAGCGTGTTTGCAAACATGTCATCTCAGGCCCGACCCCTTCCTTCACCATTGTGCAAACGCACTTTCTGGTGAGTTATAAGTTGGGGAATTAATTCCCCTTCAATACTGAGGGTCTCTGAGGGCCAACTAGCCCATCAGGTACCTCCAGTATGCGCCACGGAGCTGCGCTGCAGAGAGGTGTTTGGAGGCCGTGCCCCTTTTTACACCTCTCTGCAACGCAGCTCTGTGGCGCTTGCTGGAGGTATGTAGTGGGCTAGTTTGACCCTAGAGACCCTCAGAATTCAAGGGGACTTAATCTCCCAACATAAAACAGACACAGGGCGTGTTTACACAGTGGTGAAGGGAGGGGATGGACCTGAGGTGATGTGTGCAAACACGCCCTGTGGTGTGTTTTAAGTTGGGGAAATAATTTCCCTTAAATTCTGAGGGCGCCTGGGGGCCAACTAGCCCACCAGATGCTTCCAGTAGGCGCCACTGCACTGCGTTGCAGAGGGGTGGTCCAGGCTGTATCCCTTTTTGCACCTCTCTGCAACGGTGCTTACTGGAGGTACCTAGAGGGCTAGTTTAACCCTAGGGACTCTCAGGATTCAAGGGGACTTATTCTCCCAACTTAAAACAGCCACAGGGTGTGTTTCCACAGTGGGAAAGGGAGCGGACGGGGCCTGAGGTGACGTGTGCAAACAAGCCCTGTGGCGCGTTTTAATTTGGGGAAATAATTCCCCTTCGATCCTGAGGGTCCCTGGAGGATAACTAGCCCACCAGGTGCTTCCAGTAAGCACCAATGCACAGAGTGGCAGAGAGGTGGTCCAGTCTGTGCCCCTTTTTAAACCTCTGTGCAATGCAGCTCAGTGGCGCTAGTGGAGATACCTAGTGGGCTAGTTGGACCCTAGGGACCCTCAAGATTCAAGGGGACTTAATCTCCCAACTTAAAACGGCCACAGAGTGCGTTTACACAGTGGAGAAGGGAGGGGATGGGGCCTGAGCTGACGTGTGCAAACACGCCCTGTGGCGCGTTTTAAGTTGGGGAAATAATTCCCCTTCAATCCTGAGAGCCCCTGGGGGCCACCTAGTCCACCAGGTGCTTCAAGTAAGCGCCACTGTGCTGCGTTGCAGAGAGATGATCCAGGCTGTGCCCCTTTTTACACCTCTCTGCAACGCAGCTCTGTGGCGCTAACTGGAGATAACTGGTGGGCTAGTTGGACCCAAGGGACACATAGGATTCAAGTGGACTTCATCCCCCAAAATTAAAATGGCCACAGGGCGTGTTTGCACACGTCACCTCAGGCCCCTCCCTCCCTTCACCTGTGTGCAAACGTGGCCTGTGGTGCATTTTAAGAGGTAGTTATAATCCCCCTGCCCTATTATGTACTAGGGTTTTACAGCCGAGGCCATGGTAATCACAGGGGTACCACAACGCATAGTGTTACCTAGTGTATGTAGGTGTTTTCACTGTATTCTAAGTGTCTTTTAGCATCTTTTAGCATAGCACTGGCTCTAGGACCGGTTAGTCAGAGTCAGTTACCACCAGTACCCATTTGAAAAAGTTGAGGGTACAGGAGGATTTTGCAACAAGGCCTCTTTCTGCTCCTCTGTTTGTTCTTTCTGCAAGTCTTCCTTCTTTCTGCACTTTTCTTTGTCTTTGAAGACTTCTGTTGCTTCTTCCTGCATTTTCTTTTCTTTCTGTGTGATTTTTCTTCTTTCTTCACATGTCCTACCTCTGTAGGCATAGTTAGAAACCAGCATTTAAAAAACCTTTGAAATTCACTTAAAAAAACATAGGTTTCAGTCATGTTATTGTTAGAAATTAGCATTTAAAAAACCTTTGAAATTCACTGAAAAAACCAAAGGTTTCAGGGGCGTTATAGTCAGTTTGGCATTTCACTCGTACAAAACCATAGAAATTCCCACTGTTATAGTTAGTTCAGCTAACTATAACTCGCGCGCCCGCAATGCACTGCTGATGACGTCACATATTACATCACTCATGACATGGTCAGTGAAATCACTCATGACATCACTGATGACATCTCAAATGACATCACGGATGACATCATCCTTGTGATACAGTGGCAGACCTCATCTCACCCTAATATAACCTTTGATACACACACTCAAAAATAGAAACTAACATTTTCAAAAAAAATGACATACCAATACCAGTTACAACAAACTATTCAGTAATTCCAAGATCTACATACACATCCACTCATTCACCAACAGTCCTATACAGTCACTCATACATGTATTCACTCATCATATGTACTCTTACACCTATACATCCTGTTACACACCGCCACTCAGCCAGAGTTACTCACACACATAGTCACACATGCTAACAAAGTATCAAACATCCATTTATTTGCATATACAGTTATACACACACCACCACACTTAGTTCTACAGAAACCTACACATACTTTTCCTTTTAAACAATCACTTATAGAAACACATACTTATTCATACAGGAACTATTCCAATCTCTCACTCACATATACTGACTTATATACACCGATACTCACATATACTAGTTAAAAATATATGCAGTTACTTATAAGTACACTATTGAGACAGTCATTCACTCACTAACACACCTATACACACACTCATCCACCCATACAGTCCTGCACACATGCTGTCTTCAACACATACAAACAGTGACTCACTCATACATGCATCTATGCACTAAGTAATATCCCCACTGAACCATACAGACACTCAAACACTCGTACTGATACAAAAAAACAAGTAATACCTTGTATAGACACTCATGTAGCTACTTACCCAACCATGCAGTCACTTATACACAAAGTGAGAGACTGACACAGATATTAACATATTTAAACATTAGACACTAACCCATGTATTCACTAAGATACACTTAACCCCTTAAGTGCTGCCTCGGTGCATTGGCCGACGGCAGCACTACCTCCCCAGTGCTGCGCACGACCATTGGACGTCCATTCAGCACCAGTTCCAATGGACAGCGCAGCACTGGGGAGGAATGTTTAATAGCAGCTATGAGGTTAATCAGGCCGTATACAATCAATTTTACAACAAAAATAAATCACCCATTTAGATACTTAAATACCCATTTATTGTTCCATCAACTTTGAGATATACATTTATAAAACATATTTAATTTTTAGAAAAACACACATTCACTGGATGATGTCATCAGTAATGACATCAGTGATGTCATTTGAGATGTCATCAGTGATGTCACTGACGATGTCATGAGTGAACCACGTGTTTGACAAAACTCACAGCATGTTGACCATGGAGTATCTGCTCCTCCCACAGCCCCGTATGCAAACAGGCATCGCTGGGAGAAAAGCAGGGCCCCATAGCAACACCTCTAACCTGTTGAAACACTTGATTCAAGAACATGAAATAGTTGTTGTTGAGACATGTAGAAATCATAGATAACAATATCTTGTTGTGATTGTGCATTTGAATAGGCCTAGTACATAGATAATGATCAATCACCTTTATACCATCCTGATGGTGTATACAGGAGTAAAGGGATTTAACGTTCAAAGTGATTAATCTGAAATCATGCCATACAACCTCCTTAATTTTCCTCAGAAAATCACCAGTGTCCTGGATAGAGGAGGGCAATGACCTTACATGTTCTTGAAGGAAAGAATCCACATATCTTAATGTGCTTTACATTAAGCTTTTTCATGCGGAAATGATAGGCCTGCCAGGCGTCTTATGAGAATCCTTGTGTACCTTAGGAATAAAGTAAGTTACAGGGATGACAGGATTTTCAATCTTTAAAAATTTGAATTGGTCCTGACTCAAAAGCACTGCAGTCTTCCAAGATACAAGCTTTGTGTAGAATTCATTCCATGACTGTTTAACAGTCCTGATGTCACTCCTTTTATAGCACTGTCTGTCGTTAAGGTGAATAAAGGAATCCGTATGTGTGTGTATATATATATATACTTTGCTTTTTTGTCCTATGTTTGACTATGCTATTGTAACAGATGTAACCTGTAACTTGAAATTCACTGATCCACATGTAAAGCACTCTGATACCTCCGGGTCTAGACAGCGCTATACAAAACTCTTCCAATAAAAATAAATAAATATATATATATATACATATATATTCACTGAAAAAAACATAGGTTTCAGCGACGTTATAGTTAGAAAATAGCATCTAAAAAACCTTAGAAATTCACTGAAAAAAACACAGGTTTCAGGGACGCCACATATTACATCATTCATGACATGGTCAGTGACATCACTGATGACATCTCAAATGACATCACTGATGACATCATCCAGTGACTATGTGTTTCTGTAAGGTTAAAATATGTTTTATATATATATATATATATATATGCCAAGGTGTATTGCAAAATGAGTGGGTGTATAAGTGCTTAGATGGATGATTTACTAGGTGCGTGAATGACTATAAGTGAGTGATTAAATGTGTCTTACTGAATGCATGGGTTAGTGACTGATACATACATTCACACAGTTTAGTTTGTCAGTTGGTGTGTAAGCGGTTGCATGGGTTGGTGAGTAGCAAAATGAGGATCTATATGGGTTATTGATTGGTTGTCTGATTACCTGTATGTGTGCCTGAGTGTCTGTGTGGGTGGGTGGGGGGGTTGTGACTCTGTGCATAGATGTGTGAGTGGATGATTCACTGGGTGTACGAGTTCAAGAGTGTATCTGTGAAGGCCTGTATGGGTGGGTTAGTGTGTGTATGGGTATGTTGGTAAGCGAATGGATGCTTCAGTGGTACATGTGTGAGTAACTGCATATGTGAAAGGCAGTATATCTGAGTGTTGGAGTATATAAATTACTATATGTGAGAGTGAGCGATTGTGAGAGTGGCTGTATGGATCAGTGTGTGCTTGTATTAATTATTGTATAACACTGTAAGTTTGTGTTAGTATATGTTTGAATAAGTGAGATGGTGTCTGTATAACTGTATAGGTGAGTAAATGGGAGTGTGATTGATTCTTTGCATGACTGACTAGGTGTGTGAGTAACTCTATGGATGAGTGGATGTGTGTGAGTGTTTGTATAAATATGTGAGTGCATATGATAATGCTGTATTGATGGTTAACTGCATGTATGAGTGGCTGTATGGGTGAATGCGTGGATGTGTGTGTATACCTAGGAATTAGTGAGTGGGTATGTACTAACTGGTATTGGTGTGTTTATGGTTTTGAAAATTGTAGTTTAAAGTGGGTGTATCAAAGGTTATATTAGGGTAAGAGGATGTACATCAAATTATCATGTGGATGATGTCATCAATGATGTCATCAGTGATGTCATTTGAGATGCCATCAGTGTTGTCATCAGTGATGTTACTGACCATGTCATGAATTATGTAATAGGTGATGTCATCAGCAGTATATTGCGGGGGCGTGAGTTATAGTTAACTGAACTAACTATAACGGATGAATTTCTCTGGTTTTGCACTAGCGAAATGTCCAACTGACTATAACGTCCCTGAAACCTGTGTTTTTTTTCAGGGAATTTCTAAGGTTTTTTAAATGCTAATTTCTAACTATAACGTCCCTGAAACCTATGGGATTTTCTGTGAATTTCAAAGCTTTTTTAAATGCTAATTTCAAACTATGACTACAAAGGTAAGAAATGTGAAGAAAGAGGAAGAAAAGCGCAGAAAGAAGCAAGACAAATGCAGAAAGAGGAAACAAAAGTCTAGAAAGACAAAGAAAAGTGCAGGAAGAAGCAAGAGATGTGCATAAAGAACTAATAGAGGAGCAGAACGTCCTCCTGTGACCCCAACTTTTTGCTGACAGGTACTGGTGGTAACTGACTCTGACTAACCAGGCCTAGAGCCAGTGCTACACTAAATGACACTTAGAATACAGTGCACCTGCATGCACTAGGGAACAATATGAGTTGGGGTACCCCTGTGATTAGCAATACCTCTTGTGTATTTGCCATGAGTTAGTGCCTGGGTCATTGCATGAGTACATGGGATGTGTCTTGATGATTAGAGTGCATGGTGATTTTACACCTGCTTGGGTTTTGGTGGAGTGATTGGATAAGTACATAATGCTGGATGGGTGATTAGAGGAGTGCGTGGGTAGTGACGGGGGATTGCTGGAGTGCATTGGTACTACCTGGGTAATTGCAGGATGGAATCAGTACTGTGTAGGTGGTTAGAGGTCTGCATGGGTAGTGTATAGGGGATTGTAGCAGTCAGTGATCAGTTAGTGCCTGGATCATTTCATGAGTACATGGCTACTGACTGAAACATTAGAATACTGCAAGGAGAGTGCCTGAGTGAATTTATAAGTGCTTGGGGATTGGCAGTGTTTGGATTAGTACATAGTAGTGGCTGACTGGCTGAAGGAGTGCTCGAGGAGTGACTGGGTAATTGCATGAGTACATGGGTACTGATTGGATGATTAGAACACTGAAAGGAGAGTGCATGGTGAAATTATAAGTGCTTGGGTTTTAGCGGAGTGATGGGATAAGTACATGGTGTTCACTGGGTGATTGGAGGAGTGCATGGGTAGTGACAGGGTGATAGCTGGACTGCATGGGTAGTGCTCATGGTACTGTAGCAGTACATTAATTAGTTCATGGATCATTGCATGAGTGCATGTGTAGTGACTGGATGATTAGAGTGCTGCAATGAGAGTGCATGGTGAATTTATAAATGCTTGGGTTTTGGCGGAGTGATTGGATAAGTACACATATGTCACATCAGGCCCTCCCCCTCCCTTCACCACTGTGCAAACGCGCCTCCTGGCAGGTTTTAAGTTGGGGGATTAATTCCTCTTGAATCCTGAGGGTTCCTGGGGGCATACTAGCACACCAGGTACCTCCAATAAGTGCCACAGTGCTGCGTTGCAGAGATGTCGTCCGAGGCCATGCCCCTTTTACACCTCTCTGCAATGCAACTCGGTGGTGCTTACTGAACGTACCTGGTGGACTAGTCCCCAGGGACCCTCAGGATTCAACGGGACTTAATCTCCCAACTTAAAACACGCCACAGGGCGCATTTGCTCACTAGTCACATCAGGCCTGCTCCCTGCCTTCACCACTGTGCAAACATGCCCCCTGGTGCATTGTAAATTGGGGGATTAAATCCCCTTGATTCCTGAGGGTCCCTGGGGGCCAACTAGCCCACCAGCTACCTCCAGTAAGTGCCACAGAGCTGCTTTGCAGAGTGGTGTAAAAAGGGAGCATGGCCTCGGACCACCTCTCTGAAAGGCAGCTCCCTGGCGCTTACTGCAGCTACCTGGTGGGACAGTTGGCCCGAGGGACCCTCAAGATTCAAGGGTATTTAATCCCCAATTTAAAACATGCTGTTAGACGGACCGGGAGGGTCGGCCGAGGTACGGGGAGAGGTCTCCAGGGAGAGCCGTCTCCAACGACTGTACAGATGAATAACTTCCCCCCCACAGACGGACACCACACAAGACTGAAGGTTAACGAGACTTTATATGCAATTCTTAGGTTACGATGGTATGGTACAAGGAGGTCTGGACTCCGGGGTCCCCTCTAGCTTAGTCTTTGGTTGAGGAAAAGGGTAGCGGGACAGTCTTTAGTTACCGGTGAGTCCAAAAATAGCTCTCAATCCTTGAGCTCGGCGTTCTTGATGATCGGGCCGTGGAGGAGCCAAGCAGGTCCCGAGATGGTCGGATGAAAGATGACGGTCCGCGGCGGAGCCTGCAGGTCCCGATGAAGATGACGGTTACAACGGTCCGCGGCCACGCCAGCAGATCCGGACGACGATGAAGGATGAAGGTTACGACGGCTGTGGCAGCGCCAACAGGCAGGATGATGGTGCACAGGACAGAGCTACGGCAGCGCCAGTAGTCCGTTCAGGATGAGTTCCTCTTTACGTCTCTCGACTCCAAGATACAACTGCCTTCCTGCTCTGGAGCTGCCCCAGTTATAGGGCTGGCGTGCTTTGATGTCCGGACCCTCGCACTTGGAGGTCGGGGGTCCGGGATGCGGGGTCCCAGACACCCAGCAGGGGGGTGGAGCCAGCGCCCGGGGAGGCGATGGGCGAGCGGCACTTGGCGGGGGGAGCCATCGACACCTCTTTCTCCCATTGACTTGCCAAGTAGCCCGCTCACCTCCTGGGTGGATGATGGTGCCGAGATGTCTGAGGCCGGCCCAGGCCCAGGGTCGGGGTCGATCGGGGGCCAGGCGACCTCGTGGTGAAGTGTCCAAGATGGCGGTTCAGGTGGGCCGCGTGGGCCGGCAGGGGATCGGGCCCACGAGGCTAGCTTGTCTCGCAGGCAGGGGCCCTGAGAGGGCAGCAGATGTATAAGGATGATGCGTGGTACTGTCGTGGTGGCCCTCGGGCCTGGTTGGGCTGGGGGGGAGAGCGGCCCTTCAGGTGGCCTGTCCAACATGCGTCCCCCCCAGCTGAAGGCGGGGAGAGTTACCCATCTTCTTGGGGACTCTCGTCGTCGAGGCGGAAAAACCGGGACAGGCCGTCTGCGTTGGCGTGGTCTGGACCTGGCCGGTGTTCGACTGTGAAGTCCATACCTTGCAAGGAGATGGACCAGCGCAGCAATTTTGGGTTTTCCCCCCGCATATGCATCAGCCACTGCAGGGGTCGGTGGTCGGTCTGCACCCGGAAGTGGGTGCCAAAAAGGTAGGGCCGGAGCTTTTTGAGGGCCCATACCACTGCGAATGCTTCTCTCTCTATGGTGCTCCAGCGTTGTTCCCGGGGTAGGAGCCTCCGGCTGATGAAGGCCACGGGTTGATCAAGGCCTTCGGTGTTCACTTGGGACAGGACCGCCCCAATGCCCTGGTCGGAGGCGTCCGTCTGGACGAGGAACTCCCGGCTGTAGTCGGGGGCCTGGAGCACAGGAGCGGAACACATGGCGGCCTTCAATTGTTCGAATGCCGTTTGACACTCTGGGGTCCAGTTCACTTTCTTTGGTTGATTCTTTGATGTGAGTTCCGTGAGAGGCCCCACTATGGTTCCATAGTCTTTTACAAACCTTCGGTAATAGCCTGTGAGGCCCAGGAATGCTCGTACCTCGGTTTGGGTGATAGGGGGCTGCCAGTCCTGGATGGCAGCAATTTTTAGCTGTAGAGGGGCCACTAGGCCGCTTCCCACCTGGTGCCCGAGGTAGGTCACAGACCCTTGTCCAATTTGACATTTGCTGGCCTTGATCGTGAGGCCAGCTCGTTGAAGGGCTTGCAGCACTGCTCGGAGGTGGTGGAGGTGTTCGGTCCAGTGGTGGCTGTACACAGCGATGTCGTCTAGGTAGGCGGCGCTGAACCCTTCGAGCCCCGCCAGGACCTTATTGACGAGCCGTTGGAAAGTCGCTGGTGCATTTTTCATGCCGAAAGGCATGACCGTAAAATGATAGTGGCCATCGGGTGTGGAGAAGGCAGAACGTTCCTGTGCTCGGGGTGTGAGGCCGATCTGCCAATAACCTGCTGTCAGGTCGAAGATGCTGAGGTAGCGGGCAGCTCCCATTCGGTCGACCAGTTCATCTGCCCGGGGGATGGGATGTGCGTCCGTCCGGGTGACCTCATTCAGGCCCCGGTAGTCGACACAGAACCGGAGTTCGGGGGTGGTTCCGGGGGCGGCTGCTTTGGGGACCAGCACGACCGGGCTGGCCCATGGACTGTCTGAGGGCTCGATGACCCCGAGCTTGAGCATCTTAGCCACTTCCGCCTGGATGCAGGCCCGTACCCGATCAGGTACGCGGTAGGCCCGGTGGCGGATAGGAGGGCTATCTCCGGTGTCCACATCGTGCACACACCAGGACGTGACACCTGGGGTGAGGGAGAACAGGCTGGCGAACTGTGACAGGAGGGCTTGGCACTCTTGGCGTTGTTCTCTGGTGAGGGTCTCCGAGAGGCGGACCCCATCTACGGAGCCGTCTTGCTCCTGGGTCCGCAGGAGGTCAGGGAGAGGCTCGGAGTCGTCTTCAGCCCCGTTGTCTGTGGCCATCAGTAGGCTGAGTTCGGTTCGTGCAAAGTGAGGTTTCAGCCTGTTGGTGTGGAGGACCCGGAGTGGGTTCCGGGAGGACCCCATATCGATCAGATAGGTGGCAGGACCCTTGCGCTCGATCACCTTGAAGGGCCCCGTCCATTTGTCTTGGAGAGCGCAAGGTTCTGTGGGGGACATTACCCATACTTGTTGCCCCGGCTCGAATTCAATGGATGAGGCGTTCTGGTCATACCATTTTTTCATATCCTCTTGACTGGCCTCTAGGTTGGCTTTTGCTAGGTCCCTGAACCGCTGGGACTGGTTGCGGAGGGTGAGGAGGTACCGGAAGACGTCTGGAGGGTTCTTGGCTGGAGGCATCTCCCAACCTTCCTTGATCAGGCTGAGCGGCCCCCGCACTGGGTGCCCGTATAGCAGTTCAAATGGGCTGAAGCCTAGTGATTTTTGTGGGACTTCCCGGTAGGCGAAGAGGAGGCACGGCAGCAGTACATCCCACTGGCGACGAAGGGGCTCTTCCAATCCCCCGATCATCCCTTTTAGTGTGCGGTTGAACCGCTCAACCAGTCCGTTCCCTTGGGGGTGATAGGGGGTCGTGAATCGGTAGGTGACCCCACACTGTTGCCAGAGTGATTTCATGTATTTAGAAATAAAGTTCGTGCCTCTGTCACTGACGACTTCTCGGGGGAACCCCACACGGGAGAAGATCCCCATCAGGGCCCGGCCGACCACTGGGGCTGTCACGGTCCTGAGAGGTATAGCCTCAGGGTAGCGGGTGGCGTGGTCCACCAGCACCAGAATAAAGCGATGGCCTTGTTTTGTACGTGGGTCTAGGGGTCCCACAATGTCTATTCCGACCCTCTCAAAGGGGGTCGTGACTACTGGAAAGGGTTGCAAGGGGGCCTTTAGTTTGCGGCCGCTCTTCCCACTGGCTTGGCACGTGGGGCAAGATCGGCAATGCTGGTGCACATCGTTTCTCATTTTGGGCCAGAAGAAGTGGGTCACTAGGCGGCTGTAAGTTTTATCTTGTCCGAGGTGCCCTGCCAGGGGGACATCGTGGGCCAAGTTTAACAGGAAGTCTCTGAAGCGGAGGGGTACCGCTAGTACTCTGTTGGCCCCCAGCTCGGCGATTCTTTGCTCGCTGTACAGTAGATCATTGTCCCAGTAGACCCAATGAGTTCCAGAAGTATCCCCTGCGCCTTGGGCGAGCGCTTGTTGACGGAGTCCCTCTAGGGAGGGACAGGTCTTCTGCTCCTGGCGAAATTGCTCTTGCGTGGGTCCCCCCTCTTGGGCCCACTGGTCAAGATTAGCGATGTCGGAAGGTTGAGCAGGTTCGAGGGGGGTGTCATGGTCGGTGGTCTCGGCTGGGGCGACCGGAGGCGGCGGCGCCGGCCATTCTGGTTCTTCTGGGTGAGGGTTGGCCCGGGCGGCCATGGACCGGGTGGTGACGCACGCCCAGTCCGGGACGCCTAACATCCCCAAGTGTTCTTTTCGCTCCACGGCTGCCCACGGGGAGCTCTCCAGGTCATTTCCGAGTAGGCAGTCCACGGGGGAGTCGTCTCGGACCGTCACCTTCAGCATGCCGGAGACCCCTCCCCACTCAAAGGGGACGCAGGCCATCCGACACAGACTTTCCGAGTTGTCGGCTGATCGCACAGGGCAGAGAATGTTCGGTAGATATTGTTCTGGGGTCACCAGGTGACAGCGGACGGCTGTCACACTGGCCCCGGTGTCCCGAAGGGCTTCGGCCCGTCGTCCATTGATGCTGACCCATTGGCTGTACTTCTGGGTGTTAGCGGGTAGGGGGACCCGCGGGACCATGTCTCTTCCCCCTAAGCACGCGAGAGTCATGGCGGCTGGCTCCCACTCTTGATACTCTTGCTGGTCTGTTTCTTGTTCCTCGGGGATCTGTTCTTCCCCTAGGGCCGCGGCGGCCATTTGGCGGGGTTTTGGACTCTGATACTGCGGGCAGCTGGGGTCATTAGCATAGTGGCCGACTCGCTGGCATCGGTGACAGGTGACATTGGCTCTGTACCCCGGTCGCGCCGGGGTGCTGTCCCGGTTGGCCGGGGGGGTGGTGCTGGCAGCGGGGGCGGCCGGAGTGTTGTCTTTTCCTCGTCCTTGGCCCCCTCCCCCTCCTCTCGGTCGGTGGTGTCCATTGTTGTTCCTGTTTTGCTCGTAGGACCCATTCCGGCCCACTCTGGTTATCTCCCACCGGTCAGCTTCGGCTGCGAGCTGCCGGGGATCGGTCAACTTGCTGTCGAGGAGGTGTTGGCGTAGTTCGATGAAGCAATTGTTGGACAGATGCTCCCATACCATTAGATTGAACAGCTGCTCGTATGTCGTGACGTTGTTTCCTTTGATCCAGCCTTCGAAAGCTCTGCTAAAGTACGTTACATAGTCCACCCAAGTTGTACCCGGGATGCGTGTGCAGTCTCGGAACCTCTGGCGGTACATCTCGGGCGTGAGACCATAGCGGTTGAGGAGGGCCGCTTTCATATGGTCGTAGGAGGTCATCTGGTGGTCTGGGAGCTGTAACAGGGTATCGCGGCCTTCATTGAGGAATCTGCCCCATAGGCCGGCACCCCAGTCGGTTCTATCGATCCGGTGCGCAGTCATAGCGATTTCATAGGCCTTAAACCATTGTTGGATGTCGTCCTCCCGGAAATATTCTCGGACCACATCCTTGGGGATGTGTACTTTTTTCTCCGCGGTCCCCGGGGTGTGTGGTCTCTCGGGCACCCCTAACTCTTTATTCTGTTTGCGCAGGTTGATCTCGGCTATGTTCCGTTCGTGCTCGTACGCCAGTTTCTTTTCCTCGAGCTCCCTTTGTCTCTGTTTCTCTTCTCTTTCTTCTCGGAGACGTAGGTGCTCTAAGTTGATTTTTTGTTCGGCCAACTTGAGTTCTATTTCCATCTTGAGTCGGGCCATTTCTAGCTCGTGTAGTCGGATTTTTTCTCTTTCTTGGATCTCGTCTTGCGGAAGACCGGTTCTTTGCCCTTCAGGGGCTGTGGTGGTTTTTTCTGCGGTGCTTCGCTCAGGGGCTTCGGTATCCCCGGTCTCTGCCCAAGATTGTAGGGCATGTTTAAAATCGTCCTTGGTGCTTAGTCCGGTGGTAGCGATACCTAGTTCGATGCAGAACTGCTTTAGTTCACGGTGGCTGTACTCCTCTAGTTTTTCCATTTGGAACTTCTCGGTTGATCCGCTTTCTTTAGTTGTCATTATGGTTCGTTGTGGGGTGAGCTATTTTCTGTACGTTATGCGGTGATTCGAATCGCGCCGCTGGCCACCAATGTTAGACGGACCGGGAGGGTCGGCCGAGGTACGGGGAGAGGTCTCCAGGGAGAGCCGTCTCCAACGACTGTACAGATGAATAACTTCCCCCCCACAGACGGACACCACACAAGACTGAAGGTTAACGAGACTTTATATGCAATTCTTAGGTTACGATGGTATGGTACAAGGAGGTCTGGACTCCGGGGTCCCCTCTAGCTTAGTCTTTGGTTGAGGAAAAGGGTAGCGGGACAGTCTTTAGTTACCGGTGAGTCCAAAAATAGCTCTCAATCCTTGAGCTCGGCGTTCTTGATGATCGGGCCGTGGAGGAGCCAAGCAGGTCCCGAGATGGTCGGATGAAAGATGACGGTCCGCGGCGGAGCCTGCAGGTCCCGATGAAGATGACGGTTACAACGGTCCGCGGCCACGCCAGCAGATCCGGACGACGATGAAGGATGAAGGTTACGACGGCTGTGGCAGCGCCAACAGGCAGGATGATGGTGCACAGGACAGAGCTACGGCAGCGCCAGTAGTCCGTTCAGGATGAGTTCCTCTTTACGTCTCTCGACTCCAAGATACAACTGCCTTCCTGCTCTGGAGCTGCCCCAGTTATAGGGCTGGCGTGCTTTGATGTCCGGACCCTCGCACTTGGAGGTCGGGGGTCCGGGATGCGGGGTCCCAGACACCCAGCAGGGGGGTGGAGCCAGCGCCCGGGGAGGCGATGGGCGAGCGGCACTTGGCGGGGGGAGCCATCGACACCTCTTTCTCCCATTGACTTGCCAAGTAGCCCGCTCACCTCCTGGGTGGATGATGGTGCCGAGATGTCTGAGGCCGGCCCAGGCCCAGGGTCGGGGTCGATCGGGGGCCAGGCGACCTCGTGGTGAAGTGTCCAAGATGGCGGTTCAGGTGGGCCGCGTGGGCCGGCAGGGGATCGGGCCCACGAGGCTAGCTTGTCTCGCAGGCAGGGGCCCTGAGAGGGCAGCAGATGTATAAGGATGATGCGTGGTACTGTCGTGGTGGCCCTCGGGCCTGGTTGGGCTGGGGGGGAGAGCGGCCCTTCAGGTGGCCTGTCCAACACATGCCATGGGGCGTGTTTGCACAGTGGTGAAGGCAGGGGGCCGGGCCTGATGTGACAAGTGCGCAAATGCGCCCAGTGGTGCGTTTTAAGTTGGGGTATTAAGTCCCATGGAATCCTGAGGGTCCCTGGAGACTAGCTCAATAGATACATCAAGTAAGCGCCACAGAGTTGCGCTTCAGAGAGGTGTAAAAAGGGACGTGGCCTCAGACCACCTCTCTGCAACGCAGCTCCCAACATATAGCACACCACGGTTGTGCTTGCACACTTGTCACATCAGGCCCCGTCCCCTGCCTTCACCACTGTGCAAACGCACCCCGTGGCATGAGTTAAGTTAGGGGATTAAGTCCCCTTGAATCCTAAGGGTCCCTGGGGTCCAACTAGCCCACCAGGTACCTCCAGTAAGCGCTACAGGGCTGTGTTGAAGCCACACCCCTTTTTACACCTCTCTGAGACACAGATCTGTGGCCCTTACTGGAGGTACCTGGTGGGCTAGTTGGCCCCCAAGGACCCTCAGAATTCAAAGGGACTTAATCCCTCTACTTAAAACGCGCCACGGGGCGCATTTGCACAGTGGTAGACCGAGGAGGCAGGGCCTGATGTGACAAGTGTGCAAATGCGCCCTGTGGCGTGTTTTAAGCTGGGGATTAAGTCCCCTTGAATCCTGAGGGTCCCTGGGGTCTAACTAGCCCATTAGGTATCTCCAGTTGATGCCACAAAGCTGCGTTGCAGACAGCTATAAAAAGGGGCACGGCCTAGGACCACCTCTCTGCAACACAGCCCTGTGGTGCATACTAGAGGTGCCTGGTGGGCTAGTTCGACCCCAGGGACCCTCAGGATTGAAAGGAATGAATTCCCAAAATTAAATTGTGCCACGGGGCTCGTTTGTAGAGTGTTGCTGGGAGGGGTTGGGGCCTCTGGCACAATGCCGGCTTTTTTCAATTTCTTTATTAGAAGGGGGGCTGTGTGGCTGCCCTTCCTGTCCTATCTTTTGGGCCTTGGGGACCCCATCCCCCAGGGCCTTACCACTATTTTCTTAATTTATTTTTAAAAAACTGAAGGGGATTTTCGGCCCCGGGGACCCCTTCTCCCGGGCCTGGGCAGCATTATATTTTTATACATATATATATATTTGGAGGGGGCCGCGTGGCCCCCCTCCTCAGGCCATTTATGGCCCCGGAGACTCCATTTCCTGAGGCCGGCCTTTCATTTTTTTGGTTTTTATTGGGGGGGCATGTGGCCTCCCTCCCAGGCCACTCCTGGCTGCTGACATGCAGCTCCCCGTGTGGAAAAGCAATCTGCTTTGGATTTTGGAAGCGAGAGCAGCAAACCTGCTGTCGCTTTCAAAATCTAAACCAGAGTTTGCAATGACAGGGTGGGAGCCGCACGGCTCCCGCGCTGTATTGCAAACAGATGTGTCCTGAGGTGGGCCCCCCGGGAAACTGCAGGAGCCTGCCCTGGGGGGTGGCGGTCCCCAGGGCCATCGAGGGCTCCTGGACGGGGCCGTGCAGCCCCCTCCCTTCATGAAAATAGCCCTGGAGAGGTGGTGGTCCCCGGTACTCGTGGGGTCAGCAATGGACCCCCCATTTTCAATTTTTAGTGCCCCGGGGAGGTGGCGGTCCCCGGGCTTGTGCTGGGGCTCGAGCCCACCATACAGATTTAATGATCATTAAAAATAGATGCCCCGGGGGAGAGGGGGTGGCGGTTCCCGGGGCTTGGGAGGGCCTTGGTGGCCCCCACACACATTAATAAAAAAGATGCCCTGGGGAGGTGGCGGTCCCCAGGGCTGCGGGGGCCCCTGCAATTATAAATTATATATCATGTAATATCCCTGGGTCCTGGCCCACCCGGGGGCCTCATTTAAATGAAGTGCGGGAGCCTGAGCATAAGGTTTTTTTTTAATAATTTCAGCGGGATTCGCATCCCCAGGGCGAATTCCACCAAAATTATAAAAAAGAAAAAGGGTTTTTTTGGCCCTGGGGGTCCTTGTGGTCCTCCTATTCTTGTTGTTTAACGTTTTTCTACTGTATTCTTGTGACTCAGTTCTACCGAGTCACAAGATGGCTGCGAACACTTCCTGGTTTAGAATGTTGGCAGCCAATCACAGTGAAGCTGAAGGTCAGGAGGGTTTGCGAAGTTTCCTATGGGAAATTGATTTTTAAGTCTTTTAGTTTTTAGGGCTCGCCTGCTGATGCGCTTGCGCATAGCTGGCGAGCTATATTGCAGCATAAACAGAGTTTACCTAGCTCGGCGATTTGTTGCAGTGCCCGAAGTGCGTGCACATCAAAGCCACCAGCCTCCTCAGGCATCTTAAGCTTCCCCCAGCCGGCATTTCTCCTCCCCTAATTATTCACTGCAAGGCCGGCCGGCCGGCACATCAAAGGCTGCTGCTCCCGGCCGCTATTCTTCCCTTCTTGCCTCTACTCGCCCCCCCTTCCCTCCAAAGCAATGCCGAGGGATTGTTTATATTGCAGCCTAACCATCTCCCACGCTGCTCCTGAAACAATAATCGTTGTTGGTTATGATATAATTAAACGCTCTAATTATTTTATCAGGGCCACACAGAATTTTATAAAGTCTTTTGCTGGCATTTTCATTTCATGCTGATTGCTATCTTACACCTTTCACATGCTGGCGATTTGCTTCAAAGGAATACATTCATCCTGAATCCCGTTACTAGAGCCTTCTCCTCTTCTGCTATATATGGGTTTTAGTTGAGTTTCATTGATCTCTTTTACTAATGATTTATAAAAAGTGCCACCCACCACACAGCTCCACCTACACAGCTCAACCGATGCACCCACCACGCAGCTCCACCGATGCACACACCACACAGCTCCACAGAGGCACCCACCACACAGCTCCACCGATGCACCCACCATACAGCTCCACCGATGCACCCACCACACAGCTCCACCGATGCACCCACCACACAGCTCCACCTACACAGCTCCACCGATGCACCCACCACACAGCTCCACTGATGCACCCACCACACAGCTCCACATACAAAGCTCCACCGATGCACCCACCACACAGCTCCACCGATGCACCCACCACACAGCTCCACTGATGCACCTACCACACAGCTCCACCGATGCATCCACCACACAGCTCCACCGATGCATCCACCACACAGCTCCACCGATGCACCCACCACCCAACTCCACCGATGCACCCACCACACAGCTCCACCGAAGCACCCACCACACAGCTCCACCCATGCACCCACCACACAGCTCCACCAATGCACCCACCATACAGCTCCACCGATGCACCCACCACACAGCTCCACTGATGCACCCACCACACAGCTCCACCTACACAACTCCACCGATGCACCCACCACACAGCTCCACCTACACAGCTCCACGGATGTACCCATCACACAGCTCCAGCGATGCAGCCACCACACAGCTCCACCGATGCACCCACCACACAGCTCCACCGATACACCCATCACACAGCTCCACCGATGCAGCCACCACACAGCTCCACCGATGCAGCCACCACACAGCTCCACCGATGCAGCCACGACACAGCTCACCCGACACAGCTCCACCGATGCACCCACCACCCAACTCAACCGATGCACCCACCACACAGCTCCACTGACACGGCTTCATCGATGCACCCACCACACAGCTTCACCTACACAGCTCCACCGAGGCACCCATCACACAGCTCCACCGAGGCACCCACCACACAGCTCCAGTGATGCACCCACCACACAGCTCCACTGACACAGCTCCACCGATGCACCACCACACAGCTCCACCGACACAGCTCCACCGATGCACCCACCACCCAACTCCACCTACACAGCTCCACCGATGCACCCACCACAGAGCTCCACCGATGCACCCACCACACAGCTCCATTGATGCACCCACCACACAGCTCCACCGATGCAACCACCACACAGCTCCACCGATGCACCCACCACACAGCTCCACTTATGCAACCACCACACAGCTCAACTGATGCAACCACCACACAGCTCCACCCAGGCACCCACCACACAGCTCCACCGAGGCACCCACCACACAGCTCCACCGAGGCACCCACCACACTGCTCCACCGAGGCACCCACCACACAGCTCCACCGAGGCACCCACCACACAGCTCCACAGATGCACCCACCACACAGCTCCACAGATGCACCCACCACACAGCTCCACAGATGCACCCACCACACAGTTCCACCGATGCACCCACCACACACCTCCACTGATGCACCCACCACACATGCCCCACCACACAGCTCCACAGATGCCCCCACCACACAGTTTCTGATGCACCCATCACACAGCTCCACCGATGCACCCACCACACAGTTCCACCGATGCACGCACCACACAGCTCCACCGATGCACCCACCATGCAGCTCCACCGATGCACCCACCACACAGCTCCACAGCTCCACCGATGCACCCACCACACAGCTCCACCTACACAGCTCCACCGATGCACCCATCACACAGCTCCACCGATGCACCCACCACACAGCTCCCCCTACACAGCTCCACCGATGCACCCACCACACAGCTCCACCGATGCACCCACTACACAGCTCCGCCGAGGCATCCACCACACAGCTCCGCCGATGCACTCACCACACAGCTTTGCCGAGGAACCCACCACACAGCTCCGCCGAGGCACCCACCACACAGCTCTGCCCAGGCACCCACCACACAGATTCACTGACACAGCTCAACCGATGCACCCACCACACAGCTCCACCGATGCACCCACCACACAGCTCCACCGATGCAGCTACCACACAGCTCCAACTACACAGCTCCTGCGATGCACCCATCACACAGCTCTAGCGATGCAGCAACCTCACAGCTCCACCGACACAGCTCCACCGATGCAGCCACCACACAGTTCCACCGATGCAGCCACCACACATCTCCACCAATGCAGCCACCACACAGCTCCACCGATGCACCCAATACACAGCTCCACTGATGCACCCACCACACAGCTCCACCGATGCACCCACCATACAGCTCCACCTACACAGCTCCCCCGATGCACCCACCACACAGCTCCACCGATGCACCCACCACACAGCTCCACCGTTGCACCCACCACACAGCTCCACCGATGCACCCACCACACAGCTCCACCAACACAGCTCCACCGATGCACCCACCACACAGCTCCACCAATGCACCCACCACACAGCTCCACCGATGCACCCACCACACAGCTGCACCAATGCACCCACCACACAGCTCCAACGATGCACCCACCACATAGCTCCACCTACACATTTCCACCGATGAACCCTTCACACAGCTCCAGCGATGCAGCCACCACACTGCTCCACCGACACACCTCCACTGATGCACCCACCACACAGCTCTACCTACGCAGCTCCACCGATGCACCCACCACACAGCTCCACCGATGCACCCACCACACAGCTCCACCAATGCACCCACCACATAGCTCCACCGATGCACCCACCACACAGCTCCACCGACACAGCTCCACCGATGCACCCACCACACAGCTCCACCAATGCACCCACCACACAGCTACACCGATGCACCCACCACACAGCTCCACCGATGCACCCACCACACAGCTCCATCTACACAGCTCCACCGATGCACCCACCACACAGCTCCACCGATGCACCCACCACACAGCTCCGCCGAGGCATCCACCACACAGCTCCACCGATGCACCCACCACACAGCTCGGCCATGGCACCCACCACACAGCTCCGCTGAGGCACTCACCACACAGCTCCGCCGAGGCACCCACCACACAGCTCCGCTGAGGCACCCACCACACAGCTCTAGCAATGCACCCACCACACAGCTCTACTGATGCACCCACCACACAACTCCACCTACACAGCTCCACCAATGCACCCACCACACAGCTTGACCGATGCACCCACCACACAGCTCCACCTACACAGCTCCAGCGATGCAGCCACCACACACCTCCACCGATGCACCCATCACACAGCTCCACCGATGCAGCCACCACCCAACTCCAACGATGCACCCACCACACAGCTCCACCGATGCACCCACCACACAGCTCCACCCATGCACCCACCACACAGCTCCACCCATGCACCCACCATACAGCTCCACCGATGCACCCACCACACAGCTCCACCGATGCAACCACCATACAGCTCCACCGATGCACCCACCACACAGCTCCACCGATACACCCACCACACAGCTCTACCGATGCACCCACCACACAGCTCCACCTACACAGCTCCACTGATGCACCCACCACACAGCTCCACCTACACAGCTCCACGGATGTACCCATCACACAGCTCCAGCGATGCAGCCACCACACAGCTCCACCGATGCACCCACCACACAGCTCAACCGATGCACCCATCACACAGCTCCACCGATGCAGCCACCACACAGCTCCACCGACACAGCGGCACCGATGCACCCACCACCCAACTCAACCGATGCACCCACCACACAGCTCCACCGACATGGCTCTATTGATGCACCCACCACACAGCTTCACCTACACAGCTCCACCGATGCACCCACCACACAGCTCCACCTACACAGCTCCACCGATGCACCCACCACACAGCTCCACCGATGCACCCACCACACAGCTCCACCGTTGCACCCACCACACAGCTCCACCGATGCACCCACCACACAGCTCCACCGACACAGCTCCACCGATGCACCTACCACACAGCTCCACCAATGCACCCACCACACAGCTCCACCTACACAGCTCCCCCGATGCACCCACCACACAGCTCCACCGATGCACCCACCACACAGCTCCACCGTTGCACCCACCACACAGCTCCACCGATGCACCCACCACACAGCTCCACCGACACAGCTCCACCGATGCACCCACCACACAGCTCCACCAATGCACCCACCACACAGCTCCACCGATGCACCCACCACACAGCTCCACCAATGCACCCACCACACAGCTCCACCGATGCACCCACCACATAGCTCCACCTACACAGCTCCACCGATGCACCCTTCACACAGCTCCAGCGATGCAGCCACCACACAGCTCCACCGACACACCTCCACCGATGCACCCACCACACAGCTCTACCTACACAGCTCCACCGATGCACCCACCACACAGCTCCACCGATGCACCCACCACACAGCTCCACCGATGCACCCACCACATAGCTCCACCGATGCACCCACCACACAGCTCCACCGACACAGCTCCACCGATGCACCCACCACACAGCTCCACCAATGCACCCACCACACAGCTACACCGATGCACCCACCACACAGCTCCACCGATGCACCCACCACACAGCTCAACCTACACAGCTCCACCGATGCACCCACCACACAGCTCCACCGATGCACCCACCACACAGCTCCGCCGAGGCATCCACCACACAGCTCCACCGATGCACCAACCACACAGCTCTGCCGTGGCACCCACCACACAGCTCCACTGAGGCACTCACCACACAGCTCCGCCGAGGCACCCACCACACAGCTCCGCCGAGGCACCCACCACACAGCTTTAGCAATGCACCAACCACACAGCTCTACTGATGCACCCACCACACAATTCCACCTACACAGCTCCACCAATGCACCCACCACACAGCTTCACCGATGCACCCACCACACAGCTCCACCTACACAGCTCCAGCGATGCAGCCACCACACACCTCCACCGATGCACCCATCACACAGCTCCACCTATGCAGCCACCACCCAACTCCAACGATGCACCCACCACACAGCTCCACCGATGCACCCACCACACAGCTCCACCCATGCACCCACCACACAGCTCCACCCATGCACCCACCATACAGCTCCACCGATGCACCCACCACACAGCTCCACCGATGCAACCACCATACAGCTCCACCGATGCACCCACCACACAGCTCCACCGATACACCCACCACACAGCTCTTCCGATGCACCCACCACACAGCTCCACCTACACAGCTCCACCGATGCACCCACCACACAACTCCACCTACACAGCTCCACGGATGTACCCATCACACAGCTCCAGCGATGCAGCCACCACACAGCTCCACCGATGCACCCACCACACAGCTCCACCGATGCACCCATCACACAGCTCCACCGATGCAGCCACCACACAGCTCCACCGATGCAGCCACCACACAGCTCCACCGATGCAGCCACCACACAGCTCATCCGACACAGCATCACCGATGCACCCACCACCCAACTCAACCGATGCACCCACCACACAGCTCCACCGACATGGCTCCATCGATGCACCCACCACACAGCTTCACCTACACAGCTCCACCGAGGCACCCACCACACAGCTCCACCGAGGCACCCACCACACAGCTCCACTGATGCACCCACCACACAGCTCCACCGACATGGCTCCATCGATGCACCCACCACACAGCTTCACCTACACAGCTCCATCGATGCACCCACCACCCAACTCAACCGATGCACCCACCACACAGCTCCACCGACATGGCTCTATCGATGCACCCACCACACAGCTTCACCTACACAGCTCCACCGAGACACCCACCACACAGCTCCACCGAGGCACCCACCACACAGCTCCACTGATGCACCCACCACACAGCTCCACCGACACAGCTCCACCGATGCACCCACCATACGGCTCCACCGACACAGCTCCACCGATGCACCCATCACCCAACTCCACCTACACAGCTCCACCGATGCACCCACCACACAGCTCCACCGATGCACCCACCACACAGCTCCACCGATGCACCCACCACATAGCTCCACCGATGCAACCACCACACAGCTCCACCGATGCACCCACCACACAGCTCCACTTATGCAACCACCACACAGCTCAACTGATGCAACCACCACACAGCTCCACCCAGGTACCCACCAGACAGCTCCACCCAGGCACCCACCACACAGCTCCACCGAGGCACCCACCACACAGCTCCACTGAAGCACACACCACACAGCTCCACCGAGGCACCCACCACACAGCTCCAAAGATGCACCCACCACACAGCTCCACTGATGCACCCACCACACAGCTCCACCTACACAACTCCACCGATGCACCCACCACACAGCTCCACCTACACAGCTCCACGGATGTACCCATCACACAGCTCCAGCGATGCAGCCACCACACAGCTCCACCGATGCACCCACCACACAGCTCCACCGATACACCCATCACACAGCTCCACCGATGCAGCCACCACACAGCTCCACCGATGCAGCCACCACACAGCTCCACCGATGCAGCCACGACACAGCTCACCCGACACAGCTCCACCGATGCACCCACCACCCAACTCAACCGATGCACCCACCACACAGCTCCACTGACACGGCTTCATCGATGCACCCACCACACAGCTTCACCTACACAGCTCCACCGAGGCACCCATCACACAGCTCCACCGAGGCACCCACCACACAGCTCCAGTGATGCACCCACCACACAGCTCCACTGACACAGCTCCACCGATGCACCACCACACAGCTCCACCGACACAGCTCCACCGATGCACCCACCACCCAACTCCACCTACACAGCTCCACCGATGCACCCACCACAGAGCTCCACCGATGCACCCACCACACAGCTCCATTGATGCACCCACCACACAGCTCCACCGATGCAACCACCACACAGCTCCACCGATGCACCCACCACACAGCTCCACTTATGCAACCACCACACAGCTCAACTGATGCAACCACCACACAGCTCCACCCAGGCACCCACCACACAGCTCCACCCAGGCACCCACCACACAGCTCCACCGAGGCACCCACCACACTGCTCCACCGAGGCACCCACCACACAGCTCCACCGAGGCACCCACCACACAGCTCCACAGATGCACCCACCACACAGCTCCACAGATGCACCCACCACACAGCTCCACAGATGCACCCACCACACAGTTCCACCGATGCACCCACCACACACCTCCACTGATGCACCCACCACACATGCCCCACCACACAGCTCCACAGATGCCCCCACCACACAGTTTCTGATGCACCCATCACACAGCTCCACCGATGCACCCACCACACAGTTCCACCGATGCACGCACCACACAGCTCCACCGATGCACCCGCCATGCAGCTCCACTGATGCACCCACCACACAGCTCCACAGCTCCACCGATGCACCCACCACACAGCTCCACCTACACAGCTCCACCGATGCACCCATCACACAGCTCCACCGATGCACCCACCACACAGCTCCCCCTACACAGCTCCACCGATGCACCCACCACACAGCTCCACCGATGCACCCACCACACAGCTCCGCCGAGGCATCCACCACACAGCTCCGCCGATGCACTCACCACACAGCTTTGCCGAGGAACCCACCACACAGCTCCGCCGAGGCACCCACCACACAGCTCTGCCCAGGCACCCACCACACAGATTCACTGACACAGCTCAACCGATGCACCCACCACACAGCTCCACCGATGCACCCACCACACAGCTCCACCGATGCAGCTACCACACAGCTCCAACTACACAGCTCCTGCGATGCACCCATCACACAGCTCCAGCGATGCAGCAACCTCACAGCTCCACCGACACAGCTCCACCGATGCAGCCACCACACAGTTCCACCGATGCAGCCACCACACATCTCCACCAATGCAGCCACCACACAGCTCCACCGATGCACCCAATACACAGCTCCACTGATGCACCCACCACACAGCTCCACCGATGCACCCACCATACAGCTCCACCAATGCACCCACGACACAGCTCCACCGATGCACCCACCACACAGCTCCACCTACACAGCTCCCCCGATGCACCCACCACACAGCTCCACCGATGCACCCACCACACCTCCACCGTTGCACCCACCACACAGCTCCACCGATGCACCCACCACCCAACTCCACCAACACAGCTCCACCGATGCACCCACCACACAGCTCCACCAATGCACCCACCACACAGCTCCACCGATGCACCCACCACACAGCTGCACCAATGCACCCACCACACAGCTCCACCGATGCACCCACCACATAGCTCCACCTACACATTTCCACCGATGAACCCTTCACACAGCTCCAGCGATGCAGCCACCACACTGCTCCACCGACACACCTCCACTGATGCACCCACCACACAGCTCTACCTACGCAGCTCCACCGATGCACCCACCACACAGCTCCACCGATGCACCCACCACACAGCTCCACCGATGCACCCACCACATAGCTCCACCGATGCACCCACCACACAGCTCCACCGACACAGCTCCACCGATGCAACCACCACACAGCTCCACCAATGCACCCACCACACAGCTACACCGATGCACCCACCACACAGCTCCACCGATGCACCCACCACACAGCTCCATCTACACAGCTCCACCGATGCACCCACCACACAGCTCCACCGATGCACCCACCACACAGCTCCGCCGAGGCATCCACCACACAGCTCCACCGATGCACCCACCACACAGCTCCGCCATGGCACCCACCACACAGCTCCGCTGAGGCACTCACCACACAGCTCCGCCGAGGCACCCACCACACAGCTCCGCTGAGGCACCCACCACACAGCTCTAGCAATGCACCCACCACACAGCTCTACTGATGCACCCACCACACAACTCCACCTACACAGCTCCACCAATGCACCCAACACACAGCTTGACCGATGCACCCACCACACAGCTCCACCTACACAGCTCCAGCGATGCAGCCACCACACACCTCCACCGATGCACCCATCACACAGCTCCACCGATGCAGCCACCACCCAACTCCAACGATGCACCCACCACACAGCTCCACCGATGCACCCACCACACAGCTCCACCCATGCACCCACCACACAGCTCCACCCATGCACCCACCATACAGCTCCACCGATGCACCCACCACACAGCTCCACCGATGCAACCACGATACAGCTCCACCGATGCACCCACCACACAGCTCCACCGATACACCCACCACACAGCTCTACCGATGCACCCACCACACAGCTCCACCTACACAGCTCCACTGATGCACCCACCACACAGCTCCACCTACACAGCTCCACGGATGTACCCATCACACAGCTCCAGCGATGCAGCCACCACACAGCTCCACCGATGCACCCACCACACAGCTCAACCGATGCACCCATCACACAGCTCCACCGATGCAGCCACCACACAGCTCCACAGACACAGCGGCACCGATGCACCCACCACCCAACTCAACCGATGCACCCACCACACAGCTCCACTGACATGGCTCTATCGATGCACCCACCACACAGCTTCACCTACACAGCTCCACCGATGCACCCACCACACAGCTCCACCTACACAGCTCCCCCAATGCACCCACCACACAGCTCCACCGATGCACCCACCACACAGCTCCACCGTTGCACCCACCACACAGCTCCACCGATGCACCCACCACACAGCTCCACCGACACAGCTCCACCGATGCACCCACCACACAGCTCCACCAATGCACCCACCACACAGCTCCACCTACACAGCTCCCCCGATGCACCCACCACACAGCTCCACCGATGCACCCACCACACAGCTCCACCGTTGCACCCACCACACAGCTCCACCGATGCACCCACCACACAGCTCCACCGACACAGCTCCACCGATGCACCCACCACACAGCTCCACCAATGCACCCACCACACAGCTCCACCGATGCACCCACCACACAGCTCCACCAATGCACCCACCACACAGCTCCACCGATGCACCCACCACATAGCTCCACCTACACAGCTCCACCGATGCACCCTTCACACAGCTCCAGCGATGCAGCCACCACACAGCTCCACGGACACACCTCCACCGATGCACCCACCACACAGCTCTACCTACACAGCTCCACCGATGCACCCACCACACAGCTCCACCGATGCACCCACCTCACAGCTCCACCGATGCACCCACCACATAGCTCCACCGATGCACCCACCACACAGCTCCACCGACACAGCTCCACCGATGCACCCACCACACAGCTCCACCAATGCACCCACCACACAGCTACACCGATGCACCCACCACACAGCTCCACCGATGCACCCACCACACAGCTCCACCTACACAGCTCCACCGATGCACCCACCACACAGCTCCACCGATGCACCCACCACACAGCTCCGCCGAGGCATCCACCACACAGCTCCACCGATGCACCAACCACACAGCTCCGCCGTGGCACCCACCACACAGCTCCACTGAGGCACTCACCACACAGCTCCGCCGAGGCACCCACCACACAGCTCCGCCGAGGCACCCACCACACAGCTTTAGCAATGCACCCACCACACAGCTCTACTGATGCACCCACCACACAATTCCACCTACACAGCTCCACCAATGCACCCACCACACAGCTTCACCGATGCACCCACCACACAGCTCCACCTACACAGCTTCAGCGATGCAGCCACCACACACCTCCACCGATGCACCCATCACACAGCTCCACCTATGCAGCCACCACCCAACTCCAACGATGCACCCACCACACAGCTCCACCGATGCACCCACCACACAGCTCCACCCATGCACCCACCACACAGCTCCACCCATGCACCCACCATACAGCTCCACCGATGCACCCACCACACAGCTCCACCGATGCAACCACCATACAGCTCCACCGATGCACCCACCACACAGCTCCACCGATACACCCACCACACAGCTCTACCGATGCACCCACCACACAGCTCCACCTACACAGCTCCACCGATGCACCCACCACACAACTCCACCTACACAGCTCCACGGATGTACCCATCACACAGCTCCAGCGATGCAGCCACCACACAGCTCCACCGATGCACCCACCACACAGCTCCACCGATGCACCCATCACACAGCTCCACCGATGCAGCCACCACACAGCTCCACCGATGCAGCCACCACACAGCTCCACCGATGCAGCCACCACACAGCTCATCCGACACAGCATCACCGATGCACCCACCACCCAACTCAACCGATGCACCCACCACACAGCTCCACCGACATGGCTCCATCGATGCACCCACCACACAGCTTCACCTACACAGCTCCACCGAGGCACCCACCACACAGCTCCACCGAGGCACCCACCACACAGCTCCACTGATGCACCCACCACACAGCTCCACCGACACAGCTCCACCGATGCACCCACCATACGGCTCCACCGACACAGCTCCACCGATGCACCCATCACCCAACTCCACCTACACAGCTCCACCGATGCACCCACCACACAGCTCCACCGATGCACCCACCACACAGCTCCACCGATGCACCCACCACATAGCTCCACCGATGCAACCACCACACAGCTCCACCGATGCACCCACCACACAGCTCCACTTATGCAACCACCACACAGCTCAACTGATGCAACCACCACACAGCTCCACCCAGGCACCCACCAGACAGCTCCACCCAGGCACCCACCACACAGCTCCACCGAGGCACCCACCACACAGCTCCACTGAAGCACACACCACACAGCTCCACCGAGGCACCCACCACACAGCTCCAAAGATGCACCCACCACACAGCTCCACAGATGCACCCACCACACAGCTCCACAGATGCACCCACCACACAGTTCCACCGATGCACCCACCACACACCTCCACCGATGCACTCACCACACATGCCCCCACCACACAGCTCCACAGATGCCCCCACCACACAGTTTCTGATGCCCCCACCACACAGCTCCACAGATGCACCCACCACACAGTTCCACCGATACATGCACCACACAGCTCCACCGATGCACCCACCATGCAGCTCCACCGATGCACCCACCACACAGCTCCACAGCTCCACCGATGCACCTCCACACAGCTCCACCTACACAGCTCCACCGATGCACCCCTCACACAGCTCCACCGATGCACCCACCACACAGCTCCACCTACACAGCTCCACTGATGCACCCACCACACAGCTCCACAGATGCACCCACCACACAGCTCCGCCGATGCACCCACCACACAGCTCTGCCGAGGCACCTACAACACAGCTCCGCCCAGGCACCGACCACACAGCTCCGCCCAGGCACCCACCACACAGATCCACCGTCACAGCTCCACCGATGCACCCACCACACAGCTCCACCAATGCACCCACCACACAGCTTTACCGATGCAGCCACCACACAGCTCCACCTACACAGCTCCAGCGATGCACCCATCACACAGCTCCAGCGATGCAGCCACCTCACAGCTCCACCGACACAGCTCCACCGATGCAGCCACCAACCAGCTCCACCGATGCAGCCACCACACAGCTCCACCAATGCAGCCACCACACAGCTCCACCGATGCACCCACCACACAGCTCCACCGATGCACCCACCACACAGCTCCACCGATGCACCCACCATACAGCTCCACCGATGCACCCACCACACAGCTCCACCGATGCACCCACCACACAGCTCCACCTACACAGCTCCCCCGATGCACCCACCACACAGCTCCACCGATGCACCCACCACACAGCTCCACCGTTGCACCCACCACAAAGCTCCACCGATGCACCCACCACACAGCTTCACCGACACAGCTCCACCGATGCACCCACCACACAGCTCCCCCAATGCACCCACCACACAGCTCCACCGATGCACCCACCACACAGCTCCACCAATGCACCCACCACACAGCTCCACAGATGCACCCACCACATAGCTCCACCTTCACAGCTTCACCGATGCACCCATCACATAGCTCCAGCGATGCAGCCACCACACAGCTCCACCGACACAGCTCCACTGATGCACCCACCACACAGCTCTACCTACACAGCTCCACCGATGCACCCACCACACAGCTCCACCGATGCACCCACCACACAGCTCCACCGATGCACCCACCACACAGCTCCACCGATGCACCCACCACACAGCTCCACCGACACAGCTCCACTGATGCACCCACCACACAGCTCCACCAATGCACCCACCACACAGCTACACCGATGCATCCACCACACAGCTCCACCGATGCACCCACCACACAGCTCCACCGATGCACCCACCACATAGCTCCACCGATACACCCACCACACAGCTCCACCGACACAGCTCCACCGATGCACCCACCACACAGCTCCACCAATGCACCCACCACACAGCTACACCGATGGACCCACCAACCAGCTCCACTGATGCACCCACCACACAGCTCCACCTACACAGCTCCAGCGATGCACCCACCACACAGCTCCACCGATGCACCCACCACACAGCTCCGCCGAGGCATCCACCACACAGCTCCACCGATGCACCCACCACACAGCTCCGCCGAGGCACTCACCACACAGCTCCGCCGAGGCACCCACCACACAGCTCCGCCGAGGCACCCACCACAGAGCTCTAGCAATGCACCCACCACACAGCTCTACTGATGCACCCACCACACAACTCCACCTACACAGCTCCACCAATGCACCCACCACAGAGCTTGACCGATGCACCCACCAAACAGCTCCACCTACACAGCTCCAGCGATGCAGCCACCACACACCTCCACCGATGCACCCATCACACAGTTCCACCGATGCAGCCACCACCCAACTCCAACGATGCACCCACCACACAGCTCCACCGATGCACCCACCACACAGCTCCACCCATGCACCCACCACTCAGCTCCACCCATGCACCCACCATACAGCTCCACCGATGCACCCACCACACAGCTCCACCGATGCAACCACCATACAGCTCCACCGATGCACCCACCACACAGCTCCACTGATACACCCACCACACAGCTCTACCGATGCACCCACCACACAGCTCCACCTACACAGCTCCACCGATGCACCCACCACACAGCTCCACCTACACAGCTCCACGGATGTACCCATCACACAGCTCCAGCGATGCAGCCACCACACAGCTCCACCGATGCACCCACCACACAGCTCCACCGATGCACCCATCACACAGCTCCACTGATGCAGCCACCACACAGCTCCACCACACAGCTCCACCGATGCACCCACCACACAGCTCCACCGACACAGCTCCACCGATGCACCCACCACACAGCTCCACCAATGCACCCACCACACAGCTACACCGATGCATCCACCACACAGCTCCACCGATGCACCCACCACACAGCTCCACCGATGCACCCACCACATAGCTCCACCGATACACCCACCACACAGCTCCACCGACACAGCTCCACCGATGCAACCACCACACAGCTCCACCAATGCACCCACCACACAGCTACACCGATGCACCCACCAACCAGCTCCACCGATGCACCCACCACACAGCTCCACCTACACAGCTCCACCGATGCACCCACCACACAGCTCCACCGATGCACCCACCACACAGCTCTGCCGAGGCATCCACCACACAGCTCCACCGATGCACCCACCACACAGCTCCGCCTTGGCACCCACCACACAGCTCCGCCGAGGCACTCACCACACAGCTCCGCCGAGGCACCCACCACACAGCTCCGCCGAGGCACCCACCACACAGCTCTAGCAATGCACCCACCACACAGCTCTACTGATGCACCCACCACACAACTCCACCTACACAGCTCCACCAATGCACCCACCACACAGCTTGACCGATGCACCCACAACACAGCTCCACCTACACAGCTCCAGCGATGCAGCCACCACACACCTCCACCGATGCACCCATCACACAGTTCCACCGATGCAGCCACCACCCAACTCCAACGATGCACCCACCACACAGCTCCACCCATGCACCCACCACACAGCTCCACCCATGCACCCACCACACAGCTCCACCCATGCACCCACCATACAGTTCCACCGATGCACTCACCACACAGCTCCACCGATGCAACCACCATACAGCTCCACCGATGCACCCACCACACAGCTCCACTGATACACCCACCACACAGCTCTACCGATGCACCCACCACACAGCTCCACCTACACAGCTCCACCGATGCACCCACCACACAGCTCCACCTACACAGCTCCACGGATGTACCCATCACACAGCTCCAGCGATGCAGCCACCACACAGCTCCACCGATGCACCCACCACACAGCTCCACCGATGTACCCATCACACAGCTCCACTGATGCAGCCACCACACAGCTCCACCAACACAGCGTCACCGATGCACCCACCACCCAACTCAACCGATGCACCCACCACACAGCTCCACCGACATGGCTCCATCGATGCACCCACCACACAGCTTCACCTACACAGCTCCACTGATGCACCCACCACACAGCTCCACCTACACAGCTCCCCCGATGCACCCACCACACAGCTCCACCGATGCACCCACCACACAGCTCCACCGTTGCACCCACCACACAGCTCCACCGATGCACCCACCACACAGCTCCACCGACACAGCTCCACCGATGCACCCACCACACAACTCCACCAATGCACCCACCACACAGCTCCACCGATGCACCCACCACACAGCTCCACCAATGCACCCACCACACAGCTCCACCGATGCACCCACCACATAGCTCCACCTACACAGCTCCACCGATGCACCTTTCACACAGCTCCAGCGATGCAGCCACCACACAGCTCCACCGACACACCTCCACCGATGCACCCACCACACAGCTCTACCTACACAGCTCCACCAATGCACCCACCACACAGCTCCACCGATGCACCCACCACACAGCTCCACCGATGCACCCACCACATAGCTCCACCGATGCACCCACCACACAGCTCCACCGACACAGCTCCACCGATGCACCCACCACACAGCTCCACCAATGCACCCACCACACAGCTACACCGATGCACCCACCACACAGCTCCACCGATGCACCCACCACACAGCTCCACCTACACAGCTCCACCGATGCACCCACCACACAGCTCCACCGATGCACCCACCACACAGCTCCGCCGAGGCATCCACCACACAGCTCCACCGATGCACCCACCACACAGCTCCGCTGTGGCACCCACCACACAGCTCCGCCGAGGCACTCCCACACAGCTCCGCCGAGGCACCCACCACACAGCTCCGCCGAGGCACCCACCACACAGCTTTAGCAATGCACCCACCACACAGCTCTACTGATGCACCCACCACACAACTCCACCTACACAGCTCCACCAATGCACCCACCACACAGCTTCACCGATGCACCCACCACACAGCTCCACCTACACAGCTCCAGCGATGCAGCCACCACACACCTCCACCGATGCACCCATCACACAGCTCCACCGATGCAGCCACCACCCAACTCCAACGATGCACCCACTACACAGCTCCACCGATGCACCCACCACACAGCTCCACCCATGCACCCACCACACAGCTCCACCCATGCACCCACCATACAGCTCCACCGATGCACCCACCACACAGCTCCACCGATGCAACCACCATACAGCTCCACCGATGCACCCACCACACAGCTCCACCTACACAGCTCCACCGATGCACCCACCACACAGCTCCACCTACACAGCTCCACGGATGTACCCATCACACAGCTCCAGCGATGCAGCCACCACACAGCTCCACCGATGCACCCACCACACAGCTCCACCGATGCACCCATCACACAGCTCCACCGATGCAGCCACCACACAGCTCCACCGATGCAGCCACCACACAGCTCCACCGATGCAGCCACCACACAGCTCATCCGACACAGCGTCACCGATGCACCCACCACCCAACTCAACCGAGGCACCCACCGCACAGCTCCACCGACATGGCTCCATCGATGCACCCACCACACAGCTTCACCTACACAGCTCCACCGAGGCACCCACCACACAGCTCCACCGAGGCACCCACCACACAGCTCCACTGATGCACCCACCACACAGCTCCACTGACACAGCTCCACTGTTGCACCCACCATACAGCTCCACCGACACAGCTCCACCGATGCACCCATCACCCAACTCCACCTACACAGCTCCACCGATGCACCCACCACACAGCTCCACCGATGCACCCACCACACAGCTCCACCGATGCACCCACCACATAGCTCCACCGATGCAACCACCACACAGCTCCACCGATGCACCAACCACACAGCTCCACTTATGCAACCACCACACAGCTCAACTGATGCAACCACCACACAGCTCCACCCAGGCACCCACCACACAGCTCCACCCAGGCACCCACCACTTAGCTCCACCGAGGCACCCACCACACAGCTCCACTGAAGCACACACCACACAGCTCCACCGAGGCACCCACCACACAGCTCCACAGATGCACCCACCACACAGCTCCACAGATGCACCCACCACACAGCTCCACAGATGCACCCACCACACAGTTCCACCGATGCACCCACCACACACCTCCACCGATGCACTCACCACACATGCCCCCACCACACAGCTCCACAGATGCCCCCACCACACAGTTTCTGATGCCCCACCACACAGCTCCACAGATGCACCCACCACACAGTTCCACCGATGCATGCATCACACAGCTCCACCGATGCACCCACCACACAGCTCCACAGCTCCACTGATGCACCTACCACACAGCTCCACCTACACAGCTCCACCGATGCACCCTCACACAGCTCCACCGATGCACCCACCACACAGCTCCACCTACACAGCTCCACCGATGCACCCACCACACAGCTCCACCGATGCACCCACCACACAGCTCCGCCGAGGCATCACCCACACAGCTCCGCCGATGCACCCACCACACAGCTCTGCTGAGGCACCCACAGCACAGCTCCGCCCAGGCACCCACCACACAGCTCCGCCCAGGCACCCACCACACAGATCCACCGACACAGCTCCACCGATGCACCCACCACACAGCTCCACCAATGCACCCACCACACAGCTTTACCGATGCAGCCACCACACAGCTCCACCTACACAGCTCCAGCGATGCACCCATCACACAGCTCCAGCGATGCAGCCACCTCACACCTCACACCTCCACCGACACAGCTCCACCGATGCAGCCACCAAACAGCTCCACCGATGCAGCCACCACACAGCTCCACCAATGCAGCCACCACACAGCTCCACCGATGCACCCACCACACAGCTCCACCGATGCACCCACCACACAGCTCTACCGATGCACCCACCATACAGCTCCACCGATGCACCCACCACACAGCTCCACCGATGCACCCACCACACAGCTCCACCTACACAGCTCCCCCGATGCACCCACCACACAGCTCCACCGATGCACCCACCACACAGCTCCACCGTTGCACCCACCACAAAGCTCCATCGATGCACCCACCACACAGCTCCACCGACACAGCTCCACCGATGCACCCACCACACAGCTCCCCCAATGCACCCACCACACAGCTCCACCGATGCAGCCACCACACAGCTCCACCAATGCACCCACCACACAGCTCCACCGATGCACCCACCACATAGCTCCACCTTCACAGCTTCACCGATGCACCCATCACACAGCACCAGCGATGCAGCCACCACACAGCTCCACCGACACAGCTCCACCGATGCACCCACCACACAGCTCTACCTACACAGCTCCACCGATGCACCCACCACACAGCTCCACCGATGCACCCACCACACAGCTCCACCGATGCACCCACCACACAGCTCCACCGATGCACCCACCACACAGCTCCACCTACACAGCTCCACCGATGCACCCACCACACAGCTCTACCGATGCACCCACCACACAGCTCCACCTACACAGCTCCACCAATGCACCCACCACACAGCTTCACCGATGCACCCACCACACAGCTCCACCTACACAGCTCCAGCGATGCACCCATCACACAGCTCCAGCGATGCAGCCACCACACAGCTCCACTGATGCACCCACCACACAGCTGCACCGATGCACCCATCACACAGCTCCACCGATGCAGCCACCACACATCTCCACCGATGCAGCCACCACACAGCTCATCCGACACAGCTCCACCGATGCACCCACCACACAGCTCCACCTACACAGCTCCAGTGATGCACCCATCACACAGCTCCAGCAATGCAGCCACTACACAGCTCCACTGATGCACCCACCACACAGCTCCACCGATGCACCCATCACACAGCTCCACCAATGCAGCCACCACACAGCTCCACCGATGCAGCCACCACACAGCTCCACCGATGTAGCTACCACACAGCTCATCCGACACAGCTCCACCGATGCACCCACCATCCAACTCCACCGATGCACCCACCACACAGCTCCACCGACATGGCTCCATCGATGCACCCACCACACAGCTTCACCTACACAGCTCCACCGAGGCACCCACCACACAGCTCCACCGAGGCACCCACCACACAGCTCCACTGATGCACCCACCACACAGCTCCACCGACACAGCTCCACCGATGCACCCACCACACAGCTCCACCGACACAGCTCCACCAATGCACCCACCACCCAACTCCACCTACACAGCTCCACCGATGCACCCACCACACAGCTCCACCGATGCACCCACCACACAGCTCCACTGATGCACCCACCACACAGCTCCACCGATGCAACCACCACACAGCTCCACCGATGCACCCACCACACAGCTCCACTGATGCAACCACCACACAGCTCCAATGATGCAACCACCACACAGCTCCACCGAGGCACCCACCACACAGCTCCACCGAGGCACCCACCACACAGCTCCACCGAGGCACCCACCACACAGCTCCACTGAGGCACCCACCACACAGCTCCACCGAGGCACCCACCACAAAGCTCGCCAGATGCACCCACCACACAGCTCTACAGATGCACCCACCACACAGCTCCACAGATGCACCCACCACACAGCTCCACAGATGCACCCACCACACAGCTCTACCGATGCACCCACCACACAGCCCCACCGATGCACCCACCACACAGCTCCACCGATGCACCCACCACACACCTCCACCGATGCACCCACCACACATGCCCCCACCACACATCTCCACAGATGCCCCCACCACACAGCTCCACCAATGCCCCCACCACACAGCTCCACCGATGCACTCACCACACAGTTCCGCCGATGCACCCACCACACAGCTCCACACAGCTCCACCTAGGCACTCACCACACAGTTCCGCCGATGCACCCACCACACAGCTCCACCGATGCACCCACCATACAGCTCCACCGATGCACCCACCACACAGCTCCACCGATGCACCCACCACACAGCTCCACCTACACAGCTCCACCGATGCACCCACCACACAGCTCCACCGATGCACCCACCACACAGCTCCACCGATGCACCCACCACACAGCTCCGCCGAAGCATCCACCACACAGCTCCACTGATGCACCCACCACACAGCTCCACCTACACAGCTCCACCGATGCACCCACCACACAGCTCCACCGATGCACCCACCACACAGCTCCGCCGAGGCACCCACCACACAGCTCCGCCGAGGCACCCACCACACAGCTCGGCCCAGGCACCCACCACACAGCTCCACTGACACAGCTCCACCAATTCACCCACCACACAGCCCCACCGATGCACCCACCACACAGCTCCACCGATGCACCCACCACACAGCTCCACCGATGCAGCCACCACACAGCTCCACCTACACAGCTCCAGCAATGCACCCATCACACTGCTCCAGCGATGCAGCCACCTCACAGCTTCACCGACACAGCTCCAGCGATGCAGCCACCACACAGCTCCACCGATGCAGCCACCAGACAGCTCCACCGATGCAGCCACCACACAGCTCCACCGATGCACCCACCACACAGCTCCACGGATGCACCCACCATACAGCTCCACGGATGCACCCACCATACAGCTCCAATGATGCAACCACCACACAGCTCCACCGAGGCACCCACCACACAGCTCCACCGAGGCACCCACCACACAGCTCCACCGAGGCACCCACCACACAGCTCCACCGAGGCACCCACCACACAGCTCCACCGAGGCACCCACCACAAAGCTCGCCAGATGCACCCACCACACAGCTCTACAGATGCACCCACCACACAGCTCCACAGATGCACCCACCACACAGCTCCACAGATGCACCCACCACACAGCTCTACCGATGCACCCACCACACAGCCCCACCGATGCACCCACCACACAGCTCCACCGATGCACCCACCACACACCTCCACCGATGCACCCACCACACATGCCCCCACCACACATCTCCACAGATGCCCCCACCACACAGCTCCACCAATGCCCCCACCACACAGCTCCACCGATGCACTCACCACACAGTTCCGCCGATGCACCCACCACACAGCTCCACACAGCTCCACCTAGGCACTCACCACACAGTTCCGCCGATGCACCCACCACACAGCTCCACCGATGCACCCACCATACAGCTCCACCGATGCACCCACCACACAGCTCCACCGATGCACCCACCACACAGCTCCACCTACACAGCTCCACCGATGCACCCACCACACAGCTCCACCGATGCACCCACCACACAGCTCCACCTACACAGCTCCACCGATGCATCCACCACACAGCTCCACCGATGCACCCACCACACAGCTCCACCGATGCACCCACCACACAGCTCCGCCGAAGCATCCACCACACAGCTCCACTGATGCACCCACCACACAGCTCCACCTACACAGCTCCACCGATGCACCCACCACACAGCTCCACCGATGCACCCACCACACAGCTCCGCCGAGGCACCCACCACACAGCTCCGCCGAGGCACCCACCACACAGCTCGGCCCAGGCACCCACCACACAGCTCCACTGACACAGCTCCACCAATTCACCCACCACACAGCCCCACCGATGCACCCACCACACAGCTCCACCGATGCACCCACCACACAGCTCCACCGATGCAGCCACCACACAGCTCCACCTACACAGCTCCAGCAATGCACCCATCACACTGCTCCAGCGATGCAGCCACCTCACAGCTTCACCGACACAGCTCCAGCGATGCAGCCACCACACAGCTCCACCGATGCAGCCACCAGACAGCTCCACCGATGCAGCCACCACACAGCTCCACCGATGCACCCACCACACAGCTCCACGGATGCACCCACCATACAGCTCCACGGATGCACCCACCATACAGCTCCACTGATGCACCCACCACACAGCTCCACCGATGCACCCACCACACAGCTCCACCAACACAGCTCCACCGATGCACCCACCACACAGCTCCACCGATGCACCCACCACAAAGCTCCACCGACACAGCTCCACCGATGCACCCACCACACAGCTCCAGCGATGCAGCCACCTCACAGCCCCACCGACACAGCTCCAGCGATGCAGCCACCACACAGCTCGACCGATGCAGCCACCACACAGCTCCACCGATGCAGCCACCACACAGCTCCACCAATGCAACCACCACACAGCTCCACCGATGCACCCACCACACAGCTCCAGCGATGCACCCACCACACAGCTCCACCGATGCACCCACCACACAGCTCCACCGATGCACCCACCACACAGCTCCACCTACACAGCTCAAACGATGCACCCACCACACAGCTCCACCGATGCACCCACCACACAGCTCCACCGATGCACCCACCACACAGCTCCACCGAGGCACCCACCACACAGCTCCACCGACACAGCTCCACCGATGCACCCACCACACAGCTCCACCGATGCACCCACCACACAGTTCCACCGATGCACCCACCACACAGCTCCACCAATGCACCCACCACACAGCTCCACCGATGCACCCACCACACAGCTCCACCTATACAGCTCCACCAATGCACCCACCACACAGCTCCACCGATGCACCCACCACACAGCTCTGCCGAGGCATCCACCACACAGCTCCACCGATGCACCCACCACACAGCTCCGCCGAGGCACCCACCACACAGCTCTGCCTAGGCACCCACCACACATCTCCGCTGAGGCACCCACCACACAGCTCCACCGAGGCACCCACCACCCAGCTCCACTGACACAGCTCCACCGATGCACCCACCACACAGCTCCACCTATGCACCCACCACACAGATCCACCGATGCACCCACCACACAGCTCCTCCTACACAGCTTCAGCGATGCACCCATCACACAGCTTCAGCGATGCAGCCACCACACAGCTCCACCGATGCAGCCACCACAGAGCTCCACCGATGCAGCCACCACACAGCTCCGCCGATGCACCCACCACACAGCTCCACCGATGCACCCACCACACAGCTCCGCTGAGGCATCCACCACGCAGCTCCACCGATGCACCCACCACACAGCTCCACCGAGGCACCCACCACACAGCTCCGCCGAGGCATCCACCACACAGCTCCGCCGAGGCACCCACCACACAGCTTCGCCGAGGCACCCACCACACAGCTCCACCGATGCACCCACCACACAGCTCCACCGATGCACCCACCACACAGCTCCGCCGAAGCATCCACCACACAGCTCCACTGATGCACCCACCACACAGCTCCACCTACACAGCTCCACCGATGCACCCACCACACAGCTCCACCGATGCACCCACCACACAGCTCCGCCGAGGCACCCACCACACAGCTCCGCCGAGGCACCCACCACACAGCTCGGCCCAGGCACCCACCACACAGCTCCACTGACACAGCTCCACCAATTCACCCACCACACAGCCCCACCGATGCACCCACCACACAGCTCCACCGATGCACCCACCACACAGCTCCACCGATGCAGCCACCACACAGCTCCACCTACACAGCTCCAGCAATGCACCCATCACACTGCTCCAGCGATGCAGCCACCTCACAGCTTCACCGACACAGCTCCAGCGATGCAGCCACCACACAGCTCCACCGATGCAGCCACCAGACAGCTCCACCGATGCAGCCACCACACAGCTCCACCGATGCACCCACCACACAGCTCCACGGATGCACCCACCATACAGTTCCACGGATGCACCCACCATACAGCTCCACTGATGCACCCACCACACAGCTCCACCGATGCACCCACCACACAGCTCCACCAACACAGCTCCACCGATGCACCCACCACACAGCTCCACCGATGCACCCACCACAAAGCTCCACCGACACAGCTCCACCGATGCACCCACCACACAGCTCCAGCGATGCAGCCACCTCACAGCCCCACCGACACAGCTCCAGCGATGCAGCCACCACACAGCTCGACCGATGCAGCCACCACAAAGCTCCACCGATGCAGCCACCACACAGCTCCACCAATGCAACCACCACACAGCTCCACCGATGCACCCACCACACAGCTCCAGCGATGCACCCACCACACAGCTCCACCGATGCACCCACCACACAGCTCCACCGATGCACCCACCACACAGCTCCACCTACACAGCTCAAACGATGCACCCACCACACAGCTCCACCGATGCACCCACCACACAGCTCCACCGATGCACCCACCACACAGCTCCACCGAGGCACCCACCACACAGCTCCACCGACACAGCTCCACCGATGCACCCACCACACAGCTCCACCGATGCACCCACCACACAGTTCCACCGATGCACCCACCACACAGCTCCACCAATGCACCCACCACACAGCTCCACCGATGCACCCACCACACAGCTCCACCTATACAGCTCCACCAATGCACCCACCACACAGCTCCACCGATGCACCCACCACACAGCTCTGCCGAGGCATCCACCACACAGCTCCACCGATGCACCCACCACACAGCTCCGCCGAGGCACCCACCACACAGCTCTGCCTAGGCACCCACCACACATCTCCACTGAGGCACCCACCACACAGCTCCACCGAGGCACCCACCACCCAGCTCCACTGACACAGCTCCACCGATGCACCCACCACACAGCTCCACCTATGCACCCACCACACAGATCCACCGATGCACCCACCACACAGCTCCTCCTACACAGCTTCAGCGATGCACCCATCACACAGCTTCAGCGATGCAGCCACCACACAGCTCCACCGATGCAGCCACCACAGAGCTCCACCGATGCAGCCACCACACAGCTCCGCCGATGCACCCACCACACAGCTCCACCGATGCACCCACCACACAGCTCCGCTGAGGCATCCACCGCGCAGCTCCACCGATGCACCCACCACACAGCTCCACCGAGGCACCCACCACACAGCTCCGCCAAGGCATCCACCACACAGCTCCGCCGAGGCACCCACCACACAGCTTCGCCGAGGCACCCACCACACAGCTTCACCGAGGCACCCACTACACAGCTCCGCCGAGGCACCCACCACACAGCTCCACCGATGCACCGACCACACAGCTCCACCGATGCACCCACCACACAGCTCAACCGATGCACCCACCACACAGCTCCACCTATGCACCCACCACACAGCTCCTCCGACACAGCTCCAGTGATGCACCCATCACACAGCTCCAGCGATGCAGCCACCACACAGCTCCACCGATGCACCCACCACACAGCTCCACCGATGCACCCACCACACAGCTCCGCCGAAGCATCCACCACACAGCTCCACTGATGCACCCACCACACAGCTCCACCTACACAGCTCCACCGATGCACCCACCACACAGCTCCACGGATGCACCCACCACACAGCTCCGCCGAGGCACCCACCACACAGCTCCGCCGAGGCACCCACCACACAGCTCGGCCCAGGCACCCACCACACAGCTCCACTGACACAGCTCCACCAATTCACCCACCACACAGCCCCACCGATGCACCCACCACACAGCTCCACCGATGCACCCACCACACAGCTCCACCGATGCAGCCAGCACACAGCTCCACCTACACAGCTCCAGCAATGCACCCATCACACTGCTCCAGCGATGCAGCCACCTCACAGCTTCACCGACACAGCTCCAGCGATGCAGCCACCACACAGCTCCACCGATGCAGCCACCAGACAGCTCCACCGATGCAGCCACCACACAGCTCCACCGATGCACCCACCACACAGCTCCACGGATGCACCCACCATACAGCTCCACGGATGCACCCACCATACAGCTCCACTGATGCACCCACCACACAGCTCCACCGATGCACCCACCACACAGCTCCACCAACACAGCTCCACCGATGCACCCACCACACAGCTCCACCGATGCACCCACCACAAAGCTCCACCGACACAGCTCCACCGATGCACCCACCACACAGCTCCAGCGATGCAGCCACCTCACAGCCCCACCGACACAGCTCCAGCGATGCAGCCACCACACAGCTCGACCGATGCAGCCACCACACAGCTCCACCGATGCAGCCACCACACAGCTCCACCAATGCAACCACCACACAGCTCCACCGATGCACCCACCACACAGCTCCAGCGATGCACCCACCACACAGCTCCACCGATGCACCCACCACACAGCTCCACCGATGCACCCACCACACAGCTCCACCTACACAGCTCAAACGATGCACCCACCACACAGCTCCACCGATGCACCCACCACACAGCTCCACCGATGCACCCACCACACAGCTCCACCGAGGCACCCACCACACAGCTCCACCGACACAGCTCCACCGATGCACCCACCACACAGCTCCACCGATGCACCCACCACACAGTTCCACCGATGCATCCACCACACAGCTCCACCAATGCACCCACCACACAGCTCCACCGATGCACCCACCACACAGCTCCACCTATACAGCTCCACCAATGCACCCACCACACAGCTCCACCGATGCACCCACCACACAGCTCTGCCGAGGCATCCACCACACAGCTCCACCGATGCACCCACCACACAGCTCCGCCGAGGCACCCACCACACAGCTCTGCCTAGGCACCCACCACACATCTCCGCTGAGGCACCCACCACACAGCTCCACCGAGGCACCCACCACCCAGCTCCACTGACACAGCTCCACCGATGCACCCACCACACAGCTCCACCTATGCACCCACCACACAGATCCACCGATGCACCCACCACACAGCTCCTCCTACACAGCTTCAGCGATGCACCCATCACACAGCTTCAGCGATGCAGCCACCACACAGCTCCACCGATGCAGCCACCACAGAGCTCCACCGATGCAGCCACCACACAGCTCCGCCGATGCACCCACCACACAGCTCCACCGATGCACCCACCACACAGCTCCGCTGAGGCATCCACCACGCAGCTCCACCGATGCACCCACCACACAGCTCCACCGAGGCACCCACCACACAGCTCCGCCGAGGCATCCACCACACAGCTCCGCCGAGGCACCCACCACACAGCTTTGCCGAGGCACCCACCACACAGCTTCACCGAGGCACCCACTACACAGCTCCGCCGAGGCACCCACCACACAGCTCCACCGATGCACCGACCACACAGCTCCACCGATGCACCCACCACACAGCTCAACCGATGCACCCACCACACAGCTCCACCTATGCACCCACCACACAGCTCCTCCGACACAGCTCCAGCGATGCACCCATCACACAGCTCCAGCGATGCAGCCACCACACAGCTCCACCGACACAACTCCACCAATGTACCCACCACACAGCTCCACTGATGCAGCCACCACACAGCTCCACCGATGCACCCACCACCCAACTCGACCGATGCACCCACCACACAGCTCCACCGACACAGCTCCACCGATGCACCCACCACACAGCTCCACCTACACAGCTTCCCCGATGCACCCACCACACAGCTCCACTGATGCACCCACCACACAGCTCCACCGAACAGCTCCACCGATGTACCCACCACACAGTTCCACCTACACAGCTCCAGCGATGCACCCATCACACAGCTCCAGCGATGCAGCCACCACACAGCTCCATCGACACAGCTCCACCGATGCACCCACCACACAGCTCCACCGATGCACCCACCACACAGCTCCACCAATGCACCCACCACACAGCTCCACAGATGCACCCACCACATAGCTCCACCTTCACAGCTTCACCGATGCACCCATCACATAGCTCCAGCGATGCAGCCACCACACAGCTCCACCGACACAGCTCCACTGATGCACCCACCACACAGCTCTACCTACACAGCTCCACCGATGCACCCACCACACAGCTCCACCGATGCACCCACCACACAGCTCCACCGATGCACCCACCACACAGCTCCACCGATGCACCCACCACACAGCTCCACCGACACAGCTCCACTGATGCACCCACCACACAGCTCCACCAATGCACCCACCACACAGCTACACCGATGCATCCACCACACAGCTCCACCGATGCACCCACCACACAGCTCCACCGATGCACCCACCACATAGCTCCACCGATACACCCACCACACAGCTCCACCGACACAGCTCCACCGATGCACCCACCACACAGCTCCACCAATGCACCCACCACACAGCTACACCGATGCACCCACCAACCAGCTCCACTGATGCACCCACCACACAGCTCCACCTACACAGCTCCACCGATGCACCCACCACACAGCTCCACCGATGCACCCACCACACAGCTCTGCCGAGGCATCCACCACACAGCTCCACCGATGCACCCACCACACAGCTCCGCCGTGGCACCCACCACACAGCTCCGCCGAGGCACTCACCACACAGCTCCGCCGAGGCACCCACCACACAGCTCCGCCGAGGCACCCACCACACAGCTCCGCCGAGGCACCCACCACACAGCTCTAGCAATGCACCCACCACACAGCTCTACTGATGCACCCACCACACAACTCCACCTACACAGCTCCACCAATGCACCCACCACACAGCTTGACCGATGCACCCACCAAACAGCTCCACCTACACAGCTCCAGCGATGCAGCCACCACACACCTCCACCTATGCACCCATCACACAGTTCCACCGATGCAGCCACCACCCAACTCCAATGATGCACCCACCACACAGCTCCACCGATGCACCCACCACACAGCTCCACCCATGCACCCACCACACAGCTCCACCCATGCACCCACCATACAGCTCCACCGATGCACCCACCACACAGCTCCACCGATGCAACCACCATACAGCTCCACCGATGCACCCACCACACAGCTCCACTGATACACCCACCACACAGCTCTACCGATGCACCCACCACACAGCTCCACCTACACAGCTCCACCGATGCACCCACCACACAGATCCACCTACACAGCTCCACGGATGTACCCATCACACAGCTCCAGCGATGCAGCCACCACACAGCTCCACCGATGCACCCACCACACAGCTCCACCGATGCACCCATCACACAGCTCCACTGATGCAGCCACCACACAGCTCCACCACACAGCTCCACCGATGCACCCACCACACAGCTCCACCGACACAGCTCCACCGATGCACCCACCAGACAGCTCCACCAATGCACCCACCACACAGCTACACCGATGCATCCACCACACAGCTCCACCGATGCACCCACCACACAGCTCCACCGATGCACCCACCACATAGCTCCACCGATACACCCACCACACAGCTCCACCGACACAGCTCCACCGATGCACCCACCACACAGCTCCACCAATGCACCCACCACACAGCTACACCGATGCACCCACCAACCAGCTCCACCGATGCACCCACCACACAGCTCCACCTACACAGCTCCACCGATGCACCCACCACACAGCTCCACCGATGCACCCACCACACAGCTCCGCCGAGGCATCCACCACACAGCTCCACCGATGCACCCACCACACAGCTCCGCCGTGGCACCCACCACACAGCTCCGCCGAGGCACTCACCACACAGCTCCGCCGAGGCACCCACCACACAGCTCCGCCGAGGCACCCACCACACAGCTCTAGCAATGCACCCACCACACAGCTCTACTGATGCACCCACCACACAACTCTACCTACACAGCTCCACCAATGCACCCACCACACAGCTTGACCGATGCACCCACCACACAGCTCCACCTACACAGCTCCAGCGATGCAGCCACCACACACCTCCACCGATGCACCCATCACACAGTTCCACCGATGCAGCCACCACCCAACTCCAACGATGCACCCACCACACAGCTCCACCGATGCACCCACCAACAGCTCCACCCATGCACCCACCACACAGCTCCACCCATGCACCCACCATACAGCTCCACCGATGCACCCACCACACAGCTCCACCGATGCAACCACCATACAGCTCCACCGATGCACCCACCACACAGCTCCACTGATACACCCACCTCACAGCTCTACCGATGCACCCACCACACAGCTCCACCTACACAGCTCCACCGATGCACCCACCACACAGCTCCACCTACACAGCTCCATGGATGTACCCATCACACAGCTCCAGCGATGCAGCCACCACACAGCTCCACCCATGCACCCACCACACAGCTCCACCGATGTACCCATCACACAGCTCCACTGATGCAGCCACCACACAGCTCCACCAACACAGCGTCACCGATGCACCCACCACCCAACTCAACCGATGCACCCACCACACAGCTCCACCGACATGGCTCCATCGATGCACCCACCACACAGCTTCACCTACACAGCTCCACCGATGCACCCACCACACAGCTCCACCTACACAGCTCCCCCGATGCACCCACCACACAGCTCCACCGATGCACCCACCACACAGCTCCACCGTTGCACCCACCACACAGCTCCACCGATGCACCCACCACACAGCTCCACCGACACAGCTCCACCGATGCACCCACAACACAACTCCACCAATGCACCCACCACACAGCTCCACCGATGCACCCACCACACAGCTCCACCAATGCACCCACCACACAGCTCCACCGATGCACCCACCACATAGCTCCACCTACACAGCTCCACCGATGCACCTTTCACACAGCTCCAGCGATGCAGCCACCACACAGCTCCACCGACACACCTCCACCGATGCACCCACCACACAGCTCTACCTACACAGCTCCACCAATGCACCCACCACACAGCTCCACCGATGCACCCACCACACAGCTCCACCGATGCACCCACCACATAGCTCCACCGATGCACCCACCACACAGCTCCACCGACACAGCTCCACCGATGCACCCACCACACAGCTCCACCAATGCACCCACCACATAGCTACACCGATGCACCCACCACACAGCTCCACCGATGCACCCACCACACAGCTCCACCTACACAGCTCCACCGATGCACCCACCACACAGCTCCACCGATGCACCCACCACACAGCTCCGCCGAGGCATCCACCACACAGCTCCACCGATGCACCCACCACACAGCTCCGCTGTGGCACCCACCACACAGCTCCACCGAGGCACTCACCACACAGCTCCGCCGAGGCACCCACCACACAGCTCCGCCGAGGCACCCACCACACAGCTTTAGCAATGCACCCACCACACAGCTCTACTGATGCACCCACCACACAACTCCACCTACACAGCTCCACCAATGCACCCACCACACAGCTTCACCGATGCACCCACCACACAGCTCCACCTACACAGCTCCAGCGATGCAGCCATCACACACCTCCACCGATGCACCCATCACACAGCTCCACCGATGCAGCCACCACCCAACTCCAACGATGCACCCACTACACAGCTCCACCGATGCTTCCACCACACAGCTCCACCCATGCACCCACCACACAGCTCCACCCATGCACCCACCATACAGCTCCACCGATGCACCCACCACACAGCTCCACCGATGCAACCACCATACAGCTCCACCGATGCACCCACCACACAGCTCCACCTACACAGCTCCACCGATGCACCCACCACACAGCTCCACCTACACAGCTCCACGGATGTACCCATCACACAGCTCCAGCGATGCAGCCACCACACAGCTCCACCGATGCACCCACCACACAGCTCCACCAATGCAGCCATCACACAGCTCCACCGATGCAGCCACCACACAGCTCCACCGATGCAGCCACCACACAGCTCCACCGATGCAGCCACCACACAGCTCATCCGACACAGCGTCACCGATGCACCCACCACCCAACTCAACCGATGCACCCACCACACAGCTCCACCGACATGGCTCCATCGATGCACCCACCACACAGCTTCACCTACACAGCTCCACCGAGGCACCCACCACACAGCTCCACCGAGGCACCCACCACACAGCTCCACTGATGCACCCACCACACAGCTCCACTGACACAGCTCCACTGTTGCACCCACCATACAGCTCCACCGACACAGCTCCACCGATGCACCCATCACCCAACTCCACCTACACAGCTCCACCGATGCACCCACCACACAGCTCCACCGATGCACCCACCACACAGCTCCACCGATGCACCCACCACATAGCTCCACCGATGCAACCACCACACAGCTCCACCGATGCACCCACCACACAGCTCCACTTATGCAACCACCACACAGCTCAACTGATGCAACCACCACACAGCTCCACCCAGGCACCCACCACACAGCTCCACCCAGGCACCCACCACTTAGCTCCACCGAGGCACCCACCACACAGCTCCACTGAAGCACATACCACACAGCTCCACCGAGGCACCCACCACACAGCTCCACAGATGCACCCACCACACAGCTCCACAGATGCACCCACCACACAGCTCCACAGATGCACCCACCACACAGTTCCACCGATGCACCCACCACACACCTCCACCGATGCACTCACCCCACATGCCCCCACCACACAGCTCCACAGATGCCCCCACTACACAGTTTCTGATGCCCCACCACACAGCTCCACAGATGCACCCACCACACAGTTCCACCGATGCATGCACCACACAGCTCCACCGATGCACCCACCATGCAGCTCCACCGATGCACCCACCACACAGCTCCACAGCTCCACTGATGCACCTACCACACAGCTCCACCTACACAGCTCCACCGATGCACCCTCACACAGCTCCACCGATGCACCCACCACACAGCTCCACCTACACAGCTCCACCGATGCACCCACCACACAGCTCCACCGATGCACCCACCACACAGCTCCGCCGAGGCATCCACCACACAGCTCCGCCGATGCACCCACCACACAGCTCTGCTGAGGCACCCACAACACAGCTCCGCCCAGGCACCCACCACACAGCTCCGCCCAGGCACCCACCACACAGATCCACCGACACAGCTTTACCGATGCAGCCACCACACAGCTCCACCAACACAGCTCCAGCGATGCACCCATCACACAGCTCCAGCGATGCAGCCACCTCACACCTCCACCGACACAGCTCCACCGATGCAGCCACCAAACAGCTCCACCGATGCAGCTACCACACAGCTCCACCAATGCAGCCACCACACAGCTCCACCGATGCACCCACCACACAGCTCCACCGATGCACCCACCACACAGCTCCACCGATGCACCCACCATACAGCTCCACCGATGCACCCACCACACAGCTCCACAGATGCACCCACCACACAGCTCCACCTACACAACTCCCCCGATGCACCCACCACACAGCTCCACCGATGCACCCACCACACAGCTCCACCGTTGCACCCACCACAAAGCTCCATCGATGCACCCATCACACAGCTCCACCGACACAGCTCCACCGATGCACCCACCACACAGCTCCCCCAATTCACCCACCACACAGCTCCACCGATGCACCCACCACACAGCTCCACCAATGCACCCACCACACAGCTCCACCGATGCACCCACCACATAGCTCCACCTTCACAGCTTCACCGATGCACCCATCACACAGCTCCAGCGATGCAGCCACCACACAGCTCCACCAACACAGCTCCACCGATGCACCCACCACACAGCTCCACCTACACAGCTCCACCGATGCACCCACCACACAGCTCTACCGATGCACCCACCACACAGCTCCACCTACACAGCTCCACCAATGCACCCACCACACAGCTTCACCGATGCACCCACCACACAGCTCCACCTACACAGCTCCAGCGATGCACCCATCACACAGCTCCAGTGATGCAGCCACCACACAGCTCCACTGATGCACCCACCACACAGCTGCACCGATGCACCCATCACATAGCTCCACAGATGCAGCCACCACACATCTCCACTGATGCAGCCACCACACAGCTCATCCGACACAGCTCCACCGATGCACCCACCACACAGCTCCACCTACACAGCTCCAGCGATGCACCCATCACACAGCTCCAGCAATGCAGCCACTACACAGCTCCACTGATGCACCCACCACACAGCTCCACCGATGCACCCATCACACAGCTCCACCAATGCAGCCACCACACAGCTCCACCGATGCAGCCACCACACAGCTCCACCGATGTAGCTACCACACAGCTCATCCGACACAGCTCCACTGATGCACCCACCATCCAACTCCACCGATGCACCCACCACACAGCTCCACCGACACGGCTCCATCGATGCACCCACCACACAGCTTCACCTACACAGCTCCACCGAGGCACCCACCACACAGCTCCACCGAGGCACCCACCACACAGCTCCACTGATGCACCCACCACACAGCTCCACCGACACAGCTCCACCGATGCACCCACCACACAGCTCCACCGACACAGCTCCACCGATGCACCCACCACCCAACTCCACCTACACAGCTCCACCGATGCACCCACCACACAGCTCCACCGATGCACCCACCACACAGCTCCACCGATGCACCCACCACACAGCTCCACCGATGCAACCACCACACAGCTCCACCGATGCACCCACCACACAGCTCCACTGATGCAACCACCACACAGCTCCAATGATGCAACCACCACACAGCTCCACCGAGGCACCCACCACACAGCTCCACCGAGGCACCCACCACACAGCTCCACCGAGGCACCCACCACACAGCTCCACCGAGGCACCCACCACACAGCTCCACCGAGGCACCCACCACAAAGCTCGCCAGATGCACCCACCACACAGCTCTACAGATGCACCCACCACACAGCTCCACAGATGCACCCACCACACAGCTCCACAGATGCACCCACCACACAGCTCTACCGATGCACCCACCACACAGCCCCACCGATGCACCCACCACACAGCTCCACCGATGCACCCACCACACACCTCCACCGATGCACCCACCACACATGCCCCCACCACACTTCTCCACAGATGCCCCCACCACACAGCTCCACCGATGCCCCCACCACACAGCTCCACCGATGCACTCACCACACAGTTCCACCGATGCACCCACCACACAGCTCCACACAGCTCCACCTATGCACTCACCACACAGTTCCGCCGATGCACCCACCACACAGCTCCACCGATGCACCCACCATACAGCTCCACCGATGCACCCACCACACAGCTCCACCGATGCACCCACCACACAGCTCAACCTACACAGCTCCACCGATGCACCCACCACACAGCTCCACCGATGCACCCACCACACAGCTCCACCTACACAGCTCCACCGATGCATCCACCACACAGCTCCACCGATGCACCCACCACACAGCTCCACTGATGCACCCACCACACAGCTCCGCCGAAGCATCCACCACACAGCTCCACTGATGCACCCACCACACAGCTCCACCTACACAGCTCCACTGATGCACCCACCACACAGCTCCACCGATGCACCCACCACACAGCTCCGCCGAGGCACCCACCACACAGCTCCGCCGAGGCACCCACCACACAGCTCGGCCCAGGCACCCACCACACAGCTCCACCGACACAGCTCCACCAATTCACCCACCACACAGCTCCACCGATGCACCCACCACACAGCTCCACCGATGCACCCACCACACAGCTCCACCGATGCACCCACCACACAGCTCCACCTACACAGCTCCAGCAATGCACCCATCACACTGCTCCAGCGATGCAGCCACCTCACAGCTTCACCGACACAGCTCCAGCGATGCAGCCACCACACAGCTCCACCGATGCAGCCACCAGACAGCTCCACCGATGCAGCCACCACACAGCTCCACCGATGCACCCACCACACAGCTCCACCGATGCACCCACCATACAGCTCCACGGATGCACCCACCATACAGCTCCACTGATGCACCCACCACACAGCTCCACCGATGCACCCACCACACAGCTCCACCAACACAGCTCCACCGATGCACCCACCACACAGCTCCACCGATGCACCCACCACACAGCTCCACCGACACAGCTCCACCGATGCACCCACCACACAGCTCCAGCGATGCAGCCACCTCACAGCTCCACCGACACAGCTCCAGCGATGCAGCCACCACACAGCTCGACCAATGCAGCCACCACACAGCTCCACCGATGCAGCCACCACACAGCTCCACCGATGCAACCACCACACAGCTCCACCGATGCACCCACCACACAGCTCCAGCGATGCACCCACCACACAGCTCCACCGATGCACCCACCACACAGCTCCTCCGATGCACCCACCACACAGCTCCACCTACACAGCTCAAACGATGCACCCACCACACAGCTACACCGATGCACCCACCACACAGCTCCACCGATGCACCCACCACACAGCTCCACCGAGGCACCCACCACACAGCTCCACCGACACAGCTCCACCGATGCACCCACCACACAGCTCCACCGATGCACCCACCACACAGTTCCACCGATGCACCCACCACACAGCTCCACCAATGCACCCACCACACAGCTCCACCTATGCACCCACCACACAGCTCCACCTATACAGCTCCACCAATGCACCCACCACACAGCTCCACCGATGCACCCACCACACAGCTCTGCCGAGGCATCCACCACACAGCTCCACCGATGCACCCACCACACAGCTCCGCCGAGGCACCCACCACACAGCTCCGCCCAGGCACCCACCACACATCTCCGCTGAGGCACCCACCACACAGCTCCGCCGAGGCACCCACCACCCAGCTCCACTGACACAGCTCCACCGATGCACCCACCACACAGCTCCACCTATGCACCCACCACACAGATCCACCGATGCACCCACCACACAGCTCCTCCTACACAGCTTCAGCGATGCACCCATCACACAGCTTCAGCGATGCAGCCACCACAAAGCTCCACCGATGCAGCCACCACAGAGCTCCACCGATGCAGCCACCACACAGCTCCGCCGATGCACCCACCACACAGCTCCACCGATGCACCCACCACACAGCTCCGCTGAGGCATCCACCACGCAGCTCCACCGATGCACCCACCACACAGCTCCACCGAGGCACCCACCACACAGCTCCGCCGAGGCATCCACCACACAGCTCCGCCGAGGCACCCATCACACAGCTTCGCCGAGGCACCCACCACACAGCTTCACCGAGGCACCCACTACACAGCTCCGCCGAGGCACCCACCACACAGCTCCACCGATGCACCCACCACACAGCTCCACCGATGCACCCACCACACAGCTCAACCGATGCACCCACCACACAGCTCCACCTATGCACCCACCACACAGCTCCACCGACACAGCTCCAGCGATGCACCCATCACACAGCTCCAGCGATGCAGCCACCACACAGCTCCACCGACACAACTCCACCAATGTACCCACCACACAGCTCCACCGATGCAGCCACCACACAGCTCCACCGATGCACCCACCACCCAACTCCACCGATGCACCCACCACACAGCTCCACCGACACAGCTCCACCGATGCACCCACCACACAGCTCCACCTACACAGCTTCCCCGATGCACCCACCACACAGCTCCACTGATGCACCCACCACACAGCTCCACCGACACAGCTCCACCTACACAGCTCCAGCAATGCACCCATCACACTGCTCCAGCGATGCAGCCACCTCACAGCTTCACCGACACAGCTCCAGCGATGCAGCCACCACACAGCTCCACCGATGCAGCCACCAGACAGCTCCACCGATGCAGCCACCACACAGCTCCACCGATGCACCCACCACACAGCTCCACCGATGCACCCACCATACAGCTCCACGGATGCACCCACCATACAGCTCCACTGATGCACCCACCACACAGCTCCACCGATGCACCCACCACACAGCTCCACCAACACAGCTCCACCGATGCACCCACCACACAGCTCCACCGATGCACCCACCACACAGCTCCACCGACACAGCTCCACCGATGCACCCACCACACAGCTCCAGCGATGCAGCCACCTCACAGCTCCACCGACACAGCTCCAGCGATGCAGCCACCACACAGCTCGACCGATGCAGCCACCACACAGCTCCACCGATGCAGCCACCACACAGCTCCACCGATGCAACCACCACACAGCTCCACCGATGCACCCACCACACAGCTCCAGCGATGCACCCACCACACAGCTCCACCGATGCACCCACCACACAGCTCCTCCGATGCACCCACCACACAGCTCCACCTACACAGCTCAAACGATGCACCCACCACACAGCTCCACCGATGCACCCACCACACAGCTCCACCGATGCACCCACCACACAGCTCCACCGAGGCACCCACCACACAGCTCCACCGACACAGCTCCACCGATGCACCCACCACACAGCTCCACCGATGCACCCACCACACAGTTCCACCGATGCACCCACCACACAGCTCCACCAATGCACCCACCACACAGCTCCACCTATGCACCCACCACACAGCTCCACCTATACAGCTCCACCAATGCACCCACCACACAGCTCCACCGATGCACCCACCACACAGCTCTGCCGAGGCATCCACCACACAGCTCCACCGATGCACCCACCACACAGCTCCGCCGAGGCACCCACCACACAGCTCCGCCCAGGCACCCACCACACATCTCCGCTGAGGCACCCACCACACAGCTCCGCCGAGGCACCCACCACCCAGCTCCACTGACACAGCTCCACCGATGCACCCACCACACAGCTCCACCTATGCACCCACCACACAGATCCACCGATGCACCCACCACACAGCTCCTCCTACACAGCTTCAGCGATGCACCCATCACACAGCTTCAGCGATGCAGCCACCACACAGCTCCACCGATGCAGCCACCACAGAGCTCCACCGATGCAGCCACCACACAGCTCCGCCGATGCACCCACCACACAGCTCCACCGATGCACCCACCACACAGCTCCGCTGAGGCATCCACCACGCAGCTCCACCGATGCACCCACCACACAGCTCCACCGAGGCACCCACCACACAGCTCCGCCGAGGCATCCACCACACAGCTCCGCCGAGGCACCCACCACACAGCTTCGCCGAGGCACCCACCACACAGCTTCACCGAGGCACCCACTACACAGCTCCGCCGAGGCACCCACCACACAGCTCCACCGATGCACCCACCACACAGCTCCACCGATGCACCCACCACACAGCTCAACCGATGCACCCACCACACAGCTCCACCTATGCACCCACCACACAGCTCCACCGACACAGCTCCAGCGATGCACCCATCACACAGCTCCAGCGATGCAGCCACCACACAGCTCCACCGACACAACTCCACCAATGTACCCACCACACAGCTCCACCGATGCAGCCACCACACAGCTCCACCGATGCACCCACCACCCAACTCCACCGATGCACCCACCACACAGCTCCACCGACACAGCTCCACCGATGCACCCACCACACAGCTCCACCTACACAGCTTCCCCGATGCACCCACCACACAGCTCCACTGATGCACCCACCACACAGCTCCACCGACACAGCTCCACCGATGTACCCACCACACAGTTCCACCTACACAGCTCCAGCGATGCACCCATCACACAGCTCCAGCGATGCAGCCACCACACAGCTCCATCGACACAGCTCCACCGATGCACCCACCACACAGCTCCACCGATGCACCCACCACACAGCTCCACTGATGCACCTACCACTCAGCTCCGCCGAGGCACCCACCACACAGCTCCGCCGAGGCACCCACCACACAGCTCCGCCGAGGCACCCACCACACAGCTCCGCCGAGGTACCCACCACACAGCTTCGCTGAGGCACCCACCACACAGCTCCGCCGAGGCACCCACCACACAGCTCCGCCGATGCTCCAACTAAGCTCCACCAATGCACCCACCACACAGCTCCACTAATGCATCCACTAAGCTTCACCGATGCACCCACCACACAGCTCCGCCGTGGCACCCACCACACAGCTCCGCCATGGCACCCACCACACAGCTCCACCGATGCTCCAACTAAGCTCCACCAATGCACTCACCAAACAGCTACACCGATGCACACACCACTCAGCGCAACCACAGCATCACTGGTTCAAATATGTTCTTTCAATTTTTCAAGCTTTCACGCTTTATTACAAATCACAAAAATATGTTAATATTTCACTTCTGTTCTTGGATTTTCGTCACAATAAAAAACACTGAACATAATCTTCACAAATTTTATTTACAAAAGTTTAAGCTATTGCCATTACAAATTAAATAAATTATTTAAGTATTAATTATTTAAAAAAATTAAAAGCCATTGTTATTTGTAATATCAATACATCTGAGTCACGTAAATACAAAACATGTTGCATTGCAAATGCTATAGGTGTCACATTTGCGAAAGTTATAACTATTGGCATTGTAAATAACAAAGCTATTAATTTAGCTATTTTAAAAAAACACATAAATAAAAATAATTCATTTATAACACCAATAGCTCAAACTTTCCTAATGCGAGCCCTATTGCATTTCCAATGCTTGTTTGAATTTCTCAGCAACTACTGAACGGATTTACACCATTTAACAAAAAGGAGTCTTTCTGAACAACCCAGGGCTACCTTTTTGCCAAATTTGGTGTAATTCCGTTCAGCAGTTCGAGCTGTAGCCGTGTTTAAAGTTTCCTATAAAAAATAACATGGGGAAAACACATTTTGGGACCCCCCTTTTTTCTCGTCCCGCTTGGCGAATCCCCCCAAAACTTTCAAGACAGGAGCTGACAGGAGCTGATCTCTAGTTTTGAAAATTTGGCGAAGATTCATCAACCGGCGCTAAAGTTATTGGGAAAACAAACAGCGCTTTTCCTATGGAAACCAGGTCTTAACTATAACTACCTACTGGCGACAGCCAGTAGGTAATATATATATGTATATAGATATAGATATATAATCACTTAAACTAATTTACCTGTGAGTGTGATCATACTGCTTGAAAAAGAATATAATACGTTTTAGAAAACTAAAATATTACTCACTGAGCCCCACAAATTCATCACCTAGCAGGTTAAGCAGGTCCTGCCCCTGGTCTGGTATTTTGGCCCAATGCTGTGGTGCACACAATGTTGCACTTGACCCCAGAGTAGCCGATGCTCCAGCATGGCACAAACCTCACTCGGCCTGCTGTCAAAATGCGGGAGAGGTGGTGCTGCACCTAAAATTTTAGGGCAGCCACATCCGACTGAAAATAGCACAGGCTGCACCCCTGCCTGCCTACGTCCCCCACAGGGGGTGCGGATGGCACGTGTGCTGCCTGCTTCTGGTATGGGGTGAGTGGAGTGGAGTGGTCAGGATGGGAGGGAGTTTGACTGAGATGTGAAACCTGGGAAGGAAAAACTAAACAGGAGAAGGACAGGTCAAGAGAGGAAAACAAAAACAAAGTACAAAATGTCCTAAAAACACACACAGAAATGTAAATACACACAAGGAAAGACAAACAGTAATAAGAATAAGTAAATAAAAGGTGGGATTGGGAAGTGGGTGTTCAGATGGGGTGGATTAAGCAGTATTGAAAAGTTGGGAAAGAGCAGTAAGAAGAAAGCTATGCAGAAGCAGGTTAAACAAAATGGCAGCATGCTTGCACATCGCAAGGTGATATTTGTCCTAATTTTTAAGCATGGAACACTCTATCAGCACTAAATTGCAGTGCAAGCAGGCCCATTTACATTTTCAGCCTGTTCGCAGAACTTCGCATATTCTCGCAGCGTTTTTTGGTAACTCCACGGAAATCAGCAGAGTAAAATTCTATGAGTTCCGCCCACCCCAGATTTCAACAAAATCAAGTTATGTATAATTAAAGGTACCATCTGATCTTCCAATATGACTTAAGGTTACTGCTGTCCTCCTTCCCACATTTAACTACTGATACATGACATAAATTCTCAGCAATTACACAGAAACTGGGATTTAACTAGTGAGTCTTAAAAAAGTGCACCACTCTATATGGGTCAGGTCATGGAATTGTCTGGCCATAGGGGTCCACATGGCATCCAGCAAGACCGGTCTTCTATCTGTTGAAACCGGTATCTTCTCCTGGTTTTTCACACACACAGTTCTGACCCATCCCTCTGAGACTTTTTCTTGCAACCTCTTGACCTCTTCCCAGGTATCAAAAACAGTCAACAAGAGACTTGTGGCAACATCATTTTCAGAATCATTTGAATGTTCTCCAGTAAATGTGCAAGACCAAAGGAGTGCAGTGTCTGGGTACTTCATCCACATAGCAGTTGGCAGCAGTCACAAAATCACATCTGTTGCTGTATGTTGCAGATTTTACAGCAGCTATCTTATCAGGTAATTGCAATGAATCTAAAAGATCCATAACAGAATTTCCATTACTGATGTGAGAACCAGAGGAATACATGAAACCCCCCTGGGACCACAACTGTCCAAAATTGCAGACCATTCCACATCAGTATTGGCTGTCAGTGAAGATAGTGACTTTTAAACTGCATATAAAAAGCTCTAGTAAAAGCAATTAGTTTGCCAACCTGTGCAGAAGTTACATTACATAAACAGGAGGCTTCCACTACACCTTCTAGAGTGCAAAAGGCATAGGCTGCTTTGAGAATCCCTTGTTTGGCTTGCATAAATAGCATATAATCAGGCTCTTCCAGAGGGACGTTTTGAATGTCAGGTCTTTGCCTGGTACACAAATCTGTACCATCTAAGCAAACATGGTCAACCTCATCTTCATTTTCATCAGTCACAGATTAAGGCTACAATTTGGTGGGGTTCAGGCTCTGCAGGGTTATGATCTCCATAGCGAGAATAACAGGTCACCTACTGTTGGTCATGTGTAGGGTTTAAGTGTGGATAAGCAAGATCGAAACATAATGGGGAACCATAACTTTAAGGGGATAGCCAATTGTGAGGAATCGCTCCTTGGTGCACGTTGCCCGTGTTTGTCCTTGTCAGCAGCCTCTTTCCGCCGTGCTGCAAGGTGTTGCTCAAGATCTTGCGAGATCTCGATTGGCCACGATATTTGAGAGCAATCTGTGGACGCTGTCTACAAAGATTACACTACATTGCCTTGAATGCCACTTGGCTTACTGCTGTGTCTGTTCCTTTGTTTTTCAGTGTGGTTTTTCCATGTTTACCCTCCTTCTTAATCTCCATTTAGGCCCTCAAGCCGACTCCTGTTCCTGTTGTGAACCAAGCACCTGTGCCTGTTGCGAGCCCGCTCCTGTGCGTGTTATGAGCCTGCTTATGTCCTTGTTGCAAGCCCCCCTCCTGTTCTTGTTAAGACCTTGCTCCTGATCTGAAATTAATCCTGTTCCCTCTTTGGCATCAATTGCAGCTCTTGTATTGGATGTCAAGCCCCCACTCATGTTTGTACATAAACCTATTCCTGCTACTGCCACAGCCTTTCTCATTATAAATATACGTAGCTGTTTCTGCAGAGGCCTACCTGATTCAACACTCAGGGTGGTCTCTGGCTCTTCAATGCCATAACTACCTAATGGACAAAGCAAATGGTTATGTCTATGGACACCAGTTGAATTTCATAGAACATCATCTATAAAGGTCAGTGCACTGAACCAAAAGAGCATTTTTGTTGGATATCTCTCCTGCGAAAGAAGATTTTTATTCATTTTCTAAAGGTGCAAGTGTGATTTATTGAACTTTAATTGACACTAAGATAATGTGAGTTTTCAATATGGATTCTAGAGAAGTTGCCAGGGTCCTATTGTTCTGTCTTAAGACGTATATGTTTGCCCACATTCGACTAGACAGCTACCTCGTGACACTTGGGTGAGTGCCAGACAATAAATGTTTGCAGTAGATGTGTTTGGTAGCAATTGTTTGTGCAGATTTAGAGTTTGCATATCGTTGGACAAATAACTTAGACACACCTTTTTTCTTTCTTTATGCCTATTTGGTGTATGGAAAACACTGAGGCACCCAACCAGAAACCAGACGCCTGAGAACCATACTGATTTAGGGGATCTATCCGACATAAAGGTCCTGAGATAGATCTTCCCTTTTTTGTGTTTTTGCTATATTCCTCTTTTGCCCTAGGGAGTTACTTTCTGGCACGTGTTTTTGTTATGCAAGTTTTGGGGGTCGCTCTATAAGGGATTGAGTGAACTATGTTCACCCCCACAGAACTAGGATGCTTAGGTTAGTGGATCTTGACACCTATGACTATCCCTTCACACTGTTGAATGCTGACACAAACTGCGATCACTGCCTTTAAGCAACCCAGCAATGCGGTGGCTCCTGGGTCAAGAGTAGAAGAAAAATAGGCAACTGGGTGTTCAGAGTCGCTCTGGGTCTGTTTGAGCACTGAGGGAGAGCCCCATCACTAGCTCTGCAATGTAAAAGAAAGTCCTTTTCATCTGCATTCCTAGGGCTCGGGCAAGCAGTGACTTTCTCTCAGCTCGAGAAAGACACTTATGCATTTATTGTCCCATGGTAGAGGATCAGACACATCTTTATGTATTCGCCTCTGTAGCGGCTTTGACGTTCGGGAAAAGTTGTGAATCCGCTGACAACAGTAGCCCATCATTCCCAGAAAATGTCTTACTTCTCTTTACATTGTAGGAAAATTCATTTTCAGAATAGCAGAAAGATTCTAGAAACACCTTTTTATCTCATTTCTCAATCTGATGTTCTGGATACAGGACTTTCTTCTGACAATATTGCAGTTAGGTGGGGGATACTTTATGTCCATTCTCAGCCAAGTGATTCAACAAGGCAATGGTCTACATGCTTCTTGGGTTGTTGATGCCACCAATAGATCATTGATGTACTGGACCAGGACTGAAATTCACAAAAAGTATAAGGGCGCCAGATTTGTTTCTATTATCTGATTGAAGATCAATGCGCTTTCTGTATACCCCTGTGGGACTTGGCACAATGCCAGAACTTTATTTTTGAATCAGAATGCAATGAGGAACTAACAGTCCTCATTCAAAGGAATGGAAAGGAATAATTTGCACAGGGCAATGACTGCGGACCACTCAGCATCGTAGGGTATTCGGAACAGTATCACGGCAGGATTCGGTACCACAGGACAACACCTGACAACAATGTTATACATCTTTCTATGGTCCTGTTCTAGCCACCACTTTTTATTTGGATTTTGCAAGCCCATTATTGTAGAATTGCAAGGGCTTCCTAATGTCTATTTTAAGATGCAATTATGGGTGTAATTCCAACCACCGCCTCTGGCGAGAGGTGGTACTTGGGTGTTCAAAGATATTCCCGATATTGCTTGATTGTTATTTGCACAGGATCAACATCTTTGATCAGGCCACAGTCTTTGCTGATATAATCCCAGACTTCCTCTATCACTGAGTCCTTCAAGTTGGGAAGCAAGTCTTCCTTTCTCAATCTGATGTCCTGGATACATGACTTTCTTCTGACAATATTGCATTTTGGTGTCCTTTCTCAGGCAAGTGATTCAACAAGGCAATGATGTTCTCTCTACATGCTTCTTGGGTTTTTGATGCCACCAATAGATCATTGATGTACTGGACCAGGACTGAAATGCACAGCAACTATAGGGGCTCCAGATTCTTTTCCATTATCTGATTGAAGATCGATGGGCTTTCTGCATACCCCTGTGGGACTTGGCACAATACCAGAACTTTATTGTGGAATCAGAATGCAATGAGAAACTGGCATTCCTCATGCAAAGGAAAGGAAAGGAATTATTAGCACAGGTCAATGACTGCAGACCACTCAGCATCGTGGGGTATTTGGAACAGTATCACGGCAGGATTCGGTACCACAGGACGACACATGACAACAATGTTATTGATCTTTCTACGGTCCTGTTCTATCACCACGTTTTATTTGAGTTTTGCAAGCCCATTATCGTAGAATTGCAAGGGCTTCCTAATATCTATTTTAAGATGCAATTATGGGTGTAATTCCAACCACCGCTCATGGTGAGAGGTGGTACTTGGGTGTTCAGGGATATTCCTGTTATTGGGTGATTGTTACTTGCACAGGATCAACATCTTTGATCAGGCCACAGTCTTTGCTAATATAATCCCAGACTTTCTCCTTTACGGAGTCCTTCAAGTCGGGGGGCAAGGCTTCCTTTGTCAAAACCGGGAATAGTCCAACAGTTGACCTTTGTCTGCTCAATTTAAAGTCTGCATCTTTATCGTGTATCTGAAGTTCAACACCATCCAGTGTAACATAGATCACACAGTTTTATTTTCAGGACAAATGACCCTTCCGAAGATTGACTGGAATCAATCCGCATATCAAGGGAATCAATCTTCATGGAGACTCTAGCTGAAACAGGACTGACAACCTGTCTGTTAGAAATGCCTGCAACTTGGACTTGTTTTTCCAAGAGAGGTAGGTTTGGGGCCTCTGCAGTTCTTACAGTACAGCTGGTAGCTCTGGTGTCAATAAGAAATTAAACGGGCTGGCCGTTCCCCTCTCAAGCTACATATGAGTCACTTTGGTCTTCCTCAAACACTGTGGCAAGATTGCAACCTGCATCCCCGCTCAGGCACAATTATTGTGAATGATTAGAATGTAGATCTCCAAAACGGTCTATTGGATTTGGCACTCTCTTCAGGGTCCCCACCAAACCTTTTTCTTTCATCCCCACTATTTTCTATTTTTTTAACCCTTTTTTGTTTGCCTTTAGGCCTCTTTGCACTTTACCACTGCTAACCATTGTGAAAGTGCTTGTGCTTTCTCTTTAAAACATGGTAAAATTGGACTACACTGATTGCCACACTTAATTTACTTATAAGTCTTTGGTAAATTGGTATAACATGTACCCAGGGCCAGTACATTAAATGCTACTAGTGGGCATGCAGCTCTTGTTGAGCTACCCACATACTTAGCCTTTTAAACATATCTCAGTCCTGTCATTGCAGCCTAAGTGCAATTTTAAACTGTCAAGCCTAAACTTTCTTTTTTACTAGATACAAGTCTATTTTAGAGTAGGCCCTAAACAGCGCATAGAGCAAGCAAGCTGCAGTGCATTTAAAAAGTTGTACATGTGTTTTTAAGGTTTTACATGTCCTGGTAGTGAAAAACTCCTAAATTAATTTGTTCACTACTGTGAGGCCTACCTCTCCCATAGAATATCATTGGGTTATCTTATTACATTTAATAAGTGATAACTTTTGATTGGGAGCAGGTGGAAATGTCGTGTTTACACTCGCAATAATTATAATTTAAGATCATCTTTAATGGCAAAGATGGATTTTAAGACACAATTCTGTGAATGCAAATTTTAGAAAGTATTCATTTTCTTGTCTTATCCATTTCGTGCCTGTGGACTATCTCATGGGTCACATGGCTAAAGGTAGTTGGACTTTTTTGTAGTCCTCCCTGACAGTGGGACAAAGGGAAATTAGATGTTGGCAGGAGGACCCATTTGTGCAGGATGGGCGGGGCAGAGATATTCCCGGCCCTGTTAGAGCCGGCTGTCTCTAGTTGGCAGAGGTATACACTTCTGACAAATAGGGACACACCTTTTCTAGTCAGGGCAAGGGGATCACACCCTTCGATAACCCCTGCTCACCCCCTTGGTAGCTTGGCAGAGCAGACAGGCTTATCTCGGAGGCTGTGTGTTAAGCATTTATGACCACATACAGTAATAACGTGAATACACTACAAATGGACACGACACCGTAGTATTATAAAAATAAGTATTTTTATATAAGGCTTAGCACAAGACCAAATAACGACAAAAATGTACACAATCTTAATAAATACTCGGGGAAGGGAAAAAGGATAGTTCAACGGTAGTTTCTTCTTTAGCACAAAAGTCTTTAGTATCAAAGCAAATCTTCTTCTTGGCAATACAGTTCTTAGCAACAGGGTAACCCACACGGGGGCTACACCACGTTGAGGCAAAGTTGATCCAAAGGTTCGGCGTCGACCGCTAGGAGCGCTACGTCGAGCCCGGAGTCACACGGACCCCCAACAACACAGTACCTTTGGATAATGAAGCACAAGATGATCAGCGGCGTCGAGCAATCCGGCGTCGCGTCTTCGGTGTCGATCAGGCCTCAGCAGGCGTCGTCGTCGATGATGCGGTTGCACAGAGTGAGCAGCGCTCACGGCGTCGAGAGGGCATGAGGCGATGCGATCAGCAGCGGTGCAGACACGAGGTCCCTTGGAGCTGGAGCCGTACTCACTACTCCCTGGCGTTGCTGCTGGCGTCGATCGGGCCCGGCGGCCGGTCGTCGAGGAAGCGGGACACTGGAGCCGTTACTCACTATGTCGAGCTGGATTCGGCGACGTCCGTCGGCGTCGAGATTGCTGGTTCTTTCAGAGGTGCCGGATTCACAGGTTCCAGCAAATAGCACTTTAAGCAGATGAAGTCCTTTAGCCCTGTGACTTCAGCAGGAGACTGGCACTCTTCCAGTCCTTGGAGATTTTCTTAGCAAGCGTAAATGTAAATGTAAATGTACATGTATTTATATAGCGCAAACCGCCCACATCGCAGGCATCTAAGCGCTTGCTTAGGGAACCCGTCCTGGTATTCCCCTGTGAGATAACCCCGGCAGGGTATCCACAAGGTGAAAGCCAGGCATCCCGCCGCGAGGGGCCATTGTGGAGATTAAGCAAGCTATTGCCCAGAGTCGCAGAGTGTGAACCCGTGAGTCGAGTAGGCACCGGAGCGAGAATTATCGAGTCCGTGGAATTATTGAGCCCAAGCCCCGTCGAGGCGGGGAATTGAACCCTGGTCCAGGGCCGATCTCAGCTTCCGGGTCTGCCGCCTCTAACCCCTGAGCCACACTTCTCCACTCTCAAGCGTGAGAGTACACACACAGTTCCTCTCTCCTGGTTCCTTGGCAAAAATAAAGAAGCACTGCAGGATTCCCCCCAGCAAACAGCACACTGGCAGAAGGGGTAGGCAAGTCCTCAGATCAGCAGGCCTCTTGTCCTTGGTTACAGGGTTCCTTGTCAGAAGTGATCTAAATTCTTTGTTCAGGGGTCCTTCTCTTATACCCCTTCTCAGCTTTGATCCCTTTGTCCATGCAGGGGAATTTCCCAACATCCTGGGTCTGTCGTGGGTGGAGCCAGGCAGAAGCAGCTGGCCTATTCACTGAGCAGGGCTGGGTCCTCAGACACCCAGCAGGAGGTGGAGCCAGCATTGACACTGGCAGGAGCAGAGCTATCGGCCTCCTGGCAGGAGGTGGGGCTAGGATCTCCATGGCAGGCACAGAGCCATCAGCCACTTGGCAGGAGGTGGAGCCAGCATTGTACCAGGCAGGGCAGGCTATCAACAACTACTCTCCCCCTACTCTCAACGCAAATGTCCCACTCATCCCACACTGACTCATCCAGACCTCTTGGAGCCACCCAGCTCCTGTCACACACACACAAGACCAGCAGAAACCAGAAATGGTTAGACAAGAAAATAGACACTTTCTAAAAGTGCTATTTTCGAACCCAGAGTCCAAAGACCATCCACACCAACGGATGCGTAATTAAACCCCGAGTTCAGGGATACCAAACTCGACATTGCACCATGCTCCCTAAGCCAGCTAGGATCATAGCATTAATAATCCCGGTGACCCATTCTACCTAATGGAGAGCAGGCTACCTCGCAATAGTGAAGAACGAAGATGGCGGTTGTTCACTATCAGGACATGCCAACTTGGTCAGGCGTGTCCTACCTTACACTTACAATGCACCCTGCCCGTGGGCCTACCATAGGGGTGACTAACATGAAGTCAAGGGAAGGTTTGAGGGGCTGGCAAGTAGGTATACCTGTGCAGCCTGCGTGACAGCACTAGGCTGCACGTGGGTCTCGCAATGACCGACCCGTAGACATCCTTTTACGAGGCCGCTCCTGTGGGTGGCACAACACGTGCTGCAAGCCCACGAGCGGCATTTGTATTTACAAGCCCCGGCACTCCTGGTGCACTAGACTAGGGACTGACAGTAAACCAAATAAGACAAACATGGATACAATAGATACATCAATTTAACATAGGGAGCACTTGCGCTATGGCACTGATCAGCAGTGGCACGGCGCCCAAAGCATATACCAGCAAAACATTGTAAAACAGTGGAGGCAAACAGAAAAAATGGAGGAGAGACTCAAGCCAATGATGTCAGGTCTAACACGTGTCCCCTCCAGCTGAAATGTGGGGAGAACTACCCTTGACCTAAGGAGTCCTCATCACTAAGGCAGAAAAATCTGGACAGACCATCAGCATTGGCGTGATCTGTACCCGGGCGGTGTTCCACCGTAAAGTCCATCCCCTGTAGGGAAATGGACCACCTCAACAGTTTCGGATTCTCACCCCTCATTTGCATCAACCATCTGAGGGGCCTGTGGTCTGTCTGAACCCGGAAGTGAGTCCCAAACAGGTAGGGTCTTAGCTTCTTCAGCGCCCAGACCACAGCAAATGCTTCTCTCTCTATCGCACTCCACCTCGTTTCCCTGGGAAGTAACCTCCGACTGATGAAGGCTACAGGCAAGTCTCGGCCCTCTTCATTTACCTGAGCTAGAACAGCCCCCACGCCATGCTCTGAAGCGTCCGTCTGGACAATAAATTCTTTCGAAAAGTCGGGTGCCTGGAGTATAGGTGCTGTGCACATTGCAGTTTTCAGGGTGTCGAAGGCCGTTTGACAGGCATCAGTCCAGATCACGTTTCGTGGCTGCTTCCTGGAAGTCAGCGAAGTCAAGGGGTGCACAATGTTACCGTAATCCTTGACAAACCTCCTGTAATAACCCGTGAGTCCTAGGAAGGCTCTCACCTGAGTTTGGGTTTTGGGCGGCGCCCAAGCCAGGATGGTATCAATCTTGGGTTGCAGGGGGGCAACCTTGCCGCTCCCTACTTGGTGCCCCAAGTACACCACCGAACCCTGCCCAATCTGGCACTTACTGGCTTTGATTGTGAGGCCTGCTCCGCGCAGGGCCAACAACACTTCCTGGAGGTGGCGCAAGTGTTCCTCCCAGCTGGCGCTGAACACTGCGATGTCGTCCAGGTAGGCGACACTGAAATCCTCCAGTCCGGCCAAGACCTCGTTGACCAACCTCTGGAAGGTGGCAGGGGCATTCTTCATCCCAAAGGGCATCACCCGGAACTGGTATAGCCCATCTGGTGTTGAGAATGCGGACCTCTCCTTTGCCCCATCAGTCAAGGCGATCTGCCAGTACCCAGACGTTAGATCAAACGTACTGAGGTACCGGGCAGCCCCCAACCGATCAATGAGCTCATCAGCTCTGGGGATGGGGTGCGCGTCAGTCTTCGTGACCGAATTGAGTCCTCGGTAATCCACGCAGAACCGGAGTTCAGGTGAAGCACCAGGCGCTGCAGCCTTCGGGACCAAGACCACTGGGCTGGCCCAAGGACTGCTAGAGGACTCAATCACCCCTAACGCAAACATTTTGGAGACCTCCTCCTTAATGTATGCTCTAACCTTGTCAGTCACCCTGTAAGCCTTGTGCTTCACAGGAGGGCTGTCTCCGGTGTTAACGTCATGGACACACCAATGAGTGACACCCGGAACCAAGGAAAACAGATCCGGGAATTGTCCCAACAGGTGGTGACAATCCTGTTTCTGCTCAAGGGTCAGTGTGTCAGAGAGGACCACACCATCCACTGACCCGTCTTGCTCTTTAGCACACAGGAGGTCAGGAAGAGGCTCACTCTCCTCCTCCATTCCAGCATCTGTAGCTAGGAGCATGCCCACTTCGGACCTTTCTAAGTGGGGCTTCAAACGGTTGACATGCAGGACCCGCAAGAGGTTCCTGGGAGATTTCAAGTCCACCAAGTAGGTGACATCGCTCTTCTTCTCCACAACCTTAAACGGTCCAGTCCACCTGTCCTTGAGCGCACAAGGTTCCACAGGGGACATGACCCACACTTCCTGACCAGGCTGAAGCTCTACCAGAGTGGCATTCCGGTCATACCAATGCTTCATCTCCTCCTGGCTGGCCTCCAGATTTGCCTGAGCAAGTTCTCTGAAGCGCCGAGTCTGGTTCCGAAAGGCCAGCATGTAACTGTGTACATCCTGGGGAGGTTTCCTGGGAGATTGCTCCCAGCCTTCCTTGACCAGACTCAAAGGCCCTCTTACCGGGTGACCGTATAAGAGCTCAAAGGGGCTGAACCCTAGAGACTTCTGCGGCACCTCTCGGTAAGCAAACAACAGGCATGGCAAGAGGACGTCCAATTTCGGCCTCATTGGTTCTTCGAGACCCATGATCATGCCTTTCAGGGTCCGGTTGAATCTCTCAACCAGCCCATTTCCTTGAGGGTGGTAAGGAGTGGTGAACTTGTAGGTTACCCCACACTCCTTCCACAGAGACTTCATATAGTTCGAAATGAAGTTGGTGCCCCGGTCTGACACCACCTCTCTGGGGAACCCCATCTGGGAGAAAACACCCATCAGTGCCCGTCCCACCACGGGGGCCGTCACTGTTCTGAGAGGGATGGCTTCCGGGTACCGTGTGGCATGGTCCACCAAGACCAGGATGAACCTGTTGCCCAGGGCTGTCTTGGGGTCCAGGGGCCCAACAATGTCAATACCCACCCGGTCAAAGGGGGTGCTGACCCGTGGAAAAGGTTGGAGGGGAGCCTTCTGCTTCCTTCCGCTTTTCCCACTTGCCTGGCAAGTGTGACAAGTCTTGCAATGGATGTCTACATCCCTTCGCATCTGAGGCCAATAAAAATGGGTGACAAGCCTGTCATAGGTCTTGTCCTGCCCCAGATGTCCAGCTAACGGAACATCATGAGCCAAACCCAGTAGGAAGGCTCTGAAGCGCTGGGGTACCACCAGCACACGGGCTGACCCAGGCTCAGCAGCCTTAGGCTCGCTATACAGGAGGTCGTTCTCCCAGTACACAAAATGTGACCCTGACTGATCACCTGCGGATTGGGCTGAGGCCTGCTGCCTCATGCCCACAAGAGAAGGGCACACCCTCTGTTCGGCACAGAATTCCTCCCTGGATGGACCACCATCCTGCTGCCAATGGGTCAGCTCGGGCAAGTCTCCCAGTTCGGCAATTTGTTTCCCTGTGGGCTCGAGGGCATCCCCCTCAGGGTCTACCTCCTCCTGGACCACGGGAACTACGGGGGCCGGTTTCCCGCGCCTCCTGCCTCTTCTCTTCACAGCTGGGTCCTGGGCCGTACTTTCAGGCTCCGGGACCCCATCGACACCCTTACTCGCTGTCATCGATCGAGTGGTTGCACACACCCACTCTGGCACGCCCAACATTTTCAAGTACGCCTCTCTCTCCACCTTAGCCCAAGGGGAGTCTTCCAAATCATTGCCCAGGAGACAATCGACAGGCATGGCGGGCCTCACAGCAACCTGAAGAGTACCTGAAACTCCCCCCCATTCAAAGGAAACCTGAGCCACCTCACACTCTTTCTGGGAGTTGTCGGCAGCTATCACGGGGTAGAATGCGTGGGGAACCACCTGCTCTCTGGACACCAAGTGACACTTGACAGCTGTCACACTCGCTCTGGTGTCTCTGAGAGCTTCCACTCTATGGCCATTAATGGTCACCCACTGCCTATATTTACTAGTGTTACTAGGCAGAGGGGGTGGAGGGACCATTTGCATGTCTCCTAGCGAGACCAGGGACATCTCTGCGGGACCCCTCCCACCATGGACAACCATCTCCTCCCCTCCCAGGGCTACACTCGCCAGCTGACGGGGGGTGCACTCGGCGGTGCATTTGATTTCTTCATGGGACACTGGGGATCGTAATACCAGTGTCCCACCTGCCCACAAGTGTAGCAGGTTAGGGGGCCCCTATGAACAGGTTTACCCGTCGTGGACCCTGGCTTCTTCTCAGGGGGAGGCTGGGAACCTTTCCCTTGGTTCCCTTGGGGATTACTTTGGGGCCCTTTCTGGGACTCCTTCTGTTTACCCTTGTCCCCCCCACTCTTCTGCTGGGGACCCTGCCCACCTTTGGCTGAGTCTCCCACTGGACCCTTGTGGACCCTGGTACTGACCCAGCGGTCCGCCTCCTCAGCAAGTTTTCTAGGGTTAGATATCTTGCTATCAATCAGGTGCTGGCGCAGCTCTGGAAAACAGTTATTAGACAAATGCTCCCAAGCAAACAAATCATAAAGAGCTTCATAACTTTCCACTTTGCTGCCCTTTACCCAACCATCCATGGCTCTGCAAAAATAAGACACATATTCAACCCACGTCGTACCAGGCAACTTCTTACATTCTCTAAAAGCTTGTCTGTACTTCTCGGGGTTAGGCCATACCGTAACATTAAAGCATCTTTCATATGAGCATACGACATCCTATCCTCAACAGGCATGTCTAACAGGGTATCTCTTCCCTCATTCACAAAGCGACCCCACAACCCCGCTCCCCAATCCTTCTCAGGGACCCGGTGGGCCAACAATGCTAACTCATACGCTTTAAACCACTGACCAATATCTTCGTTCCTATGATAATCTTTTATCACATCTTTCGGAAAATAAAACCTACTTTCTGCAGGCCCAGATGGACTGCTGCCACCAGAGGGATTCAATTCTAACTTCCTAGCTTGGATGTCCAACTCCCTCAACTTGGTATCACGCTCCAAAGCTAACTTCTCTCTTTCAAAATCTAACCTTTTGGTCTCCAAATCAGCTTCTCTTCTACCTCTTGCATTTTCTAACTCCAACTGCCCATTTATCTTTAGCCTTTCCATTTCCATGTTGTATGCACGCTCCTTCGCCCTTTCTTCTCGTTCTTCAGGGGAAAGACCTTTGGAGGAAACACTGCTTCCGGGAGAGGACTCAGGCCCATTCGCTGGCGCCTCCTCTTCCCCTTCCACTGGCGGCACCACCACCGGATCAGTGGGATCTCTGGACTCCAACCAGGCTTCCAGTGCTTTGAAAAATCCCTCCTCTCTGGAGATGCCTGCGGTAGGAACTTTAAACTGCTTGCAAAAGTGCTGCAGCTGCTTTTTCCCGTATCGCTTCATCTTCTCTTTATCAAATTCCTCCACAACAACGACAGGGGTAGTGACTCCGGTGTCACTTATGGTCAAAACTGGCAGTGTTCAAAAAATATCAAGTTTCAGAAAAGCGGAGAACCAAAAATAGGATCCTTCCCAATTAGATCGTGACTGCGCTATGGTCTGCTTTCACTATGTAGCGCACACTAATCACTGCACATGGGTCATAAATGCAAGGTCCAAATCCTCACCGCTGCATCCAATGTTAGAGCCGGCTGTCTCTAGTTGGCAGAGGTATACACTTCTGACAAATAGGGACACACCTTTTCTAGTCAGGGCAAGGGGATCACACCCTTCGATAACCCCTGCTCACCCCCTTGGTAATTGGCAGAGCAGACAGGCTTATCTCGGAGGCTGTGTGTTAAGCATTTATGACCACATACAGTAATAACGTGAATACACTACAAATGGACACGACACCGTAGTATTATAAAAATAAGTATTTTTATATAAGGCTTAGCACAAGACCAAATAACGACAAAAATGTACACAATCTTAATAAATACTCGGGGAAGGGAAAAAGGATAGTTCAACTGTAGTTTCTTCTTTAGCACAAAAGTCTTTAGTATCAAAGCAAATCTTCTTCTTGGCAATACAGTTCTTAGCAACAGGGTAACCCACACGGGGGCTACACGACGTCGAGGCAAAGTTGATCCAAAGGTTCGGCGTCGACCGCGAGGAGCGCTACGTCGAGCCCGGAGTCACACGGACCCCCAACAACACAGTACCTTTGGATAATGAAGCACACGATGATCAGCGGCGTCGAGCAATCCGGCGTCGCGTCTTCGGTGTCAATCAGGCCTCAGCAGGCGGCGTCGTCGATGATGCAGTTGCACAGAGTGAGCAGCGCTCACGGCGTCGAGAGGGCACGAGGCGATGCGGTCAGCAGCGGTGCAGACATGAGGTCCCTTGGAGCTGGAGCCGTACTCACTACTCCCTGGCGTTGCTGCTGGCGTCGATCGGGCCCGGCGGCCGGTCGTCGAGGAAGCGGGACACTGGAGCCGTTACTCACTATGTCGAGCTGGATTCGGCGACGTCTGTCGGCGTCGAGATTGCTGGTTCTTTCAGAGGTGCCGGATTCACAGGTTCCAGCAAATAGCACTTTAAGCAGATGAAGTCCTTTAGCCCTGTGACTTCAGCAGGAGACTGGCACTCTTCCAGTCCTTGGAGATTTTCTTAGCAAGCGTGAGAGTACACACACAGTTCCTCTCTCCTGGTTCCTTGGCAAAAATAAAGAAGCACTGCAGGATTCCCCCCAGCAAACAGCACACTGGCAGAAGGGGTAGGCAATTCCTCAGATCAGCAGGCCTCTTGTCCTTGGTTACAGGGTTCCTTGTCAGAAGTGATCTAAATTCTTGATTCAGGGGTCCTTCTCCTATACCCCTTCTTGGCTTTGATCCCTTTGTCCCTGCAGGGTAATTTCCCAACATCCTGGGTCTGTCGTGGGTGGAGCCAGGCAGAAGCACCTGGCCTATTCACTGAGCAGGGCTGGGTCCTCAGACGCCCAGCAGGAGGTGGAGCCAGCATTGACACTGGCAGGAGCAGAGCTATCGGCCTCCTGGCAGGAGGTGGGGCTAGGATCGTCCATGGCAGGCACAGAGCCATCAGCCTCTTGGCAGGAGGTGGAGCCAGCATTGTACCAGGCAGGGCAGGCTATCAACAACTACTCTCCCCCTACTCTCAACGCAAATGTCCCACTCATCCCACACTGACTCATCCAGACCTCTTGGAGCCACCCAGCTCCTGTCACACACACGCAAGACCAGCAGAAACCAGAAATGGTTAGACAAGAAAATAGACACTTTCTAAAAGTGCTATTTTCGAACCCAGAGTCCAAAGACCATCCACACCAACGGATGCGTAATTAACCCCGAGTTCAGGGATACCAAACTCGACATTGCACCATGCTCCCCGAGCCAGCTAGGATCATAGCATTAATAATCCCGGCGACCCATTCTACCTAATGGAGAGCAGGCTACCTCGCAATAGTGAAGAACGAAGATGGCGGTTGTTCACTATCAGGACATGCCAACTTGGTCAGGCTTGTCCTACCTTACACTTACAATGCACCCTGCCCGTGGGCCTACCATAGGGGTGACTAACATGAAGTCAAGGGAAGGTTTGAGGGGCTGGCAAGTAGGTATACCTGCGCAGCCTGCGTGACAGCACTAGGCTGCACGTGGGTCTCGCAATGACCGACCCGTAGACATCCTTTTACGAGGCCGCTCCTGTGGGTGGCACAACACGTGCTGCAAGCCCACGAGCGGCATTTGTATTTACAAGCCCCGGCACTCCTGGTGCACTAGACTAGGGACTGACAGTAAACCAAATAAGCCAAACATGGATACAATAGATACATCAATTTAACATAGGGAGCACTTGCGCTATGGCACTGATCAGCAGTGGCACGGCGCCCAAAGCATATACCAGCAAAACATCGTAAAACAGTGGAGGCAAACAGAAAAAATGGAGGAGAGACTCAAGCCAATGATGTCAGGTCTAACAGGCCCCAATTGCATTTCAAAGAGGCTGCCTCCAGCACACTCACAAAGAACTAGACACCAGCGTATTGTCACCTCACACATCTTGGAGTCTGGGCAGGAGAGGGAAGGAAATTCCAGAACCAGATTAGGGAAATGTCTAGAAGTTTTTGCAGCTTACATTCGGCACCACTACATATATGGAACCCTCAGATCAACTCCTGGACATGTGGACAATGCAGAAGAAAGACTGCCCTGCTGCTTGAGTCCTGCCCTACTTTCTGAAAAGGAAAACTGGACATTCTCCAGTTAGCTCAGACTAACCAGAGTCACTTCAAGAGTTAGTTGACTGACCTCCTGTTTTGAGCTACAGGGACACAACAAGCTCCAGGGGCATCCCTGCAACTGCCCAGCTGATGTGCTGCCCTTGGACCTGACTGACCCGTGTTATCCTCTGCTAGATTACGTTCCTGATCCCCAGGAGGTGCCGCTCCTGGACCCTTGTGTGGCGTCAGGGTTCAATCCTATGAAGAAAAGGGAGAAATCTTAAAGTTTTGGGCTTGTCATTACCACAAACCGGCCTATTGCCACGAAGATCTTGCTGCCTGCAAGGATGGTGAATGCAAAACTCTTCGTGCTACAGCAACCACCGCTGACGACCAGCAATGCAAGATCTGCACTTTGCGGTACAGTGACAACAGCCCTTATTGATCACCAACGGAAAGCTCCAGCAGCGATCATCCTCAACACCCTACAGGATCTTCGCATTACAGCGACAACTATCCATGACGCCAGCACCAGACTTGCTCTTACTGCTACAGCAACGACCACCTGCAACGCTCTCGTCGCGGCCTCCTCCATCGCAAACTGGACTTTTCATGTTGTAGTTTGAGAAGGTAAAAAAATTTCATCCGGATTAACCTGGTCACTGTATCCAGCCCATACTCCATCACGATTGGCCTGAACTTGTGATTTACTCTGGTATAGAACAACCAGATGACCACTAGTGGTATTTTCTGCATTTAGGTGCTTCACTTACCTAAATCTTTGAAACTGCATTTCTTTGGTTCTACTAATTGGATTGTTGTAATTTTGTTTTCAAATTATTCATTAAAGTTTTCCCCATTTTTCAAAATTTCTGTTGCATTTATCTTGTGTTGCTTTTTCTCTTTATTACTGTTTGTGTGTGCATAGATACTTAATTCATTGTCTCTAAATTAAGCCTGAGTGCTTTTGTGCCAAACTACCGTAGCTGTTAAACACAGGTTAATTTAGTGAGTGATTTTTACCCTGACAGAGATCGTGGCTGTTGCTTGAGAGGAATCTTCACCCACTTCAATCAAAAAATTAGTTTCCTATACTGTTGAAGGGCAGGAATTGTTGGAGACTGTCAGGACTTTTGAAAGGGTTCTGCTGAACTCTGGTGTTCGGGGTCACATTAAATCTCTGAATATTCAAATTGTGCTACATTAACAGGGCTTAGTGCATGATAGGATTTTAGAGTCTTTGGATATGCATCAAGTCGGTATCACATTCATTTTAAACATTTGACCATCAATTTGCATTCAGTTTGGATTCAGTCTACATTCATGTCCCCAATGTTACAGCTTTTTACAATAATGACATGGAATAGTCTTTTTCAATATGGCTACATCCATCACTGAATTTGGGTCAATTGGTAATCCACACCCCCTACCTTGTGAGACACCATTCTTATTCTATATATTTGGACCACCACCTTGATAGCCAACTCCCTGCATTCCAACACCAACACAAGGTCTATGACCTGGATTTACATATATGGGGCATTTTTAAATCCTTTCTGTTCTTTGTTTGAGCCAACATGAATTTATCTTTAATTTTCTTCTGGCTCTATTTGAAATCAGCACTGCAATACTTTACCTACCACAATATTTCATCCAAAGGTTTCAATTGCCAACAACTCATAGTCTGCTCAATGTGTGAGCTAATTTACTGGCTTAAACCAAGACCGGACTTAGAGGCAAAATTACTTATTTTTCCTTGCTCAGAGTTTTCAACTACACTATGCTGGTGAAAAACTTGCATAAGCTTCCCATAATAAGCGTGCACAGACTCTTTGGATTCTTGGGTAGTTATTAATATTTTCAAACAATCAATCTCTTTTTATGGAACCGTAGTTTTCAAATAGTTAACCACCTGATTATACTTGTCCACGATAGTGAGAGACGTAGCCTTTGTTGGGGCTTACCTCTGCAGTGCCTCAGTTGCCCACTGCACTGCCCCTTTGTCCTCCAGCCGCAAATCTTTTGGGACAACAATGTCAAAGAAAATATTCGAATTCATCCAAAGCACCTTTGATATTTTCACAAACTGATCAACCTTGGTATACCAAACGTCAGGATTTTCTCTAAGTTTTGGAAATAAATTTGTGAACATGAAAAAGATTACCACAACTCCAGAGTGTATTCACATATCGACCCCCATGTAGTTATCTAAATGGGTAGGCCCTAACATCTGAGTAACTTTTTCTAATTTCATTTTCCGACCCTCCAGTTTCATCTTCCTTTTTTTCTTCTTCTTTATATTCTGAATCTACTGATCTTTAATCCTTTGAGTATCATTCCATTTTTAAATATTGCCAATTAATTTCCTTAAATGCAGTTTCTCTCAAACGCATATTCTTGAGAAGCTCCTCACTCATGAACATCCTAAAATTCTTCTTCAGATTCTGACTCTTCGACAAGTCAAGACCAAATTCTGCTGCGATTCCTTCTAGAATCTCATGAACCTCACATGCATGCCTAGCAGCTTCTCTGAATAGGAACAAACGTTCCTGTTTGTTGTTCCCGTTATAAATTCGAGCTCCAGATTTCTTTTGGTCTCAAAACATCCAACGCCCTTGTTGGAGAATCCTCGTCTGGGGTATCTGACACAGTGCTCTCATCAACCTCAACAACATGGCTAATCTTAAAGAAAGCTGTTATCAATCATGGTCTTGCTCCCAAATCTAAAGTAGTACCAGTACTTGGGGTAACGAGGACTGTAGAAGGAAGTGGGGCGAAGGGTAATGACAGTAGCACCCAAAGCGCCTACTAGTAGAGCTGCTATAGCAAGGAACAAACCTCTCCAGGAATACTCTGATCTACCAGTGCACTCACACCCAGCTCGAATGCTGTTGGTGCATTATAGACTGTTGATTCCCTCTAGTCTGCTGGTCAACATTATACAGTGGTGGTTGAGAAGCCTACAGATCCTTCAAAAAGTTATCTCCGGAGACACTATCACTCATCTCAGGGTTCTTCTCTTGAATCCGACCCCCTTCTCATGCTTGCTTCCTCGCTACTCTGTCTTTTGTCAAGGCCAGAATAATTCTAGTGCCGCCAATAACATTCTCCCTCCACTCCTGATGTTGAGCATCTAGTCTTGCTTCCATCAAACTAAGGGCCTTATTCTTTGTTAGGGTCTGATATTTCTCTTTCACATGGGCAGCACGCTTCCATGCGCCAAAGTCTCCAATTGAGGTTATCTAGGTGGTGGGGTTCATTTCATCCAATACTCGCCTCAAATTTTCAATTATTCTCAGATTAAAGGTACGATGTGGGAGAAATTGCAAAGACCCTTTATTCACTGTGATCTTATTCCAAGGTTTGATCCAAAATGCACATGTTTAAACCAACCTTGGTTGTCGTGTAATGTGTAGGTATGCCCTCAGGAGGAGTCTCCTCACCCCCACGGATAGGTATTCTAACATCATCTCTTAAAAAGGCTCTAATTTTCTTGAAAAATTCAATCTTTACTCTATTTAAAGCATAACACAAAATCAATAAGCTTCAATTGAAATAACTAGCAGTTCTCAGCAAAACACAATACAATATTCAACAACACTATAATCCAATCTCAGTGCAACACCACTGAACTGACCACTCACAACGTGGCACTCTCTGATTTAATAACCAATCCCAGCACTGCACCCACACAGACCAATACCAGCACGACACACACACCAATTGACGAGTACCAGCGTGGCACACTATGATGTAACTCACAGCACCTCACAGCAGGGCTAGCTCGAAATCGGGTTAACCGGGACAATGCCCTGGGGGGGAAGAAATGTTGGTGTTTGTTGTGGGGGCGGGGGTCGTTGCGGTGTGACGACAAGAACTGCGTGTATGATGGGCAGAGGGCAGCGGGTTGATGGGGTGCTAACATTTATGCTGAGGTATATTAAGGACTGATTACAACGTCTTTAATCGGACCCAATTGCGACCAACTGGGATGGACGAGATGTTGTTTGGTTGCATGATATTAAGTCAGGAAGCTCTCTGCTGAGCCCTTACGAAGATTTGGTACACCGGGGCAGGGTCCAGCTAGCCCATGCCCAAGGCCAGCCCTGCCTTACAGCAGCTTTCACTCAATAACAATCAGCCTCACAAAATCAAATTATAAAAATCCCAAAATAAATTACAACTTTTTTTTTGCTAAAATAGAATTCAAAGTCCACAATCACTCCAGGAGGAACAGTGAACAATGCCCTCCAGGCACTATCACACACACAAAGTGAATTATCGACCAGCTGGAAATCACCCTAACTAGTGCGCTCTGTTTCTCTGTGCTAAAGGATTAACCAAACACCAGTCTCAGTAAGTTACCCTCACAACAGAAGTTTAAAAAAACTGTATTTATTGCATGGACATTAGCGCTTCATAGTTCAGCACCACAAATCTTAACAGACAAGTAACAACAGAATATACTCAATATCTCTCCCTGGAGTTTAGACTACGACGTCTGAAAGTCAAACTTAAACTTTCTACAGCAAGTGTGTTCCTCTTCACAAGCACAAGTAATGAACGTGAAACAACATTTCAAATCACAGATCCTCTTTGAACCTAAACTGACACCACACTGTGAAACACATTAACAGCAAAATGAGCAAACACTGCAATACTCAACAACACACAATCAAAGACATTTACCCCAGCTATACTCACTCCTAGCATACTACAACAGCTTGAGGAATGCCAGAACACTGCCAATTCTCCAAGCCGCACCATGGATACTCTAGGACGCGAACTGGACTCGGGCAAATTCGAACTGTCTCTGTGGCAAATTTTAACTCACTAAGCCATGAGAACCATCTTCTGCTATTAATTGAAGCATTGCGGGATGGGGTTTGCACAATGCCGATCTTTGGTGCAGATTCAAGTAGAAGCTGCACTCAAGTAGATGGACCTGTTTCTCGAATTAGGCTTACCTTCAAAAGTTCAAAAATATATCAATTACAGGAAGCACATTTTACCCCACAAGGAGAATATAGAATAAGAGATTTGTAAACCTAGAAGTCTTGTTAGCAGGATAGTAAAGTTACAAGTTCAGTTCAATCAAATTAGTCATACATCAATAGTCACTGTATAAAAGTATTTTTGGTATTATTTAAATCTGGTCCAAATAGCAGATTGAAAGACATGCTATTTATTTTTTCATTTCAAATCTTTATTTGGTTTATGCACATAATAAACCATAAAAGAGCAAACATCATAAAATACAGAGCTAAAATTGCCCCAAATAAATACTATGAAAAAAACTCTCAATAATTCACAATCCAAAGGGATGAAAATTTCCACAGCATATTTCATCAGAATTCTATGTGTTAAACAATTCCTTTCACATATAGCGTGGATGATGGATATGGCAACCGCATTACACACTAAAACCTCAGCTAATCTACACAAATACATAAAAGCCTTCCAATATTTATACAATTTCTTCTTTATTAATAATGGTTGTACAAAATCTTTCCTTTGTGCATTGTACAATTTACAAAAAAGTGGCAAGTGCAAAGTCGATTGAAATGACCACTCATTACAGGGACAGATTGATTTATCCTAACCCCAGTAGATCGTTTTTGGGAATGTGACCAGGTGGTGAATGATTTCTAAACGAAATCGGGTTAGAACGTACCTATGGTATGTATTAGAGACCGTGAGCAGATTTGGTTGTTTCCCCGTGTGTATGTAGCCCTCATATGTAACTTTATCTGAATCCCTTTATTTATTTTGAATTCTCATGCTATTAAGTTGGTATTTTAATAGCTTTTTGTAGAAACAGGCGATATTCTCAGGGGTCTCCATAATGTCATGATCCAGATAGCTTATTCCCCTTAGAGTTTCTCTAATATGTGTAACCCATGATATGTTAAAAGCCTGATCCAGAGCTAAATCCTAATTCCTTATGAATTATTGTCTCAGAAGTAGCAATTTTATCTCTGTATTTTATGATGTTTGTTAATTTACACTTTATGATGTTCATACACTGAATAAAGATTTAAAATAACAAAATGAAATGACATGTTATTTAAAGATTGTCTTTGCAAATCAAATAAGATTCAGTTTCCCCTGAAGAGACATTCCCTAATGCTAAATTAAGGATTCAAATGAGGTTGGGGATGTCAAGAAGCAGGTGTCACTAAGTAAAGCCCCTAAAGGCTGGACGAAATGAAGGTTCAATCAGGCAAAGAAGAACAAAGCTGCTTTAGAGTGAAACTCTATGAGCAAGAACACGATAATGCTAGGGTATCATGAGAGGAAAGGGTAATCTGCACTCAAAAGAGTAGCTAGGAGCACTTGAACCTAACTAGCTCACTAATACATCACGGTCAGGTTGTCCCAGCACGGGGCAAGAAACCAATTACGGTCAAAGTAATGATAGTAACATTTCTCATGAAAACTAAACAAATGACACTATTCATTAATTCAAATATGGAAGTTAGCTTGGCTCCTGAAATGAGAGGAAAGAGTGAAATAACTCACAACAGCCAACAAGCACAGCTTTGATGTTAGCAGGGATTATATAACTGAGGCATACATTAACTAAGGGTAAATTAATGTGAATACACTTTAACTATGATCAACTATACCAAGAGAATCACAAACTATGGTCAAATTTAACGTGGAAATCAGTCTTTAGATAAAATGATGTAATGTTCATTAGTATAATTCTTAAGTAGACTGATAAATAGTAGCAGCGCATCACTAGTTCCTCCCTCTGATTGATAGAAGAGTCATCACACAAACATTAATAAGTCACTTTCATGCCTGTATTTCACATGCCTGTGTTGTTTTGCTGCTTATATCAGATTCCTCTAGACCCTTAATCTTTTAACTGCCCCCTCTCTGAGTGACAGTCTAAGGCGGAGATAAGTCGTACCATTGCGACACAGCAGTGAAATAAAGGAAATATAATATGATAATAACTCGATGTTATAATAATTTTAGTTTGTCCTGCTGTGGCAGCTTTCCGGTCGAGGCGGGCTGGGCTACTCACACTGGAGAAGGAAGGGGGAGAAGTGGCTTGTAGGCGCTGAAAAGTGTCCCTGTCAGTCTCTCCCTTTTTTCCCTTTTTTAAACTCTGCAGCAGCAGCAGTACCACCCTTCCCTGCCTTTGATATAATTTCAAAGACACTCATAGTTTTTTTCACAATCTCATTTCAGAACGGAAGCATTTTTAATATTATATACAACAAAGCCACGTTGCAATGCTGAGCCAGCTACGGGCCCCCAAATCTGTTTCTGCCTGCTGTTTCATGGCAGGCTGACCGCCGCAAAATGACCGGTGAAAAGGGATATCATTATCCCGATGGCGGTGCCTGACAGGCACCGTTGCAATGCTGGGCAATGCGGCTGCTGCGACAGGTGGTCGGAAAATGACCACCTGTCACAACCGTGGAGCCATGTTTCTGCCCTCCACAGGCTGTCGGTGGCGGTTATATATTATTTACAACAAAGCCACACCTCTAATTACAACAGACATGCCCCTTCTAGATGCCCCCCAGTTTTTTATCCCCGGAGAAAAGGGATATCATTATCCAACGGCGGTGCCTAACAGGCACTGTTGTAATGCTGGGCAAGGTGGATGCTGCAACAGTTGGTCGGAAAATAACGGCCTGCCGGAACCATGGAGCCACGTTTCCAACCACCACATGCTGTCAGTGGTGGGTCTTCTAGGGGATAGCAGTTGGCCTAATGGCTAAGGGTTCGACCTCGAATCTGGGAAACTGGGTTTGAGTCTCTGCAATGACGCTGATCATCCTGTGATCTGGGCCAATCACTTAATCTCTCCATGCCTAACACAAATGCATGTGTCTTCATGTTATGCAACTGGTGCTATGTAAAGCGATCTGATACCCGATTCGGGTCAAGTTTGCGCCATTTAAAACTCTGGGAAAAAAAGCCCTGCGTACATCCCTTTCTAGACTGTGACTGGGTCAGCGGGATAATGGCTTATAATTTAGCTCATTTCAAAAGAGTATCTGGGGACATTTTGACAAGAATCTTTAATGGTGGGCATAATCTTGATACTAAATCACCCTTCTTCATAACAGTAATTAAATTGGTAGGAAAAATCCGAAATGTGTACTATGTCTACTAATATGGGACATTCATGGTTTCGGAGAAGGATTTCAAGTTAGGCTCTGTAGCCCTATAAAACTTGCTGCCAAGATATTCATTTAATAAAATGATGTATTGTTGAGATATATTATTGGGAATGTATGCATGTGGTTTATATCTGCCCACCAGATGGGGTTAGAAAAAAGATTGCAGGATGTCAGTTGTGGGCTACAAAGCAGTGTGAGCAAAATTTGATTTTGAAGACCCACTAGGTTTGTTGAATAGTAAAGAGTAAGGCTCTCGTTATGAGTGCCCCAATACATTTCGAAATGTGCAGTAAATTGTGTTATGTGTTTTGTAATAAATATGGGCAGGTCAAACCTTCTGATAGTTGTTGGAGGAAAATGCCTGGTATTTACTGAAACATGCAGACTATAGGCGGTCATTATGATGGCGCACCATTGCGGTAGTGGGACCGGCCGTCTACGAGGCAGCCTACCCAACAACCACATTAAGGGATCACTGACAAAATATAGACCAACAAAATATCGACCTACAGGAATATCGAGTCTAAAATATCGAGGGCAAGAATATCGACATCCTATCTACAACATGGTAAGTACAAAAATATCGAAAAAATAATATAGATGTTAAAAATATTGATGTTAAAAATATCGTTTTTTTTTAAATATAATAAAGTATATAAAGTAAATAACACTAATAAATAAAATCTACATAGTTAAAAGTATCTATTAATGTTTAAAAGTAATAAATAATACACATATAATAATAATACAATAATTAAATATATACAGTAAATATATAATATATATGTACTGAACAATAAGTTGTAATAATTATTTTACTAATTTATAAATTAATAAAATATATCTAAATTACAAATACATTTACTAACATTAAACAATAACATAAATAAAATGTAAAAAATATTAAAAAATAAATATACTTTTATTATTTTTTAAATTAAACATATAAAACGTTGGATAGCGTAGGAGTAAAAATTACTATTCCCACTCCAGAGAGTGCAACAGTAGGGAAAGCGTTGGATAGCGTAAGAGTAAAAATTACTATTCCCACTCCACAGAGTGCAACAGTAGGGAAAGCGTTGGGTAGCGTAGGAGTAAAAATTACTATTCCCACTCCAGAGAGTGCAACAGTAGGGAAAGTGTTGGATAGCGTAGGAGTCAAAATTACTATTCCCACTCCAGAGAGTGCAACAGTAGGGAAAGAGTTGGATAGCGTAGGAGTAAAAATTACTATTCCCACTCCAGAGAGTGCAACAGTAGGGAAAGCGTTGGATAGCGTAGGGGTAAAAAATACTATTCCCACTCCAGAGAGTGCAACAGTAGGGAAAGCTTTGGATAGCGTAGGGGTAAAAATTACTATTCCCACTCCAGAGAGTGCAACAGTAGGGAAAGCGTTGGATAGCGTAGGAGTATAAATTACTATTCCCACTCCAGAGAGTGCAACAGTAGGGAAAGAGTTGGATAGGTAGGAGTAAAAACTACTATTCCCACTCCACAGAGTGCAACAGTAGGGAAAGCGTTGGGTAGCGTAGGAGTAAAAATTACTATTCCCACTCCAGAGAATGCAACAGTAGGAAAAGCGTTGGATAGCGTAGGGGTAAAAATTACTATTCCCACTCCAGAGAGTGCAACAGTAGGGAAAGCATTGGATAGCCTAGGAGTAAAAATTACTATTCCCACTCCAGAGAGTGCAACAGTAGGGAAAGCATTGGATAGCGTAAGAGTAAAAATTACTATTCCCACTCCACAGAGTGCAACAGTAGGGAAAGCATTGGATAGCGTAGGAGTAAAAATTACTATTCCCACTCCAGAGAGTGCAACAGTAGGGAAAGTGTTGGATGGCGTAGGGGTAAAAATTACTATTCCCACTCCAGAGAGTGCAACAGTAGGGAAAGCGTTGGATAGCGTAGGAGTAAAAATTACTATTCCCACTCCAGAGAGTGCAACAGTAGGGAAAGAGTTGGATAGCGTAGAAGTAAAAATTAATATTCCCACTCCAGAGAGTGCAACAGTAGGGAAAGCGTTGGATAGCGTAGGGGTAAAAATTACTATTCCCACTCCAGAGAGTGCAACAGTAGGGAAAGCTTTGGATAGCGTAGGGGTAAAAATTACTATTCCCACTCCAGAGAGTGCAGCAGTAGGGAAAGCGTTGGATAGTGTAGGAGTATAAATTACTATTCCCACTCCAGAGAGTGCAACAGTAGGGAAAGAGTTGGATAGGTAGGTGTAAACATTACTATTCCCACTCCAGAGAGTGCAACAGTAGGGAAAGCGTTGGATAGCGTAGGGGTAAAAATTACTATTCCCACTCCAGAGAGTGCCACAGTAGGGAAAGCGTTGGATAGCCTAGGTGTTAAAATAACATCCTTATAAATAAAAGCTTTTTTTAATAATAAAAATATATACTATTAAATAAATATAAACCATATACAATACCTATACCTAATTATAAAAAACATGATTAGCTAAATATATTTAACCAAAAATAAATATTAAAAAATACCATTTCATAATATTTAACTACCAATTAATATTAAATTAACAATTATATTATTAACAAAACTAATTTTTTTAAAACATTATTACTTAATTACATTTCAATTACTTCCCACCATATTCCCCTATAAACCCACTACCCGCAACAGAACACATTTATCTATTTATGAATTAATTAAAATTATTTACCAATTAATTATAATTAATTACCAATTAATTAAAATTAATTTATAATTCTGACTAATTCCTAATTAAGTAAACATAATTAAATTACTTCCCACCCTATTCCCCTATAAACACACAACCCGCTACAGAACATATATATCAAATAATCAATTAATAAAAATAAAATACCAATTAATTGAATTTATTTACAAATTATTTAAAATTATTAATAATAACTACTATTTAATAATTAATTTAACATAATTAAAATACTTCCCACCCTATTCCCTTATAAACCCACAACCCGCCACAGAACATATTTATCAATTAATCAATTAATTAAAATTATTTTCCAATTAATTAAAAATATTTATCAATTAATTACAAGTTATTAATAAATCCTACTAATTAATAATCATTTTAACATACTTAAATTACTTCCCACCCTACTCCCCTATAAACCCACAACCCCGCTCCGGTACTAAAACATATGATTTGCTTATAAATAAAGTTATTAATATATAACATTAATACACATATAATATTAATTATTTTAAATACTTAAGTTAAACATATAACACATACATAATAAAAAACAAAAAAATAATACAAATATCGATATTAGTGTCATCGAAATTAGTGACATCGATATATATGCTATCGATATTACTAACTTCGATATTACTTACATCGATATAAAGAATTTCGATATTACTTACCTTAGGGTTGATATTCTGTCCAACGATATTCTTGACATCGATATTCTGCACCTTCGATATTTCAAACACGTTACTTTGTTAGATCGATATTTATACCTCGATATTTTGACTGTGTACCCACATTAAGATGCGACCGCCACCGTGGCGGTCGCATTGCTTATCTACTGTATTGCGGCAGGGATGCAGTTAGAAGACCCCGTCGCAATACCAAAAACGGCACTTGCATAACCCTGCACTACGTGGCCACATGGTGCAGAGATATGTAGAAGGGCACCATAGGTGCCGCCCAGTGCCCTTGCCCCAGAGATGAAGGAGGGCCAGCTACGGGCCCCAAATCTGTTTCTGCCTGTTGTTTCGTGGCGGGCTGACCGCCGCAAAACGACTAGCAAAATGGGATATCATTATCCCAACGGCGGTGCCTGACAGGCACAGTTGCAATGCTGGGGAATGCGGCTGCTGCAACAGGTGGCTGGAAAATCACCACCTTTCAGAACCGTGGAACCATGTTTCTGCCCACCACAGGCTGTCTGTGGTGGTCCCTCTGCCATCGTAATGACTCCCTTGGTGCGATATACACCTAAATCTGCATGTTATGCCCCAAAACTCGTGGTAGGCGTTAAATATATGATTCAATATATACGGAGCACTTTGGTGTCAGATTTTATCAGATGCACTAATTCTCACACTGGATAGCTATAATGTAGAAGTTGTAAACAGAGACAATCTCAATTGCATGGTGCCTTGTCTCAGTTGTATGCACATTTTGGGGTGTCAAGATCTTCAGTCCCTAAACTAGAATTCTCATTAAGCTCCTAAAGAGCTTTTGCACACCAATGTTAGCAAATAATGAATCCGAAAATACTAACAAGCTTGGTTCAAGATTCATTTGTAAACTTCAATATTGTTGCCAACATGGCACATTTATACCCTTGTATTGAACATAAAGCGTCCTTCTAGGCTTACTGTCTTTGTCCTACAATTCAATGGAGACATTTCCTGACTTAAGGGTCTATTACGATGTACGGGACCGCCCGCCATAGGTGCAGCGGTCCCGCCATTCTCATTAGGATGCACCTGTCAAACTGGCGGGCGCATACTGCATTTTTTACATCGCGGTGGGTGGTGCTGCAAGCAGCACCCGCCGCAATGTAAAAACTATATGTTGTGCATTTGCATGCCACCTTGTTAATGCAAATGTAGGGGGTACCATAGGTACCCACCAAGTGCACCCCTCTGGTCTTTCTGGTATGGATGGTGTGCTGATCACCCCCGCTGGGCCAGCAGTGGCTACCGCCGGCCTGACGGGGGCGATCCACCCGCCATCATAATATACCCTTTAATAATGTTTCCTCCAGAGAATCATCCGCTCAGGAGCACAGAACTTACCAGAACTCCATATCACCTTAAATGTATACTTCACAATTATAACAGACCTGCCAACTTCCAGAAAAATCCACCAGTATAAGAGTAGAGAGCTTGGAGGGGGCTAGGCCTTGCGCCCATTACCTAGGAATCATGAGGGTTTTGTACTGGGCACTGCCCAAGAACGACGCTCCCTCACCCCACAACCTCTCACTCCAAACTCAGTTATTAAGGGGATGCTTTCTTTACATAGCTTCCAAGTCTTGACTAGGCACATATCCTCTACGTAGGGCTTGGTAACACACTAGGTGGTTAGCTTCTATGTATGCAGAACATGGAAGCGAGAGAATTCACCCGATCGGAAGAAGCCATATTGCCCCTGCCGTCAAAGCATTGTCCAGATTACCAATAGCAAATGGTATCTCCTACAGTGTGATCTTCATTGCACACCTGTGATCCTTGGAATAGATCTACCTCCTTGTAGTCAAAACTCAAACTGTACAGTCAAAGGTGAAACTCAGAAGAAAAGAATTGCTCTAACCCTGATCATTCCTCCTTTTAAAATAGCCTGCATTGGAAGGAACTTTGTCCTGACATGCAACATCCAGAGCACTATCACTAAAAGAATAGCATTCTACAATAGCTTTCTAATGTTTACATGGACAGTAATGACCAGGTTGTCCAAAAACCTTGCTGAAAAACCCTTACATTCCATATGAGTAAGACACTGCTACTGTCACATAAATACGTGTACCTGGCTGTAAAGATATCATGCATTAGAGATTAAACATTCACTCCCTATCCACCTGAGCTCCATCCCTCATCATGAGTAAGAAAGGTTTATTTCTAGTACAAAAGAAGACGGGGAGGATAAACGGTTGTCATGTAGTCCTCGTGAAGGTGATCGTCTAGTTCACTACAATCAGCACCTGGATCAAATACAAAAAAGTCACCATTTAGGAATATGAAGTATGAATCTGTCCTCATAAAAACACATACATGTTCTACTGAAGTATGTTCTCTGACTGTCTCCCTATAAAATATGGGAAATCCAGCCTCTGGATGATATAAGAGAAAGCAGAGGCAATATGTCTTGCTTTGTTGACCTATTGGCTTTGCCAATTCATTTTGCACCATCTCCAAACCAAATGACACGTCAATCTGTCGCTACACATGTGCATGTCCCCGTAATGACGCAGGTGTGATTTTCATGCAATCCAAGATCGTAAATGTCACTTGGATCGGTAAATAAAAAAACAGATTTTTTATTTGTGCAAAACCGCTATTTGAATAGCAGAGCAGCCCACCAATAAATGGCAGCTGCCAGGCTCTTAAAAAAAATTACATTAAAAAAATGTAATTAAATGAATTGAGGGGTGGGGTGGAAATGGGGAAGTAGGTGGGGGCTGTGTGGGGAGAAGCAGCGGGGAGAAGGTGGAGGTGAGGTTGCATAAGAGGCACGCAAAAGCATCATTTGGAATGTGGAGTAGCCCAGCAGTAAATGGCACCTCCTAGGCTTTCTAAAAAAAGTTAAATTAAAAAAGTACTTCAAGGACTGCGCCAGGCAGAGAAGCAACGAAGGAGTGGGTGACGGCAGTTGAACTGGAGACAACGGGATGGATCCAGGTATTTGAGGGCGGTAAGCAGCATATGAGAGAGAAAGAAAGCACATGGATACTCATGAAATGATTAATGAAACAGAAAAATTAGTTTCCTGAATGTGATCAGTAATGAGTCAGCCAATCAAAAGAACGGTAAAGAGACTATGCTCCAAGGGAGGGAGAAACCTAAGAAAAGGAAGGCCTACCATTCATTAAGCAAGCAAATGGAAGCTACAATAAAAGCAACCAGTGAAAAGCAATGGGCGCACGGTAAACCCACTGTAATTTTCTGGCATTGTCCTGAAGAGCTGTATCCCAAACAGACAGCTAAATGTTGTCTAAAGGCAAGGCCAACGAAAATCAAGCACAATTATTTCTGTTTTTCATAATCTCGAAGTAATCTTTTTTCTGAAACCTCAATAATATAACTGGAAAAGTACCCCTTTGCTGTACATTAAAAGGATATTGCAAGTCACTGAGAAGTTCCATAACTATATAGAGGAACAAGGATACTAGGAGCTGTTGTTCCAGAGTCTCTGCCATTTGTAATCAGACAAGTCTACAGGGTCTGGGAGAAGATGGCTCATGAGGTCTTTTGTATGGCTCCATTTGTCATGATATGTGTTCTGGACACTGCGTCCGTTTGCTCTCATTGCCCGGATGATGTTGGTTGATAGATGGGGTGCGGGGGTGTGATACCTTGCAAGAGTTATATCCTAATGATAGATTTATCGCTTTAGCTGATGCAGTGAACTCATTTACCTTAGCGACTGGTCAGTTATTGCAAGTTGCTAAGATAGTGGCAATGTCTCGCAGAATATGGCCTTCCTTTCCTGATGTCCCTCAGAAATCTGACTCTGAGGTGACTTTCAATATTTTTATAATGTAGGCAGTGGGTACTCTATCCCATATAATACATGGTCACACCATCACCTTTCCCACAAACCACTTAAAACCTTGGTGCGTAACTCTTTCCCTATAAAAGAGAGAGTATGGTTACAAACATGAAGAATAAAAATAGACCTTCTTGTGCAAAAATAAACTCATCAAACACCTGTTATATATTTGTCAGAAAAGCTGTAGTAGCTCAGAATGTATGTAAAAAATAAATATGATCTTTCTGTCAGTCACTGTGAGCTAGCAAAATAGAGCAGAAGAAAGAAACGCAATGTTATTGTTTTCATTGTTTTAAACAGCTGCATTAATTATGCTCCATGACCTGACCTAGCTTTCACCTCGCTGCTAACCCTAGCAGCACCCTTTGTTAGGCCAGAACTCAACGGTTTTAAGTTATTACAGTTGTGTTCTGGCATCTTTTCTTTAAAATCGGTGACTGGGTGTGTCACAAGTCGCCGATTATATATGAGATAAAGGAGCTCCTGCCATATATTATGCATATTGCAAGTTACTGAGGAGTTCTATGGCCATATAGAGGAGGAGTAAGCCAGAAGTGACTTGTAATATCCTTATCATGTACGGCAGGGGGTACTTTATTCATTATAATTCATGGTATTACCATCAACTTTACCACAAACCACTTAAAGCCTTGGTGTGTAACTCTTTTATATAAATGAGAGAGCAGGTTTGCAGACATGAAGAATAAACATATAGAATCACTAGTGCAAAATTGTGTACATCAAAAAAAGTTTAGTTGTTGAGAAAATATATTAGAAGCAGTTAAATACAAGTCCGTTTTTTTTTAAAGGTAGTAAAGGTAGAGCAGAAACATGCGAAAAGATTCTAACTTTTTTATAATTTTCCGAGGAGTGTAAAAAATAAAGATGTTACCATAAATATCTACTTTTTGCTTGGCACTGTAGAGTTAAAAAAACACACAAGAAAGAACAGTGTTTCATTTTTGTTGCTTTAAACAGCTGTGTTAATTGTGCTCTGTGATCCGATCTGCCATTCCCCTGGGCTGCTTCCTCCGGCAGCAGGTATTTTGACATCAGAACTCGACTGTAATAAGCTATAACAGTTGACTTCTGATGTAAGTTCTTTAAAATCACAGACTGTGTGCATCACAAGTCGCTGATTATGAAGAAATTAGAGACACATTATTATACAGGATTGTAGAATCTCATTATTATAAAGAAATTAGAGACAGGTATTTATTTATATACAGATTCCTTAATCACAAGTATTATACCGTGCTTCAGGACCTCAAGGGTATAATGTATTTCTTTGGAATAGGCAATAGTGAAAGTGAGAGCAACAATGTCTCCAGTAACCTCTATTACGTCACAGTGGTAACCTTCCTGGTTCTAGTAGCAGTCTGTGCAAATTCTTGGTCAATTCCTATCTGTAACAGAAAACATAATATCTATCACATATATGCATGTCTCAAAAAAGATATATTTAGTAGGAAAAAAGAATTACGGACATGTCTATCTATTTCATCATGCACAGCAGCAGTACCTTACTAAAAAATGTTATGAATCTTCTGAATGGGAATTCCTTAAGCATCTGCTTTGTTTGAAGCCATGTAGGAACTCCTGCAATTTGGACAACCAAACAACATACACTGGTAAGCAACTTCCTTTTTCTCTAAATATCCTTCTGCACAGCATACAAAGGCCCACATGCATCAATATCAGCTTTTGCAATTTCTAAATTGCGATAAATAGCGATTCGCAATTTAGAAATCGCAAAAGCCTATGCATGATTATTTTTTTCATTTTTTATGCAATTCGGTAGAAATCGCTATTTTTACCGAATTGCATAAAAAATGCGATTTTCAAATTGCGAATTCGCAATTCCCATTCATTCCTATGGGCCAAAAGGCCCATAGGAATTAATGGGAATTGCGAATTCCAATTTGAAAATCACAAATCCTGATTGCATTTCAAGGGTGGTGAGGGGGGTTCAAATGAACCCCCCCCCTGCACTCATGAAATGTTGTTTTCGCATCATGTTGCACACACACATGTCCTAAGGACATGTGAGTCCGTAACATGAATGTTTAAAAAATGCATTTTCAGCATTATTTTCACTTTTTGCAAATTTACTGAGTAGTTCAACTACTCGGTAAATTTATCCCTCTAATTGCGAATTCGCAATTTAAAAAGTATTCATGCATTGCTTTTAAGAAATCGCAAATTTGCGATTTCTTAGAAGCAATCGCAATTTTAGAAATCGCAAAAATGTTGCAATTTCTAAAATTGCTTGATGCATCCAAAAAAGCATTTTTGGAATCGCAACTGGACGATTTTAAGGAATTGCACCATTTGCGACTCCAAAAATGCTTGATGCATGTGGGCACAAATCTCTTGTGATTCCAAGGAATATGGCAGACAATACTGTTTTACATTGCTATGGCCTATCATAACGAACGTGCACTGACTAGTCGCCCCAAAGGGAACAATGGTGATTCCCCATTTGCTTCTCCCAATATTTCATCAGAATCAATGTTTGGTTCCACCAAACATGCAGTATGAAGAGCAGACATTGACTTAATAAGAGGTTAAGGTCAGGAATTTCTTGCAATGGTTTATTTAAGCCTGAAGGAGCCTATCAAGTAGCCAGCTATGCCTCCCCCTGCTGCTCATATGTTACAACTATATACTGCAACAGCAGTTTTGGAGCACAAATCTTGGCCTCACACACAAGATCAAAACACAACACTAATAATTATAACCTCAAACAATGCCTTCCTCCAACCAAAGACAACCATTGACGCATAAAATTATTCGACCAACTAAAAAGTACTTTCAAATCAAATCTAGTGGTAGGAAATTGCTACACAAATGTTACAACAAAGTAGAATACACAACGGTAGTAATATTTCACCCTGTACTGGTGCACAAGAGCTGAAGCTGCTTGAAAGATTCAGATTTTGCTTTATGACACTGGAGCCATAACCCAGTAGCTTAATGGTCTTAATATCATTTAGAGTGACAAAGATTACCATGAGCTGGAGCACTACATCTCAAGTGAAAGGATCACATGAAGAAACATCTAGATGGATATCTTATGTATTAGTCAGAGTGCAAAGCAAAGCAAAATTCATTTCGCATAGCCTAACTTTTCTGCTGTTGATGGACTTCCATGACATTTCCACATTTAAGAACCAGCTGAACAGTCCCCAGCCCACAAACACAACAGTAGATTAACAAACAGTTGTAATCAGTGAATCTTAATTTCTCCCTTGTTCTTTTCAGAATCTTCTTTAACCTCTTCCGCTTAGGTACCTGTGTGGCAGAAGAGACTGAAACATTGTTACCCCAAATCCCAGTAGGAGAAACACCAGAAGCAGAAAGAAGAACAACAGCTGTAAGCAGGACTTTTCAAATGGCTTTCAACTGAGCTTCAGGGAGTATTGGGGGAGCAAATGAAGAATACAGGACAAGTTTCAGCATCACAGATCAAACACAATGCATTAGTAGTCCATAGCCCAGCCGCCTCAACCATCGCTCATTGAGTCCCTCGCTGTCTTCAACCCTGTTCAGTGCTCCGCTGTCATTTGAGTTTGTTTGTACAATAGGAATACTACATTCATACATTTGTAAACATATATTTATACATGCATACTGTACAGTTGATCAAACCTAACTTATTTTCTTCAAGAAGTTCAGTACTATGCTGTAACCAAAAGGGGACATGCAGCACTTTATAAAACTCCCAGGGTAATACATAAAAAAGAAGATCCAAAGAGCACTCCCTATAGGTCAGCAGAACCTCTGCTTGCTAAGATTGTTTTCTGGTGGATAGTTCTGCTGCTACTCAAGGACTGCAGTGGTCGCCTCCAGGGAGAGGCAAGACCCTCATCAGATGTCAGGGTTCTAGAAGCCACTGGCTAAGTCATCGGTGCAAAATGGCACACCTAGTTTGGACCTGTGCCTTTTCATTGACAAAATGTAACATTTAATCAGGGAAAACACCACAAGTCTGCCACCTGTACCCACGTACGTTGTAAAGCAGCAGGGTACTGTTAGCGAATTACCTTCATTTGGACAAAACCTTCCACCAAAACGCCCAGTCCGCAATCATCAAAAAGACTTGTAGTTCTTCCTTGAATAGCGTGAAACCTGTCTCCATGATATGAAAATATTAGGAATTCTCTACCTCTACTGAATCAATAAACACAAACTTAAGTTAAAGAAGGGCACCCAAGCAGAGCTATTTCTGCTCTTAAACAATACAATTATTGATACCGGACTCACTACCTCTACACACTCAGTAGTACAATGCAGTCGGGTTTTTCAAACGACCAACAAATATTAAAGTAATCTCCTTTGAAGTTAATCATATGTAAATTTGCGTCATACATATTCAGTGTGGATATTTCAGTAAACTGTGTCAAATAGTGTTAAACCTAGTCAAAACTAGTCACCAAGTTCCCATCGAATTAATTTGCATGAAAGTAGTTAATTTACAGCTAAAGCAAGAATCAAATATAATTCTTTGAAGAGCTTGCGGTGTCTCTTGATCATAATTACCACAAGAAACTGAACAATGATATCAACAAACTCATTTATGAACCAGTAGCTCTGAATTTTATAGTGGTTAAAATAATTAGCAGAATTTGATCAAATGTGTGCCATGAGGACACTGATGCAATACACATTTGAGTCTGATTTGCCTCGATTTTTGTACGGGTTGAATCAAGTTCCTCAGATATTAACTCTGAGAAACCGGTAAAACATTTGTATTACATTTTCCATTTATTACCTCTAATATACCAATTCGTACTAAATCAAGGGAGGGTACAGGAAAATATTATGACCACGTTTCTAATGTGCATATTAACCTTAGCCAAGATACCAAATGCTGAAAAAGTGACATTAATAAGGACATTAGGTATTTATGCATAGGTTCTACCTAATGCAACAAATTGTCTTTGCAATCGAATCCGTTACGTGGATTATAGGTTAGAGCTCCACGGTTGTAGTCAGGCACCTAAAATCTGATAAGTACAATTGTTTTCTTGATTGAAGAAAGGTGCGTGGTCAGTAATGCACCTGTTACTTAAATATTGCATTGCAGTTATATAAAGCTCCATTTGAATTACATTTGTGGCAGGAATACTGTCGGTAAGATAGATAGATACAGGAGATACCGATGAATTCAGACTTTCATTATTTAGGCACTTAGGGAAGTGTTCTAGTATATCATGACTAGTACTTCTTATTGACATGTGACTTTGGGTCTAATTTCAAGAATAACAGCCGGCCCGCCGTCCATCAGGGAGGCAGAAAACATTAGTTCTACCATCTGCCATATGCAGAGATCACCATGGCCCAAACAGTGATCTCTGTGCCTCAAAGAAACCACCCTCCCAGCTATTATGCTGAATGCACTGCAAGTTTGGTGCGTGGCCGCCATCTTGCAGCCAGGTGTGCACTAATCGATTTTCCTTTTTGAAAAAACTCTCAAAAAAGAGCGTACGTTATTACAAAAAATAACTAATGAATAACACACCCCAGGAGTTTCTCTGATGGTAATTAAAAAAAGAATTCTGACGGTTATGCCTAGATTTTCCTGGCAGTGATGACGAGAAAAGAAACACATCAGTCCATCCACTCTAAACAAGGCAGGTGGTTTGATGTCCTTACTCCAATAGTCCCTACTCCATTGGCAAATATTTGTGAGCTTTCCAAAAAAGGAGCCAGTGTGAGCACTGTTGTCGGAAATACTAAATAGGGCGGATGGACTGTTTTGTTGGACACCGTACTCTGCTACATTTGTCATGGAGTACCATGTCCACCAAACTTTAAATCTGGCCCTTTGTTTATACCCCAAAATAAGGTGGGTGATAGTTCTCACAATTTCGATATTTATAATACCTTACTTTTAAGCTGGCTAGCCAATCTAGGAAAATAAACTGCAGTTTTTCAGCACAAAGATCAGTGGTTTTAGTCTAGGTATATGTTACCCATTACTCCACCTACTAGGCTGCACGAGATAGGTTAACATATGACAAGATTCCTCTTGTAAGAAAACATAACCAACCAAATTGGAAACCACTGGAAGTTCTTACGGAGAATTCAACTTTCTAATGTCTTATTGGTCAACTTAGGTATATGAATCTATGTAGATGAAGGGTTTGCACGTCCTTATTTAATATTATTACACTCTTTTGCACCTTCTAACCTGAATGCATGAGCCTTTTGCTTTCTTCCATTGAATGCTTTAGTCCAGCTTAAAGTTATTGATACCTAAATGTAACTGAGGGGTTACATCAAGATTACATCAAAAAGAGCTGTTTGGTTCAGTGTCGATTTCTGCTGAATTGCAAATTTTCATCAATAATAATCCCTTCGACCATGTGGTAACTGGAAGGCACTGAAAGCGAAAACAATTCCATGTGACGTTAGGAAACAAAATAACTTTTGACTTTGTAGTCAGGTATTTGAAAAGAATATATGACGTTATCCCGCAGACAAACAGCCCGCATACCATCAGTCCGCAAAAATTATCCCGCATGTACTATTAGTCTGCAAATTAAAAGATCGAAAACTTTTAGAACGAATATGTCTTTAGCACGCATGCCTTTACAACGTAAAGGCATGCATGTTAAAGGTATACTCGTTGTAAAAGTTGTAAAGGTAAGTAAAAGTACACTACCCTACCCTCAGTACCCTACACTCTAATGTAGTACCCCTGCACCACCCACCCTTGACACACAGTCCTTTTTCTACATTTACACTACCCAGCACGACCCCCAACACTACCATAAAGCCCTTCACTTCCCTACACAAAAGCTACAACAGTACCTTAATACACTACCCTCAGCATGACCCTACACAAACACTACAATACTACACTAAACCACTACACCCCAGCATGACCCTACACTACAACACTACCCTAAACCCTAAAACACTACCCCCAGCATGACCCTACACTACAAAACTACCCAAACCCTAAACCACTACACACCAGCATGACCCTACACTACACAAACTCTACAACACTACCCTAAACCCTAAACCACTACACCCCAGCATGACCCTACACTACACAAACACTACAGCACTACCCTAAACCCTAAAACACTACCCCCGGCATGACCCTACACTACACAAACACTACAACACTACCCTAAACCCTAAAACACTACACCTCAGCATGACCCTACACTACACAAACACTACAACACTACCCCAAACCCTAAAACACTACCCCTGCATGACCCTACACTACAACACTACCCAAAACCCTAAAACACTACCCCCAGCATGGCCCTATACTACAACACTACCCAAAACCCTAAAACACTAACCCCAGAATGACCCTACACTACACAAACTCTACAACACTACCCTAAACCCTAAAACACTACACCCCAGCATGACCCTACACTACACAAACACTACAACACTACCCTAAACCCTAAAACACTACCCTTGCATGACCCTACACTACAACACTACCCAAAACCCTAAAACAATACCCCCAGCATGACCCTATACTACACCACTACCCAAAAACCTAAAACACTACCCCCAGCATGACCCTACACTACACAAACACTACAACACTACCCTAAACCCTAAAACACTACCCCCAGCATGACCCTACACTACACAAACACTACAACACTACCCTAACCCCTAATACACTTCCCCCAGCACGACCCTACACTAAACAACCACCACAAATCTACACTACACTAACACAACACTACACTACACAATCACTACCCCAGCACGACCCCCACCCTTAAAAATTAACCCAACCCCCCTTACCTCTCTCGTCATCGTCATCGTTTACAACGCAAATGCATTTACCATACATGCCTTTACAACGTATTTCGTTGTAAAGGCATGCGTGATAAAAGCACATGCGTTGTAAAAACATGCGGGATGATGGTATGCGGGATGAATGACATTGCAGATTAATAGTATGCGGCCTGAAAGTCTGCGGGAAAAAAAATGCGGGATAAAGGTTGATTACCATTTGAAAACTAATAGAAAGAGAGATTATATTTAACAAAGAGTAGAAAAATTAGGATGATAACATGTAGCTTGGTTTGAGTTTTAGAGACATTGTATGATATATTTAAACAACCAAAATACAAGAACACAAATTTTCATGAGAATTCAGTGTTCATCAGATCATATAGGTGTACCGGACTGAGACATTACGGCCCAATTAAATCAAGATGGCTAGGTAAAGATAAATGCTCATCAGCGATATATGCTGTTATTAAAATGTCACACATTCACATCTTGCCTCCGCCATCTATCTAGCAAATATCTGTAAATGTAGTACTATTGAGTTAGATATTAGTAATAATATAATTTACACTGCTTGGAAATGGCAGATATTGGGGTGGGGAGGGTGTGATGGTCTGCAGCATGACCAGCAAGACATACGTTTTGCAGTTGCTTTCCCACTGTTCTATAATTTGACAGAATCCTGTGTTATTGGCAACAATTTACATTTGTTCAGGCATCATATCCAAGGACGAAGCAACCCTAACTTACTTGAACTCCGACAAAACCAGCTGCAAAGCAGAAACCGGGAATCAGCACATACACAGACTATGGCCCATTTCCCATGAGTGGATCAATAAGAGGGACAATGACATAATATTAATGCACACAATACTAAACATTCTAGCACCTCTATCTCTTTATGTTTAGATACTATGAGGATATAGCTACAACATCAAGAAATTGCTAATCTCCCGACAAACGATACCAGTTACTTACTTGGAAACAGACAAACAAAAAGTAATCCCATTTAAAATATTAATATACTGGAGCCACTCTAAAGTGGTTAAAACTGCAAACAAAGTCCCTCAGTCACTACCAGTCACCAACAAACAAACATTTAAAATTAAACAAATGCTTTTTTTCTACCTAATAAGAAAAGAAACCAACTAATCCACATTGCAACACCCCAGTGGAAAACCTGAAAGTAAATTCTGCAACATCCGTTAAGAACACACATGTAAATATAAAAAAGAGCAGGTTGCATAATTTTTTATGTCAATAACAGATGTATTATACATTTAAAAATGTTCATTACTTTCATTAGTACACTATTTTCAGACATAATGACATAAAGAATTATATACATCACATCATAGAAAGGAAAGCAATTATTATCTCACATGGGCTACACTTACATCCAAAGAAGAACAAGCAAAGTAATTATCAATTGGAAATGTACTAAATATTACTCTAATGCTTGCTATGGAAAGGCTACTACAAAAGATGACGTAACTAATGTAAGAGAGCACAAATGTCACCAAAATAGAAGGAATTTATTGCAAGATTTAAGAGAGGCAAGCACTAGCTCCCAAGAACCTACAACTAAAATACTAAAGGATACACATTCTAAACACATCACAGGCCAACTACCAGATATACCCACCGTAATACACTTATTTGCGCAAACTGTAAAAGACACCAGTGAAACCTTTCCTACCTCTAGAAGACACCAAGATATCCAAATACCTTAAAAACCACACACAATGAGTCACTTTTAATCTAGCATGAGACAAATAGACTACAACATTGAACTTAGCAGTAAACAAAAATGGCCGCTAAATGAAAGTAAAAGAAAGACTATCTCCCCATAAAAAACATTGGAAACGTAATGCATAATATTTTTTTTTAAGTACAAAATATATAAATAATGTAAAACGTGCAGATGGGGAAGGGTCATACGATGTATGAAAAGTGTAAAGTATAAAGGAAATGGTACAATAAAAATATACTGTTATTTAATATATAGCTAAAAAGTTATGCACAAATTGTTTTACAAAAATGTAGATGAAACAACTGTGTTAAAACTAAAAGAAACGCATTGGCAAAAATTGCAAAAAACAGAGAAATGTATGAGACTGTTTAAATAACATTTACATGTTTTATTTAATCTAATGCATTGTAAAGTAAATTTCTATAGCGCACTATCACTCTACGGGTATCTTGGCGCTGAGAGAATACATTGTTGTTATAAGCATGCTTGATTAGTCATGCTAAAAAAGAATACAGAAACTTGGTTAAGGAGAGAGGAAAAAACCAGAAGAAATCAGAGGATGGATCAGTGACATTACGTCTGGGTATCATTTCTCTCTTGGGAATAACCACATCTTCAGTTTCTTCCTAAATTGAATTACATTCTCAGTCTGCCAGATGTTGGATGGGAGCTCATTCTGCTGTCGTGAGGCCACTGAGCTAAAAGCTCTCCCTCCTGTCCTAGCTCTTTTAAATTTTGGGATGTTGACCAGATTTGATGTTGTCGAGTGGAGGTTTCTTGTAGAAGTATACCACATACATTTTCTCTGCAGTGGTCTAGGGCCCAGACCATGTGCTGCCTTAAAGACAATACAGAGAGATTTTAAGTATATCCTCTTCCCAATCGGCAGGCAATGAAGATCTCTTAGAGATAGGGATGCAGAAGTGCTGCGCTGCCAATTTAAGGCCAGCTTTGCTATTATTTGGATTCTTTACAACTTCAGTATCATGGAGTTTGGGGCTCCAAGACACAAGGAGTTGCAATAGTCCACCCTGCTCAAAATAACACTCCTTACCACTTGTATTCTGTCAGAGACTGGTAACAGCGGGAGAATCTTTCGTAGAGCTCTAATCAAGGAACAACAAGTGCTGCCTGTTTTGTTTACGTGTGAGTCCAATTGGAGATTGTTATCCATCAGCACCCCCAGATTGTGTACTGTTTTAGTTGGAGTTAATACGCTATCCATATGGGTAAGCCAGAAATCAGCAGGAAGGGGACGGGCTATTTTGCTCGTACTGCAAAAAACAACTTCTGTTTTGTTTATGATAAGTTGAAGAAAGTTGTTTCTAAGCCAGTTTGTAGTGCTTTTCATGCACTGGTGAAATTTATCCATGGAAATTGTTTTATTTCCTTCCAGCGAGAACTAAAGCTGTATATCGTCTGTATAGTTGACCGATTCCACTCCAGAGGGTTTAATGATGGGGATAAATGGGCGCAGGTAGATGTTCAATAAGATCAAGCTAATATCAGAGCCCTGCGGGACCTCATGAAGGACAGCTGTCTTTGATGATGTAAAAGGTTGAATGCTCACTGCTTGTGTCCTGTCCAATAGATAGGACTGAAGCCATTTTAATGTTTGGCATTTAACTCCAATATTTCCAAGTCTTTCTAGCAAGATGCTATGGTTCACCGTATCAAATGCTATTGATATGTCTAGCAGCACCAATACGACTGATTGTCTGTTGTCAGCTCGCATTCTCATGTCATGGAACATGGTCACCAGGGCTAATTCTGTTCCGTGCTCAGGACGGAATCCGAACAGTAGTTCAACCAGTAAATGATTGGCCTCTAGGAAGTGGGACAGAGACTTACTCACTACTCGCTCAAGAATTTTTATTGGGTAGGGTAGTAGGAAGATAGGTCTATAGCTAGACATACCAGAAGGATCAAGTGTTGGTTTCTTGAGTAGCGGGGTCACTATAGCCTGTTTCCAGATTCTGGGACCTCTCCATCCTTTAGTGATTGGTAGCATATCTGACGCAACCAGGGGAAAAGTTCTGCTTAAATTCATTCCACACCCTCTGAGGGAGGGGATCCAGTGGTGACCATGAGGAGACCGTCAACGTTGCATTATTAAACGTTTCCTCCAATAGCAATTGGAAACACTCCAGAGTAGACTGATGGTTACTATCTAGGCTCTTGTTCTGTGTCACCAGCACAGTTGGCCCCACTAAATCCTTCTCTGTCTTCATTGGTGCATTATTATCACCGTCCACTCCAGTCTGATTCTTTGAATTAAGACAGTCGATAATTGTATTAATCTTTTCATTAAAATAAGTTGCCAAATCATCATATTGCTTTTGTGTGGCTACGATCTTATTACTTACGCAGGCTGGCTTGGAAAGGTCCTTTACTATATTAAAAATAATTGTAGCCTTATTCGATGCTTGCAAGATGGTATTTGAAAAGTATTCAGCATTTGATCTGGCAATTGCCTGCTTGTACTTTTGCAATTGAGTTTTATACATTTTCTTTGTATATTTCAGCATATATCCGCTTCCATTTTCTTTCAGCCAATTTGCATTCCTTACGCTGTAGCCTCAAGTCCTCGCTGTACCAAGGGGTAGAAGGTTTAGCTCTGTTTTTCAGCCTCTTTACTGGGATTCTTTGATCTAGAGTTTCATTTATCTGAGCGCAGAAGGTTAAATAATTTTCTCCCACTGAATGTTTTGAGTCAAATAAGTTTTCCTCTGTAAATAACGGGATTTGTTTGTTTTTTAATAATTTGGGCCATCCCATTCCCTGACGAAAATTTCCAGGGCAAGTCCCTTTCTTATTTGCTCTATGTAGCACCAGCAGAAAATGGACTAAAGAATGATCAGTCTAACATAAAGGTAGTACTTCTACCTCTCTGGCTTCCATAGGGTTGGCAAATATTAAATCCAGCATGTGCCTCTTTGGTGTATGGATTCTAGCACTAATTGTTGCATATTGAGACTCTCACATGCTTGTGCTAGATCTCTTCGAGCTGATTTCAAGTACCCCTTATCCCAGAGGCTAAAATCACACAATAGAATTCACCTAGAATGAGTAAGTGACATATTGTACACCAAGTCAATCATTGCCTGCCAATGGAACTCTGTCTTGTGGGTGGTCTATAGCACACAATACCTGTGAATACCTGTCTCTTATCCTCCTTAAGGGAGAATCCCAAAAGTTCTGCACCCTCAACCTCGTCCATTTGAAGTGGAGTAAAATTCCAATTCCCTTTAAATGTTACTCCAAACCCCCTCTCCCATGCGTTGGGGGTTTATGGAAGGCTTTATATCCTGAGGGACAAGCTAGCCCTAGTTCCACTGTAGAATCACTCCGAGTCCATGTTTCTATAATAAACAAAGCGTCAAAATCATGGCTTTCCAACATTATAAAAATCTCTTGATAATGCTTAACTAGGTATCTAGCATTGACTAGCCCACATTTTAGGTTGTCTGAGTGTAGACCTATCAGAGGGGTAGTTACATTCCCCTAATTATTTACCACAGAACCCTTAACATCTCGCTTACCTATATGAATAAGTTGTCCCCTTGAATAATAAATTCTAGTAATACCGGGTTCTAGTAATACCGGGTAGACGGTATTCCTGACAGGCAGCGAGCTGGCGCTGTGCACGATCGGTGCATGGACTGGTGCAAATGGGCTTGCCTCTAGTGTGCCATTGGCGCGTGCGCTGCACGCTGTGCACTTGCATTCTGAATCACGATCAACTAAAATGCTGACCAAGAAGGCGTATGTCGGGTGACCCGCTCTAACAGGGGGAAGTACACCAGCACACCCTGGTCGGCAAAAAAAAGTGCAAAATGCAGGATAGGTAAGTCTGGCTTAAATTTTAGCAGCGTTACAATTTTTCACATAATACAATTCCAGTTCAAAATCTATAACTGTAAAAGGACAATATTTTTAGCAGTCTCAGCAGTGCTCACTATTACAATACTCAACGGGGTTAGAGTCACCCTGCGAAGTTTAAAAGGCAATTTTCTAAAAGCAGTTTTTTACACAGTTACGCTCAGTTTTAAAAAGTAGGCAATCACACACACAACTTGTATACTCCATGGCTGCGCACTTGCATTCCCCTGCCTTAAGTAAGGGGGAGCGCCCTGCATCACAATCAACTAGAACACTGACTAAGATGGCGTATATCGGGTGACCCTCTCCAACAGGCGGAAGTACACCAGCACACCCTGATCTGCAAAAAAATTGCAAAATGCAGGTAAGTCTGGCTTAACTTTTAGCAGCGTTGCAATCTTTCACAGAAAATTGTATTAAAATATTCTTTATATATCACTAAGAAAATGTTTTTATAAGTACTATTATATGTGTAATACAAATGCAAATATATACATTAAATAAATTGAAAATAATAGAATAGGAATTACAAGTTGCTATGTACCTTTGTTATAATAAAATATTTAAATATTAATATTGTATTTGAACGCAGTGCAATCAACTACTATGTAAACCCTTTTTCAGAGAATCTTGGATACTAATTAAATTACATTAACTATTCCTTCTTCATACAAAACCATTTTAAAGAAGGTGTTGGATACTAAAAGAGTTACATTTACTATCTTCACTCCATTCTAAACCATTTACATTTTAGGGGAATGTGTTGGACACTAAAGGGGTTACATTTACTATTTGCACTTCAATATAAACCATTTGGGGATGGTGTTGGACAATAAAGGGGTTACATTTACTGGTCCCACTCCACTCTTTTAATAATAATAATCTTTATTACTTAGTTAATAAAAACCCTTGCAATCAGCTACATGGAACGACACATACAAGAGTGCTTAAGTAATAAAAACCATTATAGTCAGCTGCATAATAAGTTACATGTGAAAAAGGTGCCTAAAACAACCCTTCTTTATAAATAAAGTTATTTAAAATAAGTTAGAAAAATTACAATCGTTCCATATAAAAATTGGCCATTAGATCTTTCAGTAAAGTAAAAAAGGAGTCGTAATAAAATACAAGATGTCTAATTTGGAGTCCATTCACCTACAAGTTCCTAGGGCAATGCAAGTTTCTATAAAGTTGGCTTTGAGAAACATGGCTGGGCAAGTGTGGTAGTCAAGAGTAGGGTGACCAACTGGCATTGGTGCAAATTCAGGATGGTGAGTGTAAAAATTCAGGACGAAGGGTCAAAATTCAGGACACAAATTCAGGACAGGAGGTCGAAATTCAAGACAAAACTTCAGGACAATTGGATACGTTTTACAGACACATCAGAGGTCGCGCAATAGTATATAAGTAAGCCCAGCCATATCCAAACATATTCAACCATTTGCAAACCTATCCATCATGTATCCTTTCATCTATCATTTCACTCATCCATCCCTTCATCCATCCTTTCACTCATCCATCCATTATCCATCCATCCATGCTTTCACCCTATCCATCTGTACACTCATCCATCCACTCGTCTACCCATCCATCCATTCACTCATCCATCCAGCCATTTACCCTTTCACCCATCCAGCCATCACTTCACTTACTCATCCATCCACCCAGTCAGTCATCCTTCCACCCTTACAGGCATCCATCCATCCTCCCTTTCTCTCTCCATCGACCCTTTCACTTAGCGATCCGTCCTTCCATCCATTCACCCACCCATTCATCTACTCATCCAAATCATGAACTCAACCATATACCCTGTCACTCAACCAGCCTTTCTCTCATCCATTTATCCTTTCACTCCTTCACTCATCTATTCATCCTTGTGTCCATCTACCCTCCTTTTCACTCACTCATCCATCCTTACATACACCCTTTCACTCATCCATCCATCCATTCACCCTTGCACTTATCAATTCATCAATCCATCCATCATTTCACTCATCCATCCACCCACTCATTCACTCATCATCCACCTTTTCACTCATCCATCCTTTCACTCATCCATCCACCCTTTTACCCATCCAGCTACACTTCCAGTCATACATCCAGCTATTTACCTTTCCTCTCTTCCATCCTTCCACTCACTCATCAATCCATCCATCCTCCCTCATTATCCATCTATTCAATCTTTCATTCATCCATTCACCCTTTCACTGATTCATCCAGCCATCCACCCATCCCTTCACTTACTCACTCACCCACCTTTTCATATTCATTTTGAGCTGAGCCTTTTTGAGAAGAGGCCCATCAAGTACTTCACCCTCGCTGCAGAAGCCATTTCAGGACTGGGACAGAAGCCACCCAGGGCGGAGACAGGATCCACCACAGAGGGGGACAGGAGCCATCAGATAGACGGAAAGGAGCCATCAATGGGGGATCAGGAGCCATCACATGAGAAGGGAACAGGGTCCACTAGTGTGGGCACAGGGGTGGGCATGAAGTATTTTAGTATCATCTTGGTCTCTTCCAGGGTGGGGTAGGGCTCCTCACCCCCTCCCGGGCAAGACAACGAGAAGACAGGCTCTCTTTCCAAAATGTTAGTTTTGCCATCTCCCACTGTGATGTACAGTACTTAAAGGAGATACTCCACAAGAACTGATTTAACAGATTGTCCTCCATACTTTGTTAATCAGTGTGGGTGCGATTGTGCCTTTTCTTTATTTTATTACATTATAGACTGCATGTTTGAAGAACTGAGGTTTGTTTGAACCACGTGCTGCCTCGGTGTAATCAGGGTCGGTTCTAGGATGTTTGGGGCCCTGGGCAGAAAGAGAATGTGTGAGGCCCCTCTAAATTGCAAAGACATGACGCATTCAGGGCTGTTTGCATCTGAATAGATGCCCCTGCTCCTGAAGCTGCCGCCCTTCCCTCTCAGTCACCTTCAAGCACCTTTTAACAGCTCATCAAGCAGGGCTGAAGGTGTCAGGGTTACCATCCCGCTGTGCCTCTCCAATGCTGCTGGGTATCTTAGCTTTGGTACAGCATCGGAGTCTGTTACACCTGACCTCAACAGCATCAGAGTCAAGAAGGGAGGTGGGTGGAAGCTGTGCCGGCTTCAGGTTGTTGCGACAGGTGCCCGGTCAAAATTACGGACAAATGGCGTCCGTTAAATAATCCTTCATGGGCAACAGACAGACGGCTGAAATTACGGACTGTCCGTGAAATTTACGGACGGTTGGTCACCCTAGTCAAGAGGTGGTCCTCCGGAACAACATGTTGGCTAGTTGCAATCAGCTTCAACAATTTTGTGACATAGTAACCAATCCACAGTAGCGCACTGTTTGTAATAAAAAGTATAATCGCTTTTGTGGAATGGTTACTTAAAAATATTGCCTCCGAAAGGTCCATGTGACGACAGAAGAAAGCAGTTTCAAACGTACAAACATGTCTTAAAAGGATATGGGGTATTGGAATAATATGGGCACTGCCAGGTTGTACTTTGCCTCCATAAAGTCCATATAATGATAAAAGAAAGATAGTTTGAGAAGTGCAATTATGTTTAAAAAGAATATGAAGTATTGTGATGAAGATGAGCACAGCCAGGTTATCAGAGGACAGAGCTTAGATTGTGGAGTAGCGTGTATCATTTCATAGCAAAATAGAAGATGGAAGAGTCTGAAGTTTTGCATATGTATGTTTTAACGTAGAGGTAATTATTTCTTGTTTGTTGCCAAAAAAAAGCAATAAGACTTAAATGCAGCATGAGTTATCTTCGTCTACTCCAATTTAAAACCCTTTTGAGAAAAGTGTTGGACAATAAAGGGGTTATATTTACTATTCCCACAACAATCAATGGTATATTGGAGATGGTAGTGGACACTAAAAGAGATACAAACACTATACATATTACATTACATTTTTCAATTTAAAATAAATAAAAACATTAATTATAACACAATGTTACCAAATACAAAAATGTCCATGTATCAATATTAAAAACGAAATGAATTATACCTCTAAATATATAATATATATATATATATATATATATATATATATATATATATATATATATATATATATATATATATATATACATAAATAATAAAATCAAAAGATTCATGCATTATAAGTGAAAAAGCCTAGAGGAAATGTTACTACATATGTGATATAACCATTTCAAAACATCTATCTATCTATCTATCTATCTATCTATCTATCTATCTATCTATCTATCTATCTATCTATCTATCTATCTATCTATCTATCTATCTATCTATCTATCTATCTATCTATCTATCTATCTGTCTGTCTGTCTGTCTGTCTGTCTATCTATCCATCTAGCTATCTATACATCTAGCTATCTATCTATTCAAACAATAATCATTTTAAGTGCAGTGATCGGGTTAAACATGCATTAATTAGAATTATGCCCCTGCTCCACCCTGGGGGTGGAGTCCAGGCTCTGAGGTGTTGTCCAACCTGATACTGCTCGTGCAGTAGATGGGACAAACCAACCTTCCAGTGGTGGACTTAACCCCACAGTACTGCAGCGTGCTTACACGACTGATATTGCACAAACCTACTTCTCCTTGGTTGATTCCTCTGCAGCACTGTCTTGAAATAAAAACAAATTAGATCCAGTAATCTAAGGCACTCCAGCAACAGCAGTAGTACTTTGTGGGATGAACAAGACAGAGTAGTCAATTCTGGTTTAAGAACAGTGGTGAATGGCTAGTTACACCCAGACTGCAATGGCGCCCCAAGTGTTGGTTGACAGAACCACAACTGGATATAGCTGCCAAGAGTTCAGTATACTTATGTGTGGCATTTCAAAGCTTTATGTAAGACCTTGTATGAGACTTAACAGAAGGTAAGACTACGATAAATATAAAATATTTCCCTTCTATGGAATGTAATGATCTCAAAACTGCTTTAAACAGCTACAACACTCCTGAAGAGCTTATGCAAGGTTACTTACTTATATCTTTCTAAAGGTGGCACAGAACACTAGCAGCTGTGGCACCACAATGTTCTATCCACTGTGTTCCTCATTTTCATGTGTTGATAAAAGATTTCAGACCTGCACCAGTAGTGTCAGTTATAGCCTGTCATAAATAAACACACACATCCACAGACATTTGCAGGTGTGGACCATCCGCCATAGCCTTTCAGTGCTTCTTTATCTTTGTGCTGCATAAAACGTTGGTCCAAACCCCAATTAAACATTGAAATAAACCTTTGGGATGGTTCATCATTTGAAATGGTGGGTAATATGCACTGGTCCGGTGCATTCCACACCTTTGCAGAGGGGCAGAATGAATATGGGATTCCATCAAGACAGTACCTCGTGTTGGGAAAAACAGAAGAGAACCCCTGATAGACAAAAACATGCAACTCATTCTGATGTGTGAGACAGGGTGTGGGGTATCTCAGAATACTAGAACCAAACCTTAGAAACTCTAGGTAAACCACTTACAAGATTAGGGCACATTGGGAAGACAGGGTCAGCAAGGACTTTGGATATGAAGTCTGGGATAGAAAAGCAGTTGTATGTAGCCTCCTTTTCCAGTAACAGTGGTTTCAACTTGATACAAGTCAACATTCTACACAGTGTCCATCTCACCTCCATCAGGATTAATAGGATATTTAAGACTTGATCGGGTAATTGCCCCTTAGGTATCCCTCAGATGCTGAGCATTAGCACATGACATTTGAAAGTTCGGCGTACAGGATTACTTGTTTGAAGAAGTTGAACAGTTCAATATGACAGTGGACACAAAGCTGGCAGTCTCACCTGAAACAGGCTTACTTTGAGTGTTCCCGCATATAGTGGGAGGGAGGAGGGCAAAAGAGTGCATTTATAAATTTTGCTATGATCTTGGCTAAACAAAGAATACACTTTGGCTGGAAGTCGTGTGCCACCTCCATTCTGGTCAGGTGGGCAATATGAGAAATACCCACCTTGAGAAGTATGGTCACTAAAACAACTATGGTAGAAAGAACAACCTAATGTGATAAACTGGAGATGTGATGCAGCTCTAGAAGCATACACTAAATATATCTTATGACAGACCTCCTTCAGTATTCAGAGACACCTCCTCTAGTGGGAGTGTAATATAGTGGAATGTTGGGTTAGTCATCGACAGTATTAGCCTTAGTGTAAGTAACAGATGTCATGCCGTAGCACCTTCAGAATGAATAATCCTCGTATTACCTAAATTTTTAGGTCGAGACTAGCGCAGCCTACTTGCATTGCTCTACGGGAGGCTTCTAGTGAGGGCTCAAAACTTCTCTGTGTGGGTCAAGCTCCTCCCATACATCTGATTGGCCGTTGTGTGTGTCTTTCAGTAATGCAAATGGCCAAAGGCGGGTGCATGTCCCACCTCTTGTTCAAATGTTCACTCCCACAGCATTTTGCCTGCGGGAGCGAGCAACAGCATGCAGGGCGGTAACTGCAGTGCCTCCTCCCCTGCACCACTCCCCCTTATGTTTACACGCAGCATGCTCTATCCCCCTACCGCCCACCCCCAATGTCCGTGCCTTATTGGCCCTCGGTTGTCCGTGCCCCCCCTGTGTCCGTGCCCCTTTGAGACCACTAAAGCTATTTCCCGGTCAGAGATAAAATATAAATGCTATTGTATGACAGTTAATACCTGCCTTTGCCTCTGCTTGTCGGTACACTTTCCCTGCATTCGGTAAGTCAAAAATATTTTTCATTCACACCGCACAATATGATTGTAAATCTGTGTCCCGCAACTAAAATTAGCGTGTCTAAGATGGCCGCTTTAGTTAGTGTTATTGTGGAAACGGAGTCAGTCTTCTGCCCTTCATCTGTTTCTCTGCTTTCAATACTCTCTTTTCAATTTCCATATTTGTTACCCGGAAGTGGTTTATGTGTTGGTGCACGTGGGGCTATCTTCAGCATTGCAACGGATATGGAAGAACCAGAGCATGGAACAGAAGAAGTGTGAATCACCGGCTCCTTCAGCAGAAACGCCCTTCTTTGGAACTTCTTCTGGAATATCTGCAAGCCTCTGCATAAATGGCTGTTGGAAGCTACTGAGGGACAGATTCTGTATATTTATTTTTTTACTATAGCGGCTGTTTAATTACTGTACTTCTCTTCGTATAGTTGAAGCACCCACTAATCCTGTGTGAGTCTGCCTTCTCACACTATCCCCACACCTTTCCAACTGCAAACACCAGTTTGTGCTCTCAGCCTCCCTCAAAATTGTTGCTAGTTTTCAACCGCTGCACTCTCATGGCTGCTTGCTGTTTAATTAAGCAGCAATTTCCAATTTTTGTATGAGTCGCTGCACAAACACAAATTAACAGTGCTTATTTAAGGTGAACTTTTCAATAGTGACTTCGTCTCTGGCTGTTGAATATGTAGTCCTCAATGTCTAAAGTCTAGGGGCCAGATGTAGGTAATCCCAGATTAGCGATTCTTAAATACCGAATCATACGGATTTGGTATTTAAGAACAAGCAAATGGGATGTAGGTAATTTTATCGAAAAAATTACCGAATCGGTAAGTTTCGGTAATTACCGAATCGGTATTTACCGATTCGGTAATTGGGGGAAACATTAAAGGGTGGCAGGGTGTCACTTTGACACCCTGTTGCACCCCTCAATTGTGCATGGGTGCACATGTTGCCGACATACATGCCCTAAGGGCATGTATGTCTGCAACATGGCACTGTTCAAAAAGCAATAAAAATGCTTTTTCAAGGGTTTTCATTATTTACCACCAACAAATTGCAGGGTTTCCACCTCCCCAAGGACGGCATTTTGGACTGTGTGATTCACTACTTTCGGTTTCCCCTGAGCTGGAACCACTGTCTCTTCACTACACTGCTATCTCTGCAGTGACGAGAGCAGTGCCAGGATTGAAGGTGTGTGGAGGGGGCTGAGTGTGTAGATACTAAGTATGGGCTGAAAATCCGTTCTGTTCGTGGAATTTGCGGATTTTTGGCAAATTCGCGGTCTGTGAATCGCACGAATTTGCTAAAAAATCCGCAATTTGCAAGCTGGAGGATTTTTTTAATTGGTCACGCTTGAAAAATACAATATCGCGCGCGCTGCATTGACTTACCGTGATTCTGAGTTCGCCGAGTTGTTTTTCTCCCTGTTTGCGTGTGCTGCGCCATTTTGGATCTTGCTGCGTGATCGCACGAGAGTGTTTCGACCACCTGAACATCATTGCGGCCCGCTATCTTGCACAGCGAGAGTTTGACAACGCGAGTACGTCATAAGGGCCCGCGATCACGTATCGTGGGAGTAAACAATTGCGCACACCTAGATGCGGCGCGCAGCTAACTTCCGGCGGGAGATTTGAACAGCTCGCTTTCCTGAACTTGCAAAAATTGCAATTCTGCACAAGAAATCCACTGCAGGCAGCATAAACCTTCTGAAAATGATGATTTTGATCAGAATAACTCCTCAGATTGACATTTGGCTGCACTTTTTGGTGCAAGGAGTCCATTTTGGGGGGGGGGGGAGTGCCCCAGAGTCTCCAACTTCCTGTTCCTGTCCAGCAGGCTCCTCCCAGTGCTTTGTTCATGTCCTGGTCACTTTTCATTTGGATCTGGAGCTGGAAGGATTACTCTTTGTGGCTGCTGCTGGATATTTGTATTTGAGGACTTTTTGGACTTTGGATCACTTTTGGATTTGGGATTTTACAAGTAAGTTGGTGTTGTTTGTTTGGGGCATTGCAGTTGCTGCAACTACAATTTTAAAACTTTTTCACAACTTTAAAAAATATATATTGTGGGTAACCACAGTATCCAGTAGGCCCAGGGTTAGTCATGGGTGCATGATACAACTGTTTCTGTGAGTTTTGTTGAACTTAAATCTCATTTATGTCATTGAATTTTAGCTCACTATATGTGGATTTTTTTTTTAATTTTGGGGTGCCTGTAAAGCTACACTAGCCAGTAGGCCCAGGGGTAGTGAGTGGTGCATGGACCAAGTCTTGAATTTAAACATCATTGATCGAATGGATGGCATTGGATTGTGGTGATTTGTGTATGTTTTTTACTTTTTGTGGTGGTGTTGGGGCCTGGCCATGTGGGTGGGGGCAATTTTGAGGCCTGGTCCAGGCAAGGCCTGGCTATGTGGCTGGGGGTCAAGGGACCATTTTGAAGCCAGGCAGTGTGCTCAGCCCTGCACCCAGTTTGACTTGCTTTCATCCATTAGGCCCAGGGGTACTCAATTGTGCATGGACCAACTCTCTCTGTGTGGTCTCTCTACTATTATTTTAAACATCCATTTTGGATTAGAATTGCAATTTTTATTTTGTGTCTTTCCGTTTTTGGGTGTGTTGTTTTAATAATAATAAATGCAATGCCTAGCTGCAAATATTAATTGAAGCACGACATATGCAACATGTATTTAACTGATGTTCCTCTGGCTTCCTTTGCTTTTAGGTGCACAAGAGAATCACATCAGTAATCGTTCATCATCAGTGCCAGGAAGATGTCCTGCAGCGGTGTGTGCAGCACAACGTCACATGACGTCACGTGTGGCCACAGACAACTCTGCAACTCGTGCAACTGCGGCCTGCTGTTCTGACATCTGAAGAAGATGGGCCCAAAGAAAGGTGGCCGTAGCACCACTACGAAAAAAGTTGCCAGTGATACTGCCAGTTAGAAGGAGCAGAAGAAGTAAGTGGCACCACCTACCAAGGAGACTACTGTGCCCACAGACACCTTTTTTGGGGAAAAAAACTACTCCTGCAGCAGCAGCGGTGTCCGCCGGGACCAAGCTGGGAGCAGCACCTCCACTTCATTGGGCTCAGTGCCACCACATCGAGTTAGGTCCAAGCCCATGAGTGCTGCAGCGGCAGCCACTTTAATTGCTCAATCAACATCAACCAGTCATGTTGGCTTATCACAAGAAAGTAGCATCCAATCAATGCAGGGTGTAACTCATCTGACGAGTGTTCAACAACCACAGCCGCAACGACAACCACAGGCCCAAGTACAAGCGCAAATACATGCGCAAGGAGAGGCGCAAGTAGAGGCGCATGTAGAGGTGCAAGTATAGGTGCAAGTAGAGGCGCAAGTAGAGGCGCAAGGAGAGGCGTAAGGAGAGGCGCATGGAGAGGCGCATGGAGAGGCACAACTAGAGGCGCATGGAGTGGCACAACTGCCCACAATGCTTGTTCCTCCAGAAGTAGGGGCACATCAGGAAATCGAGATTCAAGCGGAGGTATCATCAGAGGAAGCCACTCCGCCTGATGATGATCCATTGTCTTCCAGATCCCCAGCAAGAAAAAGGTCAAGGAGGGCTACTACAAGTTCTTCTTCAAGCTCCCTTCCTTCTGATGATCTTGATGTTGATTGGAACCCAGCAATGCAATCTGAGAGGGAGGCACGCCATGAGCCGACAAAGGTAGCTAAGCCTAAAAGGAAGGTTCCCGCAATGCTTTCAATTATAGGTGATAATGACGACGAACAAGAAGTGGTGTATTATTCTGCTGCTGATGAACAGTCTGACGATGACCCAGTCATCACAGTCGTCACTCCAGCCCCAGCAGGCATGCAGCAGACAGACATTTTTACTCTATCCCGAATTGCTGCTCAGCACGATGTGGGCGGCGTGGCACTGGTACCACCACCAACGCAGTTAACTACTACACCAACACGACCTACAACTTCAATATTTTCTCATCAGAAGGGCCAGCAGGGACCTCCATCCAGCTTGACCCCCATTACCTCAAGTAGTGGAGCTGTTAGTGCACAACAGAGTCAATTTCAGCCACGCCCATCCTCCACTTCATCTGGCATTGGAAGTAGCACCTCCACCACCAGCCGACATCTCCAGTCCTCCGTTTGGGACTTCTTTAGTGTTAGCACTGAGGCGGAAAACATGGTCGTTTGTTCGATTTGTAAAACTGTAGTTAGTCGGGGTAAGCTTGGTACCAACTATGGTACCGGAGGCCACAGAGGTTATCTCCAAAAACACCACACTATCATTTGGAAGTCGCACCTAAGGAAGATCCGGGAATACAAAAGTACAACAAATCCAAATGTATCCATTCATATTGCATCTGATGATGATAAGGGGCTGATCGTGCAGGGGGGAAGTGAAGAAGCGACAGACATTTTTTCTGGTACACACAGTACCCCTGGCAGAAGCACTGCAGTGGTAGCGCCCTCACCCTTTACCCCAGCAACATGTATGAGTCACACTAAGAGTCTGGGAGAGACACCAATGCGGAAAAGTACATCTATGAGCCTAACTGGTTTGAAGAAGTCTGCATCATCATCATCATCATCATCACGTAAAACGGTCCAGACCACCGTTAGAAGCATGTTTTGGTCGGAAGCGCCATTTGAACGCAACCACCCAACAGCACGTCTTTATAACGCAAAGCTGGCTAAAATACTAGCGCCGGACCTTCTCCCTTTTTCTTTGTTGGAAGGGGTGGGTTTTCTAGAATTTGTGGCAACAGTCTGTCCTAAATAGAAGGTTCCTAGCCAGTCCTATTTTGCCAGAGTTGCGGTTCCAGGACTACATTAAGATGTGCTGGAGGTGATTGGGGCAGCTTTGCAGAAGAGTGCTGTTCACACTATCCACCTGACAACAGACATGTGGACCAGTTGCCAAGCCCTTGATTACATGTGCATCACTGCACACTGGGTCTCTTTTGCAGGGGTTAGAGACAAGTTAAATGCAGGTGTTGACCCGGACACAGTTTTTCAAGCTACTCGGAAACATGCAACAGTAGCCATGTTTGCCATGGAGAAATCTCATACTGCACAAAACTTTTGCATGAGTTTCAGAATAAGGTCTATGAATGGCTGCATCCAAGAAAGCGCATGATTGGTTATGTTTCCACGGATAATGGCAGTAATATAGGTAAGGCCATGCATGATGGTGGCTATTTCAGAGTGCTGTGTTTGGTGAACAGTATTAACATTGTTGTGCAAGATTTCTTGAAAAAAGAAAGCACAGTCAGCAAGTTACGGACCACCTGCTGAAGAATCTGCACACATTTCAGCCATTCTTTTAAGGCCCTGAAGCAGCTGAGGAACATGCAACTTGAACGTTGACTGCCAGTCAGAGGACTCCTCCAGGAGGTGGTAACACGTTGGTACTCAACCTTCTACATGCTTGAGCGTCTGTCTGAGCAGTGGGTGGTAATTAATCAGTATGTCCTTGCACTGGGTTCTTCGATGAAAGACATGTGGCTAGAGTTGGAGGAATGGAAGCTAGTTAAAAGCCTGACAGACATGCTTCGTCCTTTTGAGGTCTTCACGCGTGAAGTCAGCAGGAAGGAGTGTACTTTGGGCAAAGCTATCCCATTGTTGCGCATTCCAGAGCACGAACTGAAGGCGGTGTCTTCAACGTTCCGAGATGATGCTGAAAAGCAAGACGCATATCAGTTGGTGGAAAGGTTATTAAGCCGCCTAGTTGACAATGAAGGGCTTAAAAAAATACATACAGAACAACATTACATTTGTGCCACTATTCTGGATCCACGGTACAAAAAGGCCGTGGCCAGTAAAGCATTCATTCCTTTTAATTAAGCAGATGTTTCAAAGTACAAACTTTGGCTAGCTCTGTCAGCCACTCAGTTTGAAAAAGAGCGGCAGAAAATTGAAGGAACCGGCAGAAGTACTACTGAATCAGCAGGCCATCCGGCGTCAAGGTCCACTTCTGAATCTGTGGCCGAAGGGAGTCACTTTCCCTCACAGCCGTTAACGACACCAGCAACCGTATCATCATCCTCACCTGCACCAGGCCCAGCGATAATGTTGTCGGAAGCGGATTGACTAACTCATCAAGGGCTTGCTCGTTCCAGTGATGCAAAGGCCACAGATGATACTCAAAGTGGAGCAACCCTGGAGAACCTTGAGTGGATGGTGCAGGCCTATCTGGATGACCCAACAGAGGTCTTTGTTAATCAGAACCCATTGCTGTATTGGTATGGGAAAAGGCCGCTATGGCGACTGATCACCAACCTGGCTCTAAATTATTTGTCACAAGTGTGTCTTCTGAACGTGTTTTCAGTGCTGCTGGTACCATTGTAACTTCAAAAAGGACCCGCCTCTTGCCTAAAAATGTGGAGAGGTTAACAATGATCAAGATGAATCAGCACTTCATACCACCAGATTACAAAATATGTGAATGCACGCAGGAAGAAGAGGACACCGACTTTGGTGACAGAAGTTCTTCTCTGTTAGCTGACCTACTCCCGTCTCAATTCAAAGAGTTTGAGGACGAGCTCTACTTCCCTGACACAGAGGCCTGAAAATGACTTCCTTTTTTTTCGTCCTTAATCACTTTTATTCCAGTGTGTCTTTCTTTGTTTTGGAACTTTTACCACAACAAAACTCTAATCACCTAATCACAACAAGTCCATCAGCAGCACTGTCTTCATTTTATTTCCTTATTGATTTGAAGGTGCCGCAGTCTGCATTCCTGAGGTTCACAACTCAATCATGCTCCTGTATCTTCCTCCTCCAGACTCCCTCTATCCATTTCCCTCAAGGCAGATGCCTGGATTACTCAGAATCAAGAAACTTTGTCTTCGTAGACGAGTCCCCTCAAGTGGGACTGGAATTACTGACTACATGCTGATTGCTGACAGTTACTTCTGAAATTGACAGGAGAGGCTGCCCTATGGGCCTTCACTTTCAGAAGAAGATGCGGACAAAAAGTGGAATAGGTAATGAATAATCAGAAGATGGCATGCAGTGGACAGCAATGGCTGTCTGGCTCTGATGAAAGCAATTGCTGTTTGTTTGTTGTGCATGAAATGAATCCTATGTCTTCTGTTATTATTTAATCTTTTACACACTAAATGTAACTCAAGTCTACTCTGCTTTTTTTACCTTCTTTAATTCAAATTGTACTTCAACTGCAGGGGCCACTATGTTGCATTTTTGCAATATGCAAAATCTCCTTGGACTCACTGTTTGCCAATATACCATGATGATTGATGATGAGTGTTGATGATCAAAGTTAAATAACATATCTTTTTTCTCACTCACTGGAGATGAATGGATCATCATCGTCGGTTTACGGAAGATTTATGGCCAATTTGCGAGTGGCAAACCGGTAACCCAGTCCACAACAACTACTACAGCAGAACTACATGTCTGTCTAGTCGTGGTATGGAGTGGTCGAGGCAGTGTAGTGTTGTTATGCCAGGCAGAGTCCAGACAGCAGTTCATGTAAAATTGGGGCTATGTGACTTGCTGCATACAATTAGATATGCTTTGTCTGTCTGTGTCAAAGAGCCTAGGTATGCTACATCAGGTTGCTTCACTCAGTGGTGCCTGCCTTGACCATCTGCATGGCCCTGCCGCAAGCATGGGCCAAATATCCGTTCCGCTCGCGAAATTTGCGGATTTTCGCCAGCAAATTCGCAATCCGCGAAATTGCCGAAAATTCGCAAATTCACGAGCGAGTGGATACTTTTTTTTAGGCCAGCTCAGTGTAGGGTTGAGGGCTAGGTTTGAGGGAATTTGGGTGTTTTTTAGGGTTTAAGGCTGTTTTGGGGGTTCAGTGCGGTTTACTAGGGTTTTTGGGTTGAATTTGGGAGGGTTCCCGGAGTCTAGGGCTCAGGGCCCGCTGCAGGCTCGTTCATAATGATGTTGGCAAGGTTTTAGGGGGGTTTGGCGTTTTTTGGTCCATAATTGGCCAAATTTTGGCCTTTTTTGTTGTTTTGCGGGCGCGTGTGTTTGGTGAAAAGTTGTACACCTTCCAGTGGATCGATTTTGTTCTGCCTTGCTGAGATTCTTAGGAATCGCTGGAACAAGTGTCCTGGTCAGTTTCAAGAGGATCTAAGTAGTGGAAGTGCTGAAAACAGCAATTGTTTGTCAAGGCACGATTTGCCATATTATCCAATTGGCGGTTTGGGGGTTTCAAGGAGAAAGTGTGTTTGGGGTGTTCTAGTTGAGCTAGGGGAACGGGGTTTCTGTAAGTGGTAGGGAGGGGGAATTGGTGGTTGTGTAGGAAATTTGGGAGGAATCGATTGATGGGAAGGGTGTGTTTAGGCTAAGTCGAGGAAGGGAAACCGCTGCCATAGGCGCCCATTGTAATTTTCAATTATTGTGTGTTTTTAGGGTGCGATTGGAGTGTGTTGTAGGTGGTTCTTAGTGGATTTGCTTAGCTGGGATGAGAGTTGGGAATGTCTAGTTTTGATTGCAAGTGGTTTGAAGAAAATCCATGGTGGAAAAGGGGTGTTTTGGGACTAGTTTCAGAGTGCGTTTTGGCACGATTTTAACTTGGGCCTCAGCTAAATCACGGTAATGCATGTTTTTGGGAGGGTAATGTGGGGTGTTGTACATTTTTGGGAGTGGGTTTAGGGGTCTGGCAGCACTGCTGGGAAGGTCTAATTTTGTGTCAAAAGAGCTGTTTGGTTGTATGTTAAGGGGAATTAGGCCCTGTTTCTGAGGTGCATTTTTGCTTAGGCTTACATTGGCGGCCTGGAAGGTAGCAGTATTGAATGTTTTTGGGGGGCTATTTGGGGGTGTTCTAGATTTTTGGGAGTGGGTTTAGGGTCTGGGAGCACTGCTAGGAAGGTCTAATTTTGATTGCAAGTGGTTTGAAGAAAATCCATGATGGAAAAGGGGTGTTTTGGGCCTAGTTTCAGAGTGCATTTTGTCACGATTTTAACTTAGGCCTCTGCGAGGTCACGGTAATGCATGTTTTTGGGAGGGTAATGTGGGGTGTTCTAGATTTTTGGGAGTGGGTTTAGGGGTCTGGGAGCGCTGCTGGGAAGGTCTAATTTTGATTGCAAGTGGTTTGAAGAAAATCCATGGTGGAAAACGGGTGTTTTGGGCCAAGTTTCAGAGTGCGTTTTGGCACGATTTTAACTTAAGCCTCTGCGAGGTTATGGTAATGCACGTTTTTGGGAGGGTAATGTTGGGTGTTCTAGATTTTTGGGAGTGGGTTTAGGGGTCTGGGAGCACTGCTGGGAAGGTCTAATTTTGTGTCAAAAGAGCAGTTTGGCCATAGGTAGAGGGGAAAGGGGAATTAGGCCCTGTTTCTGAGGTGCATTTTTGCCAGTGGCTTACATTGGCGGCCTGCAAGGTAGCAGTATGCATGTTTTTGGGGGGCTATTTGGGGGTGTTCCAGATTTTTGGGGATGGGTTCAGGGGTTTGGGAGGCACATTGGGAAGGTAGTTTGTCTGTAATTTGAGGGGAAAGGTGATTTGGCCCTGTTTCTAAGGTGCATTTCGGCCCATAGGCTAACATTGCCGGTAATGCGTTATTGCAGATGTCACTGGAGACAACTCTTCCGGCACTTTACGCAGCTGTAGTGTAGGAAACAGAGGAAGCGAGCCACCCAATATACCCTTGAGGGTTCGGGCACAGAATATGAAAGGGTAAAGGTACGTTCAAGGGATTTTGTTTTTGTTGTTTTTCAACGTTTATAGCAAAATGATCACTTTAAGACCCAAAGAAATGTTGGTCTTACGTGCACATATGCATCAGATGTTACTAATTCCGTTTATAGTGGTCACACCAAATGATCCAAATATAGAGAACAAAAAAAGGGTGTATATGAAGAATTGATATTTAATACATTAAAAGTGTTTCAATGAAGTGTTTTATTTTGTGAAGAACATGTACTTCTTGCAACACTGTTGATATGTATTGTCTGTACCCTTCTGTTTTTGATTCTTTTAATGTATTAAATACCAATTCTTCATATACACCCTTCCCTATTTTGTCTAGGAATGAACATTTTTTACTAGTACTACATAAACAAATGTAATAATTTGTGACTCTCTAGTCTCTAAAATACAAATTTCCCTTTCTTCAGGGAAGGGTGTTTTTTATTTATGCTTAGCCGTAACATGTCTTGCTACACTTTTTGGCACAACTGATGAATGCTTGCTTTTTAACACGCACCATTTTTCTCATAACAGACAGAAGCTTCCCTTTTAAGAACAAGAGCAAGATCAGATCATCATCGCTTGGACGGAGCAACGATTCATCCCCACAAAGAAGACTTGAAGTTCCAACCAGGTGAGGACTCTCCCACACTTAATGTGTGAAATCAGCCACTTTTCAGTTTTTAATCCTTCACCGTTTATCTTATATGACGAAGCTGATTTTAATAAATGATTTTACTTTTAATAAAGCTTTAAAACTTACATAGACTCTGTGGTTTTTGGTCATGAGTGAGTCAGCAAAAGGGTTTGCAATTTGCAAGCAGGAGTCCGTGGCTCAGAGAGGTGGGGACTCTGACTCCGTAGTCTGATGCCCTGGGTTGTATAATCATTGGGGATCAATCATCGCTGCATTTGAGAGCTAAATAATGACTCTGACACATTAGCTTGTCAGTAAGGAGATATGTAGAAAGTCAAACTGTGCTTATTATAATTTATAACCAATGCCCTATTTCTTGTCCATAGTTCTGTGTGTGCAGAATAGTCCCTGCAACAGTAGTAGTATGGATTGTCCTCCTATCCAATCAAAAAGTAAACTAGAATCTTATTCTTGGTGGCCATTAACATTTTATTGTTGGGAATTGTCAAAGCATAAACATTTAGAAGACTTCAATAGACATTATGGACAACCCAGAGGACTGCACTCAGTGCATAGAGCTATTGCTGATTAGAATAGGAGTTTTGTTTCACAACTTTTGCCAACTGTGCAAGCTTAGTTAGCTACACAGGCAGACTAATAATAATCTAGTAGTACCACAGGGAATCATACTAGAGGCAGGATAAGAATTTAGAAACAGTCCACAAGAAGATCAAAGACGATTTCGGAAAAAATAGAATGAGGAACGTTTGGAAAAAATACAGGTGCTGTAAAAGATAGGGAAGTATAATTATTAATATAACAGGAAAACTTACTGGGGCCAGCAGAGGACCACTCGCCGGAACCGATCCAGGCCTTCCTGCTGTTGTCCCTGCTCCACCGGCACCGTTACCTCCTCCTGTGTCCCCTTGCCCCTGGGGGGAGCTGATGTACAACATGAAAGAAAGACACAAACATGGATGATTATTGTCAACCACATCAAACATTTCAAAAAAACAATAACAAAATATTTTGGAGAAATAGACAACAATTGCACTAAATTTATTGACCCATATCTGATGTGGTCTACTAGGATATAGTATTGCTGGATTCGCGGACCGTCTACTTGGAAAGTTATGTAACTCACTAAACCAACTACAAAAAGGTTCTACTAGGACTGGCAGGCAGCACTACGCAGCACGCAAAGTGAGACACAGTTGTCATGATCACCACCACTATCTCTTCTTAGTGGCAGGAGTACAAAGGAAGGACTGGACTTGAGTCTCTAATATCTAGCATTACGCAGTTCTGTAAAGTACACTGATAGATAATCATCACCCAGGCCAAATGAGCACAAAATTGAAAACAAGTAAGCCATAGTACCCAGTGAGCAGGCAAGCACTTGCAATCACCGAAGCTTTTGGCACATAATTTACCTGTAATGTAATCTGCAGCATTCTTGCTCTTCTGAAAAAAACAAATATTTGCAATATAATAATAAGACAGAGCAGGAGAAAACAAAGTACTGATTAAATAGCTACTACTACTCACCAAACCCAGGGATCTCTACGCCAAGCAGGTCGTGTTCCTGGTCCAGGATGTCGGACCACCAGTGCATCGCCTGGTTGTAGGTGCGCCGGACCCCAGACTCCCGATACATGGCCCGGCACCCCTTCCCCCATTGCTTGCGACGCTCCCGGAGCTCGTACCCGGCACCGAGCCTGCCGCCTGCCGCGACGGTCTTGGGGAGGTGGCGCTGAACGGAAATAGTGCGGTCACCTCCACCGTGCTGAAAATCTCCTGGGCTATTACTGCCTCCCCCCTTAAGCGCCCGCATGGGAGCCGGATACGGGGTGTGGGACCCATCCCCTTGGTGTTCTTCCCGGCTCCCTTTGCCATGGTCCTGGACAGGAAAGTTTAAAAAAAATAGGAATAAATAGAGAAAAATAAAATAAAAGAAGAGTTAATAAAAGCAGTTTAAAGTAACCAAAAGTAGAAAAAAACACAAAATATAGATGTAGAAAAAGAGAGGGATAGATAATCAGTAAAAAAGATTTTTAAAAAGTTCAAAGAAACAAAGGATTGCAAAGATTAGGGTAGGATTGAAAAAGCATGCCCAGAGCCATAGCAATGAATGAAAAACAAGATGGCCGCGCCCATTGAGGACCACGTGGGTATGTTTGCGTGATATTTCCCCCGCGAGCACCCAAAAATGCACGCGACTACGTAATCGCGCCCCGCGCACAACGCGAACATGCAACTAGCGTCCGAAAATGGAAATACGAAACGTGAACAAGATGGCCGCTCCCATGTACGACCGCATAGGTAACTTCGCAGTTGGTGTGCTGCAAGAGGCCCGCGAACACGCAAAGCGCCCCACGAACACACAAAAAAATCCGCAAATTCGCACAAATTCGCGGATTATGCAGAACGCGAATTTGGGCATTTCGCCCACACTTTGTAGATACAGACAACAAGTCCTAGCCTGCCAAGCACAGGCTGAGCCAGCCCAAAAACAAGCCCTTTTTGGCTTCAGGAATTGTCCATCTATCTCTCTGCACTGCAGCCCCTGTGGCAGCGCCAGGATGGCTTCCCTACTCCCTGGCAGGCTGGAAGGATGGCTCAGTGAAGGAGAAGTACTGGCTAGTGGTGGTAGGATAGGCGATGTTGACAAGTCTGCACTCGCCATTCAGTTTATCCAGGTGGGCGCACTATGACTGGCTGCACAGCTCTTCTATGCACAATCTCCTCACACCGGCAGCAAACTGTCCTTCAACCCAGCTGCTAAGTCCCTGCACCCCGGCCTCTGCTCTCCTTGGCCAATCTTGTCTGGGCTTGTCTCTCCCAAAGCAGTGTGCCCACACTCTAGACACTGTCCAATGTCTGCAAGCCTTCAGGTCACTGATGCCCATCCACCAGATACAGAAATTAATTCCACCTCATCCACACTTACTGCTCCCACTCTGGGCCCCTGTGACTGGGGCCTTATTATGTGCTCCCAGCCAGTGAAATCGGATTTTCCCTCAGCCACACACTGTGGCACACCAACCTGACCTGTGGTACCTCCTTATAACACGAAACCACTTGTCTCCTATGCCTCTCGAACCTGTACTATCCCTCCTCCAGACACTGCTAGCAACCTAATTACTGTGTCTCTAAGACACCGTCCTTCACTCAAAATCTCACCTCCCATCTCTTAGATAGTTCACTCCACTACCCAGCAAAGAGTCTGCACCCAAAGAAACTATGCTCCACCGCCCAGCATCCCTGTCCATTCCTGCTCCCTGCCGAACGTATTTTACTTCGCATTACCATCTGTCTGGCTTTCCCTGATATCCGGGCCTTCTTACCAACTCTGCCCCTAAACTCCATATCACTTGTTTATCCACACAGCAGTTAAGTCACTGCAGACTGCCCCTCTTTCGCCATACTGTTTGTACCTTCCACATCCTCTTAAGGCACATAACACTCCTCCTTCTACCCAAGTTCTGCTCTACCCTTTAGTACTCCCCTACTCAGGTACCTGTTCCTTCCTCATCTCCTGCCACACTTGCTGATAATATCAATATGTACAGATATGCTGCTGCCAATTCATCACATTTAACAAAGAATGGAGAATGTTTGAGCTTTCAATGCTTTCTAAGTATAGTTTCAAGAGTCTTTGTGATAAAATAACAAGACATTTATTTATTTATTTATTTATTTATTTTTAGAGTTTTCTATAGCGCGAACTTGAACCGATTAGGTTATCACAGCGCTATACATAGCACCCGTTCCGTTACATGTTATCAAAGCACTTTACATAGAGTCAGTTACGTTACACATTTCAGGAGCGCGTTTCTTTTGTTCTAGTGAGTAGGGTTATCTCTTCACACGGGGGAAGGGATACATCTGGCTATATTCCAACAGTCACACAGGCGACTAGTCGTTACAGCTATAACTCTAAACACAGGGAGGGGATACACATGGGTACAATCTAAGAGTCACATAGGATACTAGTCATTAGAGTTATCTTCTACCTGCACAGGAGGGATATGACTGGAAACACTCTAAGGGTGGGAGCCCAGGTTGGAGATGAAGCAAAGGGAAGAAACATTTGAGGATCATCCACGGGGAAAAGGGTTAAGGATGAGGAAGTGGGAGGAGGGCTAGAGTCCAGAGAAACTGTCCGACAACAGCAGCAGGGTGACGGTCAGGACAGAACAAAAGATAAGAAGTCCAGGAGAGAAGGTGGAAGCCCAGGTGGGAGATGAAGTTGGAGGCCAGCCGCAGGTGCGTCCCCGCCCGGCTCGGCTCCGCCCCCTTTCTTTCATATCATAAATGAACTGTTCTGTTTTTTTCCATACGCCTGACATGATGTTGACAGAAGTCGCATTGATGTAGTTTGGAGTTATGAATTTTCTATCTGTTCTGTTTTTCCCGGGGCTGCCTCTATTCAGACATCTTGATCTATCATTTTGGCACACTCTGTGACGTGCTTGATGCAGAGCCGTCTTGACAAGTGCTGGACATCAGCGGCAATTCCGAGCAGGCAGTGTACATTTCTCCAGGTGAAGTGACAAAACGTCGAAAAGTGTAAAGAGCGCTGAGCAGTAAGCGCTGGGGGCCGATGGTCAAGTAGCGGCGCCGACCGATAGTTGCAAGTCACACCCGGCCGCCATTTTAAGGTCAGGCAGGCGTGGGAAGGCAGATTGTGACCGGGGCCGCCCCCGGTGTCTTGCCGCTACCGAGGCCCCCGGAGACTATCCTCAACTAGAGGCAGCCCCTGCGTCCCTCCGATTTCGCCCAACAAGCGTACCTCCCACAGAGAGTTGAGGTCATCGGCGCTCTCATCAGGGCTCCGGCCGCCATTTTGCCCGCGGCCGTCCTCTCCTCGCGTCTCCTCACCGATCCAGCCGCTGCAGCGGCACCAGGGGCGATCGGAGCAGCCCGCAGGTGCCCTGCATCTTCCGCTTCATATGGGTGCCGAAAACAGCCCACGGGCCACTGGGGAACCGCCAAACCAGGCTCCCGAGCAGCGCCGGAGCCGGGAGCCGAGATGGAGCACGACCGCCCGGCTCGGCCCCGCCCCCATTGTTTTTTGTTTTATCAGACTTTAACATTCTATATCCTCATTTAAGCCTTTTTGTGATTTTTGTTGGTTGCTTTGTTTTGTAATTCTATTGGTAGGGTTGCGCTTGTTTTGGACTTCTTTTCATGGGGGAGTGTGCGTGTTTTGGATTTCACACCTGGCAGCACGAGTGGCGAGGTGAGAAGCAGTTGTGGTGCCTGTGCCTTTAGAGTGCTAACCTGGGCCTGTGGCCAGTAAGGAACTGTAGTCTGTGTCTGCATTGGGGTATAGAAGAGGTCAGGTAATTGAGGCATAATTGCAAAGTATTAAATTTCATAGGTTAGAGGGTCTGTCGCAATGTGAAGATTTTTAAAATATATAACAGCACTACAGTTTAATACGTTTTCTATTTGTTTGATGGGAGGTTTGCATTAAAAGGGCAAAAACACAGGCCCTGGAACACTTTGCATCACAAGCATTATGTACATTGTTACTGAAGCTCGTTCTCTGCCTGACCATCACCCAGGCACTAATCCTCTATGTTTTTTAAACCTCTACTGTGGCCAGTCTCATTCTGGCACATACTATCGGTACCCCCACCATTTCACTCATCCTCTCTCTCGCTTCCTCTGTCTCTCTCAAGCACATACACAATTTCTTGCTCTTTCTCTCTCTTGTTTCTCTTTCTCTAGCACCCTTTGTCCCAGTGGCGTAACGAAAGTCGTAGAGGCCCCCCTGCAAGGTACAAAGAGTGGCCCACTCTGGATTTAATCCAGAGCTCTCTGGCGTGAGTACATTGCTGAGGGGGCCCCCTGCAGCCCCTGGGTCCCCCGCACTGCAGGGAATGCGGGGGCCTGTGTTACACCCCTGCTTTGTCCTTCCTCTGGATATCATTCTTTCTATTCTATTGCTGTCCTCTCATACTAACTAACTCAGTCTGTCTTTTTCACATGTTTATTTCTACCCCCTACATACACCCACTTACCTCCCTGTTTCGTTCTCTTTCTCTGACTTCAATGCTTCTATATATATTATACTGATTTCTGACTCTGTCCACACAGTTTCTAATGAGCTCCATTGCCATAAGTGCAGTCTGCCATTGGAATCTGGCGTCTGTGGATTCTTCACTATTGTCCATTCACTGCTCCTGCTGTAATTCGGGTACTATTTCCCAACTTACACCCTGCCGTTGTTTATGTCCACACCCCATAACAAATAACAGGCAAAAAGAAGTTTGCAGTATTAGAAGAAATGTGTTATGTTCATTCTTTTTTTAATAGGGCAGTTCAAGTTGTACATAATGTCTTGGTTATATATAAGGTAACAAAAATGCTTATAACACTTGTTTATGATAACTTTTCAACATGCTGCATAGCAGTCACGCTGCTCTGCAAGATAGCTTAAAGACATTGGCAAAGCCAATAGCTCTGGATGAACACATAAGGACCCAAAGGCGAGACCTATTGGCTATGCCAATGCTTGTTATGTTTATTGTTGCCCAATAACATTGAAGTGTGTAGAACATTGTAGTAAAATGTGTATGACTATGAAACATAACACATAGTAGTACCTATTTTATAGTATTGCATGAAAAGTACAATAAAATGTGTTAACGAAAAATGAAACAGCAGACATGCAGTATAAATAAAGTGCTATATAAAGTTATAATTCTACTGCCCCAGTTAGTGTTCAACTGATCTAAATGACTGAGAGTCAGAGTACTCTCTTTTTTTTTTCTTTTATTGTTTTTATTATTACGAACCCAACACGGGCAAAGCCAGACAGAATCTATACAATACATCATATAAAGCAAGACATTACAGATTCATTAAAACGAAAAGGAATAACAGAAATACATCAGAAAGCATCAGAGCAAGCAGCTGGAATGGAGCGATCTAAGAGCCTTATATAGTCATAGGATTATCTTTAGATTTCCAATTAGTTATAGGAAGCCAGAGTGACTCCCCATGTTTCCTTGCTCTCTTTCCCCTTGTAGTATATATAGCCGTCTCTATGCTATAAATTGCCAGAAAACGGGAGAGCCACATCTGAAAACTAGGAGATTCTTGCTCCTTCCAGCGAGCTGCCAGAATGATTCTAAAGGCAGCGGTACCAATATATAGTATTTTTTGCTCTGTTTTAGTCAATTTTAGAGTAGTATCGAATCCTAAGACAAAGAGTGTATCTGAATCTGGTACCCTGTGCCCAAAAAGCTCTTCCCAAAAATTCGAGAGCATGTTCTTAATTAACACAAGTGAGGGACAGCTACTAAACATGTGTATCAGGGTGGCGGGACCTTTCGAGCATCTAGGGCAGATGTCATTCTCCCTTTTCCCCCATAGAAACAGCTTGGCGGGTGTATAATAGAGATTGAAGACTGTTTTGTATATTTGGGCTTTTAAATTACTGGCCATAATCAAAAGTTGGCTCATCTCTAATATCCTGTCAATTTCCACGTCAGGATTGTTTAATTTTGTAGCCCAGCTAGTTTCTGTTTTTTCCAGGTCATCTGACAAATTAATTAGGAGTAGCCTATAAAGTGCTCCTATTCTAGTGTTTGTATTGTTAAGGGCTTCAATTATCTCTACTCTCCCCAAATAAATAGAGGGACGTTTTGCTCTTAAATACGCTATTACCTGCGCGAATTTAATGTAGTCCCCATTTAAGAGTTGGTATTTCTGTTTCAGGTCGTTAAAAGTGGTTTCAAAATCGTTGATCAAGAAGTCGCTAATTGTAGTTATACCAATCCTTTCCCATTTTCTTGCTATCACATCATAGGATGGTGTACAAAGAGTACTATGTTTCCATAATAGCGTATAAGTGTTAAGTTTCTTAAGTTGTATAAGTTTAACAACCTTTTCCCAGACTTTCCAAGCGCTTAATATAATTTCAACCTTGTATTTCTTTTTCATATGCTTAGTGTCAATTACCTGAAGGAAGAGCCCCTTTGCTTCTTTACCGAGAACCAGCTCATATATTAAAGGAATGTAATCAATATCAACATGTGTAGTTTCATTGCTATTACAAAACATAGGAGTTGAGAGTTTTAGGATCGAAGCCCAGTGGTACAGGGTACAGTTTGGAACAGCAAGTCCCCCTCTTTCTATAGGGAGGGAAAGCAATTTATGCGATCTCCTAATCTTTCCGTGTTGCCATAAAAATTTCGACATAAGTGAGTCGAGTGTTTTTAATATCCTTGACTCTACTACTAACGGTATTGCACGAAAAAGATATAAACATCTGGGTAAAACATTCATTTTAAGAAAGTTAGCTCTTCCAATGATCGTGAGATGTAAATTATTGACCCGATCTAGGTCCTGTTTAATCTTGGCAATGAGAGGGTCATAGTTCAGAGCTACGATATGCTTGGTATCAGGGCTTAAAGTGACTCCCAAATAGGTGGCTTTATGACTCCTTCTTTGATTGAGTATAATAGTCTTTCCCCTATTCAGGGAGTAGCCCGAATATAAGCCAAACTCCAGAGTTAATTCTTCGATTTCACGCATGGCCACTACTGGATCAGCGGTGATGACCGCGATATCGTCCGCGTAGGCTAGTACTTTAGTCTCAAATGAGTGGCTCAGGATGGGGGTAATAAGTGTATGCTCTAAGAGTTTTAATATAAGCGGATTAATATAAAGCGCAAATATTAGTGGCGAACAAGGGCAGCCCTGTCTAGTACCCCGCGATATATTAATCTGACCAGATTCGGAACCCATAATTTGTAATTTGGCTTTGGGGGACGTATACATAGATTTCATAGCTTTTAGAAATTTGGGGCCAAAATTCTTTCTTGCCATAACCGCCCAGAGAAATTTCCATGACACCCGGTCGAAGGCCTTCTCGGCGTCCAACAGGATCATTGACATCTGCCCTCCTCTAACAGCAATGGCATCGAAGAGGGCCAGAGCCCTGCAGGTGTGATCAGTAGTCCCTTTACCTGGAACAAAACCATGCTGCCAAGGGGAGACCAGCTGTTCAACAACCCTGCTTAATCTACCGGCCATTACTTTAGCAAACAATTTAGAGTCCGAATTAATAAGGGATATGGGGCGATATGAAGTGAGAAGTTCGGGTGATTTTCCTTTCTTAGGAAATACAACTATACTGGCTTCAGACCAAGATACAGGAGAAACTCCGTTCCATTGTATCCCTAGAAAAAGATCATGCAAAATTGGGGCTAGTTGTTCAGATAAAATTTTATACAGATCTATTGGAATTTTATCTGGCCCGCTGCTTTTCCTGCTTGTAACGAAGTAAGTGCTGTTAATACTTCTTCGATGGAGATTTCCCCTTCCAGATCTTCACCAGTAGCCTCATCGAGAACTTTCTCTTCATTATCGTTATCAAGAAAATTGTTAAGAAACAGATTTATTTGAGTGTCAGTGGTAGCTAGGTCTTCAGTGAATAGACTTTGATAGTATTGCTGAAATAGTTGTATTATATCAGTCGCTTTAGTAAATGTTTGACCACCCTCCTGAATTGAACTAATATTACTGGCAACATTTTTTTGCCGGGTGGTTAGAGCCAGTTGTCTGCCTACTTTCTCTCCATTCTCATAGAGATCTTTTCTATGGGCCCTATATGTTTGCGCCGCTTTCTGACTAAGAGTTGGGTTAATCTCAGATTTCAATGTAATTACTTGATACATTAATTGCTTGGCGTCCTGCCCCAAAGAAATTAGCCTGGTGTGATCTGCTTCAGCTTTAGCTAGGGTGGATATTTTCAGGTTATGTTCATTAAGTTGTTTTTTTCGGATCCTGTTTTGATAGCTAGTAGTTTCTCCCCTAAGTGCTGCCTTATAACAATCCCACACAATATTTCTTGAAGAACTGAAACGATTCATATTAAAAAATTATTCTGTCCATTTCTTGATATTCATAATGTATTCAGCGTTAACCAAAAGTTTACGATCGAATGACCAGTGCCTACGTTGCTTTTGCGGGGAGCCAAATTCAGTAGAAAGGATGAGGGCATTATGGTCTGATATTATTTGGGGACATTTAACAATCGAAGACTGAGGGGCTAACTCCTGGGTAACAAAAATATAATCTATACGTACATGTTTCTGATGCGGGTGCGAAAAATAAGTGTACCCTGGATCCTGTATGTTATTTTGAGCCCAGACATCTATTAAACCAAAGCTGTTGACTAGCCTTTTAATTGCTTTATACACAGGCCCAGGTTTTTCGGCCCACATATTTTGTCACAGAACCGGTTTTTAGTGAGAGATTAAGAGAGATAATAAAGTCCCCACATATAATTAAGGGTCCCCGCCAGGTGGCTAATTCTGCTTCTAAGTGTTCAAATATAGCAGGATCGTCAACGTTGGATCCATACACATTGCATATAGTAATACCAAGAGTGAGCTTGACTATAGCCCATCTGCCGTGGGGGTCGGAGAGATAGCTTGATGTCTCCCCCAAATGTGTCTTGGTTAATATTGCCACCCCTCTAATATTTGACGTTTGGGTTGAAGCTATTGCCAGATTATAGCCCCTTACATTTAATAAAGATTTCTTATCCCAAGGCACATGTGTCTCCTGGAGACATACTACATCCACTGGATTTAAATCAATTAGCTCAACCAATCGCCTGCGTTTCTCACTGTTTAGGAGCCCTGCAACATTCCAACTTTTAATACTCAACCTACCCATTGTCGTATAGGATAAACTGAGCTGGTGTAGAACTTATTCCTTTATTAGTGTTAATACTTGATATAGTTTCCTTCTTTTCTACAATTATCTTCATTGCAAACTCTATGTTCATTTGTGAGGCAACTGCCATCCAGTTAGGTTCGTATTTTCTGATTTTTTGCACACCCCCTCCCTCCCCCCCACCCCGAGTAGACCCATCTACCCGCTGCCCTCCCTCCACCCCCCAATCTATGAGGCGATCAGACTCAATTAGAGTCTGGGTGATGGCTGCAGAACAACACCAGAGCTTCCGCTATCTTCATTTGAAAACAGAAAATGCTAAGTAATAATAAACAGAGTGTCTAAAAAACAACATGCAACATGCAACAAACTAACTACCTTAACCTTTGATTACTATATTAAATTCATACAAGATCCCAAGGTAAGAGAAAGAAAAAAAAAAAACAGAAAAAAGTTTGAAACTAGAGTTCTAAGGGCTGATATCCTGTTGCCCTTCAAATGGGCAAATCGCGCCCAGTTAGTTTATAGGCTGGTCTTGCTATTAGAGATTAGAGAGATATGCGGTTTTTCAATAGATTATAATCCCCATCCTTTATGGACTGAAAGGGCTAAGATTTAATACATAGTCACGCAGAACTGATTACTTCATCTGTTCTAGGAAGGCCTAAGCTTTGATTTCGGATACAAAATATTTTGTCAGACCCCCTTTGACAACCTTAAGTTTTGCAGAATTGTTCAAATAGGCCTGGGCTCCTTTCTCCTGAAAAGGCTTAATTAACATACGTAGTCGCCAGCGCCTTTCAACCGTTGCATGACAAAAATCAGGTCTCGTGAAATATGATATCTCCTGGAATGTCAGTTTATGATCCGGCCTGGCTTTCTCAACTATAGTTTGCCTTAACAGGAAATTTCCAAAACAAACCAGTATTGCTCTTGGGTAGGGGCCGGGTTTAGCAGGAGGATTAAACGGTTTTCGATGGGCACGCTGGATTTCGAGTTCCCAGTTCCAATCCTTTAATTCGGGCAATGACTCTTTAAATAACCTAATCACAAAAGCGCGCACATTTTCCCCCTCCATTTTCTCTGGGACTCCAAGTATGCGCAGGTTATTGCGGCGCTGACGATTTTCAAAATCCTCGAGCTTCCATTTAATGTCAGTTAGCTCGGCTGCTTGATGATTTATATTTTCCGTATTGGCCATAGCCACATTTTCTGTAGAAAGAACCCTTGATTCCACTTCCGCCATTCTTATACCAATCTGCTTACATGATTTCGATAACTTTTTAACCACACCTTGCATTTTGCGGATAGCCGCCCGTGATCGCCTGCTATCCTGAGCAGTCTCCTCTCTGTGGGCGGCGATGGTCTGTAGGATTGTCTCTACGGTAGTGTTAGAGATACCATATATGTTGGCTCCTCCAGAATCGGAGTCCGCAGCCAGTGCAGATGGGTGAGGTAAGGCAGGTGCCTGAAGAGGACCCCCGAGCCTGTTTGGCTTAGCCTAGTCATGGGCTTCAGTTTAGATCTCACGGTTTTAGTCCTTGCGTCTTCTGCCTCACTGCCTTCACTACTGATGATACCCATTGATTCAGAGTCTACTTCCTCGTCCTCGTCACCATCTTCTGACTCTGAGCTAGACCCGCTGAGTCCCAAATTTCCTTGTCCTTCCCCACCAAATTCACTATCTAATCCAGCCTCATCAGTAAATGAGTAGAACTTGCTACGGTCCGTATCAGGTTCTAGGGTAGCCCCTTGCAGATTAGATATATGATTTCCCTCGGGTTGCATCCCCTTACCTCCTGCGTTAGTGAGTTCATCAGGGTATGGAGCTGCGACCATGCTATCAGATGTAGTTGAAGCTATTAAAGAGGTTATTGCCCCATCCGGCGCAAAAGATAAGATTGGTGCTGTTTCGCTTACGTCCTCCTGCACCCCCATTATATTCGCACCCACCCCAGAAAAAGACATAGATTGTTTTTCAGCCATCTGAGTAGTATCAGCATCATATGACTTCTCCTGTGCTTCAGTAAGTGGAATACTCACAGTTCGAATGTCAGGGGTCAATATGGCAGTCTCTGCAGTCGTTGCTTGTCCTTCAGCAATATTGGAGATAGAGTCTGGATTACACCCGGTGCCTTCTGGAGTTTGTAGCGGTGATTCCTGCGAGACCAGGTTTTGATTCTCTACTGTGGGTATTTGCATGCAGGTCACGGGAGAGGCAGGAGCCCCCTGTTTCCTAAGTAGCATATCCATAACTGTATTGCCAGGTAGGGCCATGCGCTGGGTATTTTCTTTATTTATTTTACTTTTGGCAGCCAAGGCTTCTTGCCTTGGCGTGCTCTCCCCAGCAGGTGGTCTCTGAGTTTTGGGTTTCGCCGGGGGGTTAGTATTGCTCGAGGATTCCCCCTGCTGCTGCATCTCCTCCTGCTCTGCCTCACGCAGAGCTCTAGCGGCTTTTGCCAACCTGGTGCGTGCTGCAGCTGCAGATGCAGCTTTAGAAGGCATTTCGCAAGTAGATGTCAATGTAAACAGTTCACTACAGACTAGCAGCAGCTGGGTTTTTATTCGGCCCCAAACTATCTGTCCAAAAAGAGGCTGTAATACTTCAGCCAGAACGGAGCATAATATAACTCTGCTGGAGTTTTCTTCGGTTTCTTCGTTTACAAGCTGATAGCAATGCTCTCCCTGCCGCTTCTGCTTCCCCTGTAGCCGTGAGTCAGGCAGCGCTTGGCGGAACAGAGAACAGCTATGTGAAACGACGGTCACGCCCAGCACCTTGCCTGCAGTCCAACCGAGGAGCAAGCAACGGAGCTCAAGGAGCTCAACATATTCGGCAGAGGATTCTCGCCCATCGCAGCATGGCATGTTGTTCCTGAACAGAAGAACAGATGAAGGACGCTAAAGGACGCTATGCATCTTAAGTGAGTCTGCCGTTTTTTTCCCCCTTCTGCTCGGCATTCGCTCTTTAATCTCTCTTCAGAGCCGCATTCTTCCGTAGAGGTTTTCCGTTCAAAGAACGCCTGTAGGATAGGAATATGTCACACTCTGTTCCTATGCGAAGCGGAGCTCCAGCGTAGTGCTGCATCGCGGTCTACGGCCAGACCGCCATCTTGCCTCCCTGAGTCAGAGTACTCTCAATGATAGAGGTTATGTAATTAAAAATAAGGTCAGGCTCATAGAAAGTTTACAACAGATCAAAACAAACAAACTGACTCCAGCAGAAAAGAGGGACTTTTTAGCACTGAACAAGTCGAATAGACATATATGTCTCAGCCGGCATTGTTGAAGTATCTAATTGAAAGGGAATCTAGCAGCCTCAGAACTCAGAGAGTCAGGCTGCTGGGGAGAACTGATAACGTAGAACACAGGAAAGCACACAACAAATTCTGCACAAATGGCCAGACCTTCAGTCATGCCCGAGAGAGAGACCAAAAGCCTTAGCACGCAGAACAAGCATTGGCATAGCCAATAGATCTCGCCTTTGGGGCCTTATAAGTGTTTAACCACGCCGCACAATATCATACTAACTAATGTGTCACTAAACTGTCTGATAATCATCAACTACCTTCTGGAGACAGCCTGGAGCACCTGAAAAGTGGACCTAAAAAGTATGCTGTATTAGTTTGTGAACTTCATTTCCCGTAAGCCTTCAGGGTGTGCTATTTTACTCATATTTATTACCACACACAATCTTGCTTCCATTGTCACTCGCAGGTTAGTGGAATTATTGCGAGGGACTATTTCTCATCAATCATCATATAAATGTTCATGTTGTCCATTGGCCTGGAGGGGTGGTGATGTGGACTGTGCATGGAGAGCCAAGACGGCCCTTGGTATGGATATACTTAACAGCCAGGTTGAAAAGCTGGAGGTTTTCAGCAACTACCAAAGGTGCAGCTCAATAAAACAAGAAAAATCTTATTTTTCACAAGATGTGTACAGTAATATTATTTGTAATGTAATAAAAAAGTTTCGATATTAAATATCTATACATGTGTTCTCTGTTCTGTTCTCTGTTATATCACTGTATTTTTATGTTTTTGTTCATTATTGCCTTTTGTTAATTTTCCTTCCTTCCAGAGCACTCATTTGCAGGGTTACATGTGCTAACCCAAATGGCTATCACTGTGTGGCGAGCTGCGGAGGGCTTTTCCTGAGCGTCCTCTTTCTGTGTTGATGCCTGAGGGTGCGGCTAACTGCTGCATGGCTGTGTTAGAGATTGAGAGTGGCCTGCACAGGTGTTACATGCGCAACATAATTAATTCAAAAGCACGTTAACTACTAAGCCCTAGAAACGCTTTACCTTAGCCACCCAGCTGAAGAGTGGGGACTGGACATCCTAATGTAGCAGGCAGATCAAGCGAGCTGCCCCCCGCTGCTATCTCCCCCCTTGGACTCTTAGCGCCCGAAGTAAGCTTCCATTTAAGCACTCTCGCAGGGGGAGATGGTAACGCGCAAGATGGGTCCCTGTGTGCAGAGAATCACACTGTGCAAAGGGACATGAAAACGTATTCTATGTCAGGACCAGCCAAACTGGATAAGGCGCTCTCTTCTGCCTTATTACCTATATCCCAACGTCTAGACCTTCTGGTACCTACTAACCCTGCACCCTCTGGGCAATCTCCTGTGCCGGCACCCCTTCCTCCCTCTGAACCTCCCAGCCTCCTATGGCCCTATGTGCACACTTACTCTAAGCCAGGGGTCTCCAACCTTTTGTGTTGTCAGAGCTACTTCTGGCCAGTGAAGATCATCGTGAGGTACTGAACCCGAAGCAACTCGCGCATTTTTCCGAGAGACCCCCCACGCCTAGTTTCATTGACTTTAAGCCTAATTTCATCAGAGCCCATACTGTGGTTTGAACAAAATACCCAAGACAGGCCTGACTTAAGAGTTCCCTAGAACACCAAAAGGAATGACTTTGGATTTGTGACGCTTCAAGACACTTCAATTAATAGGTCAAAAATTAAGGTCCAAAATTTCAGAGACACTGCTAACGAGGAAAAATTACAAGACGATAAAGTAGTACTATCACAAAATTAGCTACAATACACCATATAATTTGTCTTTTTGCTGCATGACTTTGTCAAACTTGCTGCATAATTTGGTCCCCCAGTGCCACATAATACCAGTGGCCCTGAACCATGACTTAACAGTCATGGTCCCTCAATCCCATGCCCCCATACCCCTCTACTCCCCCCGCCTCATCATGAGTTTGGCCTTGACTACTGGACACAGATAACTGCAGAGTTGTAAGAGGCAGTGGTCCCCAAGGGCTTGTGTAAAGTGAGCAATCAGACAGTAGCACGAAAATCCTACTGCTGATCCTGGATGTATCTATTTTTACCTGTCTGCCAAGTAACGGTAACCTACACACATGTGCCTTTCAACGTTTTATTGCTTTTATCGTATTGCCTGTATTATCATTGTTGTGTCTGTGACTGCTGTTGTCAGTCTTCCCCCGCTGCCTGTACGTGGTCCGTGCCCCTTTTTCTTCCCTCTATTCCCCTCGCTGTCTCCATGCTCTCTCTGCCCGGTCTTTCCTTCTGTACCCCTCGCTGCCCTGTGTCTCTGCCCGGTTTTTCCTTCAGTTCCCCTCGCTACCGCCGTGCCTCTCTGCCCGTTCTGCCTTCTGTTCTTAGCTGCCCCTAGATTTCTGTATTCTGTATTTTGCCTCTGTGCCATTCGTTTTTTGTGCCCGTCTGACCTCTGTGCCACTCGTTTTCCCCTTGTCTTTTGTGCCTTTCTGCCCTCTGTTCCACTCGTTTTCCCCTTGTTTTTTGTGCCTTTCTGCAATCTGTTCCACTCGATTTTGGTGCCTTTCTGCCCTCTGTTCCACTCGTTTTGCTTCGTTTTTTGTACCCTTCTGCCCTCTGTTCCACTTGTTTTCCCCTTGTTTTTTGTGCCTTTCTGCCCTCTGTTCCACTCTTTTTTCCTTCGTTTTTTGTGCCAGTCTGCCCTCTGTGCCACTCCTTTTTCCTTGTTTTTTGTGCCCTTCTGCCCTCTGTTCCACTCGTTTTTCCTTCGTTTTTTGTGCCTGTCTGCCCTCTGTGCCACTCGTTTTTCCCTGTATTTTGTGCCCTTCTGCCCTCTTTTCCACTAGTTTTTCCTTCGTTTTTTGTGCCCGTCTGCCCTCTGTGCCACTCGTTTTTCCCTGTTTTTTGTGCCTTTCTGCCCTCTGTTCCACTCATTTTTGTGCCTTTCTGCCCTCTGTTCCACTCGTTTTTCCTTCTTGTTTGTGCCCATCTGCCCTCTGTGCCACTAGTTTTTCCCTGCTTTTTTGTGCCCTTCTGCCCTCTGTTCCACTCGTTTTTGGTGCCTTTCTCCCCTGTGTTCCACTCGTTTTTCCTTCCTAACCAGCGCTCTCTGACGCCTTGTCAGCCATCCCTCCCACAGGAACCCAAATTCCACCATTGAGCTTACCTGCGGTGGAAGTCACTTCTCCCACTGCTCCGCGCTGGCACCCGGCGATGATGTCACAAGAGGCAGACTCTGACGAGAGGAGTCTGCAGCTCCAGGAGAGGAGCGTCATCCTCTTCGCCCGCACCCACCCCAGCTTGGCTCCAATCCGAGCGGCTGGTTTGGGTGAGGGCGGGCAAAGGGAGCCGGAAAGCCTAATAGCCAAAACACCATCAAATACTACTGAAGGAAGGGGCGGAGCTAGCCGGCAAGCAAGATGGCTGCCTGATCCCGCGGCTCCGCCATGCACAGACTCCAATATCCTTCATAATCCACGACCAGCAACGATAGAGGGCCGATTCCAGGTTTCTGAAACTGCCCAGCACGTGAGGATCGAGCGGGCGCCCTGGTGGCGGCGAGGGAGAGGAGGCACGGCTGAGCGGAGCTGCGATCGCGTCCCCAAGGAGCCAGGCCGGGAAGCCGCGGGCTAGAGTTTGTACAGTGCCCGTGCGCATAACGAGGCGGGCGGCCGCGGGCTACGCACGGTGCCGGTCCGGCAGTCTCCACTCGCCCGAGAGCGGGGGGCATACCGGAAGAGATTCGAAGGACTGCAGCATTCCGCGCGCCACTGACCATCGGCGCGGGACCCACTGGGACTGCCCCGCACCCACAAAACTTTGCTATAAGGCGGAGGGGAGCCATGGCCCCTCCCGAAATGACGGGCGGATGGGGGACCGACCTTGGGTGGCTCCGGGGACTTCCAGCGGGATAGACAACGTCGGGGGCCGACCTGGAGGCTCCTACCCTGACCGGCTCGAGTAGTGAGGCGGACTATCCTCCGGAGGGGCTTCGCGCCATTTTCCTCACTCGCGCTTGGTAAGACTGTGGGACAAGGCGCTCTCAGGGCTGAAAACGACATCGTGCCTGGTGTGAAGTGCATCCCCTAGTCGGCACAAGGCTGGATCCTTTGGCAACAGGGCTGTGCTTCGGGCCCTCCACCCCCCCCCGCCCCTGGCTGAACTTTCATTCGGGGTCGCGGCCCACTCTACTCTGCTTCTGCGGCACACACCCTGTTGGCCCTGGGCCGAAGTAGTGCTTGGCCCCTGAGACGAGGCGGCGATTGCATAGGGCTGGACATTTCCCCTCTCTGGCTCACATCGGAAGGCGGCTCGGGGTGCGGAGACGACCGCGGGTTGCATAGACCTGTGACTACACGTTCTGCGGCCTATCCCACGTACTCTGCGCTTCCTTGCAGACTGCAGGCGAACATTGTGGCGAGATGGGCAAAGGCGATAGAACCCAAAGTAAGTTGCCCTTTTCGCAGAAGCGGTTGCTACAGCAGAGCCCGATTACGGAGGATGGCCCTACGACGAGGTCGGAGGAGGCTCGGGGCACTGACTCAGACATTAAGGCCATGCTGCTCTCCATGGAGCAGGGCATACAGACCAGTATCTCTGCCCTGGGGTCCAAGATAGACGCTATGTCATACAGAATGGACCGGATGGCGGAACGGCTAGATAAACATGCCGAGAGACACGATATGGCCGAAAGGAGGATGACGGAAGTTGAAGAGGCACAAACAGACCTAGACACGGCGCAAAAAAAGATGGAGAGGATGATGCAGGCCATGCAGGACAATACAGAAGATTTGGAGGCGCGCTCGCGGCGCTGCAATCTACGCATCACGGCCTTCCGGAGAGCACATCTACGGGCCATATAGAGCGCTTCGTGGAGCAGCTACTCACGAAACTTCTGGGAGACGGTGTGTTTTCAGCCATGTTTACGGTGGAGAGGGCGCATAGGTCGCTGGCCCCTCGACCGCAGCCTGGAGCGCCTCCGCGCCCTATAATAGCGAAACTACTTAACTATAGGGACAGAGACACTGTGCTCCGTCTGGTGAGGTCAAAACAACAACTGCAATATGAGGGGTCCGCCATTTCGCTGCACCCAGATTTCACAGCGAAGGTGCAAGAGGAGAGGAAACAGTTCATCCCGCACAAAAAGCGTCTCAGGGAGATGGGCCTGGACTATGCCTTGCTGTACCCGGCCAAGCTGCGCGTCAACAGAGGAGGCCATTCCCATATCTTCACGGATCCCAAGGCGCTGCAACAAGCGATGAAGCGTTGGTCGAAGGAACAGAAAACGAGCTCTGAAAAGAACCCTGAGGACGATGAGAACGACAGCCGGCTGGACGATCAGGATTGATCTCTTTCATTGTCCGATTGATAACCTTGCATCTGAGCAGCGATGTCCCGGAACAGACATGAGCAGCTCCCACCTGGAGAAGAGATGAGACAACTGATACACCTTATGAAGACTGCAAGCTATACCGATAAGTGGTCCTGGGAGGGGGGTGGTGCATGGCAAGAGAGGCTACTCTGGTTACATTTCAGTACACACTTGGGGCCAGATGTAGGTAAATCACATTTACCGATTTTGAAATACCGAATTTTACCGATTCGGTATTTCAAAATCGGTAAATGGGATGTAGGTACCAACATCTGGATTTATTACCGATTCCTTAAAAATTCGGTATTTACCGATTCGGTAAATACCGAATCGGTATTTGCTATTCAATCCTATGGGCCTTGAAGCCCATAGGATTCAATTCAAATACCGATTCGGTATTTACCGAATCGGTAAATACCGAATTTGTCAAGGGTGCAGGGGGTGTCACTTTGACACCCTCTAGCACCCCCAAAACGGGCATGTGTGCAATGTGGCACACAGACATGCCCTAAGGGCACGTCTGTCTGTCAAATGGCACATGTGTACATGCACAGATGTGCATGTACACAGGAATCGGTATTTTACCATGGATTTGTATTCCATGGTAAAATACCGATTCTGAAAGCCATGTGCCAATGGAAAATTGGCTACCCACATTTCAATCTTGCATTTTCGGTAATATTACCGAATCGGTAAAATTACCAAATCGGTAATATTACCGAATCGGTAAAATTACCGAATCGGTAAAATTACCGAAAATGCAACATTTAGGGGCCCCTACATGTCAATGGCCATTTACCGGTCGGTAACAGACGAATTCGGCCGTTACCGATCGGTAAATGGCTATTTTCGGCCACCTACATCTGGCCCCTGATCCCTGCGCACACTGGGATCTATCACATGAGTCTCCTTTATTGACATTCAGTGGCGAATGGCCTGGGACTGGGAACATTTACCGGACAAGGTCTTGAGCGCGCATCGAACAGGCATGGCGCGAAACAGACAATCTTCACAGTTATGAAACATTGCACTAATTGTGGTTACTGTGCATGGCGGGAGCGGGTGGAGGGACACACAAGCATTCTGCGACATAGGCAGAGACTATGACACTTGGCTACCTAGGCCCCCGCGCGTTAAGCACACTGTTGTGGTGGTTGAACACAGTTGGGGTGGGATTGGTGGGGAGTGGTGTGGGTAGACTACTGACGGACCGGGTTGGGGTGGGTCTGCGGTGGGCGGGGGATGGAGCGTGGTACTATGGGAGTTAACGTTTTTGTGGAGGGTAGGCAGGGTGGGGGATGGGGGGTAGGGGGCAGTTCGCAGAATGTTCGCTGACTCATTCAGATGACACGGGAAATGCTTGTGGTATTGTGGCCGCGTGCTATTGTATTGCCTTACGTTGCATCCGATGTCTAGTGCCCCTGTGACGGACTTGAAAAATCCTGTTGATACCTTGCGAGCGTTGACCTGGAATGTCAGAGGTCTGAATGATCACAGGAAGCTGAGGAAGGTGCTCCATTATCTACAGAGACACCATATAGATCTGGCTCTCATACAGGAAACCCATTTACCACTCACGAGCAAGATGCTACAACACAGAGGCCTGTTGGGGAACTCTACAGTGGCGGGTTTCACTACACACTCTAGGGGAGTCTTGACATGAGTAAATCCACGTTCCAATCTAGATCTGCGGCTGATTAAAGCTGACTCTGAGGGCCGCTATCTAATTTCGAGATGCGAGGGGAAAGGACATAACTTAATTGCAGTTAATGTATACGGCCCGAATTATGACTCCCCTGACTTTTACGCCCAGATAGCCCTGAGCTGTAGAACATATGCCACGGCACACATGCTCTGGGGGGGGTGATTTTACCCTAGCGCTGGACCCGGAGTTGGACAGGTCCTCCGGGCCCATACGGAAACCGGCTGCAGCGGCCTTGACTCTCCAGGCTGAGCTACTGACACTGGACCTGGTTGATGTGTGGAGAAGCAGGAACGCGGGCAGGGGTGGGTACACTCACTACTCTTCCTTTCATGACATACACACCAGGATTGACTACTGGTTGGCCTCTCACTCCATCACTGGCCGAATTTTAGCATGCACTGTATTTGCGCGCACACTATCTGACCACTCACCGATACTACTGGTTCTTGAGACACCGACTCGCAGGATCCCCCCCATTCACCTGGCGATTCCCCCCGTACGCCCTGTTAGATAACACCTTTAGAGGAGAACTGGCAGAGGAAATCGACCTCTTTTTTGAGAAAAATTTAGGATCTGTGGATACCTTCCACACGGTTTGGGAGGCGTTCAAGGTCTTCATTCGCGGGATTGCTATGACCAAACATTCCAGTGTCTTAAAGGTCATACGACAGCGGCTGCGCTCCCTGGAATACCAATTAGCTGACCTGGAGACTCAACTTTTGACTGACCCAGACCCCTCTACAGCAGATAGACTACAAGCATGGGCGGAAAATCCGTTCCGCTCACGGATTTTGCGGATTTTCGGTAAATTCGCAATCCACGAGATTCGAGAATTTCCCGCAAAATCCGCAAATTCGCACGCAGCGGATTTTTTTTTCTTGGTGATACAATTTTGCGGCATGCGGCGTTCACTTACCGTCATTCAGCGTTTGCCGAGTTGTTTTTCTCGATATTTTGCGAGTGCTGCGCCATTTTGGATCTTGCTGCGGGATCCCGCAGGAGTTTGGCGACCGCAATTACGTAATCGCGGCTTGCCACCTTGCACAGCACGCATCGCGAGAGTTTGCAATTGCGAACACGTAGATGCTCGCAATCGCGAAATTACAAAATATGAAATTCTGCACAAGAAATCCACCAGCAAGCAGCAGAAACCTTCTGAAAATGATGATTTTTATCAGAATAACTCCTCAGGTTGACATTTGCCTGCACTTTTTTTTGCAAGGAGTCCATTTTGGGGGGGGGGTGGGAGGAAAGAAGTGCCCCACTGTCTCCAACTTCCTGTTCCTGTCCAGCAGGCTCCTCCCAGTGCTTTCTTCATGTGCTGGTCACTTTCATTCGGATTCTTCACTTGGAATAATTACTTTCTGTGGATGCTGCTGGATATTTGGATTTAAGGCCTTTTTGACTTTCTTTGGATCACTTTTGGATTAGAAATTTCACAAGTAAGTTTGTTTGGGGCATTACAGTTGCTGCAACTACAATTTTGGAATTTTCGATTTTTGGGCTGTTGTTGGGGCCTTTTGCCCAGGGGTACTCAGTGGTGGGTGGACTGAGACTTTCTGTGGGGTCTCTTTAATAAAAACATCATGGAGGGCCTGGATGGCTTGGGATTGTGCTGATTTTTCTGTGTTTTTCGATTTTTTGGGCTGTTGTTGTGGCCTTTTCACCAGGGTAGTGAGTGGTGCATGGGCCAAGTCTTTCTGTGGGGTGTCTTGAATTTAAACATCATGGAGGGCATGGATGGCATGGGATTGTGCTGATTTTTCTGTGTTTTTCGATTTTTTGGGGTGTTCATGGGGACAGGCCATGTGGGTGGGGGCCATTTTGAGTGCTGCTACAGGCAGGCCCTGGCCATGTGCTGGGAGGTAGGGGGCCATTTTGAATGCAGGCAGTGTTCTTAGGTCTGCAACCATTTTGCCTAGCTTTCAACCTTTATGCCCAGGGGTAGTGAGTGGTGCATGGGCCTAGTCTTTCTGTGGGGTGTCTTGAATTTAAACATCATGGAGGGCTTGGGATTGTGCTGACTTTTCTGTGATTTTCGTTTTATTGGGCTGATGTTGTGGCCTTTTCACCAGGGGTAGTTAGTGGTGCATGGGCCTAGTCTTTCTGTGGGGTGTCTTGAATTTAAACATCATGGAGGGCCTGGATGGCATGGGATTGTGCTGATTTTTCTGTATTTTTCGATTTTATGGGCTGTTGTTGTGGCCTTTTCACCAGGGGTAGTGAGTGGTGCATGGGCCTAGTCTTTCTGTGGGGTGTCTTGAATTTAAACATCACGGAGGGCATGGATGGCATGGGATTGTGCTGAGTTTTTCTGTGTTTTTCGATTTTTTGGGGTGTTCATGGGGACAGGCCATGTGGGTGGGGGTCATTTTGAGTGCTGCTACAGGCAGGCCCTGGCCATGTGCTGGGAGGCAGGGGGCCATTTTGAATGCAGGCAGTGTTCTTAGGTCTGCAACCATTTTGCCTAGCTTTCAACCTTTATGCCCAGGGGTAGTGAGTGGTGCATGGGCCTAGTCTTTCTGTGGGGTGTCTTGAATTTAAACATCATGGAGGGCTTGGGATTGTGCTGATTTCTGTGATTTTCGTTTTTTTGGGTTGTTGTTGTGGCCTTTTCACCAGGGGTAGTGAGTGGTGCATGGGCCTGGTCTTTCTGTGGGGTGTCTTGAATTTAAACATCATGGAGTGCCTGGATGGCATGGGATTGTGCTGATTTTTCTGTGTTTTTCGATTTTTTGGGCTGTTGTTGTGGCCTTTGCACCAGGGGTAGTGAGTGGTGCATGGGCCTAGTCTTTCTGTGGGGTGTCTTGAATTTAAACATCATGGGGGGCATGGATGGCATGGGATTGTGCTGATTTTTCTGTGTTTTTTTATTTTTTGGGGTGTTCATGGGCACAGGCCATGTGGGTGGGGGCCATTTTGAGTGCTGCACAGGCAGGCCCTGGCCATGTGCTGCGAGGCAGGGGGCCATATTGAATGCAGGCAGTGTTTTTAGGTCTGCAACCATTCTGCCTAGCTTTCAACCTTTATGCCCAGGGGTAGTGAGTGGTGCATGGGCCTAGTCTTTCTGTGGGGTGTCTTGAATTTAAACATCATGGAGGGCTTGGGATTGTGCTGATTTTTCTGTGATTTTCGTTTATTGGGCTGTTTTTGTGGCCTTTTCACCAGGGGTAGTGAGTGGTGCATGGGCCTAGTCTTTCTATGGGGTGTCTTGAAATTAAACATCATGGAGGGCCTGGATGGCATGGGATTGTGCTGATTTTTCTGTGTTTTTCGATTTTTTGGGCTGTTGTTGTGGCCTTTTCACCAGGGGTAGTGAGTGGTGCATGGGCCTAGTCTTTCTATGGGGTGTCTTGAAATTAAACATCATGGAAAGCATGGATGGCATGGGATTGTGCTGATTTTTCTGTGTTTTTCGATTTTTTGGGGTGTTCATGGGGACAGGCCATGTGGGTGGGGGCCATTTTGAGTGCTGCTACAGGCAGGCCCTTGGCATGTGCTGGGAGGCAGGGGGCCATTTTGAATGCAGGCAGTGTTCTTAGGTCTGCAACCATTTTGCCTAGCTTGAAACCTTTATGCCCAGGGGTAGTGAGTGGTGCATGGGCCTAGACTTTCTGTGGGGTGTCTTGAATTTAAACATCATGGAGGGCTTGGGATTATGCTGATTTTTCTGTGATTTTCGTTTTTTGGGGCTTTTGTTGTGGCCTTTTCACCAGGGGTAGTGAGTGGTGCATGGGCCTAGTCTTTCTGTGGGGTGTCTTCAATTTAAACATCATAGAGGGCATGGATGGCATGGGATTGTGCTGATTATTCTGTGTTTTTCGATTTTGTGGGGTGTTCATGGGGACAGGTCATATGGGTGGGGGCCATTTTGAGTTCTGCTACAGGCAGGCCTTGGCCATGTGCAGGGAGGCAGGGGGCCATTTTGAATGAAGGCAGTGTTCTTAGGTCTGCAACCATTTTGCCTAGCTTTCAACCTTTATGCCCAGGGGTAGTGAGTGGTGCATGGGCCTAGTCTTTCTGTGGGGTGTCTTGAATTTAAACATCATGGAGGGCTTGGGATTATGCTGATTTTTCTGTGATTTTCGTTTTTTGGGGCTTTTGTTGTGGCCTTTTCACCAGGGGTAGTGAGTGGTGCATGGGCCTAGTCTTTCTGTGGGGTGTCTTCAATTTAAACATCATAGAGGGCATGGATGGTATGGGATTGTGCTGATTATTCTGTGTTTTTCGATTTTGTGGGGTGTTCATGGGGACAGGTCATATGGGTGGGGGCCATTTTGAGTTCTGCTACAGGCAGGCCCTGGCCATGTGCTGGGAGGCAGGGGGCCATTTTGAATGCAGGCAGTGTTTTTAGGTCTGCAACCATTTTGCCTAGCTTTCAACCTTTATGCCCAGGGGTAGTGAGTGGTGCATGGGCCTAGTCTTTCTGTGGGGTGTCTTGAATTTAAACATCATGGAGGGCTTGGGATTGTGCTGATTTTTCTGTGATTTTCGTTTTTTTGGGTTGTTGTTGTGGCCTTTTCACCAGGGGTAGTGAGTGATGCATGGGCCTAGTCTTTCTGTGGGGTGTCTTGAATTTAAACATCATGGAGGACTTGGGATTGTGCTGATTTTTCTGTGATTTTTGATTTTTTGGGCTGTTGTTGTGGCCTTTTCACCAGGAGTAGTGAGTGGTGCATGGGCCTAGTCGTTCTGTGGGGTGTCTTGAATTTAAACATCATGGAGGGCCTGGATGGCATGGAATTGTGCTGATTTTTCTGTGTTTTCCGATTTTTTGGGCTGTTGTTGTGGCCTTTTCACCAGGGGTAGTGAGTGGTGCATGGGCCTAGTCGTTCTGTGGGGTGTCTTGAATTGAAACATCATGGAGTGCCTGGATGGCATGGGATTGTGCTGATTTTTCAGTGTTTTTCAATTTTTTGGGCTGTTGTTGTGGCCTTTTCACCAGGGGTAGTGAGTGGTCCATGGGCCTAGTCTTTCTGTGGGGTGTCTTGAATTTAAACATAATGGAGGGCATGGATGACATGGGATTGTGCTGATTTTTCTGTGTTTTTCGATTTTTTGGGGTGTTCATGGGGACAGGCCATGTGGGTGGGGCCCATTTTGAGTGCTGCTACAGGCAGGCCCTGGCCATGTGCTGGGAGGCAGGGGGCCATATTGAATGCAGGCAGTGTACTTAGGTCTGCAACCATTTTGCCTAGCTTTCAACCTTTATGCCCAGGGGTAGTGAGTGGTGCATGGGCCTAGTCTTTCTGTGGGGTGTCTTGAATTTAAACATCATGGAGGGTTTGGGATTGTGCAGATTTTTCTGTGATTTTCGTTTTTTGGGCTGTTGTTGTGGCCTTTTCACCCGGGGTAGTGAGTGGTGCATGGGCCTAGTCTTTCTGTGGAGTGTCTTGAATTTAAATATCATGGAGGGCCTGGATGGCATGGGATTGTGCTGATTTTTCTGTGTTTTTTGATTTTTTGGGCTGTTGATGTGGCCTTTTCACCAGGGGTAGTGAGTGGTGCATGGGCCTAGTCTTTCTGTGGGATGTCTTGAATTTAAACATCATGGAGGGCATGGATGGCATGGGATTGTGCTGATTTTTCTGTGTTTTTCGATTTTTTAGGGTGTTCATGGGGACAGGTCATATGGGTGGGGGCCATTTTGAGTTCTGCTACAGGCAGGCCTTGGCCATGTGCTGGGAGGCAGGGGGCCATTTTGAATGCAGGCAGCGTTCTTAGGTCTGCAACCATTTTGCCTAGCTTTCAACCTTTATGCCTAGGGGTAGTGAGTGGTGCATGAGCCTAGTCTTTCTGTGGGGTGTCTTGAATTTAAACATCATGGAGGGCTTGGGATTGTGATGATTTTTCTGTTATTTTCGATTTTTTGGGCTGTTGTTGTGGCCTTTTCACCAGGGGTAGTGAGTGGTGCATGGGCCTAGTCTTTCTGTGGGGTGTCTTGAATTTAAACATCATGGAGGGCCTGGATGGCATGGGATTGTGCTGATTTTTCTGTGTTTTTCGATTTTTTGGGCTGTTGTTGTGGCCTTTGCACCAGGGGTAGTGAGTGGTGCATGGGCCTAGTCTTTCTGTGGGGTGTCTTGAATTTAAACATCATGGAGGGCATGGATGGCATGGGATTGTGCTGATTTTTCTGTGTTTTTCGTTTTATTAGGGTGTTCATGGGGACAGGCCATGTGGGTGGGGGCCATTGTGAGTGCTGCCACAGGCAGGCCCTGGCCATGTGCTGGGAGGCAGGGGGGCCATTTTGAATGCAGGCAGTGTTCTTAGGTCTGCAACCATTTTGCCTAGCTTTCAACCTTTATGCCCAGGGGTAGTGAGTGGTGCATGGGCCTAGTCTTTTTTTGGGGTGTCTTGAATTTAAACATCATGGAGGGCTTGGGATTGTGCTGACTTTTATGTGATTTTTGTTTTATTGGGCTGTTTTTGTGGCCTTTTTACCAGGGGTAGTGAGTGGTGCATGGGCCTAGTCTTTCTGTGGGGTGTCTTGAATTTAAACATCATGGAGGGCCTGGATGGCATGGGATTGTGCTGATTTTTCTGTGTTTTTCGATTTTTTGGGCTGTTGTTGTGGCCTTTTCACCAGGGGTAGTGAGTGGTGCATGGGCCTAATCTTTCTGTGGGGAGTCTAGAATTTAAACATCATGGAGGGCATGGATGGCATGGGATTGTGCTGATTTTTCTGTGTTTTTCTATTTTGTGGGGTGTTCATGGGGACAGGTCATATGGGTGGGGGCCATTTTGAGTTCTGCTACAGGCTGGCCCTGGCCATGTGCTGGGAGGCAGTGGGCCATTTTGAATGCAGGCAGTGTTCTTAGGTCTGCAACCATTTTGCCTAGCTTTCAACCTTTATGCCCAGGGGTAGTGAGTGGTGCATGGGCCTAGTCTTTCTGTGGGGTGTCTTGAATTTAAACATCATGGAGGGCTTGGGATTGTGCTTATTTTTCTGTGATTTTCGTTTTTTGGGGTTGTTGTTGTGGGCTTTTCACCAGGGGTAGTGAGTGGTGCATGGGCCTAGTCTTTCTGTGGGGTGTCTTGAATTTAAACATCATAGAGGGCATGGATGGCATGGGATTGTGCTGATTTTTCTGTGTTTTTCGATTTTTTGGGGTGTTCATGGGGACAGGTCATATGGGTGGGGGCCTTTTTGAGTTCTGCTACAGGCAGGCCCTGGCCATGTGCTGGGAGGCAGGGGGCCATTTTGAATGCAGGCAGCGTTCTTAGGTCTGCAACCATTTTGCCTAGCTTTCAACCTTTATGCCTAGGGGTAGTGAGTGGTGCATGAGCCTAGTCTTTCTGTGGGGTGTCTTGAATTTAAACATCATGGAGGGCTTGGGATTGTGATGATTTTTCTGTTATTTTCGTTTTTTTGGGCTGTTGTTGTGGCCTTTTCACCAGGGGTAGTGAGTGGTGCATGGGCCTAGTCTTTCTGTGGGGTGTCTTGAATTTAAGCATCATGGAGGGCCTGGATGGCATGGGATTGTGCTGATTTTTCTGTGTTTTTCGATTTTTTGGGCCGTTGTTGTGGCCTTTGCACCAGGGGTAGTGAGTGGTGCATGGGCCTAGTCTTTCTGTGGGGTGTCTTGAATTTAAACATCATGGAGGGCATGGATGGCATGGGATTGTGCTGATTTTTCTGTGTTTTTCGATTTTTTTGGGTGTTCATGGGGACAGGCCATGTGGGTGGGGGCCATTGTGAGTGCTGCCACAGGCAGGCCCTGGCCATGTGCTGGGAGGCAGGGGGGCCAATTTGAATGCAGGCAGTGTTCTTAGGTCTGCAACCATTTTGCCTAGCTTTCAACCTTTATGCCCAGGGGTAGTGAGTGGTGCATGGGCCTAGTCTTTTTGTGGGGTGTCTTGAATTTAAACATCATGGAGGGCTTGGGATTGTGCTGACTTTTATGTGATTTTCGTTTTATTGGGCTGTTTTTGTGGCCTTTTTACCAGGGGTAGTGAGTGATGCATGGGCCTAGTCTTTCTGTGGGGTGTCTTGAATTTAAACATCATGGAGGGCCTGGATGGCATGGGATTGTGCTGATTTTTCTGTGTTTTTCGATTTTTTGGGCTGTTGTTGTGGCCTTTTCACCAGTGGTAGTGAGTGGTGCATGGGCCTAGTCTTTCTGTGGGGAGTCTAGAATTTAAACATCATGGAGGGCATGGATGGCATGGGATTGTGCTGATTTTTCTGTGTTTTTCTATTTTGTGGGGTGTTCATGGGGACAGGTCATATGGGTGGAGGCCATTTTGAGTTCTGCTACAGGCAGGCCCGTGCCATGTGCTGGGAGGCAGTGGGCCATTTTGAATGCAGGCAGTGTTCTTAGGTCTGCAACCATTTTGCCTAGCTTTCAACCTTTTTGCCCAGGGGTAGTGAGTGGTGCATGGGCCTAGTCTTTCTGTGGGGTGTCTTGAATTTAAACATCATGGAGGGCTTGGGATTGTGCTGATTTTTCTGTGATTTTCGTTTTTTTGGGTTGTTGTTGTGGCCTTTTCACCAGGGGTAGTGAGTGGTGTATGGGCCTAGTCTTTCTGTGGGGTGTCTTGAATTTAAACATCATAGAGGGCATGGATGGCATGGGATTGTGCTGATTTTTCTGTGTTTTTCAATTTTTTGGGGTGTTCATGGGGACAGGTCATATGGGTGGGGGCCATTTTGAGTTCTGCTACAGGCAGGCCCTGGCCATGTGCTGGGAGGCAGGGGGCCATTTTGAATGCAGGCAGTGTTCTTAGGTCTGCAACCATTTTGCCTAGCTTTCAACCTTTATGCCCAGGGGTAGTGAGTGGTGCATGGGCCTAGTCTTTCTGAGGGGTGTCTTGAATTTAAACATCATGGAGGGCTTGGGATTGTGCTGATTTTTCTGTGATTTTCGTTTTTTTGGGTTGTTGTTATGGCCATTTCACCAGGGGTAGTGAGTGATGCATGGGCCTAGTCTTTCTGTGGGGTGTCTTGAATTTAAACATCATGGAGGGCTTGGGATTGTGCTGATTTTTCTGTGATTTTTGATTTTTTGGGCTGTTGTTGTGGCCTTTTCACCAGGGGTAGTGAGTGGTGCATGGGCCTAGTCTTTCTGTGTGGTGTCTTGAATTTAAACATCATGGAGGGCCTGGATGGCATGGGATTGTGCTGATTTTTCTGTGTTTTCCGATTTTTTGGGATGTTGTTGTCGCCTTTTCACCAGGGGTAGTGAGTGGTGCATGGGCCTAGTCTTTCTGTGGGGTGTCTTGAATTTAAACATCATGGAGTGCCTGGATGGCATGGGATTGTGCTGATTTTTCTGTGTTTTTCGATTTTTTGGGCTGTTGTTGTGGCCTTTTCACCAGGGGTAGTGAGTGCTCCATGGGCCTAGTCTTTCTGTGGGGTGTCCTGAATTTAAACATCATGGAGGGCATGGATGGCATGGGATTGTGCTGATTTTTCTGTGTTTTTCGATTTTTTGGGGTGTTCATTGGGACAGGCCATGTGGGTGAGGGCCATTTTGAGTGCTGCTACAGGCAGGCCCTGGCCATGTGCTGGGAGGCAGGGGGCCATATTGAATGCAGGCAGTGTACTTAGGTCTGCAACCATTTTGCCTAGCTTTCAACCTTTATGCCCAGGGGTAGTGAGTGGTGCATGGGCCTAGTCTTTCTGTGGGGTGTCTTGAATTTAAACATCATGGAGGGTTTGGGATTGTGCTGATTTTTCTGTGATTTTTGTTTTTTGGGCTGTTGTTGTGGCCTTTTCACCAGGGGTAGTGAGTGGTGCATGGGCCTAGTCTTTCTGTGGGGTGTCTTGAATTTAAATATCATGGAGGGCCTGAATGGCATGGAATTGTGCTGATTTTTCTGTGTTTTTCGATTTTTTGGGCTGTTGATGTGGCCTTTTCACCAGGGGTAGTGAGTGGTGCATGGGCCTAGTCTTTCTGTGGGATGTCTTGAATTTAAACATCATGGAGGGCATGGATGCCATGGGATTGTGCTGATTTTTCTGTGTTTTTCGATTTTTTGGGGTGTTCATGGGGACAGGCCATGTGGGTGGGGGCCATTTTGAGTGCTGCTACAGGAAAGCCTGGCCATGTGCTGGGAGGCAGGGGGCCATTTTGAATGCAGGCAATGTTTTTAGGCCTGCAACCATTTTGCCTAGCTTTCAACCTTTATGCCCAGGGGTAGTGAGTGGTGCATGGGCCTAGTCTTTCTGTGGGGTGTCTTGAATTTAAACATCATGGAGGGCTTGGGATTATTCTGATTTTTCTGTGATTTTTGTTTGTTTGGGCTTGTGTTGTGGCCTTTTCACCAGGGGTAGTGAGTGGTGCATGGGCCTAGTCTTTCTGTGGGGTGTCTTGAATTTAAACATCATGGAGGGCCTGGATGGCATGGGATTGTGCTTATTTTTCTGTGTTTTTCGATTTTTTGGGCTGTTGTTGTGGCCTTTTCACCAGGGGTAGTGAGTGGTGCATGGGCCTAGTCTTTCTGTGGGGTGTCTTGAATTTAAACATCATAGAGGGCATGGATGGCATGTGATTGTGCTGATTTTTCTGTGTTTTTCGATTTTTTGGGGTGTTCATGAGGACAGGTCATATGGGTGGGGGCCATTTTGAGTTCTGCTACAGGCAGGCCCTGGCCATGTGCTGGGTGGCAGGGGGCCATTTTGAATGTAGGCAGTGTTCTTAGGTCTGCAACCATTTTGCCTAGCTTTCAACCTTTATGCCTAGGGGTAGTGAGTGGTGCATGAGCCTAGTCTTTCTGTGGGGTGTCTTGAATTTAAACATCATGGAGGGCTTGGGATTGTGATGATTTTTCTGTTATTTTCGTTTTTTTGGGCTGTTGTTGTGGCCTTTTCACCAGGGGTAGTGAGTGGTGCATGGGCCTAGTCTTTCTGTGGGGTGTCTTGAATTTAAACATCATGGAGGGCCTGGATGGCATGGGATTGTGCTGATTTTTCTGTGTTTTTCGATTTTTTGGGCTGTTGTTGTGGCCTTTGCACCAGGGGTAGTGAGTGGTGCATGGGCCTAGTCTTTCTGTGGGGTGTCTTGAATTTAAACATCATGAAGGGCATGGATGGCATGGGATTGTGCTGATTTTTCTGTGTTTTTCGATTTTTTGGGGTGTTCATGGGGACCGGCCATGTGGGTGGGGGCCATTGTGAGTGCTGCCACAGGCAGGCCCTGGCCATGTGCTGGGAGGCAGGGGGGCCATTTTGAATGCAGGCAGTGTTCTTAGGTCTGCACCCATTTTGCCTAGCTTTCAACCTTTATGTCCAGGGGTAGTGAGTGGTGCATGGGCCTAGTCTTTTTGTGGGGTGTCTTGAATTTAAACATCATGGAGGGCTTGGGATTGTGCTGACTTTTCTGTGATTTTCGTTTTTTTGGGCTGTTGTTGTGGCCTTTTCACCAGGGGTAGTGAGTGGTGCATGGGCCTAGTCTTTCTGTGGGGTGTCTAGAATTTAAACATCATGGAGGGCATGGATGGCATGGGATTGTGCTGATTTTTCTGTGTTTTTCTATTTTTTGGGGTGTTCATGGGGACAGGCCATGTGGGTGGGGGCCATTTTGAGTGCTGCTACAGGCAGGCCCTGGCCATGTGCTGGGAGGCAGGGGGCCATTTTGAATGCAGGCAGTGTTCTGACCATTTGTTAGGCTACATTGTGGCATTGTTCTAGTGTACTGTCACCTGCTATATTCTCTATCGTACCGTTGTAATGCTACAGTAAGGACAAACCAGGTTTCATTTCCTTTTTTTTCCATAGGCATGCAACTGCCACTGTGTCACACCACTAGTACCACCGCAATGAGGACATTTCATCCGCCCAGGATTGCCAACCTTAATCGCCATTTCCCGTGGAGCCAGCCCTGGGCCTAGCCCTACTTTCAAACACAAATAACAGGTAAGATAAGCGTTTGGTGTGAGGTAGTATAATGGAGTATTAGGAGAGACAAGAGATTGACAGTAGTACTACTAAAGTCCTAGGACTCTTGAATTCACTTACTCTGTGAGAGGCACTTAGTGTTGAAAACATTTAGCCATTCACACTTAAAGGAAGAAAATGACACAGACTTAAGTTTCAGGAACACAAACTTTCTGTTAAACCCCCACCCACCAGACTCAAAAGCAGTAAAAACAGGTATGCTCAGATAAAGTTTCAAAAAGTATATTTTTGTAGCCCTAACAAAATAAACTCCCGCAAGACCCTCCCTAACCCCAACGATTGTCCTTCAAAAGTCCTAAAAACAACCCAACTCTTAATTCCCACCCCCCCAAAAGTCTCTAAAAAAGGGGCAAGGGACACTACGGCAGGATGCTGTTCACTTTTGCGGCCAGGGCATCATACTCCTTGTGGAGGGTGGCATGGTCGGAGCGGAGGCCCAAAACCAAGGTCTTATACGTTAGGACCTCCTGCTCCAGGTAGGACACTCTGAGGCATAAGCGGTGCTGGCGTGCCTTGCGACTCCTGTGGGGGGCAGGTGCTGTCTTTGCTGCTCAGCGGTGGCGGTTGGCTTTGGTAGCCCGGCTCCGTACCGCTGGAGCACTGCGCTGGCTGGCAGCCCATGGGGGCACGGAGGAGGATGCAGCTGTCCCAGTGGATGTTGTACCGGTAGACTGCGTGTCCTCCTCCAGGGCCACCAGCCTCCGATATTCGGCGATAGTGGCATCCAGCCTCCGTTACCGGGCCATTCGAGCCAGCTCCTTCCTTGATGGTCTGTTTGATTTGGAAGGAGCAACTATATGAAGAAAGAAAGACATAGTCTGTAACCAATGCTCCTTAAGATTAACACAAAATGATTGAGCAGAAAGTTGTGTCACAGTACAAGTAGCAAATTGAAAGCACAGTACATAACTATTGAGGACAGTATCTATCTAACCTCCCACTTCTTCATCCTTGCTCCAACATTAGTGGGAGTTTAAGGAACAAATTCTACGAGCACTATGGACTTCCATTACAGTCGACTATGACAGTACACCAGTCTTATTCTTCTTCTCTCTTGTTTAGGAAAATTGGTACCTTATCTTATGCAAGCCGGCATAATGCCAGAGCAGTGAACTTGCACCCGAGAAAAACAGACGCACACCATGATGAGTGAGACAGACTTGCGTTACTGTACCGGTCCAGTACATGCAGGTGGTGAAGCTCTTACTTTTCTATTACGGGTGGCACTGAGAATACTCTGTTAAAAGGGCTACTGCTTAATTAATTTAGCTTTCACCCTACAGTGCAAATGAGTACTAGAAAAGGAAAATGAAGAAGCTAAATAATCTGATTATCTATCACTTCACATGGGATGTATTTGATTACATATGGGATGACTTTAGGTGCTTTGCTTATTATTGAGTGAACAGTGATACACCCACATATGAATGACGGACTACTACTAAACTAAACTTATTAAGAGAGGTAGGGAGTGTCCACCGTAATAACCGGATATATGCTGTGCTTGCAGTTGCAATACAAACTACTGCTACTATTCATGGTAGTATTTGGACAAAATTACAACTTATTTTCCTTGCCTTTCCTACACTGGAACGGACGTGCGGGTGCGGCGTTACATGCTCTTCAAAGTAACACTTAGTTCATCCAGTGACCGTCTACTCTCTCTAGATACACATATGCTATCTAAGAGTCAGATAGTACCATGATCCAGGCATCCATCCATTCAAAGTATATGCACACATATAGTTTCTGTTTCACCTAGCCAGGCTGTTCTCCTTCCACCCATCCTTGCTTCATCATTCACCCAGCCATGCACCATACCATATTCTTTCCTTCCCAGCCACCTCGGGGACCAAGCAAACACATATCATTCTTCTTTGCCAGTCATCATTACATTTCTCGTCCTTCCACACTTACTTACACCCTTCTTTCGCTTTTCGTTCATCCCATCCATCAAGTTCATCTCAGATCTGATTGGGATTCTTCTCGCCAAAAACTTCACAGCTAAGTTGAAGTACATTTAGAGGAGGCTACTACCTGGTTGATTTATAATACACCTGTGCAGAAAGCACACTCTGCAGTCTTCAATCTCAATAAGTAAGGAATATATAGCTTACCTCTGCCCGCCACCACTGTGTGAACCCTCACAGGCACATTGGTGTCGTCCGGCACTTGCACCACATCCTCCCCAGAAGGTTCCCCTCATCCACCACCACCACCTCAACGCTGGCCCCGCCACCAGATGTTCCACCTAGAAAGTACATTGAAGAATGTTAGAATACACCACTCACTCCTATATAATATTTGGTCTAGGAGGAATAAAGAAATGTGAAAAAAACAGAAAACAATGTAATAATTTGTGACTGTCTACTCTAAAGTAAAAATGTCCCTTTTTCCAGAGAAGGCTGCTGTCTTGCTGCACTTTTTGGCACAACTGATGTATGCTTGCTTTTTATTTTAACACGCACCACTTTTTCTCCTAACAGACAGAAGCTGGACTTCTAAGAACACAAGCAAGATCAAGTTCAAACCAGGTGAGAGCTCGGCTCGACCACAAGAAATGTGTCCAATTAATCGTCAGCACTAAGCACTTTTCCATTTTCAGTTAAACGTTTAGTTTTATGACAAACTTGATTTTAATAAATGTGTTTACTTTTAATAAAGCTTTTAAACTTAAATAGACTCTGTGGTTTTGGTCCTCCAGACTAGAGTGGCTGAGCTAAAGGTTTTGGAATTTTTGCAAGCATGAGTCCGTGCCTCTGACACTTCTTGACACTGACTCCGTACTCTTGTCCTGCGTTGGATAATATAATCATCATTGGGGATCAATCATCGGTGACTTTGGGAGCTAAATGACTCTGTCACACTATCTAGTCAGTAAGGAGATTGGGGATTCAACTGCAAAGTCTGTTATCACTGAGGTATGTGGAAAGTCTAACAGCGCTTATTATAATTGATAAGCTAAGCAATGCATTATTTAGTGTCCATAGCTCTGTTTGTGCAGATTTGTCCCTGCACAACAGTAGTAGAATGGATTGTCCTCCTATCCAAACCAAAAGTAAAGTAGTATCTTATTCTTTCTTGGTGGTCATTCACCTTTTTATTATTGGCAATTGTCAAAGCATAAACATTTAGAAGACTTGAAAAGACAGTATGGACAATCCCAGAGGACTGCACTCAGTGCATAGAGCTATTGCTGACTAGAATGGGAGTCCAATGGAATTGCCAAATGTGCAATCTTAGTTAGCTACACAGACAGACTAATAAGAATAATCTAGTAATACCACAGGGAGTCATAGTCGAGGCAGGATAAGAATTTAGATCCAGTCTACAAGAAGATCAAAGACGATTTAGAAAAAATCGAATGAGGAACGCTAGGAAAAAATAGGTACTCTATATTAAAATTAAAACTTACCGGGGCCAGCAAAGGAGCCCTCGCCTGCCCGATCCTGGCCTGTATCCTGTTGAACAGCACCCTCCTCCTCCTGTGTCCTCTTGCCCCTGGGGGGAGCTGATGTACAACATGAAAGAAAGAAAGACCAGAAAACATGGATGATATTTGTCAACCAAATCAAACATTTCAAAAGAACAATAACAAAATATTTTGGCAAAATAGCAAATAGACAACTATTCCACGGGATATATTGACCGATCTCATGTGGTCTACTACGATATTAGTATTGCTTGATTTGCGGACCGTCGACTTGGAAAGTTCTTATGTAACTCACTAAACAAAGTACTAAAAAGGTTTGCCTAGGACTGGCAGGCACGCGAAGTGACAGACAAAGTCCATCGTGATTGCAGATCAGCGACAACACTAAAGTTTCCTACACATTAACTCAAACTATCAATCCACCACCACTATTCCTTCTTATCGCCATGTGTACAAAGGAAGGACTGGACTTGAGTCTGTACGGGCTGAATTAGAAGCCCCTTGCGGCTCTTTTGCTCCATTGTTGCGTGACTTTTGTGGCGCAGCGGCAGAACAAAAGAGGCGCCATGGTGCAGCGTATATTAACAACGTGACGCATATGGGAGATGCATCACGTTGTAAAGCCCTGCGCCATCAGGGGGCGTTCCGGCGCAAGGGAGGGCATTCCTGCGCAGGAACGCATCCTAAAAGTGGCTGAGGGAAATCTACAAGATTTCAATCAGTCACTTTGAGGACAATGATGCGTGACTCAAACCCTGCGCCTGCTTGAAGTAGACGTACGGCTTGACGCAGCATTGGGGAGATAGGGCACCCCAGAGCATTGATGGAGCTGCGCCATCGTTGCGACGCAACTCCAGCAATGCGCCGCCTTTACAGCACGGAAGCGTAACGCTTTGGTGACATTTTGGGCCCATGGTGCGCCGCATTGTAAATACGGCGCACCATGGGTGGTGGTGGCGTGGCGCACAATTACTGGCGCATCCCTGCTACTTTGCAAGGATGCGCCGGTAATTAAAAATCTGACCCTTAGTGTCTAGCATTACGCAGTTCTTTAAACTACACTCATACATAATTTCACAGGCCAATGAAATGAACACAAAATTGAAAACAAATAAGCATAGTAGCAACACTACTGAGAAGGAGAGCAGTGCACCTGAAATGCACAGAAGATTTTGAAATATAATTTACCTACAATGTAATCAGCAGCATTATTGCTCTTGGTAAAAAAACAAAAATGTGCAATACAATAACACACACAGCAGGAGAAAACAGAATAGTAAAGAAATAGCTACTACTACTCACCAAGCCCGGGGATCTCAAGGCCGAGCAGATCGCGTTCCCGGTCCAGGACATCCGTCCAGCGGTGGGTGGCCTGGTTGTAGGTGCGCCGGACCCGAGAGTGGTGGTACATGGCCCGGCACACCTTCTCCCACCGCTTCCGGCGCTCCTGGATCCCATACCGGCTAGCGATCTTGCCGCCTGCCATGATGGTCCTGGGGAGGTGGCGCTGAACTTAAAAAATTAGTGCGCCCACCTCCTCTGGGCTGAAGATCTCCCGGGGTGCAACCTGCTCCCCCCTCAAACGCCCGCACGGGAGCCGGGCACGGGGTGCGGGACCCTTCCCCTTCTCGGGATGCTTCCCGACTCCCTTTACCATGGTCTGGGCAGAAAGGAAGCTAAATAATGAAGAAAATAGAATAGGGAAGAGAAGAAAAGAAAAGAGTTTAAAAAAGTAGTTTAAAATTAACCAAAAGTAGCAGAAAACACAAAAATATAGAGCTAGAAAAATAGAGGGATAGATAATAAGTAAAATAGATCAAAAAAACTTCAAACAAGCAAAGGATGGCAGAGATTCAGAGAGAATACAAAAAGCATGTCCAGAACCATAGCAATGAATGAGAAACAAGATGGCCGCGCCCGTTCACGACCGCGTGGGTAAGTTCGCGCGAGATTTTCCTCACGATCACACGCGAAATTGTACTAGCGAGCCGCACACTTTGCGAGATTACACATCGCGCCCGGAAACGGAAATACGTCATGCAAACAAGATGGCCGCGCCTGTGAACGACTGTGAGGATAACTTCGCGCCGTTGCACTACAAGCGGCTTGCTAAAACGCACAAAACCTTGCGAACTAACACGCCGCAAAAAAACAAATCGCATATTCGCACGAATTCGCGGCTTCCGAATTCGATCTCGCGCAAGTTTGCACCCCCCGAATCCCGCGAAATTGCAGAAAAACGAGTTTTGCAAAACTGAAAGCACTCAGCAGGTGAAAAAGTTCAAACTCATCATTAGTAACCATTCCCTGTAGTGCTTCCTGACTGGGGCCCCTCCAGAGTTCAGTTGCTAGTTGCAACAATTGTATGACCCTGCTCTGACCCTCACAGCAGGCTCATAGAATAGCTACAAGTAGGCCACAAAGGTCCTGGAAAAAAATTGCACTGCAACAGAAAGCAAATTACAGATAAGGAAGCAGGTGGCAGACTGGAATTTTAAAACAGTGACACATTAATAAACCAACCCCAAATTAATTCATGTCAGTTGAAGCAGGGCAGGTGAGCTTGCTTTTCCCCCTATAATCTACAGTGATGATGAACCAGAGGGTGGCATTTATGTACCAGAGGGTGGCATGGGTAAAACAGAGGATGGCAGTGGTGAAACAGAGGGTGCTGGGAACCTGTGATGATGAACCAGACGTAGAAACAACATAGTCGCGACCGTTGCGAGCCGACAAGTAAGTTCCCAATTGCGAACTGGTACCAAACCCTCGCGAACTGGCAGAAACCCTTGCGAACTAAAAAAAAATCTGCAAATTTGCGAGAATTCGCGGATTTTGCGGATTGCGAGTTCGCGAACGCCAGATTCGCAAAATTCGCCCATGCTTAATAGACTACGATCTCTTGTCTTGGAATTTAATGAGGAGGTGGATAGTGAGGTTTGTTACATGGGGAAGTATGCCTCGGCGAGAACTTATGGCGAGAGCGAGCGACCTAGCTCGCTATTAGCCAGAATATTGCGCAACACCGGGAGAGCCCCCAAATTGACAGAACTTGTCACCTCAGGGGGGAGCACGGTCAAGACAGACGAGGAGATTATCATGGAATTCCGTGACTACTACTCCAACTTGTACACTACTAAAACAGTAGATCTGGAGTCTGACATAGACGACTACCTGGAACATATACAGCTACCGTTTTTGGCTCAGTCAGACAGGGAGTTCCTCATGTCACCCATACAGGCAGACGAGATCTCTGATGCGTTAGCTAGCATGCGTGTGCACAGCGCCCCCGGGATAGACGGCTTGACAGTGGGGTTCTACAAGGCATTTAAGGATAAACTTATTCCTCACCTGTCGTCCTTGTTCGACGAGATATGCGAGGATGGCAGCATGCCCCGAACGATGAGAGAGGCCCTATTGGTTACCATCTTGAAGCCGGGCAAACCCTCTAATGTCTGCAGCTCGTATAGACCGCTATCCATATTGAACGTAGCCGCCAAAGTTTATGCCAAGGTCCTGGCCACCCGGCTGTCCCTATCGCGCCAGAGATTGTAGCCCCAGAACAGTCTGGCTTTGTGCCTGGAAGGAACTTGACCTATAACATACGCACAGTGTTAGGCACTATGCAACATGTGCGACAGGATGTGAAGGCTGTCGAAATTTTCTTGGATATGGAGAAGGCGTTCGATTCTGTAGAGTGGCCGTTCTTGCTGAGGGTCTTGCGTAGAATGGGACTGGGAGAGCAGTTTTTACAAATGGTTGGTGCGCTGTATTGGAGACCTGTGGCCAGGGTGCGACTGGGGGATCGTATATCGGACCCTTTCAACATCAGCAGAGGCACGAGACAGGGCTGCCCCTATCCCCGTTGCTATACGCCCTCGTTGCTGAGCCACTGGCATGCGCGCCGCGAGAATACCACTGGCACGGGGGGTTAGTTTCCCGACATATAAAATAGTCATCTCGACGTACGCGGACGATACATTACTCTATGTGCGAAATCCGGAAGTGAATTTATCTCCCGTTTTACGAGAGGTGGTGCGTTTTGGCGCTCTCTCAGGCCTAAAGGTCAATTGGGAGAAATCAGTGGTGTTCCCACTGACCCCGGTGACGGATCGCTTTGAGATGGAATATCCTTTACACTGGTCAATGGACCCGGTGCGATACCTTGGCATAATGATTCACACGGACCCGGAGGTGCTATTCAGTGAGAACTATGGGGTGGCTTTCAGTAAATGTGAGGACGACGTGGAAAGGTGGTGTAAGCTCCCACTCTCCCTGATGGGCCACATAGCCATCATGAAGATGGTGATTCTGCCGAGATTTCTCTTTCTGTTTAACACTCTGCCCATTATACTCTTGAAAGCCTTCTTTGTGAACCTAACGAAACTCATGATCTGTTTGGCCTGGGGTGGTGGGCAGCCGCGGGTTACGTGGAACACACTCATGCTCCCGTACGAGCTGGGTGGGCTTGGTGCGCCTGATCTAGAGAGATACTATAGGGTGGCTCAGGCCACTCACCTGCACACGTGGATTCATGGTGATAGGAACATCCCACACGTGCGGATGGAGCAGCTTTTTGCGGACCCTCTCCCGCTCCCAGCCACGGTCTGCACCCCTGTAGATCGTAGGGTCGAAGTACTAGACTCGATAACGGCTACAAAGCATGCCTGGAACGCGTTGCTGAAGGCCAGGGAAGGAGAGTTGCTCTACTCCCCTTCGATGGCGGTGGAATGGCTGCAGTGGCTGTCCCCCATCGGGGACAGGAACGTGATCCGAGCCCTACACGAGCTGGGGCTTAAGACTACGGGAGCGCTGTTTACGGACGGGAAAGCTAAAACGTGGGACCAGATCGTCTAGGGAGTGGATAGCCCAAAGCTGTTACAGCGGTTTCAGTTTCACAGAGTCCGGAGCGCCTTGAAGGATGCTCTCGGCTCAGACCTGGCGGAGCCGCCGGACCTTCCGGAACTCTCACATGTTATTGCTACTGAATCTCCGCGACATATGGCAGCGCACCTATACAAGAGCATTGTCTCCTATAGAGCGCAGGAACCTTCCAAGGCCCGTTTGGCCTGGCAGAGCGACCTGGAGATCGTGATAGACGACTCTATGTGGACATATTGTTATGTCAATACTAGGAAGCTATCACTGAATTGGCGTCACAGGTTGATACATTTTAAATTCTTGCAGAGGGTGTACTACACTCCAGAGTGCCTACATCGTTACGGTCTTTGGCAGTCCCCTGAATGCGAGCGTTGCCATGCGCCTGTGGCGGATTTCTTACACGTGGCGTGGGGTTGCCGTAGGATACACGAGTTCTGGGTGGCGGTCATCGCGGAACTAAGCGAGATACTGGATCATGAACTTCCGGTCGACCCGGCCTTGGCACTGTTGGGCTATTCGAAGGCCTTGCCGGTGGCATACAGGTGATTGACAGATATGGGACTATTACTGGCAAGACGTACAGTGGCACAGTGTTGGATGAGAGGGCCGACACCGACCAAGAAACGGTGGGCTAGAGATATGGTATACTGCTGCACGCAAGCGGAACACTACAGTGAGCTCCTCCCTCCCACCAGCAGGCCGAAAAACTTCTGGAGCCTATATAACACTTTTAGACACACTAGGGATGACATGCCGGACACACAGCGGGAAGAGGTGGAGGATGCGCAATAACTTACACATAGACGATAGACCCCTGTGGAATCAAGGAGCGGGGGGTGCGTTAGTGACCTGGGGGGGAACAGCGACGGCTGGGTGGAGTATTGATGCCCGGCTGTCCTGTGGTGTGAGGCAGGCAGTGGCACACACGGTATATTAAACAGGGAGAGTATGAGATACACACAAGACATTCCGAAGAGATTACGCTCGGGCGGGGGATATGGACACTGGCACACGATACAACGTGGCATTTCTTGCAGCACGTAGGTTAGCGAACTGGTTGTATAACTGGGGGAGGGGGGGGTTCTCAGGAGTTTTTGGGTAAGGGTGGAGAGGGGAGTTTACCTTTGGGAGGGAGGGGGGTATCTTATAATATAAAATACACCTTCATTTCTGACTTTGAAGAATACGGACTACACGGACCAACTTCTATGTGAACGGGGGCTTTAACATATGCACTGTCATGGCACCTACAGTCTCTAGCGGTTTGAATGCCTTCCCTAAGGCTCCCTTGCGCCGCCGTACCCCAGGGTTGACGGCATATGGCTGTGTACTACTAGCTGCCTGTTTATTAACCACATCTATTATTATCGCATTGCCGGCCCAAGGGGGTTGTAGGCAGTATTCTGTGTATGTCCCAGACTGTATTAATAAAGGTGTTTAAAAAAAAAAATACTACTGAAGGGCTACACAAGCTACTCCCGGGGTCTCCGTGAGCTACCGGTAGCTAGCGATCGACCAGTTGGAGACCCCGGCTCTAAGCTCCACGAATCAAAAGTGGAGGCTCAAGATGGCACACCGGCCCTTCCCCACCCCAACCCTTTCCTATCCAGATTCCAGATACCACTACCAACACCGGCACTGACTCCTCCCAAGAGTCCAGGCCTCGTAAATGCGCTAAAAAACACATGCACTCAACTTCCCCCGTCCATTCCTCCCCCTTCATCTTTGATCCTTCCGACATTGTCCAATCTCGCTCAACTGACTGGGTCCCACCCCCGCAGTTGCGGAATACATGCAAACTTACTTACGAAAGATCTTTGACAAGGATGTGAGGGCTCGCCTTAAATTGGAGTGTCCACATCCTGATTTAGAGCACAAGGTGGCAGTTACCCCAGACAAAGACTCTTCAATCACCTCCTTCTTGAAGAAATATGAAAAGGAACCAAAAAAAGGGATCGATCATGGCCTCCGGGCATGCCAAGAGAAGTTGTTGGACATTGCTGGCCCTCTGGTCAAAATTCTCAAGTTAGCTCTTCAGGCTCAGGAGACAATGGCCGCTATTCACCCGGGGTCTTGACAGGGTGGGCCCAAAGGGTGATCTGTCTTCTTGGTAATGCTAACTGCGCCTTGGCCTCCAAACAGCGCAAATGTGTCCTACTTAGAATTGATCTGCAACTAGTGGAGCAAGCCTCATCCGATCCAGGCACACTAGCGGAAGGTCAGCTTTTTGGCGAGACGTTTGTTAAAGAGATTGCCAAGTTAGTGAGTACCTTCGCCTCACTAGATAAATCGCAGTACTCCTTCAAGAGAGTTTTCCATCAGGTCTCTGGTAGGGCCAGGCATGGCACGGGATGCTCACCAGGCTGCTACTTCAATCCGAGTCCTCAGAGAGGTTTCGCTCCCAGGCGCAAAGGTTACACCCAAGAACCTGACCAAGAGGGTTTCTACACATCCAGGTCTCGAGTCTTCAGGGGCCACTTCAACAGGGGTGTTAACCGAGGTTACAAACACTTCAATTCCCAGTCCTCTGGTAAGACTTTGTTTCCGATGATTCCACTAGGGGGCAGATTGTTGCATTTTGTTGTGAATTGGACATGTCTGACCACCAATGCGTGGATCCTTTACACTGTACAGGGCTACCAGATAGAGCTTCTAGATTTCCCGTGTCAGATGTCTCCTCCTCTGCCTCTCCTTTTTTTCCTTCAAGAACAGATTTTTATAGACTCTGAACTTCAAGATCTTTTGGCCAAGCAGGCTATTGCGGCAGAACCCTTCATTCCCGGAGGGTTTTGAAGCAATGTCTTCCTGGTGTAAAAGAAAGGAGGAGGTCAGAGACTGGTCTTAAATCTCAGGGATTTCAAACCCTTTGTGATATATAGGCATTTCAAGATGGAAGGCATCCATCTTCTGAGAGCTCTCCTGTTAGAACAGGACTGGATGGTCCGATTGGACCTGAAAGATGCCTACCTCACGGTCCCAATTTGCCCATCTCATCAGAAATTCCTTCAATTCCAATGGAAAGGGCAATGGTACCGCTACCGCTCACTACCCTTTGGCCTGTCGTTAGCCCCATGGGGTTCACCAACCTCTTGAAACCAGTAGTCTCCCGCGTTCGAGAAATGGGAGTGCGTGTGATTGTCTACCTCGACGACATGCTGCTCCTGGCTCAGGATCGGAACCTTCTCCTAAATCATTTGGAGTGGATGATTGAAAGCAGGTAAGACGGAGGTGGTTTTCTTTGGAAAAGGCCTGCGGCCCCCGCCGGATCTGTGGTGGCCGTCTGAAATGGGCCCTCCGCTTCTTCCCAGCAGTAGTGTAAAAAACCTGGGGGTGAGATGGGATGATATTCTTTCTTTTTCTGCCCACATCCAGCAGGTATTAGCGGGGTGCCTAAGCAAACTTAGGAATCTCCGAAAATTTCCACGCGAACAGCCTCTATCTTGGCTTACCGAAATATTTGATCCAGCGTTTACAGACCTTGCAGAATGCGGCTGCGAGGCTGATAAAACATATTCCTTTCATACATCATGTCTCTCCACATCTGCGTGGTCTGCACTGGCTTCCAGTGGCTAGCAGGATCAAATTTAAGGCTCTGACCCTGGCATTTAGGGCATTACGGGGTAGTTGTCCTAACTACCTTAAATTGTGAATTCCCCAATACCAGCAAGCAAGGTACCTCAGATCAAATTCACTGAATCTGCTACATGCCCCATGAGCCCTGAAGGCTCGACTTGGGGGCAGGACCTTCTCCGCTGGAACGGTAAATTTGTGGAATGACTTACCGATCCCGATCCGATCTGCAACTTCAGAGACCGGTTTCAGGAAGCAATTAAAGACATGGCTGATCACTCAAAAAACATTCCTTTCCTGACACACCCAGCGGCTCACTTAGCGCCGGGACACCTCCATGCGAGGTAGCTGTTCGCGCTTTAGAAATATCAGTATTATTATTATTATTATTATTATTATTATTATTATTATTATTATTATTATTATTATTATTATTATTATGTCCCTATTACAGGAACTGGGCTTCGTCATAAACATCAAAAAGTCAATGATCCTTCCAAGCCAGCAAATAGACATTCTGGGCTTCCCAATAGATTCAGTTTCCGTGCAACTACTTCTTCCATTGACCAAGATCAGATCTATCAAACAAGAAATCAAAAACACTCTGTCCAAACAGATGATTTCGTTGAGAGTATTGGCAAGGATCGTAGGTCTCCTGGCCTCTTCCATCCAAGCCATCTTTCCAGGGCCTCTTCATTATTGGGCCCTTCAACGCCTCAAGATTTACTACATACAAAAGAGGTTTCATTACGATCACCTTATTCCCATATCTCCAGACTCTCGAGAGGAACTTCTTTGGTGGCTGGAGCACATGGCGCCCTGGAACTGAAGAGCGATTTTTGACGCCTCTCCAGGCGTCATTGTGGAGTCTGACGCCATTCGTTGGGGTTGTGGCGCTCGATGTGAAGATTTTGTCACAGGCAGACTTTTGTCAGCTGACAAGTTGAAATTGCACATCAAGTGCCTCAAGTTATTAGCAGGATCATTTGCGATAAAATCAATATCTCCTCTGAAGAGCAATTGTTGCATCCAATCGCCTAAGAGGAACGAAGTCACGTATGTTGGTCAACAATATGAAGGAATTCTGGCATGTGTGCCTGAATCACAAGATCAATGTCAGCGGAATACCTGCCGGGGAAGCTCAATCAGGTGGCGGATTGGAATTCCAGATTCCTGAGGGATTAAAGCGACTGGAGGCTTCATCCTTCGCTGTTTGCGGAGATCATGAATATGCGAGGTCCTTGCAAGATGGACCTCTTTGCCTCTCGTCTCAATGCCCACCTCCTGCTTTTCTTCAGCTGAAGACCGGTCACGATGGCGATGGGAATGGACGCGGTCCTTCAGCATTGGGGTCTCAGAGGAATTATGCTTTTCCTCCATTTGCTCTGATCCCGAGAGTGGCGTACCTGGTCTGTCAACAGGCGGCTTCGATAGTGTTGATGACACCATTGTGGAAGACTCAGTCCTGGTTTCCCACACTATTGGAATTGTCTGTGGATCTTCCATTTGAACTTCTGATATTCCCGACGCTTCTCCAGGACCCAGTGGGAGCTCCCAATCCGCTGGTCCTGCAGAACCACCTGTCTCTCATGGTACGGACGCTATCAGGAGACACAAGAGCATTGACGGCCTTTCATCTGCGGCTACCGGCTTTATACAGCAAGCTTGGGCTCCATCCACCCGGAAATAATATTCAGATTCCTAAAAGCGATGGGTGGGTTGGTGCCTTCAACGGCAGGTGGATCCCATGGGATCAGATGTAAAAGAGGTTTTGAACTTTCTGTCGGAGTGTGCTGAATCGGGTCTTTCATACAGGTCGGTTAACAACTTCAGATCAGCAATCTCGGCAGGCCATGACTCTATTGATGGTAAACCTGTGGGGATGCATCCACTAGTGTGTAAATTACTCAAAGGTATTAGGGTGGCTAATCCTCCTTGTCCCAGGTATTCAACGTTATGGGATGTCTCTAAGGTCCTATCTTTACTTGAGTCTTGGCTGGATAATAAAGACCTTTCTTTGAAACTGTTATCGGCCAAGCTCACCATGCTGTTATGCCTAATCTCATGTCTGATGTGCCTGCTCTGGATCTAGCAAGTAGAATGTTTTCTCCACAAGGTGTCTCTTTCCAGACCCCTCAGGATATTGCGGCATGGATTAGCAAATTTAGCGGCACAAATATGGAAATTTAGCAGCACAAATATGGAAATTTAGCAGCACAAATATGGAAATTTAGCATCATTTTTGCGGCACTTTATTTTACTCATAATCATCAATTTTTATCTTTTTTAATAGCGAATCACTGCTAATACATTGACCATCTTCCACAGTATGCGGTCACTGATCAGGGCATTGTCTAGAGACATTAATGAAAGCAAGTACAAAAATTTGCTAATAATTCGGTATTTTTAAGGTGTGATTTACTCTTCTGGGACCACCTGCCTTCCCACCCCGTCTCTAAATTGTACATTTGCAGGCTACAGTTGAGTACATTCGAGATCCGGTTCTCACCTGTATTTTCAGATTGGCCAGTATGGTGGCCCCAGCCCCAGTACGCCTGGCATTGTCCCGGGCTTTTGGATTTCATCCTGACAGACGTACTTTTACTTATAACCCTTCCAGTAGTCAGCAATATTCTGCACCACTTATATCTCCGCCTCTTGAAAACCATTCCAGACTACAGTGGGGGCCCACTTCATGCGTTTCATTTATTTATTGACAGACATCACTCTTTTGAGTGACAGTTACTCAGGCTAACATTAAACTTTGCGTGATGATCCCACCTTTCAAAACTCACATCCCACTACAGTACTTTTTTGCACTTTTATTTATTAATGGGTCGCTACATATTCAAAATATTGTTTTGATTTAATTGAATTGTCTGATATTCGTTGTTATTCTCACCTCCGTAGGGACCACTGCTGTTCTGTAATAGTGCTTACACCAAGTAACTTGGATACCTAGCGCTTATCTTGTTTTTCTGTAATACAGTATAGACCCTGATAAGTAACTTCACTGGTTTCTATTTTTGAGTAGCACGAGTGTGCACGCCCTCCCGTCAGCCACCAGAACAGTCCTTGCTCCCCTTTTATCGTGCACTGTGCACAGCACTCCTCCAACCTACGGAATATGGAAAACCAGGAAAAAGCCGCCCCTTAAAATACATTAAATAAATAAATACAGCGTTTATTACTAACGAATAAGCCATAAATATTTACCCAGAAATATTCTGCCCTAACAACCAATCTGAAAAACGAAAAAGTGAAAAATGTTGCCCCTCTTGTAACAGAAATAAAAAACAGAACTGACAAAACACTAGCATGCGTAGTCACAGGAAATCCATCACCTATCGTGGTGAAGGAGCTGTTAGGGAGTAGAAGAGATCACTTGGCAGACAGGAGTATGGTGCGAAAGGGCTCTGTGCACTCTGGTCTTTCTTTACTCCTGGTCCTTACTTCTCGATTAACAGAGCATTTTGCTTCAGTTGTATTTCTACTGCTCATCAAATAAAAAAGATGTGTTTAATGCATAATGTACGCATTCTGATCTTTCCAGGCACTCCACATGCGTACTGTTTTCTTCAGCTTTTCCCTGTATTTCTTCATTTTCGTGGGCACTTATGTAAAAATTGCAGCATTTTTACAAAAGTGCTGATTTCGCGGGCTCTTTTGTAAAAATCGCTGCATTTTTACAAAAGTGCCAATTTCGCTGCAAACCGCGAAATCCTGGAGGGTCTGTCTTTCATCATCACAAGACGGACGAAAACGATGTCAAGTTCGGTTGAGTATTCTGCTTTCCCGCACAATAATAAATTATGCGTTTTGCAATGTTTAAAAGTTAATGAGGAACGCAATCTTGCACATAGGTCTGACCCTTTGGGTCAGTTCTTATTGGCAATTCAGACCTTTTAGACCGGTTTCAGCTGCCACCTTGTCTAGGTGGGTCAGATGAGTGATGTCAGAAGCAAGCATTGATATTTCTGTGAATTGTGCTCACTCTGCTAGAGGAGCTGTGGCCTCTAAAGCATACATGTTAAGATCTTGTTTAGAGGATATCTTGAAAGCGGCCGACTGGTCGTCAGATTCAATGTTTAAGGTTTTTTACTACAAGGCTATTTCGCATGTTTCCTCTGTTGTTATTTATGAGCTTTGAACCAGCATAATCAGAAGCCTCCAGTCCTGATATAGAATAAAATGTTTTCCAGCTATTGCAACAAGAATTTTAGATTCTATTAAAGACAAAGAGGCGAGGATTATCCCACCTATTGGGACAGTTAATATCAACTGAAATCTTGTATGATTCGATTTTTTATAGATTGTTAATACCCACCCTGAAAAGTCAGACCTTGTGGTTCCCTATTTTTAAACTTGTTTCTGTTTCAGGGAATGATTCTAAACAGAACTGAATTGCTGCTCCAGCTGGAAATGGACACCTCGTTGTAGGAGGATGGATGCTGATCTTTGGAATCTTGGATTATATTCTCTGTTGAGAATGGAATTCTGCTGTTTGTCTCTCCGTTGGGAGTTGGAACTGTGTTTTTCGTCATTATGGACTGATTTGCAAAGAAAGAGGAAACCAAGATGATGCCTCTCTATTTTGTTCACTATGATGTGTTGGCATTGGCTGCTTGAGGAGGCGTGGGTCAAAGCCCCATGGGAAATGTTGTTTTTTACTTATGTAGTTTACTTTTCATTGGCTGCTGCTGACTCAGTAAACAAATTGAGTAAGCATAATACTTGCCTCTGTGCCCTTAATAGAATCTAAAATTCTTGTTGCGATAGCTGGAAAATTTTGTATTCCTCTTCCACTTGAGCTCAGTGACCAGCTGGTGTCCCTGCTGACATGTCTGGCTTGTGAGCGGTCAGTTGAGTAAGCGGGGATCCGGCGAGAAATTAGTAAGTTCCTCCCTTCGACTGCTGACCCCGCCTTCTCCAGTTTGTCAGTGCGAGCAGAGCTCAAAAACCAGGAAGTCGCAAAGGGACTGGTTCTATATGAGGCAACGCTGGGAAACTCACTCTTGAATTTTTGCGGCTTGTTAAAGAAAAGCTCCGTCATGAAGGCAGTGTAACTCTTCGTGGTTGCACATGGCTTCTAAAATGCCCCGAGTGGATAACAGAAGCCAGTCAAAGACTACAGCAACTTAGGATAGTAACAACATGAATGGGAAGTTCCCATTACTCTAAAGGACCTATAAGTTCCAGAATGACTATTGTATATAAAATGTTTTTATTGTTCTCTGTTGTTCTGGGTGGACTCTACATGAATTACATATGTTAACAGAATTTCTGAAGTATTGAAGTCTCCTTTATAAATATATATGTATATGAGAATAAAATGATTTGATATCAGCAGCTTTTCTGTGGGCAATTGTTTATTCTGGAACTTATAGGTCCTTTAGAGTAATGGGAACTTCCCGTTCATGTTGTTACTATTATTAACTTCCCTGGTGGGTTGTTCCCTAGTATCCTTTTAGTAGGTTCAGGGTTCCCTTTGTGTTCTACATACAGCAACTTAGGATCCAAAAAAAATTGACACCAAAACATTTTTTTAAAGCGTTTCCTGCCTGCAACATATGCGGTATGCGGCACTGGTTCATTCATGGGCAGGGTGGCGGGCCACTTAGTGATCCCAGGGGCTTGAGGAGCTGTCCATTGCAGACAGGGAATGAGCATCTGCATGAGGAAGGAGTCCACTTATAGTGCGTGCTTAGACTGGGTACATGCTATTGCAGACTTACCAACTTGAGAACAAAATCAGTCCTATGAGGAGGGGGCTGGGTTGTATGCTCCTAACTGCCCAAGAGGGTCTTCTGCCCCTGTCCCCTGCCCTTAACAACCTCCTCCTTCCATCAAACCAACTAGATCAAAAGGTTGTTGAGGCTGCTGGTTATGTCAATGGGTGTTTTCACACCATTTAATGGAAATTGTCTGCATGCCGCCTCAAAAGACGAGCTGGAAATCCACTCTTTGCTGTTTTTTCCAGTTCAACCTGCCTGGCACCGTGTGAGTTTGCAGTCCTACTTCTGGCAAGAGCTTGTGCATAAGCAACATCAAGGTATTGACATAAATAGAATTGTATTAATTGTATATAGATTGAATGCTGTGACCATTTATTGCGCAATCTGCACTGCACGCCCAGGTGAGAAGCCAGGCCTATGCGATCAGTACGTCGAGCCTTGTTCACGTCCCCTCGCTGCTGCTTGCACAGCAGGGAGTGTATGAGGCATGCGGTAGGGAGACTGCTCCCGGGTATGCAAGTACTGGAAACATTGTGTAGCTATTAGCTGCAGGATACTTTAGGGGGTACCACTGCCTAAGTGCGCTTCTGCACTCACTGTCCTGTCTATGAAAATAAGAATCTTCCCTATTGTATTTGTATCTTTGTGTGGTGCACAGAGCTGGTACACACCACTAGCTGGTGAAAGCACACTATATATATAAAAATAATATGTGGGAGCAGCTACAAGGGGTTCACTTAGCACGCAACAATAATGTCAAGGGTACGTGTTGGGAATGAAAAGATAGAGAGACATAGAGATAACTTCTATAGCACCACGGGCTTCGGAGCACTACGTGACATGCTGCCGAAGGTGTGCATCATGGGATACATACACGCTGTGGAAGGTGGAGCCGAAGTGCGCTATATGCTGCAGACGAATATTTAGCCTACCGCCCCATGGAGTAGAACGATGCCTCAGACAGATATATGCTGCGGGGGGAGGGGATTGGAGTTGGGATGCGCTCCTGATCGATGGAAATTGACATAAGAGTGTGCAAGGGGTCTGAAGAGAGGTGACCCCGAAAGAATGAGGCTCTGTGAATCATTCAGTTATGTGACCCTGAGGGAGAGATGTGAGGGTGCGGTGTCCCAATAAAGGTATTTGAAAGCAATCGACGCTTTGAGTAGAGTATAGCCAGGCCTGCGGGAGGAAGCATTTTTTTAAAAGCGTTTCCTGCCTGCAACAGCATATGCGGTATGCGGCTCTGATTAAACAAATGGTTAAACAAAAATTTAAAAAGTGATTCCTGCCTGCAACAGCAGATACTTGCAAAGGCAGCCAGGAGAAAAGCATGTTGTGCCGCCCGGTATTAGAAAACGGTGAGAGGTGCACGTGCACTGCAAAGAATGTAAGAAATGCAGCTGCTCGCTCCTGAGACCCATAGGCCATGGGAGGGAGCATTTCAACAAAAGGTGAGACAAACACACGCCTTCTGCAATTTGCGTGCTTTCTTTTTTGAAAGGCACACGCTATGGCCAATGAAATCTGTGGGAGTGAACTAAATCCCACGGAGAAGTCTATGGAAGTTTGGAGTTTTTACAAGAAGCCTCCCCATAGAGCAGTGCATGTGCGCTGCACTAGGCTCGATCTAACTAGCTCCATCACCATCTAACATAAAACCTCAGCTAATCAAAAAGAAAAGGGTTTCTAGATCACTCATAATAAAATTAATTGTGCTTTTATTTTAACATCAAAATGTTGTGCCTAAATTAAACCAAAACGCTTGTACCCTAATTCTGAGTGCAACTGTAAACTTGAAGTCGGGAATATTTCACATTACAAGTAGGGCGTAAATTGGACTCCTTTCGGGATTTTTGCCAACGCAAGGTGTTCCGGATAAGGCTAGAGACATTTTAGTTTCAGGCAATTATAGGTTTATTTAGACAAAGTCTTTAAAAAATGGTAGTACATTATACATAAATAGATAGATCACAAAACCACAAATGAAGGCAATACTTTTTTTTAACAGAAACTAAGCGATGGATACAGACCACCATGTCCACATAGTTGAATGAATACCTACTAAAAAAACAGCGTTTGCAACTGAGCAAGACAAATACATTGTATTTTAAAAATGAAGGATTAACATTTTAAAAACTGACAACACAAACCTAAATCCATAAGACAATTATTCGAAATAGAACATATGCTTTAACCAAAGCTAAAATATAAACACCTCTGAACTTAGCCGACAGATAGACAGCTAGTCTATAAACAGAAAACGTCGTCATCACTCAATAGAGTTAATGTGAGGGCAAATGATCATTTCCTCGCTGGATATCCCTAGTCTCTTCTATAGGAGATCTGCAAGGCTGACATTCCTAGTGACATGAAGACCTTCTGTCAGACCCCGCTCGGTTAGAACAGATGCCACTGGGCCTCAGCTGTGAAGAATAGGGTTGTTTGACTCTGATGTCCTCTGATCTATTTTTATATGTGTCTGCAAACTGGGTCCAAACAGGAGTGGCATGATGAGCAAAAATAACAATGGTTTTAACCCAGATCTGTAACTGGGAATGAATGTTTAATATGTTCAGAATTCCATCCATCACCTTTTTGTGTTGCTATAGTCATAAGGAAGGGTACGCCCAGACGTGGGCTCACTGTGACACTGGGTTCAAGATAGCCTAGCTGATGAGGGGTGATAGTATAAAACCGGAGCCAGGATACCTGTTTCCGGTCCAGGGAGGGCCAGGCTTGCCAGGTCTGGCTGGACTGTTCCCTTGTGGAGCAGGGTGAAGGTTGATTTGCATATGGCTGGGTCGAAACTGGGATGGCATAGGGAGCAAATAAAATGTCTTAACTCAGATCTATGACTGGGGGTGAATGTTTGATATGTTCAGCATTCCGTCCATCATCTTTTCGTGTTGCAATAGTCACCCTAATTGAACAGGGTATGTCCAGACATGGGTTTCGTGCTCGCTGTACCAATGGAATCAAGTTAGTCTGGCTGATTAGAGGTGATACCACGGAACTGGTCTCAGGAGGAAGCCTGTTTCTGGTCCAGGGGTGGACTGGCTTGGCAGTTTGGGCTGGACTGTTCCTATGGGGAGCAGGGTCAAGAGTGATTTGCACATGGCTGAGTCCAAACTGACATGACATGGTGAGCAAAAAAACAACGGATTTAACCCAGATCTGTGACATGGGGTGAATGTTTGATAAGTTCACCATCAACTTTTTGTGTTATGATCGTGGCAAAGAAAACCACAGACACACTTCTTGCATAGCTTCAAAGTCCAAAATGGCTGCTTAGAATTGTGATATTGGAACGATTGCACCCACCACTCCTAGGGTACACAGATCGTTGTCTGCAGTCTTTCCCCCTCATGTCAGACCCTCTTAGCTCTGGGGTCTTGATGCTTCTGGCAGTGCCTGGACAGTCAAACACCCTGTAGGTTTACAGGTTCTATCTCTCTCAGGAAGCAGTCTGGCTTCGGGGTGCTTCAGGTGAGAGGAACAGCTTCTTCCGTCAGGGCAAGACTTCAGTGCATGTCCCCTCACCTCTTGGAAGCTGAGATGCTTGTTAGGTTCTGGTTGCACAGCAGTCCTCTCCAGAGCACTCCCTTCCTTGGTCAAAAGAACAAGGAGCTGGAGTAACATGTGGGTCCCAAGCTCCCACTTTTATACATTTAGAGAAGACAAAGGATGTGGACACACTTTAGGAAGCAATTTGTTGTGGTTCTTGTTTTAAGTGTCCTTTCCGGGCTGTTCTCCAGACGCAGCCTTTGTGTATTGTGATGCTCATCACAACAGGGCAGTCTCCAGCCTGGAGCACCTATAACAGTGCCACAAAGAGCAACACTAAACAGTGGTCATGGGAAAGATAAAAGGAAGGCCTCACTTACAATGGTCACTTTCACCTTGAACAGCTGTGATTCAATGCAGGAAGGGGAACCACTCCTGTTGGATTTTACATGTTTGCAAAAAGGTGTTTGGAGAAACCTTACAGTGAATAGTAGGGATCTATCCGATTATGAACCACAAAATCAATGCACACTCAATAGAGAGTTTTTGATAATTATAATTTATTATACCCTAAATTACTGTAGCACATGGGGATTAGGATCACCAATATAATAACACCAACAGTAGCAAAATCAAATAATATTATGGTGAAAAAGAATAAAAACACCAAACATTATATAAATCACATATTAGACAAAATCCTAACCAGCTTACATCTCATATCTGCAGAGCTATGTAAAACCGCCCGCCTACCTTGTTGCAGCCTACATGCCTGGGCTCAGATATATTTGGGTGAAATAGTTCCTGAGTATGCAGAACGTCCTTCCCTTTCTTACTAGATGAGGTTACATAGGGCGTTATTTAGATCTTGGTAGAGCAGGTCATCTGCAACAGGTTGTTTCAGATTTGCACTGCACATAACGCCCAGAAGTGATCTTCGCACCAGTGAGACAGGATGAGTAACTATATGGGAGTTTGCTTCCCAACGTTACCCCAGTCACTTACATGGGATCTCGGTGCGAGGATGTGAAGGGTAAATTTGTTACTAGGTAATGTTTTTTTTGGGCAAGTCATAGGTCACACAAAGAAACGATAAACAAAAGTGGTGTGAAGCAGGGGAGTGCTGTTTGGAGACTGAGAAGAGGGATTAGTCCATTGCCATATTTGACTTAAACTGTCCAAAGTTGTAAGGAGGATCATGTGAACACTGAAATGGGGGTCTACGAAAAATAAACTTTTGAACAATATTTACCCGAATGATAATTCAGCAATGGAAGAAAAAAGAAAAGAATTTCACAAAATTAATAAAGAAAATGAGGACCCCTGGCAAGCTAAGCATTCTAGAGAAAATTACGGCAGTTGAGGGTATTGAAAGGCAGGAGTGCTGGACAGTACCGTGACTCTGCAATAGTGACAGACATTGCTAAGTGACACTGAGAGAAATGGTCTAGAGATAAACCTAAGAAACGTCGCAGTTTCCTTTGTTTACTCCGAACCCGCAAACATGTCAAACACATTGGGGCTGCCACTGAAGAAAAAATCCAAAATGATATGGTCAAAGTGGGTGTACAGACAAAATATCGACTCCAAAATATCGACTGGACATAATATCGAGTTTTAAATATAGACTGGACATAATATCGACTGGACATAATATCGACTACAAAAATATCGTTTTTCAGGTAAGTGAAGTAATATCGACTGTATAAAATATAGATAGCAAAAATATCGAATTTTTAATAATATATAATATTTTATAGTGTATTTTTATGTAATAATATGTGTGAATAGTGTGTATTAATGTTATAAAATATTTTATTAAATGAATTTTGTTTTTATAATAATTGCGTAATGTAATTCTGTAGCGGGTTGTGGGTTTATAGGGGAATAGGGTGGGAAGTAATTTAATAATAATTAATTAATTAATATATGTTTGTTAATATTTTTAATTAATAATTAATTGATAATTAATTAATATTAATTAGTTAATTAATTAATATACTTTTGAACATATTTTGTATTAGTAATTAATTGTTACTTAATTATTTGTAATTAGTTAATTACATTAATTAGAGTAAATTTTTAATATATTTAATTTTGTGTTATTTTTAAGTAATTAATTTGGAAAAAATAATATTAATTATTAAAATAATTACAGCTAATGTTCTAATATATTTACTTTATTGTTATTGTTAATTAATAATTAATTGGTAATTAAATAATATTGATACATTTGGGGTAAAGGAGCATTTTTAGGGTTCAGGGTCAGTTTTCAGTTTTAGGGTAAAGGGGTATTTTTGGGGTTCAGGGTCAGTTTTCAGTTTTAGGGTAAAGGGGTATTTTTGGGGTTCAGGGTCAGTTTTCAGTTTTTGGGTAAAGGGGCATTTTTAGGGTTCAGGGTCAGTTTTCAGTTCATGGGTAAAGGGGTATTTTTAGGGTTCAGGGTCAGTTTTCAGTTCATGGGTAAAGGGGTATTTTTAGGGTTCAGGGTCAGTTTTCAGTTCATGGGTAAAGGGGTATTTTTAGGGTTCTGGGTCAGTTTTCAGTTCTTGGGTAAAGGGGTATTTTTAGGGTTCAGGGTCAGTTTTCAGTTTTTGGGTAAAGGGGCATTTTTAGGGTTCAGGGTCAGTTTTGGGTTTTTGGGTAAAGGGTTATTTTTAGGGTTCAGGGTCAGTTTGGGTTTTTTGGGTAAAGGGGTATTTTTAGGGTTCAGGGTCAACTAATAAGATTGTAAAAAATTATTTTTATTATTTTCATTTATTATTTAATTATTATAATTTAATTTAAGTAGTTTTAAGTATATTTTAGTAATTTAAATTTAATATTAATTTAATTTAACACTGTTTTTAATAAAGTCGATATTTTTTACATCTATATTATTGTTAACGATATTTTGTACTCGATATTTTTGTACTTACCTGTTTGTAGATACAAACTCGATATTTTGACTGTCGATATTTTGTCCACGATATTCTGGCAAGTCGATATTGTGTCCGTCGATATTATTTCAGTGATCTGTCAAAGTGGTTAGAGCAGAAAGTGCTCTTGTTAGTTAGGAATTTCAGATTCTTTCCCCATTCCCTTTTAATTAGCATCTGTTTACTGATTCAATAAATTGTATTTGTGCCTTATGCTACAGAAAGACTGGGTAATAAATAAATAAACACACTTCTTTTGAAGATATGAGATATTTATTGTTCCTCAAAACAACTCATGGGGCAATAGCAGTCGTAAAATACGTGCAGTTTATACTAAATGTGTGTAAAACGGAATATTCTCATTATGATTTGTATTGCAACTGGTTTAACTCTTTCTGTGTTTTTTTGGAAAAGAACGGTTACATATAATTAAATGTATATGCTTATAAGGATCGAGTCAACAAACAAAACTATAATAAAAAATATCGTTTGCCATTAAAGTTCTAGTCCATCTTGAATTGCAAGCTTCAGTGCCTTACGCTTCATTAATATTTTGGAGGGTTGCACCAGGAAACTGGCCATGAAGTGTTTAAATGTGTACATAACACTGCATCACGTGTGTGCTTGCTATGACTTTTAGAAGAAATAAGCATGCTACCTTTTTAGGAACAAATATCAGCGATACATGTTATTTACAGGTTAATGGCCCTGTGCTGTTGGGACTGAAAAGTTCATCCCTACCCTGAATGCCAAACTGTAATGATGTCTGGAACCTTAATTCAGATTTTTGTTGTCATAGGCAAACGCAGTTTTTGTGTGTTTGCCATGAAATAGGCTTGTCCCACGGACTGAGGTCCTGTTGGACTGAGAAGGGCCCCCAGAAAACCTCATAGGGTTGCAAGGATCCTGCCTTCTTCGGGAGCTAAGCATAGCGGGCGCAATGGTGGCAGCATACAGTGTAATGATCAGTAGGAGTGAGCGGGTCCTTTTGTTCAGGTTTCGCCTAGGCAGCGCATGCGCTGTCTCCTGAGACATGCTGTATCTACTCTATGGGCATTCAGCACACCCATCGCTCTGATTGGTTCCTTCATTTGCTTTACTAAATTCCTTTGTTTTTACTGGTAATTACGTTACATTTGTCCCTCCTTTTGCTGTTTTGGTCCCACCCGGGAGTCTGCCCCTGTTACATGGATGATTTAACGATCTGACATATATGTTAGTGTCACACACTACTTTTTCTTTTGCCTCAACCTGTTTTGTTAGGTTCCTGCTCATGTTCCCTGCTCGTGCTACTAGCTCGAAGTGCTGCCCGCTTCCTGCTTTTCATTCGCCCTGTGTCCATGTTGACTTTTGCCCCTCCCCCATCCTCATGCTGTCTAAGTTGTAAATTCCCCTCTCCCCTCCTCTCCCTTAGGCAAGCAGAACAATGGAGCAACATCACGGCATGCACTCCCTTTCTCTCCTGCTACCCTCCCGTTGTCCAAGTTGTTACTGTGAAGCACGTCCTTACCTCGCACAAACTGAACAATGGAGATAACATCACGGCATGCACTCCCTGGCTCAGTGGTGAACCAGGGGGCAGTGAACATTTCTCTTCAAAATAAGGCAGCATTTTTTTGCTGAATTGGGGCATTTGACAAGCCTAAAGCTGTTCTAGAGGTGACATGAGTCACCACTCAAAAGAACTAGCCCGTATAGTTAGGTAAGTTGCCGAGGTGATGTCCGACAGCAAAGCCTCCGGCCAAGGAGTGAAGTGCTGGGAGCAGTGAAATCGTCCACTGCTGTTGCTCTATCATGCTGAATTAGCTGCTTATGATTCCAGGGCAAGAATAGAAGGTATTGTGAATGCAACAGACTACACAAAAGAGGGATGAGCATGAGTTATGGTAGCACTTAATAGTGTATGTGAGTATGCCTCATAGCTCTTTAACTCAGTCTTGTGCCCACTATTTTCCACCTTAACTGAAGGAGTTCTCTTCCACACTCTTGAGACCTTCTTTGTTTTTACTGCAGTTTTAGTCAGCATTGATTGTAATCCCAATTCTCTGAAAACGTGTTATCTTGTCCCCCCTGTATACATGCGCGCATACACACTTTGAGGATGTTATTGTTGCATTTTTTAAAGTATTTGGCTACTAGAACTCCTTCTTGAAGCAACTTTACAGCACATCAGTGTACAACCGTTGCTATTATGTGAGGTGCATTGGCACCCTGGACATTTAAATACAGTTGACCAATCCCTGTGGCACAGCACACAGGATTCAGTCTTTTAGAGAATTGCTCGAAACTTTATTTTACACATACTTTGATTACGTCACTAATTGCACAGGCACATGTACCATATTTGCTTTGCTTATTGATGTACTCCATTTGTATAGAGTCCATCATCCCAAGGGGTCTCATTAAACTATTGTTTAGTTGCCATTTACATTGACCATCGCTGTTGGCATCTTTCAATACAAATTCATTTAATACTCCAATAATGTTTAATCGAAGCACCCAAACTGGCAGTCTGTTTTGGCAACTGTAACTTCGCTGGTACTGGGGATGGCAACAGCTAGGTGATGCTTGCCAAATGTCTACCTTGCAGCATGGGGGACAGTTACCCCCCTTTGTCAATGGCCAAATGAGTTTGAGGTGCAGCTGGAGTACGGCCCCACAGCCGTTGGCTGAAACGGGACTGCAAACGGGTGAGGTGCAGACAGCACCGATGCAGCATTGGGAATCAACAGCAAGGGGATTTGGCAGCATTCCCAGTTATCCAAGGTACAGTTACAAACCAAAAACAGCTATTTGGGGATCCCTCGCATCCACCTCAGGGGCAAGTGCAGTCATTTCATATAGGAAAGGGGTGAGACAGGTTCAAGCCGCTGCTTCAGTGGAAGTCACGGAGCAACACCTGCCACCTCTTCACGGTAGGCAGCTGCACCTCGGGAGTGGCAAGCAAATTCCTGCATGGATGCTTCTGGTGCAGGTGTGGCCACCCATTTTTTTTTGGGGGGGGGCAAATTCCAGGCCAGTTCTACACCGGGCTCCATATTCAATGGAAACCTGTAGCTCTGGTCCATTACAAAAAGGCCCATCACCAATCCGATTTGACACCTTAGCCACTGTTTGAAATGACTATCCAAAAGAAGGGGAGAGGGAGTTACTGTTTTGGGGTTTTAGGGATTTAAAGAGGGGTTCAGAATACCTTACTCTCGCCCATCGTTAGGAGTGCTCATCTAGGAACCTCCGCTCAGCTGAGGAATTGCAAGGCACAGTAGCAGAAAACATTGAAAATGAGTTACAGTTAGGTAGAATGGTAGGTCCATTTGATACACCTCCCTTACACAATTTTATCATCTCTCCAATAGGGATTATTCGAATAATCCACCATCTCTCATATAACAAAGGGAATTCAGTCAACCACTGGCTGATTCAGGATTTGTGTTCAGTCTCTTATGCTTCATTTAATGAAGATATTGAACTAGTCAGGGAGGCAGGAGTGGATGCCAGCATGGCTAATGCTGATGTTGAATATGCTTTCAGGTTGCTGCCTGTACACCCGGAAAGTTTACACTTGTTCGGGTTCCAGTTTAAAGGAAAGCTATATTACGACAAGTGTATGCCAATGGGATGTTCAGTATCATGCTCCTATTTCAAGGCATTTAGTTTGTTTTTGAAGTGGGCAACAAATAGCACAACCGGTGGGGGGCAACCTCCATTACCTCCATGATTTCTTGTTTGTGTGTAAAGTGAACACTTCTGACTGTGCCTGGGCATTGGCGGCCTTCCAGGTCACGTCTCAGGGATTAGGGGTGCCCTTGGCGGTAGGGAAGACAAAGGGTCCCACAACGAGGTGACATTTTTAGGGATTGAGCTGGACTCCACAGAAAGGGTGTCACACCTCCCAGATGAAAAAATTAAGATTTTGCAGCAGCAGTTAAGAAGGTGCTAGCAAGGCACAAAGCAACATTAAAAGATATTCAAGAGCTGCTTGGTAACCTCAATTTTGCATCAAGGGTCATTCAGGTGGGCAGAGTCTTTTCAGAAGGTTGGCATGTGTGATAGTAGGCATTACTGAAAAGTATCATTTTGTAAGGTTAAGGGCAGGGCTGAAACAGGGCCTGCAGATGTGGCTGTTTTTTCTGGAGGGTTTCAATTGAGTCAGAATGTGGCCTTCACCGTGGACAACTAATGAGCACTTGCAACTATACACCGATGCTTCCAGGCAGGTTGGGGCGGGGGGGGTGCTTTGGAGAAATATTGGGTACGGCGTGGTGTCCCAAAGCAAAGCATCGCCAGCAACTTGCCACAAATGGACGGACAAGGAATATCACAGCATTAGAGCTCTTTCCCACTCTGGTGGCATTGGTGCTTTGGTCTGACTCCCTGGCCAACAGGAAGTTGGGCATACATTGGACAACATGGAATCCGTCCACATCATTAATGTACAAGCAGTATCATGCCCCACGGTATTGGGCTTGCTAAGGCATCTGGTGCGCACATGTCTTTACTGCAATATTGAAGTTAGGGCAAAGCATGTACAAGGAATTCAGAATAAGGCAGCTGATGCTCTATCTCATCTGCAGTGGGAAAGGTACTGGGCAGAGTGGACAGAGGAAGAAGGGAAGATGATGCTCTTCAAGGAGGAGGTCTGGTAACTAATGCACAAGGACTGCAACTACAGAGCATGGGAGAGAAGGCTCTGGTGATTGGAACACAGCAATGGTACCGGCGTTGCATGTAGACTTGTGTGGACATTTCAGCTGGTGTGCCTGAAGCAGTGTAGGATTTTAAGGTTATTGTGTTGCAGGTCAAGCGATTTCTGGTGTGGGCCAGAGATGCAAGGAAATTCAGGTCTTGGGTCTCAGAGCACCTGACAGCAATAGCTTACAATGCAAAGCTATAGTATTTGGAGGACCCTACAAAAGGATTTGTGCTTAGGGAAGTCTTGAAGGTATAAGTCAGATCCAAAATTAAGAGACAGGATACCAGGTCTACAAGGATGTATGACGTTACCATGCATACCATTACCACGCATACCATTACAACGCGGTATTTACAACGCATACCGTTACAACGCATAGCGCTTTGAGGTGCTGGATAGTGGTAAGTATAATTTTATATTCCAGCTCCAGTCCCCGTGGATACTAGGGAAGGTGTTGGATATAAAATTAAACTTATTCCCTATCCTAGAGCGCCCCCCAGCGCAATGCGTTGTAATGGTATGCGTGGTAATGCCTGCGTTGTAAGTGTAGTGCGTGGTAAAAAATGCGTGGTAAACGTTGTATACCGGTCTACAATAGATTTTCCAATGCTTAAAATACTGATTGACCACCTACCCTTAGTGTGCCATTCACAGTTTGAGGTTACGTTGTTTAGTACAACTTTTTCACTTGCCTTTTTTGGGGCATTCCTGGTTAGCGACCTGGTAGCCAGAGCTAAGGGTGACAAAAGTAGTAGGGCTCTGTTGGTTAAGGACATCCGCTGGGGCCCACATAATGTGGCCTTATGGGTCAGGTAATCTAACACAGATGGGCAGAGGACTGGTTCGTACACTGAATAGAATGGAAGGGTACAGTCCTTATTGCCCAGTTCAGCTCCTGGCGCAGTACCTCTAGCAGGCAGTGGGCAGAGGTGGAAGGGGGGACTTGTCTCCTCACCCACACAGATGGTACACCTTTGACAACATATCAGTTTAAAAGGGTATTTGAAGCAGCTGTTGAGATACCACTTACCATACATTTATTTTGCATTGGAGCAGCCACAACAGCATTCCAGGAAGGGCTGTCTATTAATGCAATAAAAAAAAATAGGGATCGGTTTCAGTATGTATATATACGCCCTAACAACACTCATGGAATGGGCAACTATGGTACAAGTTCATGGAGGAACATTATGTTGACTTTGAGGCAATAATGTATACGAAAGGTTATACTTAACAAATGTAATAAAGTCATTGTGGTGGGCTCTTTCTTCACCCTTTTGTGTTTTCTGTTCTATTCCACAGAGTGGGAGACGGTGTGGGTCATCAAGCACTCTTACATGTCCAGGCAGCAGAAAGAGCTGGCAACATTAGGGGGAAACATAGCATTCCTGTTTCAACGCACAAGGGTAGAATTGTTTGTAAAACAAGAATAGCAGTGGAGGGATTTGGAAGGGGACATTAAGGCATTCCAGAGTCGGGAAAAAAAACAAAATGTTTTGATCATTCACTTGTGTAGTATTAACCTCCCATGTATAGGAATGGACAACGTGTTTTAGAGGATGAAGAAAAGACTCACTCACTTTGCCAGGACTACGGATACCACTGAAGTGGTATGGTCGGAAATCATTCCCAGGAAGGTCCTGGGCAGGGGCTCAATCCCAAGGGGGTATAGAGTTGTGAAGAAGGAGACTGAACAGCCTGATGGCCCAATTCCGGTTGGGGGTGGCCCTAGGTACGGTTAGGCATAGCCTAATTAATTTGTGACAACCAAACTACTACAACACGGATGGGGTGAGCCTGTCAGATAGTGGGATGGATATATTTCTGCGGAACATAAAGGTGTCATTGAATTCAAGGGGTTGTTGGTAGATTGGAGGAATTGAGGAGCACCTAGGGTGGTTTGCTGGCAGTGGAAGCTACCACAATGGCCTTATAGGTTGAACCAGAAGGAAACACTCAAGGTCAGAGCCTGTGGCCCGGAAAAGGTAATGGGCAGGTGAACGGGTTACTTGCAAGGAAGGGTTGAGACTCACCCAGGGTATCAATCCATTCATGGGCTGGAAGCAGGCGCTTGCCCCAATGGAAATGAATAGTTAGGCAGGAAGTGAAAGGTCACCCAGCGGGCAGGAAGCAGATGCTTGCCCGGAAAGGAAAGGTTGGTTAAGCCAAAAGTGAGAAGTCACCTGGGTTGGAAGCAAACGCTTACCTAGGAGGAAATGTGGTTGAACCAGAAGTAAAAGGCCACCCGATTGGGCTGCAAGCAGACGCTCGCCTAGAAGGAAAGATAGGGTTACGCCGGAAGGGTGAGGGTCCTCTGGCTGGGCTTGTTCAGAACAGGAAGGAAGAGTTACACCCAAGGGGATAAGTCACTTGGGCTGACTGGCTGACACTGAATGTAGGGCACAGTGCTGGTGGCTATGGTAAGGTGGGCACAGGCTTAATGGGGAAATAAGGTAATGGGGGCTAAAGGATCACTTGTAAGTTAATAAATACCTAAAAAACTGCAGCCTCAATTCTTCCATAAATGTGAAACTGTGTGGTCTGAGTTTGTGGGATCTGGGTAGGCAACCAGGTGGGTGTGCCACCGTTAAGTTCTGTATTGAATTCGGAAACATAGCAGGCAGAGTTCCCTAGGGCCTCACCACTAATCAAACATAAGAACAACAAGCTTTTTTCACTGGTACAAAGTGGCTTTAATAGTAGCAGCACTCTGCCTCACTCAACATGGGTGCTGGTCTCGTGAGGCTCCCATGCCTCGAGAACCCTGCCTTTGTTTACGGAAGAGTTGTGATGGCTACCACACAATACCTTGCACCTGGTAGGTCCTGTGTGGGCAACTCCTGCACTCTGCCTCACATTGTAATCAACAGCAGGAACCCGCATTACCCACAGTGCACTTGCCATCCCAGTTATCGCTACACTGCCTGTCCGACTCAGCTGCACAAGACAGGCAAGCCTGACAACTGAAGAAGTGTAGTACTGAGCAGTGAGTGCATGGTATTCAACTGTGCTAGATGTACACGTTTCAGAGACATTTTAAATCATGAGTAAAGTGGGCTCTGGCCCTGGGCCCCAGCTTTTCAGGAGGCCCCCTTATAGAGCAATCCAAGTTTCGCAGAGAGTCTTGCCCTGATGACCTTGAATAATTTTTTAACAGATTGTTGTGAGTAGAGTTTTTCTATCATTTATTTTTAATTTGTGAGACTCTATTACACACATTTTGCAGACAACATGTGTTTATGTTTGATGCAACATCCATATAAAAATGTTTTTTAGATAAAAACAGGGCCACACATATGAGAAATGGGAGGGTGTCACAGAGATTATTTGCAGTAAAATTAGTGCGCTGCTGCTGTGCTACAATACTGAAAACACACATCACTATCTCTGAATGGTGTACAGACAAAATATCGACTCCAAAATATCGACTGGACATAATATCGAGTTTTAAATATAGACTGGACAAAATATCGACTGGACATAATATCGACTACAAAAATATCGTTTTTCAGGTAAGTGAAGTAATATCGACTGTATAAAATATAGATAGCAAAAATATCGAATTTTTAATAATATATAATATTTTATAGTGTATTTTTATGTAATAATATGTGTGAAAAGTGTGTCTTAATGTTATAAAATATTTTATTAAATGAATTTTGTTTTTATAATAATTGCGTAATGTAATTCTGTAGCGGGTTGTGGGTTTATAGGGGAATAGGGTGGGAAGTAATTTAATAATAATTAATTAATTAATATATGTTTGTTAATATTTTTAATTAATAATTAATTGATAATTAATATTAATTAGTTAATTAATTAATATAATTTTGAACATATTTTGTATTAGTAATTAATTGGTAATTAATTAATTGTAATTAGTTAATTACATTAATTAGAGTAAATTTTTAATATATATAATTTTGTGTTATTTTTAAGTAATTAATTTGGAAAAAATAATATTAATTATTAAAATAATTACAGCTAATGTGCTAATATATTTACTTTATTGTTATTGTTAATTAATAATTAATTGGTAATTAAATAATATTGATACATTTTGGGTAAAGGAGCATTTTTAGGGTTCAGGGTCAGTTTTCAGTTTTAGGGTAAAGGGGTATTTTTGGGGTTCAGGGTCAGTTTTCAGTTTTTGTGTAAAGGGGCATTTTTAGGGTTCAGGGTCAGTTTTCAGGTTTAGGGTAATGGGGGATTTTTAGGGTTCAGGGTCACTTTTCAGTTCATGGGTAAAGGGGTATTTTTAGGGTTCAGGGTCAGTTTTCAGTTCATGGGTAAAGGGCTATTTTTAGGGTTCAGGGTCAGTTTTCAGTTCTTGGGTAAAGGGGTATTTTTAGGGTTCAGGGTCAGTTTTCAGTTTTTGGGTAAAAGGGCATTTTTAGGGTTCAGGGTCAGTTTTCAGTTTTTGGGTAAAGGGGTATTTTTAGGGTTCAGGGTCAGTTTTGGGTTTTTGGGTAAAGGGGTATTTTTAGGGTCCAGGGTCAACAAATAAGATTGTAAAAAATTATTTTTATTATTTTCATTTATTATTTAATTATTATAATTTAATTTAAGTATTTTTAAGTATATTTTAGTAATTAAAATTTAATATTAATTTAATTTAACACTGTTTTTAATAAAGTCGATATTTTTTACATCTATATTATTGTTAACGATATTTTGTACTCGATATTTTTGTACTTACCTGTTTGTAGATACAAACTCGATATTTTGACTGTCGATATTTTGTCCACGATATTTTGGCAAGTCGATATTTTGTCCCTCGATATTATTTCAGTGATCCTCTCTGAATATCAGATGTACGCACATTTACAATTTGACAAAAGAGGGCATGAAAGAGCTGAAACTGGATCATAAAAGCAAAGTTGTTCCGAACAGAGGCCCCCAAAATACATTTGGCCCAGGGCCCCCATCCTTAAAACGTCCCTGACACATTTCTATGAATGGTACAGTCTTGTAAGTATGTAGTGCTCTTCAGTGCGTGTAGGATAAATGCATTGGCTGGGTGTGTATGTACCTGTGGGTGTACATTAAAGCAAGAATGCACTGCCTGCATGTAAAGTGCATATATTGGATATATGTGTGCCTGTGAATGATACAGTACATGAACGTTACAGAGCTTGAATGTTAAATGCATGTGCTAGATGCATGCATGCCTATGAGTGGTACAACACATAAAGTATACAGTGCTGGGCAGTGCATGCATGCTAAATGCATATCTGAATCTATGTGAGTGGTACAGTACATGGAGGATACCGTATTGTGCAGTGGGAGTATGCTGTATGCAGTCACTGGGTGTATGTGTGACTGTGGATGGTACAATAAATGGAGGGCCTTTGGTTCCATGTTGGGAGATTCGGGCCTGCATGGTGGCACTTGGAGAGGAGGTAGAGAGATCTCCCCAGGCAGATTTGAGTATTGCTGCATTTCTCTAAGCTGAGGGGGACACACCCTGGGGAGGGGAAGACCAGACCTCCACTGTGCACTTCAAAGTGTTCTCTTTTATTAAGTAAGAGGTCACAAAGAAGGGGCTTGGCACCTTTCAGGAAGGAGATGGGGCTGATAAAAGAATCATAAAAAGCAGGGCGGGGGGTCTTGCGCTTACCTTTTCACGCACATATCCCTGTGACTGACATCCATGTGTGAACTCCATTCACTACCATGACCTGTGTTGATTCGGAGACATTCCTGCTGTGACCGACTGCTTTCAATTGAAAGAGGGAGCAGAGGAGTGGACACTTTAAAAGAAGCAGAACCCCAACATGAAACGTCAGACCCTAAACATTTGGTTTCTGAAAATGGACTATAAGAAGGGGAGGTTCAGACCTCAAAAACTGTCATCTGCCAAGCAATCTGACTGATAGTGTGAGGAGGGGAAGCTCTGCAAGACTTCTCCCTGCTGGGGGAGCTGCAGAAAAGCCTCATGACACTAAAGGAGTGCAACAGGGAGTGAGATACTCTGCACCAGGTGTGTTCAGACATGTGGTCGACTTACCTGAACTGCAAGTATTGTTGGACGGGTTGCACTAAGGAACTCCAAACGCTTCACACCTGCCGGTGCCGGTAAGACTGGTTTCAGGCCTATCCGGCCTGGGGGATCTTGCTGCTAGCAGCATGGTAGTGCTAGGACACTATTGACTTTAATTAAGAGTTAAAGTGGACTCTTGAGATTCAGACTGCTAGTAGTGCTTACCGTGAATGTTTCCAATAGTAAATGGGTAATATCCACTATCGCTAACGCAAGAGTGTGACAGGGAATCATCATATAAGGGAATTACCACAGAAACAAAAGAGCCCCAACCTCAAGGAGAATTATATATTTGTTTTTTAATGTCCTATTTTTCCTTTGTGTTTGTAGAAATAAAACACTTCTCTTTTTTAATGAAGTTAGTGTTTGGCTGGACTAAGCTATATTGGTGCTTTTGCGCACATTTTGAGTTGTGAGCCTGTGTTCCCTACCCTATATTCACATCTCCTACTGAGGGAGCCTTGGACTGCTCAGACCAAGCAACCTTGAGAGTCAAGTGCAAAAGGGGAACCTGGCCCAGTTACTCAGGATTTGGGACATCAAGCCTCACCCACCGTGGTTGGGGCCAGTAACCCCTTTGTGCCCCATGATCCTCTGAATGGGGCTTTGATAAAATTGCGGTTGTCTTTTGGGATAAGAATGGTCACGTTCAATAAAGTGTATACATTTATAAGGATTGAGCTAAATAGAAACATTTTAATAAAAATATAGTTGCCATTGAAGTCTGAGCCCATATTCAATGGCCTGCTCCATTGCATAATACTTCATTGTTATTTTGTTGGGTTGCGTTAGGGAACTAGCCACACTCTGGTTGAATCAGTGCCAAACTTTACAAATGAGTGTCACGCTACGTGCTTGCTGTGACTTATGGTAACTAGGCTTGCCACCTTTGTTAGAGAAATTACTAGTCGATTATTTATTTACAATGCAAATGGTTCGGTGTCACCGGGATGACTTTACAGTCTACAGCACTAAGCATGCCGGGAATTAAAGCAATGTCAATAAATGCAAGGCCCAGCAAGTTTAGTGGTTTTGGCTGAAAAAGATATCTTGTGACATTGAGAAGCCACTTAATTTATGCCTACACAAACAGCTCCTTATTAATCAGTGCCCCGAGTGCTGTTCCTCAGTAATTGGCTCCAGAGTGATGCTCCCAATTGATCATAGCCAAGAGTGTTGCGCATTACTGATCACGGCCCCACAGTGCTGCTCCATCTTTATCATGGCCCCAGAGTGCTGTTCCTCAGTGGCTGTACGCCTAACGTGCTTCTTGCTATTTATCATGGCCCCACAGCGCTGCTTCAAATTGACTAGGTCCCAAAGTGCTGAACCTTTCTGGTCACGACCACAGAGTGCTGCTCTGTTAAACGTCAGGCCTCTGAGAACAACACAAATTCAGCTGTCATATCGAGACAGACACTTTTAGGCATAGTGCCCATTCTTTTCAACAGAGCCTGGCTAGGTGTGAGAATTTCTGACAAGTCAAGACATATTATGGGGCTGCCCTGTTATGTTCATGGTTCACCACGTCATTCAAACATGTTCACAAATATGTGGTGCCCTAAGCAGCCAAGGTGCCATGGGCAGCAGCATGCTGGACTATGCCACCCCGTAATGCGTGGGTGGCGTAGCCACACCCCGAGCAGGCCATTTGTGACTTTGCAGCAGAGGTGGCCGGGGCGCAATGTGATCATCCAGTGAGCGGAGATGAGCTCAGAATTGACTGTGGCAATGCTTTTTTACCATTTTTCAGGTGTCACTCTCTGTAAAGCCATTAGTGTCAATGGTAATGTGACACAGCTTTCTGTGATTTCATCAATATGCAGACTAGTTCTCATGCCTAAGACATTTGGAAATAAATAAGTTATACTATTTTGCCTTATAAATTACTTCTAGTTAGTTTATCGCTTTTATAATAGAGAGTGGAGGCCAACCTTTTAATTATATCAATGAATATTCAGTTGGCAGGCAGTTTGGCATTGTTAGATCTCTCAAAGGTTTTATCAACTTTTTACCATTCTCGGCCCAGAAAACTGTGATCCAGGCTTTAGTGGTCACTGGGATGGACTACTGTACTATTTTATACCTGGGAGCCTCTCAGGCTAGGATCAAGAGACTCCAGTGAGTACAGTATTCGGCAGCCCGCCTGCTGCTCAAACTCCCCAAGCCTGCAGCTATGAGTAGGGCACTTCAGAAACTGCACTGGCTCCCAATGGAAAAGTGCCTCTCTTTTACGGCCCTTTGCTACTGTTATAGGTTCCATAGGAAGGCTGGGTCTTATATCTCCACTTTCTTCTTGCTCCATATTCTACTAGAAGCTGCCTCAGGTCCTCTGAGGCACTACTTTTGCAGGTTCCCAGAATCAAGAAAGCTCGTGTTGGCGGTAGATCTTTTTGCTTTCTTGCTTCTTTAACTCTGGAATTCCTTTCCTCTGTGGCAATCCTCGTCAGAACCTCAATTTTGCAAAAACCTCAAGACTTGGCTTTTTTAGGCCCCCTCCTACAGTGGTCTCATCAGCTTAGTTCTGGCTACTCTGCGCTGGGACACTCCTTACAAGAGTAGCTATGTCCTATATAAAACGTGTATTATTTACTCGTTTTGTTAATTAATGAAACTTTGCATTGCAGCCCCACTGCAAACCGGTTAGTATGTTACATCTACAAGGGCATTTAAAGTACAGGAAAAGGGTGTTTTCAACATAATGTTAAGATTCCTTTAGACTGGCATCATTGTAAGAGCACGGAGGTGGGGTGATAAGCAGGCTGCAAGGCGCTCTGTACTGCGTGACTTGCGCCCTTCCTCCTATGCAATATTGATGCCCTGGTATTGTGCTGACCACGAGTGGTGTATGAGTGCAGACTGGAGCTCTACTGCTGGACTTGGGGCATACGACTTGAGGGGCCACTTGCATACTTTTGTATGATGCCCGGTGGAGCTACCTTGCTAGCTATGGGGGAGATTGACTCTGGGCTCCCTCCTTTGACTATCACCCACCCAGCCGGACTTCGGGCTAATGCTCCTGCGTCTCTACTGACCTTATGTCAGGAAGGCCTGATGAATCCACAGGAGTCGACGCTTAGTCCCAACGCCCCTCTGCCTCAGAAGTCACCCGACACTGCAATGTCAAAGTAACCGCTAAAACAGAAGGGAAAGGGGAAGTGGATAAAATAACAAAAGAGAAGAGAGGCTGCCCTCGAGAGATGGAGAACACTCTTCGTATTGGTCTTCTGGGTCTTCTGTTATCACCTGTAAGGAAACCCTATTTAATTTCATGCAACTTATTTTACATGCAAGGTCATTTATTACACTATCAAAACGCTTACCCTTGGACCACAGGCAATTGCCTCTCTCTTATTAATTTTCAACTGAACTCGGGTTTTCTATTAACCTATGTAAAACACAGTATCATTAGCTATCAAGAATATTTTACGGAAATTGTTTAGTGTGACTCTATGATTGATCTTATATAAGATGTACCTGACAGAGTTGGGATGTGCTCTGTAACAAAGTCCATATAAAGTAGCATTCCGTAGCTCGACAATAAAAATATATAGCGTTCCAGGAAGACACAATACCCTAGCTATGAGTAAACTATAGAAGAAAGAAAACAGCTTCCGGCGTATAAGTTCAGTCACTTGATAACGCCTCGACTTGAGGACGCAAGACGCGTCAAAAGCAGTTCATTACAGTCTAGAATGAGGCTTGAAGATTCTTACTTCTTGTCCCTCGTTGCGCATGCGAATGTTGAACCCTTTCGAATGAAAATTGAAGATTTCTCTGGAAAACTCGGAACTCCGGAACTTCACTCTGACTTCGTGGACGATTCCAGTTGAAGTGCGCAGTTCGTTATCAGAACGCGCGCCTCACCTGCTGCATCGGTTGTGAGCGAAGAAACACTAGACCGGCAACTTTGCATTCTGCCGCGTCCCGTTCCTTCAGCCATGTTTACGCTGCTATTTTGGAGTTCAATTAAACACCGCTTAAGGAAAATTATTGGAACCACATGACGTCTTTTCCAACGTGAGTGTTTACATTGCGTCTGACCTCCTGACATGATTTTTGGGGTTTTCCCACTATTTTGACTAGTGGCTAGGCAAGTCTTGACACCTTACCTTCCCCCTCTCCCTTCCCCTAACCCTCCCCTCTCTCCGCTCCTACTCTTTCCAGCTCCTGTCCTCTGCCCACACTTGCCCTTTGTCCCCACCCTGTTTTTCTGTGCACCTCTTCCCTCGCCACTTGAGACTGAACTATTTTGTCTGATGCCTGGTTTAGCTATAGGGGAGATGGGCCGTGGATTCCCTCCTTGGTCGTCACCTACCCAGTCGGTCTTTAGACAGACTTCCTTTTGTCTCTACGGTTGTATCTTCCCTTATCCTCACACTCTCTCCTCCCCTACCCCCCCCCACTACTTTCTCCCTCCTTTCTCTCCTCCCTTAATGTATTGCCAACTGTTTGATTTAATGTTTACTTGTTCTTTTTATGGTATATTGTTGAACCACATCATTGCGCTTCCTTTCATCTCACCTGTCGTCTCCTCCCGCATCCTCCCTCTATGTCTCTCCTTCCCTCCTCTCTCAATGTATTGAGACTGAAATATTTTGTCTGATGCCCGATGGAGCTACCTGGTTTAGCTATAGGGGAGATGGGCCGTGGATTCCCTCCTTGGTCGTCACCTACCCAGTCGGTCTTTAGACAGACTTCCTTTCGTCTCTACGGTTTTTCTCTTCCCTTATCCTCACTTTCCCTCCTCCTCTACCCCCCACTACTCTCTCTCTCCTTTCTCTCCTCTCCTAATATATTGCTGATTGTTTGATATATTGTTTACTTGTTGATCTTTTGCTGGTATACTGTTGAACCACATTGTTGCACTTCCTTTCGTCTCTCCTGTCGTCTCCTACCGCATCCTCCCTCTATTTACGTCTCTCCTTCCCTCCTCTCTCAATATATTGAGACTGAACTATTTTGTCTGATGCCCGATAGAGCTACTTGGTTTAGATATAGGGGAGATGGGCCGTGAAATCCCTCCTTAGTCGTCACCTACCCAGTCGGTCTTTAGGAAGACTTCTTTTCATCTCTCCTTATTGCCTCTTCCCTAGCTACTATCCTCTCTCCCCTGAATCTCTCCCCCTGCCTGCTACTCAGCCTACCCCCCTGTCCTTTGTGCCCTTTGGCCAAGCACTCCTCCTCCCCTTGTTGGGGAAAGATCCAATATTTCTACTCTGGAGTCTCAGCGAACCCGCTGAGTGATTCGACTGCGCCAAGGGAGCCACTTACACTTGAGGTATGGTATGGCACCCCTTGCCAAAGCACTCTCTCTCCCCTTTTTGGGGAAGGATCCAGTGTGTAGGCCTTGGAGTCTCAGAGACCCCTCTGAAAGAGTCCACTGCGTAAAGGGAGCCTCTCGCAACAGAGATAGGGAAGTGATACCAGAACCCCAGGGATTACAGCTTACTGGACTTTGGACGTTGCCTTGACTCGTCTACCGGTTTGTGTCCCCGTCACCCTTCCCCTCCTCTTCCCATGCTGTGTCTCTCACCCTCCCCTCCTCTTTCCCGCCTTCATTACCTGTCTACTTCCCCTGCTCCAACCCCACCTCCCCTGAATCTCTCACCTTGCCTGCTGTTTCCCCTTACGTATTTGTGCTTATTGTTTAATTCTACCTTACAAGTAACAATGTTGCCATGCTCTAAGAACTGTGTAACCTTTGTAACGATGTAACCTTTAACCATGATCTGATGCTCATGTAAAGCGCTCTGATACCTCCGGGTCCAGCCAGCGCTATATAAAACTTTAAATAAATAATTTCTAAGCCACATTACTCAAGTTCACGATTTTTTAAACACATGGAGATTATTTGCCCAGAATCACAGGATGTTGAGCCAAGACTGGAATCTGGTTCCTTGTTTCCAAAGTCAGTAGCTCTGGCCGTAGCGCCACATCCTCTCCCCATTCTGCATTTAGTTAGCACTACAATCTCATGTTCTTAGGATATTTCCATTGCTGGTGCTGAGATTCATTTCATTTCATTTATACACTTTATTTTGATTTTAAAAAATCACAAAAGTCAACACAGTACAAACACAGGGTCTAAAAATCATCAATAAGCATTACGTTACACTATTCGGATACCAATGACTGTGACTGAATCCTATAATACACTTTGTTAAAACTATAAATAATTATAAATAATTTAATACAACTCTAAAACCCACCCAAATAGTGGGCCAAGAACAGCACGCCTTTAAAAAGAGCATCAGACAATACAATAAAATTCATTTAAAATTCATATACAGCAAATAAACGCATGTTAAAAGACAAAAGAAGTCAGGGAGGGAGATTACGTACGCCTCCCTACAGACCAGCGACTTACCCACACCCAGCCCAAAAACGTAACCAGTGCAATCACATATGGGCCATCCACTGCGGATTTAAATAATCTAAGTGCCTCACTGTGGACCCTGGTCCCCATAAAATTACACAGGTGTTTTAGCCAGTATCTCCTCGGGTTATGGTACGCTGGACATGCAAATAACATGTGGGCCACAGTTTCACCCTATCTGGGCAAAAAGGACATTTGCTATTGTTGACATGGAAATTAGACCACTTTGTAGTAAAAGCCTTGGTGGGTAAAGTGCCCACTCTGAACTGGTGGAATAATTTTCAATCACGAGTTGAAGAGATTAAATCCCAGTACCGTTCATCACTAGGTTCGGATTTAGTATATAAGAAGGTACTTGACAGAGTGAGACTACTGGAAGATGTATACTGCCGAGAATAAATCCAGTGCCAATAAGCTGTCTTTAGCTCTGTTTTAGTAGGAAAGACACTTCCCTCTGGGGAGGTCCACAACTGGTTCAATCCCAACACATTAAGTATGTTTTTAACACCCCTAAACCACTCAATTTTGTTGTTCACATCCATCCCGGATTTCCCACACAGCCTGCGCATAATTGGCTAGTTCGGGAGTCACCCAGAGTCTTCTCCAGTATAATACTGATCTGAAAGGGGCAACATCTCCTATGGAGTGACACCCCAGGTCCATATAAAGAGGAATTAGGGGGGTTGATTGCGGCAAACCCGTTAATGCTCTTAAAAATTTGTTTAGTGCTACCACCAGCACTTCCAGATTCACATGCGCCCACAACTCTGAACCATACAAAATTGCGGCACTGATTTTAGAATTGTAAATCTGCAATACTGGGGCCACGGGTTTGGTTTTGGACCGACTATGCTCCCTAAGCGGGACACCCAAGAGTTGGGCATGTCTAACCATAAGGCTGTCAATTTGGGGCTTCCAGCACATCTTTTTGTCTAAGATTACCCCAGGATATGAAAAAGTCTCTGTTTGCTCCAGAGCACCTTCCTGCATTCCTACTTCACCGATGTGTTTCACAGAGTTCTGGAGGACCATGAACTTCGTTTTGTCAACATTGACAATGAGGTCATGAACCTCACAGTACTCTTCGAATCTTGTCAGGGCACGTTGAAGGCCCTGTCTTGTTTTAGATGCAATAAGGGTATCATCGGAGAACATTAGGAGTGGAATCTTTTTCCGCCTAAGCTGGGGGCATCTGTAGGGCAGTTTTCAAAGTATTTCAAAACCCTGTTTATATTGATGGAAAATAGGGTGGGTGCAAGGACGCACCCCTGCCTGACCCCCTCCTCGACCGGGAACTTGTCGATAGTGTGACCTGCCATATCCCACCTAACCTGTGCAAAGTTGTCAGTACACAGTTTAACAACAAAAGACAAAATTTCCAATGGCATACCCAGCTTTAATAGGCTATGATACAGTTTGGAGTGCGGGACTAGGTCAAAAGCTGACCTAAGGTCCACAAATGCTGCGTAGATGGAACCTCTCCCCAGAGTAGCAGTACACCAATAAATAAGAATGAACCTTAACACCTGGTCCACTGTACTGATACAACTTCAGAAGCCAGCTTGTAGTTCCGACAGGATGTGAAAATCGTCCATTCATGCCTGTATTCTACCTAGTTTCACTCTGGCCAAACTTTCTGAATGCAATCGATCAGTCTTGTAGGTCTGTAGTTCCCTGGTAGTGAGCGATCCCCTGTTTTGAAGATGGGAAGGATGACAGCACCAGCCCAGGAACTAGGAATTACTCCCCCTTTATCGATGGCATTCATCAGAAGTTGGATATATGTTGCCCAGGATGCCAGATCTTGTACAAAAAGGTCTGCAGGAATGCAGTCTGGACCCGGAGCCCTTGCTTTTGGGACTACTTCTACCTCCTTAATTGAGATACTAAGTGGAAGAGAGGGTGATGGCACAACAAAGGTTTCCCTAGTGCCCACATTATTAGCAAATTGACCTTTGAAGTGGCGAACCCACCGATCAGGTTCCACATAGTTTGTGGGAACTTTACCGGGTGCCAAAAACGTGTCATATCCCTTCCAGAGCAGGCATGGAAAAGTTCCGCCCAATGTGCCTCATCCAATTCCCGTTTAGCATTAAATTTAGCAACCTTGTAGACCTGCCGCTTCTCTCTTATGGAGGCCTGGTCCTTACTCCTAATTGCGGCTGCCAGTAATTTATAAGCAGTACGACATTTGGAGTTATACCACAAAGCTGCTTTGCACACAGATGATACTGGGCCTTTTGAGTTATGTGTAATAAAAAAAACCTTCAATTTGTTAAAAAGATGCTTGTGTGTTTGCAAAGCTCCGTCACTTGCCACCCCCAATTCTGCCTCTGCCTGAAGGGTAACAATGGAATTTGCTACAAGATTACTCATAGCCTGCAATTTCTCTGGGTCATGTGCAACCTTACACCATTTGAGAAGTCTGATGTCGTTAGTCAAGTGGCCTTCTACGAAATCTGGACTATTTTGCGGTCCTTCTAGTTTTTTAGGGTCAATGTCCCGCATAGAGACCACAAGTGGGTTGTGGTCACTCTCAAGCCGAGCTACCACCATCATATCCAGCATTTCTGACCAAAGTTCCATATTGATAATAAAGAAGTCTATACGACTAGAGCGATACCCATTGCTAAATGTTGGGGCCCCAGACTTGTCGGATTTCGTGCGGCCATTAGCTGCTCTTAACCCATGATCTAGGCACAGGGCTTTTAGCTGGAGTGCTGCTCTGGTCCACTTTTTTATGGGAGTAAGATCCAGTGGTGGGATTAACCACTGATCATTCTCCTCAAAACTAAGATTCATATCCACCCAGTCAAGTGGTTTGAAAGTGCAATTAAAATCCCCTGCAATTATAATGTTGCTCTTCCCTTTGTGTTGTGTTAAAAAAACATCTAGGAGGTCTACTGTGTCGGACACCATCCCACCTTGCTGACCCCTAGAATAAACATTTATAAATACAATGTCCTTGGTAATACCATAAGATAACTTGAGGATAAGAATGTCCCGTGAATCAATAACAATCTCCTCCAGAGTATAGGAGAGGGACTGCCTAATCCAAATTGACTGGGAGTGTGAGTTGGTTGGCTGGGACGCAGGACCCAGTCAATCAATATCCTCCAAATTAGTAAACGATTCAAATCTATTGAAGGTTGGGACAGAATACTCATATATCCTCTGGGCTGGTGGTGCACGGTAATTAACAACCCTTGGCGTTTGCAAGAACCGTGTGTCTTGGTAAAAGTACCCCAGAGGTAGGACATTTATGCCTTCCTCACTCAGATGCCGTGAGCCAGCCCTATCTAGAATCATCTTAACTAGATTGGGAGACCCAAAATTGACCACCACACAGTCACCTCTACTTGTTTTCTTTGATTTGCCTATCCACGCAATTCTACGTGCCATTTTGTAGCCCCCGAATAACTAACCCCCCCCCCCAACCTTGTTTTTGAATCTATTAAATGGAGGGCCTTGTTCCTCAAAGAAGCCCAGTTTTCCTCAACACCAGATTGTAGATGGGGTACATTAGTGAGGACAATAGTATAGGGCGTTGCCTCGAGGGGTAGGTTAAGAAATTCATTACAGTAGTGGCTGTTCAAACCTCCCTGTGGTACCCTGTTATGAGTTCCGCTCCCTAGTAATTCTCTTCTACTGGTTGCTAATGTGTCAGAAACCAATGAATTGTCTGTTGAATACTGGGGGGGTACTATCACACTTGTGCTTGCCACCGCCTTAGTACTAATGGGTAGACCAGCAGGAGTGTTTGAAGCTGAAACTAATGCTACAATAGGAGTAGTGGGACAATTTAATGTGTTACTCGATAATTGCTGCTCGATATTAGTTAATCTTTGATTGATGTCTGACAATTTTAGTACCAACTCATTCCATCGGCGAATGGCCTTAAACAGGGCTGTCTTTTAGCTCCCCTCTTATTTTCCCTTTACGTTAACGATCTCCCCCTTACTATATCTGCATGTGAAGGAATTGCGCCACGCCTGGGAGACAGATATATCTCTTGTCTAATGTATGCGGACGATATTTTAATTTTAGACCTTACCCCAAAAGGTCTCAACAACCGTCTGCATTCATTATACACTTTTTCCGAAGAGCATTTCCTGAAAATAAACATCTCTAAAAGCAAGATAATGTGTATGGAGGGGCGGAAAAAATTGAAGTTGGAGCACATTAGCTGGGAGTTGGGAGGCCAAAAATTAGAAAGAGTAAAAACTTATGTATTCCTGGGCAAGGTTGTTAACAGCAACTTGAGCAACAAATCCCACATAGAAAATAGCTCCCGTAAGGCAAAGTCGCAAGGAAATGGCTTAAGAGCATTGTACAAATCAACCGGCAAAAGACATTTTGTTTACCTGCTGGAGGCTTTCCGGGCAAAAGTCCCCCCAACTCTGCTTTACGGTGTAGAATTAATCGACTTAGTCGAATGGGGTTTCTTGGATACTATCGAGGGCATCCTCTTGAGAAGCTTAACTTCGGTTAATAATAGTTGCAGTGCAGCAGCCCTTCGCCTAGAATTCGGTCTAAGAAGTAGCTGGGCACAGGGCCTAGCAGGAGTTATTCGCTGGGTTATCTGTTTAATCAAAGGAAAGCCAGCCACTCTAAGATCCCTAATTACAAAAGAGTTGATGGGCCCCCTAAAAGAGCATTCGACTCTTATAAAGAATTACAGGAAGGCCATTACACTCTTGGACTTGGAGGAAGCCACACTTTTAGACCTTTCCATGCACCAATTAAAATTAACATTAAAACAAGCCACATGGAAGCTAAGCTGCGAAAGGGATCGCAACTTGATTATACAAAAGAAGGGGGCTACGCAAGCTGTTGATTCTTGTTTATTTAGACAAATACAACCTTACGTTTCCTGGAACATACCCCACGGTTTACGCCGTTTTTGGCTGCTTCTTAGGCAGGATCTCCTTCCCCTGAATAAGTTGTTGGCCAAATGGCATGGCATATCTAATGTATGTAACTTCTGCAATGTCTCGGTTCAAGACTCTATACACGTCCTGCTAGTCTGTCCAGCATTAGTGGCTTATCGCCGTCTCTGGGTAAAGCCTGTATGTGTCCAGTTTGGTATCTTATCTGTAAGATCTCTGATAGATGCTATGTTTAGTCCTCCAAATGAAATTTTTTGCAACAGAATTTTTAACTTTTTTAAATGTTTTTTAGAATTGTATTAGATGAATGGTATGTTAACTCTGTATATTCTTTGCTAGTATAAGTTGTTTACATATGGTTTCATTTTATTATATTTTGTTTGTCATTATGTAATATGTGGATCTCCACAGAGTTCTAAAATCATATTTAAATAAAATTGAATTGAATTGAATACCAACGGATCAAGCTTTACCTGTAGTAGTTCTTCAAACTTGGCAATGAGTCTCACCTCCACATCATAGGGCATCTGATTAGAACTGACCGGGGAGCTAATATATGTCTGACTGGAAATCTTAGGAGAAGCAATCTCTTGTTGGTGGACTCTCTTGCCACGGAGGGACCTTTAGTTTTGGCCACTTCAGTAGCCTGATGCAGGGTAGGAGGGAGCCCAGCCGCCTTACTCTTTTTTGATGGAATTGAGACTCGGCCCTCACCCTTTTTAGCCTGCGTTTGGCGCTGCTGGCGTGTTAAAATCATGTCAGGAGAAGTAATTGCGGTGTTATGATCACTTGCTGCATGATGGTGTGACTGAAGTCACGGAACAACTACTAGCGAAGGAAACAGGCCAGGAGATGGTTGCAATGGTTTATCTATCGCTGAACCCACCCCCTCTTGTGGACAAATAAGAGGAACCCCAGCTGATACTCTATGGGGATCAATAGATAATTTTCTTTGGGTGAGCTCGATCTCTTTAATGAGAACCGATTCAGCTCTCAGGAGGAAAGCATCGAGTGTCACAACCACCCCCTTTTATTTTTTTTGTTTTTTTAAACCAAGACCGGATTACCAAGAAAGAGACAGGGGACTTCAAGAAGAAAACGGACAAATATCAACCACTAACCAACTCTGTATAGAGGCCAATTTAGAGATGACAGAGGGGTGACCCAACCCAGCCTCCAACCTGGCTTCGACGGGTGCGGATGGGCCACCCCAAGGCCCGGGCATGCCTGTGCGTGTCCCGCGCTGCGTGAGTCCCGGTGCGTTGATAACACCTCCTGGCGCTTAAAGATGCCGCCTGCGGTATGCGCCAAGCAAGGGCTGCTGGGAAGTGTAGTCTGCTCCTCGGTGCGTCGGTGCCCCCTGTCACGTAGATGGCTCAAACCTCCCAGTCTGCTAAGAAAGAGGCTTCCCAGTAATTCAAAGACTCCAACAAACATTTTGAAAGTGCGTCCCGGTGTGTTGATAACGCCTCCTGGCGCTTGAAGATGATGCCTGCGGTATGCGCCAAGCAAGGGCTGCTGGGAAGTGTAGTCTGCTCCTCGGTGCATCAGTGCCCCCGGTCACATAGATGGCTCAAACCTCCCGGTCTGCTAAGAAAGAGGCTTCCCAGTAATTCAAAGACTCCAACAGACAGTTTGAAAGGGCGTCCCCAGTGCTGAGATTCAATGTATACATATGTTAGCGCTTTTCTATGTGCAAATTTCGGGGATAATATAGTGCTATCCGATGGTTCGAGTTTCACAACTAATTCCGATCAACAAGTGAAATACATTCAATAATATGTGAAGCACAATAGGCTCCACAAGAAATACAGAGTATTTTAGTTCAAATCATATAAAGGTTTATCAAAAGTTAATGGTTTACAGAAAACAAAAAGCAGGTTAGCCTCAATTATTAACCAAAATACATATGATTCGAGAAATATGCATTCAAACGAAATTAAAATCTTGTAAATCAGAGGACAAACCAGGATGGGGTCCCCTCCAAGGAAAAGACAATGGAAAGTCATTCCTCCCACTGAGAGAGTACTCGAAATCTGTCCAACTCTCAACCAGAGATGGCTGCTGTCAAATTAAAGTGGTGGGACAGCACAGGGGAGAATATTTTGACCCACTGACGGGCACTCTCAGAAACCTGCAATGCCCATGAGCTCAACGCCAAATCTCTCAATCCTGGTCTGTTCCAAACAGTGTTATAACAGGCAGTGGTGGGGAAGCTGGTGTTGCGAGTTTCCCACAGTGCCTCTCATTGAGTCAAAAGAAACATTTAATTAAATCTAAAAAGTTTAAAAGTATACATACTTGCTGCCTCGGGTTCCGCTTCTGTCCCGGAAGCCTCTGGCTCCAGTACAGGATCCCAGAGTTTAGTGAACTTCCCTAACCAATCCAGATTTTGCTCTGATGCAGGAAATTCTATTTACCAGCATAAGAGAAGCGCCAGGATTGGTAAGAATGGGCTGATTTGGTGCTCACTCAGAGACTGGAAACCTGTGCCTCTTCTCCACCAGGCTGTGCAACACAGCCCAGGCTGGAGATATTTAAAATGTGCATGCCGGTATGGCTGACGCAAGACAGTCAGCCAAACTGATATGCGCACTTGCAGTGCCCACCACTCCTCCCTGATGCTGTTCATGCCCAGCAACGGCCCTGCCCCGCTCTTAGACTCAACTGGAGGGTTGAGAAATAGAAGTGATAATAACAATATTTTATTGCCATTTTGTTTTTCATGTTTGTTTTGCTCCAATCAGGTGGGCGATGCTCCTCTGCCCTAATGGAGATGCTGCAGCTGTTCTCAACATCTTCTGAACTAAAAAAAACAAGCTCTAACACTTTATTAAACATGATTTAAACATAATCTCACTCTACACATATTATTTGCAAACGTACATGTTATTGTCATGGTAATGCAAAACATTTAATATAATAAAAAAAGTCCGCATATATGTTCTTCCTAACGCAACATTGACTGGTTTGCTGCTGATGGACATCTGTTTACACTGTGCGCATGGAATCAGAGTGTCTCAAGAGATGCTAGGAGCATGTCTTGTTGTTTAGTTCCTACAATTCTATATAGGATCTGCCTGTTTAGACAACATAAACTAAGGGATTGGTGTCCAGACAGATTCCAGACACCCCCCAAAGGATATGTTAGTCTGTGGACCAGCTAGCCCACTATGAGCCCCTCTTACCAAGGAGTGAATAGCTTCTGGCAACTATCGAACAATGCAACCCTGACCTCTCAGGGATCGTGGAAACAGTACAGTACTTTTTGCTTAGTCACTCATGCTCAGATGCTCTTATAGAGATATACAGAATAAACTATGGGGACGTTTTTAATAAGCATTTATTGAAACAGCTTCATTCTAGTATAAAATATGTGTGCTGCAACAATTAGACAGAAACAAAGATACACGATTATAAGCACCAATAGAGTAAATAAAAGGTAGAATTCTACCATAGTGCTAAAACTGTGAATATATGCAGGCATATAGATACATGACAGTAATAAAAACATACTCCTACAATGCATACTCCTAATTAGATGTACCCGAATGTATCTAGCATGTATGTTGGAGTTGAGTCAAGAATCCCTCTAGTAAAGAGACAATCCCATTGCCTGAGATGAGAGAATGAAGGACCCCGTGTTGTTCTCGATTTGGACACCCCCGAGAGATGTCAGACCACTGCGTTCTGGAGTGTCTACGTGCAGGGACATCAGCGTGTCGTGCCAGCATGGATGCTTCTCCTCTAGTTTGATTTCAAAAGAGAGGGTACCTGTAATGGCAGTGTTTTTGGCTTTATTTAGAAGTGATATAGATCATTAATCTTGCTCGCATCTAGTATAGGTATTCTTAGCCTGTGTTGGCCCTTTTAAGCCCTTTTTCCAGACTTAGAGGAGGATAGCTGCTTAATATGCCTTTATTCTTGACTTTAACCTGTCTATTGTCTATTGGCTTTGACATATTAGACATATTGGTATGGTTTATGTAGGTATTCTGACAGAGCTAAGGAGCATTTCACCCCTTTCAGGCCTACAGGCCTAGAGCTAAAGGGACTCCATTTTGATGAAGCTGAGAGACTTTTCAGGGCAAAGGCAATGTTTATAGTTAAGGCTGTTGTGCTAGAGGAAGATCCAGTTAGGACCGCTTCTTATCCGAAGAATGTGTTTTTCTCTTGGGCCCAGACGTAACAAGCAGATGGCCACTGCGGTTGCGTGGAAGCCTGGGAGCTGGCACAGGAATTCGGTAAGAGACAGCCCTCTGCTGGAAATTTCCATGAGGGGAGAGGAATCCATATTAGCGAGCTACAGGAGAGGAGGAGTGTTCATTCCAGCTTGTGTGCAGTGCAGCGTGGTGCTCAGAACAGCTTGGAGCACAGAACAGCTTGCAGAGAGAGAGAGGATGTCTGCTGGAGCTGCAGAATAGAGTGCAGTTCTTAAATGGAGAAAGAAGGCAGACGATTGCTGAAGATGAGGAGAGAGAAAGCAGTGCAGAGAGCATCAAAGAAGGCTGTCAGCTGGAGCAATTGGACCAGAGGCGTGGTGATGTGGTGAAGGAGGGAGAGACAGAGAGAGCCCTAATCCCACCAGAGGCAGAGAGAGAGCCCTAATCCCACCAGAGGCAGAGAGAGAGAAATCTTCCTTCTAATAGGTGAGGTAGTCTGAATTAGTTACACTTACACTTTATGTCTAATCTTTTCCCTTTCAGCGGAGTGTTTCTGTTATGTTTAATCCTTCTCTTTCAAGCGGTGTGTTCTACCTATAGTCTTTGTCAGTTACATATCTGTATATGTGTATTTTATTAGTGTAATAATAAACATCCCCATAACTACAGTGCTTGAGTTCTTTCATGATAAGGTTATCCTGGCTTCAAGCCAGTTGCTGTTGAGCCACTGATGGATAAGGGGGGTAGGAGCGCTTAAATCAAGAGATAACTTAGTCACATAGTGTGTATTTTCTATTCTTGTTCACTGAAGGTAAATGTAGCTCCTAGGTGAATACTAGGCACGTGAATGGATGAGTAATCCCAATCAGGTAAGTGGTGATCACATAAATAGGGAGTGAGTGGACCTTTGATGCCAAGAGCAGGGAGTACACTATATAATCTGGAACTATATTCAAAGTTATTATTGTAGTTTTATCCCGAGTAGACAACTGAGATATTATCCCAATAATTGTTCATAGGAATGTGGTCGTCGTTGATATGCGGCGTTAGTGACAGCACTGGGTGGGAGACCAGTGTTAATACCCACTGGATTGTGGCTTGAATAAGTGAGAGCGTCAGGGGGGATACTGACGTGGAGTTCGACAGGATTGTTGAGCGTTTGGAAACGGGAGCATTGGGTTCTGCAGGCCCATGTGTAGTCGCACCGGATTGTGCGCAATATCTGCCCTAGGGTAGACCGGTCTGGGTCTGAGTGGCCGCGAGACCAACTGATGTAAATAAGTGTGGTGTAGGGTATGGATATCCCTAATAATCAGTGAGTATTCTTAGTATCCCTATAGATTTAGTGGTGTTTTTGATAATATGAGCTTGTATATTGCGAGTTCCCCATCCTCAGGTAGGTACCAGGTGCCTGGATAGGTGGTCCTGAGTAAGCATGAGCGGATTTTGCGGATTGGCAATCCGCGAATTTTGCGGATTTGCGGATTCGCAATCCGCAAAATCAGCGAATTCCCGCGAATTTGCGGATTTTTTTTTTTTGTGTTCGCCCGTGTTTCTGCCAGTTCGCGAGGGTTTTTACAATTTCGCAATTTGCGAACTTACCTGTCGGGTCGCAAGTTTTGCGAACTTGTTGTTTCTACGTGTCCAGCCTGTTTGGGACACTCTTCTTCATCACTGCCACTCTCTGTCACCACTGCCACTCTCTGACTACTCATGCCACCCTCTGGCCCACCCATGCCACCCTCTGTTTCATCACTACACCCTCTGGTTGTCCAGTGTACATTATTTTCGGCAAAGCAAAGCACACCTTCCCTGCCTCAAGTGACCTGAATTAATTTGGGGCTGATTAATGTGTCACAGAATATTTTTTTAGCTGGCACCTGCTTCCTTAGTGCGCCCTGATTAGTGATCTTTTGCACTTGCTAAGTGCTTTCATTGTTGCAAAATTAGTTACAACACCTGCCCTGCCCCAACTGACAATAATGAATTAGGGGCTGATTAATGGATTTTAACTTCCAGCCTGGCTCCTGCTTGTCTCCCTTAGCTGTAATTCAGGACCTTTGTGGCATATGTGTAACTATTCTGAGGTTCGGAGCAGGGTCACATAATAGTTTCAACTGGCAACTGAACTCTGGAGGGGCCCCTCAGGAAGCACTACAGGAAATGGCTACTAATGATGTGCCTGAACTTTTGAACCTGGTAAGTAGTTACTTTCAGTTTTGCCAAGATCGTATTTCTGCAATTTTGCACTTATTCGCGGGGCGCGAACTCACGCGAACAGTGCGAGCAGTGCGAGCAAAATCCGCTGCTCGCGGATTTGCGGATTTTGCGGGAAATTCGCAAATCTCGCGGATTGCGGATTTCCCGAAAATCCGCAAAATCCGCGAGCGGAACGGATTTTCCGCCCACGCCTAGTCCTGAGGAGGGAAGGTGATTACGTTCTGGCTGGGTTGGAGGGGCCCCTGGGGGCTGATCCCACCTACTCAGAAAATCCAGCCATTACAGTACCCCACTGTCACCAGGGAACAGGGCGCAAAGACAAAAAGTCAGAGGGAAATCCCTGGGATAGGTTTGTTAGTCTAATTTACAGACTACTATAGATCACTGTCCAGCAGGACGAGATTTACATAATGATTTCCACAAAGAAAATATTTGTTAACAATCTAGTACTTTATTAAAAAAGGATATTTTACAATAAAAAAGCAAACATTTAAAATTTCAAAGAAACTTTCCCTGAAAAGTAAAAGTTAATATATGAAATATGAATGGACAATACAATAGTAAAGCATACGAGTTCATGCACAACACATTATATATCATAAACAACGAAAAATATTTGTTACCGAAAACAACATATAAAAACAAAGCAAAAAACCCCTTTTAAAACAGTGGCACTTAGATATTTTCACCACTATGGATTTCTGGATCCACTGGCCTAAAGTGACATGTACGATCTTACACAAGTGCGACAAAAATACATAAACATCCAGTGTGTATTTAGGCTTAAAATGGATTCTCTCATTCGGAAATGCGTCGACGCGTTTCGGTGCTATACACTTGATACTGTGGCACCTTCCTCAGGACTTCTTAGTCGGGGTTTTCCTGTACAGGCAGGACTTCGCTCTCCCTGTTTAAAGGGCAAAATTGATATCATATCAGTCTCTGTTTTCCCTGATTACACGTTTATATTGTAAGCAGGTTATCTCTATAGTCTCATGTTTTCCAAATTTATGATAGTGGTACATTCATACATCGTGATCTTGTATGTCACTCAACCTGGTATTTTCTATTGGCAGGTTATCTACATATCTCCAGTTGTACTCTAGTTGTGTACATCCTAGATTTCTGCCTCCTAATTCGGAATCTTATCAACAGCATAATACTCTAATGACATGAAATTTATGTTTCATTTTTAAATATGTTCTCATTTTCTTTCTCCTATTTTGAAAATTACATAGGCCTTTGCGTCCTCCAAACATAGTCCATTGTGGAAACCATTATTTTAGGACTCTTAGATTAAGGGTGATAGAGTTATGGTATGTTGGGCAGTTCCCATTTTCTCACCTGTCGTCGGGGAAAAGGATGTTCCCTTGGATCCTATTGTAACGGATACTGACTGGGCGCCTATAGCGTCGTTCCAAGACAGTTATTTAAAATCACTGGCTGGTTTGGCCTGAAGATAGACATATAAGCTTCAGTTTTCATGAAGGAAAATTACAACCTTACAGACTAGGCGGGCAGCTTGTGGGCATTATTTACCTTTTTGTCTTCTGCAAGACTCCTCATACGGGGTTCTTTTATCTCCAAGTTTGTCTGGTCTTTTTCTTTATTAGAAACATGTATCTAGTTAAAAGAAAAAGTATATTTCTGATTGTCTTTCTATTTTTTAACCTATAAAACCTTACAACCTAGGCAGTCAACTTATGGTCATTAGTTACCTTTTTGTCTTCTGCAAGACTCCTCCTACGGGGTTCTTTTATCTTCAAGTTTGTCTGGTCTTTTTCTTTTTTAAAACCATGTATCTAATTAAGAAAGAAAGTATATTTCTGGTTGTCTTTCTATTGCTTGTTTTTGAAAAAAAAAAATTTCCTCGTATGCTTATTTTGCTTCAAATCTTACCTTAAATGGTTTTAAAACCCACTTCAAACGGGCATATATTGACAGGGTGCCTCGCAGGAACTGGATATGTTCTGGTAGGATCAAAAGAACATACAAATCGATAAAATTTAAAGCATGAATTTCTTAGACTATTAATTATTCTATGCGGTATTATTCTGAAAATCCGGGATTTATTACATGGATGTAGTATTCGATAAACCACAGCTCCTTCTACGAGTCTGTGCTTCGAAATTGAGGTTGGGCGCATCTGGCAGTGGGCTCCTTAAATTGTAACTGATAAACTGTAGTTCTCCTTACATAGGGGGAAAAAAACCCCTGCTCCCGCTTTAAATTGTTCTATGTACCATGGTTTTTAAAGTTATGGAAGTGAGTGTGGTATTTGGCATCCCTCCTTCTATCGTGCGGTGAATGGTTATTAATGATTGCATTAAATCATAACCGCCTGGGCAGTCACTAACTAACGTCTATTATTCCTGCATAGGGGATCCCCTCACCCCCATTAGCGTAGGCTACTCGTTTCGGATCCCTCGTCCTTACCTTAATGCTCGTGGCGCCGCGTTTCTGCCTCGTTTGAACTGCTCTCTGGCGTCCACATCGGACGGTCTTCTATTTATATGTGCTTAATGTCAGATAATAACTAACAGCTGGTTAGTTTACTTCTGTTGGGGGCGTACCTTACGTGGATGGTGTCGCCATCTTGGAGTGGTGACTTATATCGTCCTTTGCCCGGTGTGTTGTGTTTTTGCATTCTTTATTCACCCTTTACATGCCGTTATTCTAAAATACCGTTTATTTTATTTTATACCGCTTTTTGGTGTAACCGATATGAACCCTTATCTTTTATATACGTATATTGATAATCGGCTGATTCCTCTCTGTTCCTAACGTTGTTTACATATATCATGGCGCCATCTTAAAGCAGTAATGGTACCCTAGATGTTATATATATATTTTTATACCGTTCTCTCTTCGACTAATGTGTGAATTTGTATTATTTACCTTGGTTGATTTTTGAGCGGGGGGCGTTATGTTTTATTATTGAGGTAAGCGTCCCTCGTCCCACTGTAGATATCCCCGTGTTTGACAGCGATCATCAATATTTTACAATACTCTCAGGTTCGCAAAGATGTTTTATGTATTAAACCTGAGCCTCCGTTTTTTAGGGTTGCCGTACCTTCTCTAGTCTTTGGCAATACGGAAGTTTTAACGCTTTTGAATAGATATATACCGCTATACTAAGACTCGGGGAGTGAGAAATATATTATATTTTACCTTAGGGAAGAAGGTTTTCCCACATCCCGTGCTGTATGTTCTTGTGGAACCACACGATCTTACTAATTTTGTTCTCATCACGGATTGCCGGAATTACCTTAAAGTTATTTGTACCTGTCAGAACAGCCTACATTATTATATATACACTCCTTCCCTGGGCTATTTAATTGACTCCACCTGATTTTATTAAATGCATATGGGGATCGATTTATTCATATCTAGCATCAGATTAGTGCCTCCCATTCTTCTCTTGAGTTGAGGCCTTTCTTAATTGTATTAAATTTGATCATGTACCACTGTTCTTGTTGTTTGCGCCTAGTGGTGTTGTCGCCTAGTCTAGTTAGCTCTTTTATTCGTTCTATAATGATCCATCTGAGATCTTTTTCATTGTGGCCTTTCTCCTTCCAGTGTGTTACCAGAGGGGCATTTTCTTTATTGTTTTTGATCGCAGACTTGTGTTCGCTGATCCTAACTCTTACCTCACGGCTTGTTTCGCCTATGTAAGCTTGCTCACATGGACAGAGAATCATGTATATTACGTTTTTAGTTCTGCAGTTATTTAATGTAGTAATATCATGTGTTGCTCCGTTGTGCACCACTTTCTTGGTGACTACACAGAGGTCACAAATGCAGCAATTGCCGCATTTGTTGTTTCCAACTGCTTTATTACCAGTGATCGTCATCTGGTTTTCTACCACATCATCCCTGTACGTGTGTACCAGGTTAGATCTCAGATTCTTGTTTTTTCTATAGGCAAACAACGGACGTTCCAGAATACTGGTATCAAGTCCATTGTTGAGAATTTTCCAGTTGTGGTTAATTATATTTTTTACTTGGTTGGCTATCACAGAATGTTGGCTGACCATCACTATTTTCTCTTGTTTCTTTTTCTCTTTTTTAGTTAATAGACTTTCCCTATCATAGTAACGAGCTCGCTTGAATGAATGCTCAATCAATTTCTTGGGGTATCCCCGTTCTCTAAATTTCTTTTTCATATCTCCAGCATGCCTGTGGAAGTCTGTCAGCTCTGTACAGTTCCTTCTTAGGCGAAGAAATTCCCCAAACGGTATTGAGTCTTTTTGACTCTTGGGGTGGTAACTATGATAGTGTAAGATAGTGTTACGGTCTGATTCCTTTTTATAGAGCTCTACTTTGAGTTGTCTATCCTCACTCTTGATGCAGATGTCTAAAAAGTTTACCCTCGTTTTGCTGTATGTGGCTGTAAATCTGAGGTTTGGGTCTCCCAGATTTAGCCATGACAGAAATTCCTCCAATGACTCTGTATCGCCTAGCCAGATGAAGAATATGTCATCGATGAAGCGAGCCCAGTTTCGGATGTTTTCAAAAAATGGGCTCACCTCATTATATATGTGCTTGTTCTCGAACAAGCTGACATATATACAGGCCAGGCTCGGCGCGCAAGTTGCGCCCATACTGGTCCCTTTCTTTTGAATATACAGATCTTTTTTAAAAAGGAAAATATTGTTGAGAAGTACCATGGAAACACATTTAACAATAAATTCTTTGTTTCCTCCTGTGATCTCAGTATCTTCTAAAAGGCTGCTCACTGCTGTGATAGTATCTTGCTGAGGTATATTGGTGTAGAGTGACTCTACATCGAGAGTCACCATGAGTTCATTATCCTCATCGAAGTAGGTCCCTTCGATCTTTGCTATCATGTCCGCAGTGTCGCGGATGTAAGACTTTTGTTTCTCTACCAGTGGTTTTAAAAATCTATCAGCGTACTGGCTCAGAGGTTCCAGTAGCGAATCTATGGAGGCCACTATTGGTCTTAGCGGCGGATCAGTGAGACTTTTGTGGACCTTTGGCAGTCCATACATAGCTGGAGTTTTGGGATTCGGATTACTTAGGAATTTCCATTCATCTTCGGTAATTCCACCTTCATCAAGAGTAGTTTGGAGCAGGGTTTCTACATCTTTTTTAAGTTTGTAGAGTCTGGATTGATGGACTCTATTGTAGTGTTGTTCATTTGCTAGAAGGCACCCTACTCTTTGATCGTAGTCGGTTGTGTCAAACACTACGACTCCTCCCCCCTTGTCCGCAGGCTTTATTGTAATGCTCGTGTCTGCGGACAAAGAGTTTATGGCTTCCCTTTGTTCCCTATTTATATTTTGTTCCTGGTAATGTTTTTTCTCCAATAGAATGCCTACCTCTAATTTTACCATGGATTCAAAGATCTCAAGGTTCTTGTCCACCATGCCTAGGCTGGGGGTAAACGTGGATTTGGCTCGTAAACCCGAGTCGGTCGGTGGCTCTCTGATGGGTCTATTCTCAAAGAATCTGCGCAATCTGATTTTCCGAAAAAACGCTCTAAGATCTTTTTCTAGCTGAAATTTATTTATACCTGTGGTTGGGACAAAGTTGAAACCCATACCCAGCACCTGTTTTTCTGTGTTGGTGAGGGTTCTATGGGATAGATTTATAATTGGGGTTGTTTCTAGCGCCAGTATATTTTGTTCCTGGTCCGCTTGTATTCCTGAGGGGCCGGGTTTTGCTGGTACTCCTGCTCCTGTTCTCTCTGGACCGGTCTCTTGGGATATTGACCCCTCCCTCTGCCACGGAAGTTCCCCCGACCTCTCTGTGGGCGCTGATCTAAAAAAGGAGTTTCATATTCCCTATTGGGTCCTGCATAGTCCTCATCTTCTCTACACTGTTCCTCATCCTCTGTACTGCTCTCTGATGTCCCTGAGAAGTGTACGTGTCTTGGCCTTCTTGGTTGAAACCTTGTTTGAAATCTAGGTTTAGGGCCCTCGTTTCTGAATTTGTCAGGTTTTTCTGTATAGTAATCCTTTTGTAAAAAAGGATAGACTACTTCTTGACTGAATTTATTAATGTCTTTCCTCAGCTTTTGCGTTTTACGGTTGGTTAGGTATTCGCAGTATCCTCTCATGTCCTTGTTTATTTCCTCAAGTCTTTTCTTTACATCCTCGACTACATTATTCTCTAAGAGTGCTTTTTCTAGTTCCTCCATTTCTTTTATTTCTATGAGGATAGTGGACTGTGCCGTTTCAATGATGAGTAGCATAAGATCTCTACTACATCGATTGCAAATGAATGTCCATGTCTCCAGGAATTTTTGGTTATCCACGAACAATCCAGGTTCGTTCCGGATTTGCAATCCTATTGGTATTTTACCTGCCCTGACATACTGGGTCATGAATTCAGCATGTAACTCAGTCCTAATGATTTTCTTTTTTAGGTTGATGAGCTGGTTCCACTTTTCCCCTCCATTGGGAATAACTGTGATGTTATTACTGCCTCTATTAGAGCTTAATATTTTATTTAATTGTTCTTGACTAAAGCCGAAGGTCTTCAGTGTATCCATTATATGATTGGATAAGGACTATTGGGTTTTATTTGGATAGGAAAAACTGAAATAGTCACCATGAAAAACCTAAACTCTCCAGCACAAGGCCGTACTTAGCAGATTTCAAAAGAGAGGGTACCCCACTGTCACCAGGGAACAGGGCGCAAAGACAAAAAGTCAGAGGGAAATCCCTGGGATAGGTTTGTTAGTCTAATTTACAGACTACTATAGATCACTGTCCAGCAGGAAGAGATTTACATAATGATTTCCACAAAGAAAATATTTGTTAACAATCTAGTACTTTATTAAAAAAGGATATTTTACAATAAAAAAGCAAACATTTAAAATTTCAAAGAAACTTTCCCTGAAAAGTAAAAGTTAATATATGAAATATGAATGGACAATACAATAGTAAAGCATATGAGTTCATGCACAACACATTATATATCATAAACAACGAAAAATATTTGTTACCGAAAACAACATATAAAAACAAAGCAAAAAACCCCTTTTAAAACAGTGGCACTTAGATATTTTCACCACTATGGATTTCTGGATCCACTGGCCTAAAGTGACATGTACGATCTTACACAAGTGCGACAAAAATACATGAACATCCAGTGTGTATTTAGGCTTAAAATGGATTCTCTCATTCGGAAATGCGTCGACGCGTTTCGGTGCTATACACTTGATACTGTGGCACCTTCCTCAGGACTTCTTAGTCGGGGTTTTCCTGTACAGGCAGGACTTCGCTCTCCCTGTTTAAAGGGCAAAATTGATATCATATCAGTCTCTGTTTTCCCTGATTACACGTTTATATTGTAAGCAGGTTATCTCTATAGTCTCATGTTTTCAAAATTTATGATAGTGGTACATTCATACATTGTGATCTTGTATGTCACTCAACCTGGTATTTTCTATTGGCAGGTTATCTACATATCTCCAGTTGTACTCTAGTTGTGTACATCCTAGATTTCTGCCTCCTAATTCGGAATCTTATCAACAGCATAATACTCTAATGACATGAAATTTATGTTTCATTTTTAAATATGTTCTCATTTTCTTTCTCCTATTTTGAAAATTACATAGGCCTTTGCGTCCTCCAAACATAGTCCATTGTGGAAACCATTATTTTAGGACTCTTAGATTAAGGGTGATAGAGTTATGGTATGTTGGGCAGTTCCCATTTTCTCACCTGTCGTCGGGGAAAAGGATGTTCCCTTGGATCCTATTGTAACGGATACTGACTGGGCGCCTATAGCGTCGTTCCAAGACAGTTGTTTAAAATCACTGGCTGGTTTGGCCTGAAGATAGACATATAAGCTTCAGTTTTCATGAAGGAAAATTACAACCTTACAGACTAGGCGGGCAGCTTGTGGGCATTATTTACCTTTTTGTCTTCTGCAAGACTCCTCATACGGGGTTCTTTTATCTCCAAGTTTGTCTGGTCTTTTTCTTTATTAGAAACATGTATCTAGTTAGCATCAGATTAGTGCCTCCCATTCTTCTCTTGAGTTGAGGCCTTTCTTAATTGTATTAAATTTCATCATGTACCACTGTTCTTGTTGTTTGCGCCTAGTGGTGTTGTCGCCTAGTCTAGTTAGCTCTTTTATTCGTTCTATAATGATCCATCTGAGATCTTTTTCATTGTGGCCTTTCTCCTTCCAGTGTGTTACCAGAGGGGCATTTTCTTTATTGTTTTTGATCGCAGACTTGTGTTCGCTGATCCTAACTCTTACCTCACGGCTTGTTTCGCCTATGTAAGCTTGCTCACATGGACAGAGAATCATGTATATTACGTTTTTAGTTCTGCAGTTATTTAATGTAGTAATATCATGTGTTGCTCCGTTGTGCACCACTTTCTTGGTGACTACACAGAGGTCACAAATGCAGCAATTGCCGCATTTGTTGTTTCCAACTGCTTTATTACCAGTGATCGTCATCTGGTTTTCTACCACATCATCCCTGTACGTGTGTACCAGGTTAGATCTCAGATTCTTGTTTTTTCTATAGGCAAACAACGGACGTTCCAGAATACTGGTATCAAGTCCATTGTTGAGAATTTTCCAGTTGTGGTTAATTATATTTTTTACTTGGTTGGCTATCACAGAATGTTGGCTGACCATCACTATTTTCTCTTGTTTCTTTTTCTCTTTTTTAGTTAATAGACTTTCCCTATCATAGTAACGAGCTCGCTTGAATGAATGCTCAATCAATTTCTTGGGGTATCCCCGTTCTCTAAATTTCTTTTTCATATCTCCAGCATGCCTGTGGAAGTCTGTCAGCTCTGTACAGTTCCTTCTTAGGCGAAGAAATTCCCCTTACCTCAATAATAAAACATAACGCCCCCGCTCAAAAATCAACCAAGGTAAATAATACAAATTCACACATTAGTCGAAGAGAGAACGGTATAAAAATATATATATAACATCTAGGGTACCATTACTGCTTTAAGATGGCGCCATGATATATGTAAACAACGTTAGGAACAGAGAGGAATCAGCCGATTATCAATATACGTATATAAAAGATAAGGGTTCATATCGGTTACACCAAAAAGCGGTATAAAATAAAATAAACGGTATTTTAGAATAACGGCATGTAAAGGGTGAATAAAGAATGCAAAAACACAACACACCGGGCAAAGGACGATATAAGTCACCACTCCAAGATGGCGACACCATCCACGTAAGGTACGCCCCCAACAGAAGTAAACTAACCAGCTGTTAGTTATTATCTGACATTAAGCACATATAAATAGAAGACCGTCTGAAGTGGACGCCAGAGAGCAGTTCAAACGAGGCAGAAACGCGGCGCCACGAGCATTAAGGTAAGGACGAGGGATCCGAAACGAGTAGCCTACGCTAATGGGGGTGAGGGGATCCCCTATGCAGGAATAATAGACGTTAGTTAGTGACTGCCCAGGCGGTTATGATTTAATGCAATCATTAATAACCATTCACCGCACGATAGAAGGAGGGATGCCAAATACCACACTCACTTCCATAACTTTAAAAACCATGGTACATAGAACAATTTAAAGCGGGAGCAGGGGGTTTTTTCCCCCTATGTAAGGAGAACTACAGTTTATCAGTTACAATTTAAGGAGCCCACTGCCAGATGCGCCCAACCTCAATTTCGAAGCACAGACTCGTAGAAGGAGCTGTGGTTTATCGAATACTACATCCATGTAATAAATCCCGGATTTTCAGAACAATACCGCATAGAATAATTAATAGTCTAAGAAATTCATGCTTTAAATTTTATCGATTTATATGTTCTTTTGATCCTACCAGAACATATCCAGTTCCTGCGAGGCCCCCTGTCAATATATGCCCGTTTGAAGTGGGTTTTAAAACCATTTAAGGTAAGATTTAAAGCAAAATAAGCATACGAGGAAAAAAAATTTTTTCAAAAACAAGCAATAGAAAGACAACCAGAAATATACTTCGTTTCTTAATTAGATACATGGTTTTAAAAAAGAAAAAGACCAGACAAACTTGAAGATAAAAGAACCCCGTAGGAGGAGTCTTGCAGAAGACAAAAAGGTAACTAATGACCATAAGTTGACCGCCTAGGTTGTAAGGTTTTATAGGTTAAAAAATAGAAAGACAATCAGAAATATACTTTTTCTTTTAACTAGATACATGTTTCTAATAAAGAAAAAGACCAGACAAACTTGGAGATAAAAGAACCCCGTATGAGGAGTCTTGCAGAAGACAAAAAGGTAAATAATGCCCACAAGCACCCCGCCTAGTCTGTAAGGTTGTAATTTTCCTTCCTGAAACTGAAGCTTATATGTCTATCTTCAGGCCAAACCAGCCAGTGATTTTAAACAACTGTATTGGAACGACGCTATAGGCGCCCAGTCAGTATCCGTTACAATAGGATCCAAGGGAACATCCTTTTCCCCGACAACAGGTGAGAAAATGGGAACTGCCCAACATACCATAACTCTATCACCCTTAATCTAAGAGTCCTAAAATAATGGTTTCCACAATGGACTATGTTTGGAGGACGCAAAGGCCTATGTAATTTTCAAAATAGGAGAAAGAAAATGAGAACATATTTAAAAATGAAACATAAATTTCATGTCATTAGAGTATTATGCTGTTGATAAGATTCCGAATTAGGAGGCAGAAATCTAGGATGTACACAACTAGAGTACAACTGGAGATATGTAGATAACCTGCCAATAGAAAATACCAGGTTGAGTGACATACAAGATCACGATGTATGAATGTACCACTATCATAAATTTGGAAAACATGAGACTATAGAGATAACCTGCTTACAATATAAACGTGTAATCAGGGAAAACAGAGACTGATATGATATCAATTTTGCCCTTTAAACAGGGAGAGCGAAGTCCTGCCTGTACAGGAAAACCCCGACTAAGAAGTCCTGAGAAGGGTGCCACAGTATCAAGTGTATAGCACCGAAACGCGTCGACGCATTTCCGAATGAGAGAATCCATTTTAAGCCTAAATACACACTGGATGTTTATGTATTTTTGTCGCACTTGTGTAAGATCGTACATGTCACTTTAGGCCAGTGGATCCAGAAATCCATAGTGGTGAAAATATCTAAGTGCCACTGTTTTAAAAGGGGTTTTTTGCTTTGTTTTTATATGTTGTTTTCGGTAACAAATATTTTTCGTTGTTTATGATATATAATGTGTTGTGCATGAACTCGTATGCTTTACTATTGTATTGTCCATTCATATTTCATATATTAACTTTTACTTTTCAGGGAAAGTTTCTTTGAAATTTTAAATGTTTGCTTTTTTATTGTAAAATATCCTTTTTTAATAAAGTACTAGATTGTTAACAAATATTTTCTTTGTGGAAATCATTATGTAAATCTCTTCCTGCTGGACAGTGATCTATAGTAGTCTGTAAATTAGACTAACAAACCTATCCCAGGGATTTCCCTCTGACTTTTTGTCTCCTCTAGTTTGCCCAGTGAAGAGGTGATGTTTATATACCCAAAATGTACCCTCGGGGCTTTCCATAGATGTGTCATTGTACTGTGGTCATGTCGGCCAAGGATGGCAATAGTGGTGACCCTTATACAGAGTATATGCAGACATATAGAATCCTCATGCATAATAAATGAAGCTAGATTTTCAGAGAAAACCACAAGATATTTATTTGACACTTTACTAGGTAAAAGGTCAACACCAGAACCGTTACGTAGTTCAAGGTAGCACAAATGTAAGTAAAAGGTTGTGCAACTTCCTAGGCCTATATTGGGGTACACTGGGGCTCATAACAGTCTGTTTCCAGTATATAATAATAGGCCAGCTCAGCAGTTGCTTTAAAAGCATGTGCCATGCCTGTGGTGGGGGCTTATCAAAAGTTAGACCTACCTCACGTATTCAGTGATAGTCGCTCAGGGCCTAACAAGAGGACATTACATTGAAAATCAACACTTAATGTAAATATACCAGCCACCCAAAAGCTGGAAATTCACCATTACATTCACACCAACTAAAGCAGTGAAGTTAACAGCAGTGCTGAAATACTGTTTGGGTGCCAGCACTAAGAGTAATGAAAGTGGCAAGAAAGAAAAAGGCTATGGTGCGTCCCACAAAAGAAAGGATGTCTTGGAATGCTAGTCATAACATTGGTTTCGTGATATGAGGTATGAGGGCAGTTGGTTCTCCGATGAATCACTGGCGATCCCGGTGGGTCACCACCTGCAACATGTTTTGCATCTATTCCAGACAGGGCACTTCACAGTTGTGTTTCAGGTGCTTCACCTGAAGTATAAAGCATGCCAGTCTCTCAGCAGTGGCTGGGCTCCATATGGCGGTCATCAGAACATTGTTCTCTTCTTCTGTCTCTTCAGACACATTTAGTTGCTACTTCCATTTTTCTGGGAAATAACATTTTTAACATGGCGTGTTTGTTCATAGAGGACTGCTGAAGATAGTCTATAAGCAAAAGAATGCTAACATCTGCATTTAAAATGACATATTTGCCTCTAACCATTGGACTATTTGACCCTTGAGTGCTGTTGGAACTGGCACTTTCTTGTTGGATAAGATGAAGCCCCAGTCAGGCAGAACCTACCACTCATCAGGGGTGGGTGATTACACACACTGTATAACCTGTGTTCATGATCGGGTAGCTTGGCACTGAGCAGTCAGGCTTACCACAGAGGAAATGTGTGAAACATTGGCACAGCACTTATTCACGATAAATACCTTGAGCGTCACAAAAGAGATTCGCACATGATGTATGTAACTAAATTTTGTATTCAACACACATAATAATCAATCAACACAACATGAACATCATATATTTCTGTGCATAATTCATCTACTGAATTATTACTAGCATTACTTGGCCCAGCTGTTTTAAAATTACATCAGTAATATGCAGTTGGGAAAGATTTTAATCTACACCACCCAGCACCCTTATGCGGTGCAACACCCTGTCCACCCCAGGCCACTCAAGCAATTCTTATAATTCAATACCACACAGTTATAAGGGTGCACCCTGGGTCATAACAATATCAGAAATATGTACATACAACAAATTCTAACACTTTTTAGCAGCACCGCATGCCAAGACCGTGCGGGCAAACCCAGTGTCAAATGTAATGCTTATCTGCAAAGAATTCAATATAATGGGCAAACCGCCATACAGTATTATGAATCACAGGCGGTTCCCCACTGTCACTCCCACACACACTCACTCACTTAACATCACTACGTGCTGCAAAGGGTATCAGACAAGTCTGACCGGACGCACTCGTCCATAAACGCACTCAGCATCGCAATGCAGGGAAATTGATACCCAGCAGGTCAATTAGTTACACTCTGCAGACCCTGTGGCCCTAAGCCTCTCTCAGCCCACCAACTCAACCCGACTATCCTACTGCCACAGATTAAAGACACCCCGTTCCACACCCTGGGCTGTGGCCGCACACGGCTGAAGTCACTCTTAGTCAGGGGCCCAGGAAGCAGGTGGGGGTAGGCAGCAAGGTCAATTAGGAGGCAGGCGGCATAAAGGGTTTGGCAGCCACTTGAGAAGTTTACCCACAGGATACGGAGCAGACACAGGCTGAGGGTAATAGACGTCACACCAAAGGGGTCCCAATGGCATTCCTGCACGAGCCCAGTTCTGTGAAGCACAAGTGGGTCATGCAGTCTCTTGACCTGCTTCTGATCATTCTCTGAAGCGTTCCTCTAGCCCAGTCAGTCACTCTCATCACCCAGGCCCTAGCCGGTCGATGCTGCCTGGCAACATGGTGCGCAGAGAGGGCAGTTGGTACACCAAGTTGAGGGCCAAGTAAAGGAACAGTAGATGAATGGTGAATGAAGCGGGAGGGCCTTTCAGAAGGAGGAGGCACCCAGTCAGGTACATGTTGATCAGTATCGCACCCAGGCAATCAAGGCAAGACTTCAGGTGTGCGATGACCCGGGTTGCACCAGACCGTTCCAGTCTCACACACAACGAAGAGTTGCACAATCCGTGCCTCCCTGGAAATGAGGACCAACGTGTGGAAAACATCGATTTCTGGTGCACCGGACTACTTTGGTCACTCACGGGATCGAAGAGTTGCAAATTCCATACCTCCCTTGAAATAAGGCACAACGCCCGGTTGTCTTGCTTTACACTCCCAAATTAAAGAAATTCAGAAAGACTTACCTAGATGTCAAATGAAAACAACATGCAAATGTGAGATGTACTTATATATGTGTGAAAACACATGTAAATAATAAACACTTACATGTCAGATAATAATAAAACATTCAATGCAAGAAACAAGTGCTGTTTAATGCAAGTAATCAAATTCAAGAAATAAACACTAGCATATGAAAGACTCAAATATAAAGAGCATGTATACACAGCATGGAAGCATATCAAATATATACACAGAACACACCAGATAATGCCAATGAACAAGAACCAATGAATAAATGAATGTGCACACAGACAAAAACACATATCTCAATACCAATGATCAGAGAAAATACTTCACTGACTGCAATATCCTCATCTTAGCCCACATAAGACTGGGGGATCACAAATGACAATCCTAGAGTTCGACTTCTCAAGCCAGGACATGCAGCACTGAGCAGAAGCATCCATCTCTCAGGAGAGAACCTAGTTTTGGAGCCAAGAAACCCCAGTTTTTATAATATTCTCAATGCACGATAAGGTTGGAAAAGACACCCTCTACGTCAAGGAAACCGACTGGTGCTGGCCAAGCTCCTGCAAGCATTCCAAGGCAAAGGCTTTCTCCTTTCACTCCCACACTACATGTTCCAGCCCCTTATCTTAGTGAAGCCAGAGAAAGTAGAAAACATCTCACAAGTACAAAAAACACCCTAAAAGAGGAAAACAAACTTGAACGCAAATAACCTAAATAACCATGAGTAACCTGGGGGCCTGCTTGTGTGCAGAACTTAGGCTAGAAAGAGTCCAAATTCAAGATGAAGTTAGAGAATTAAAACTTGATATCCCAATGTACAACATAATGCACATTTTTTCACCACTCCTTACAGCACTACACTCCGAGACTGAGAAGCCCATTCCACACAATTCCATCTCTCATGCTTTCAAACACACATCCCAAACGTTCGGTTCCAGGCAAGGCTGTTTTGAAACACTCCTACTCTCTGAAGCTATAAAGAGATACAAAATGAAATCACAAGTTATAATGCAAGTGCACAAAGAAATGATGTTGTACATTCAAGATGGAGTGAACTAAAACATATTACGTGGCGCAAATTACGCCGCGGAGGTTTTAAAGAGTGGGCGGGCCGCGTCAGCCAAAGGACGTGTGCAGCACAACCGAGGTAGTGCTTGCGACGGCTGTTGGCCGATGCACACATCGAAGGGGTAAAGAGTCCATTAAAACTATGGTAGTCAAAGGTCATCACATAATTACGATAGATAGGAGAGCATGTAGCACAGCCTTATTGGTCACACCAGACAGTTCGGTCACACACATACAGGAGCAATTTCAGCAATGCCTCACAAGGTAGAATGAGGTTCGCTACCCGTGAATTGGACACCACACACAATGAGAATGCAGTTGGAGAGTCACCCAAGAGAGATGCGGCATGATCGAGGTAGGCGGCCACCCTGGATCCTGCAACTGGGGAATCCATTTACCACCAACTAGACGCTTATGCATGCCAAAGTCCCCACAATGTGGGGGCCACACCCCTTTGATATGGGCCAGACTGTGGGGGCCGCACAAGGTGATCCAGTCTTCAAGCACAATTCTTAGTTCAAAGCCCATGCCGCGCTACCAGCTAGAATCCAGTAGATGATGTGGGCACTTGAGACGGCACCCTACTTCAGGCGTCACAGGTAGACATGAGGTTCCCTCATTGCAGATCTTTGATGTCCTTTAGACCTCCAAAAGAATTGGGGGCAAGTTCACTAAGCCCTTGGAGAGCACACTTTAGGATGCCACACAGTAGCAGGTAGTTGCCCCATGCAAACCACTATTCAGGAAGGGCATGCAGTCCTTTTCAATAGTAGTAATCCTTCTTGTGCACAACACAGTCCTCTGGCAATGTGCACTATGCAGTTACACGTTCTCCGGTCCCATGATCCTCACAGGCTTATCTCACCTTTTACTGAAGGATGGTAACAGCAGTTATATTGGAGTGTGTGTTTGAGTTTGGAGTGGTACAAAGCTGCTCCCTTTGAACCACTGATGTCTCCTCTAAATTACAGTCCTGCCTGCCATGAAGCCCTAGAATGCAGATTTTAATCTTTAGTGGGGCCACTATCTGGCTCCGGAAGCCAAATGTCAAAACCTCCTCTTACAATCTCTGCAACCAGGCCTGCAAATGGCAGAGGTCTGTCATTACAATTGAATGTCCAATGTTTTATAACTATCACTGGGGAATACCCATATTTGATTTCGTAACATCCAATATGGCGTGGAGACCAGCTCCTAGGCACAGAAAGTGTTTTAGAGCATAGAAATGCCCACTTTCTAGTAGTGAGAAATATCCTGATGGAGATCTGGAAAACCTAGTGCACTGCTCAACGCACTCCGAGGAGTGTAAAGGCCTGTGTACAATATTCAACTATAAGTATTAATATACATTTCATACATATTTACAAAATAGTCAACAATTTACATGACTGCTGGTGAAAAAGAGATCTTCAAACGAAGTGCTGATGCTTGGTTGTTTTAATTGTTCAAAGGATTTGTTAGCTGTCACAAAACCCGCGATCATGGCATCATTAGATTAACTTTAAACATTCCCAATGCATTTCGGGCATATCGTGCCCTTCATCAGGGGTATCTGTAGAAATAGGTACAATGTGTTAATGCAGACGTACAAAGGGGAAGCGTATATACATGTGCTTACTCATGGGGTTAGGCTAATACTTTCTAGTAGTGGCATTTCTATGCACATCATCACAGAACCACCTCGAACATTGGCAAGAGGTTGTCGCTGTGAATACAATGACAGGAAACATTATGAGGCTTCCTCACTGCAATCCACTTTTGCAGCCTGAAGTAATATCAACCAGTTCCTCATGTTAGCTAATGGGAAGAGCAAACCTCATCGGTAACGACAGCACACATGGTTATTCATCACAACCAGGGCAGGGGACACCCCTGTGTACTTGCCTTGTCTTTCATCTACCACTTGCTTCGCCCATTAGGACGTACCCTCGGGGTACTCGAGTGAAAGTGCAAGGTCCTCTCAGGATAGCTAGTGTCTTAAACAGGTCATTCGGAGTAAATGCACAATTACGTACATCAGCCTGCAAAGGCGGCCAGGACACGCACTTAAGAGCACTATTGGTGCAAAGCATATACCAATGGCAGGCTGGACATGTCTTTAAGACACCATCTGTATAAAGCACCTCCCAGCCTGAAATGGTAGGCTAGACACGAATTTACAACACGAGGTAAGCACCACTTCCTAACGTGTGTAGGAAGGTGCACGCACTTTCACACTGTATTTACAGTGAGAAAGTGCCCCAGGCCCTTAGGCCACCACAAGAGAATCAGCAAAACCCAGAGGACAAAGCAAAAAGTGTGGGGAAACACTACCTGAAAGATTGAGGTCTAACAAGTGCCCACAGCAAAAATGGAAGAAAAACGCAAACTGAATTTTATTTTGTGTTTTACAATATTGCCAAGTGTCTTTAGGAAATATGTTCATTGCCCTCACCTAATCTTTCAGCTTGAAAGGAAAAGCTGCAGGGTGTCATTTCTGTACCACACAAAAAATGTAAATACCTGTAAATTAACTGTACACATTCAGCACCTAGGAAACCAAAAATGTATCTCATGTTTTGCAATTCTGAAGTGTGATGGAAACAAAGGGCCATATGTATGAACACATTTTCCCCTAGACACAGAATGGGTAAATCCCTTTGATACTTCTGGCCCAAAGATTTTAATAGGACCAAAACAAATCAGGAATCTTAACTTGATGATGCACAAATGATAAATAATCTCTGAAACCTGACTTCCTCACATTATCAAATTGTGTGCAATATAGCTTTATCAGTAAATCTGTACCTCTGTGCAAATGTTGTGACCATTTCAATTAAAAAAGTGCTGCTCTGTAGCAGTAGTATGATTGGAAAGCTGCTTTCATCTTTTTTTTGTTGCAACATTTATTTACTGAAGATTTATTAACAACAGCGTGCCATAGAAAAGACCAGAAGTGCCTCGGAAGGCACACAATACAACACAATAAGGAGGGGTCCGCAAGGTGCAGCAGTGATCAAGATGAGACAGCCCTGTATAGATTGACAACAAGTACAGACAAGTGATACGGGTACATAAGCAATCAGGGTTCATAGTGACGATATAGACAACCTCCCCCAGCATGATGAACATAGCTTGCACTGCAATAAATAATCACACAAAACAGGTTTGTTGGAAAACAGTTTGCTGCAGGTTTATTTCATACAAGAAGTATGCAAACATTGTGGGTTAGCTTACGGGTGATCTACGGCAGGCAGCAGTGACTAAGCTGCCCTGCCCACCTGATGAGCCAAATTTCCCCGTGGCCAACCCAATCAGTGCTACCATTTATGTGGAGATTATTCTCCTTAAATATCGTGTACCACCAGTCCATCCCGCCCAAGGCAAGCCCTCAGTTGCTCATGGTTTCAACCGCCCAAAGTACTAGCGGGGCACCGTCGTTTTCATCCAGGGTCCTGCTGTAAAGACTCCTGCGATTTGGCATAGGCACCCCTAATGTGCTCCTGAAGAGGGTACCCCTATGTACCATTCAACCTCTGGATCGCATAGTAACTCAGCCAATGCTCTGGATGTGGTAGCCATTACATCAAGAGCCACCCACCAAGTCAGGCAAATTTCTTTACTTACAACCTGCTGTTACCAGAGCTTTGCCTAGGTCCATGCCCACCTTTGGCAGGCGAACCTCGGCCTCCTCCGAATACCCCAGGGCATCGGCATGTATCCCATATATAATGCAAATATGGGTCTTCTGATTAGGGGATGGCTGAGCCCTGTATTTACCCCTCACCGCCCCGGCCCTGATTTCAGGATTCGGTGGTAAGCATAATACGCCAAGTTCAATGCCAAGGCCATCGTATAATTCACAAGTAATTGTTTGTGGCCAACACAATTCACTTATCTCTACCCCCTGACCTCCAATTTTATGGGAGTACAGCACCAGCAAGAAACATTAACCCATAGGGAATTTTAAACTACTGCTCTCTTCGTAACCACAGTTCTGGGTGATATAGTCCATTGTGCACTGTGTGCAAATATTTTCAGTTACATTTGGGGGTTGACTAAGCCCTTGTTTACCCCCCCCCCCCCTTCTTGGCGAGTCCCAAATGTGATGGTTCAAACTGATAACCATGTGCGCACCAGCAAGTGCATTGTACACTGTTTAAATATGTGCCGTAATATTTGTGGGGTGATTAAGCCTTTTCCACCCCCCTACTTGGAGAGTCCCAAATTTGAGGGTTCAAACAGCTAACCCTATGCCGCACCATCAAGTGGGATAGAGTCCCCTTGGAGAGGGTCTCTGGGCGGGGAGTCTTGTGATCGATGACACCACCCCCTGCCAGAGTTAGCACCTAGGCATGGCCCTCTCGTAATAACCTGAAACAACGTTTTCCCATCAACAATTGACTGGTCTGTTTATTTATGGGATATGCATGTTGCTGGGGGACTGGTGTGCGGGCCGATATGGGCACTATGCGGGCTGACCGACTTGTCCCCGCAGGGGAACCTCATAAGAAGACGGCCCCCTTAGTGCCCCAAGATGGCACGCAGGACAGCCCAGGGTCCAGGGTCAAACCTCCGGATGGCGCGTCACTTCCGGCCAGGTGGGGGTGGGGCGGAAGTATATAAGGCTCCCCCCCTACTGGCGGTCTCTTTGGCTGCTTCTCCCTCGATGTTTCCCTCCCTACCGCTTACCAGGCATCTCAGGGTGGCAGGGGGAGGTTCGCGTGTTGACAAACTGTTATTTGTGTTGCAGGCGGAGTTACAGGATGATCCAGAGGCGGAAAGGTACTCAGGAGTACCCTATTCAGGAGCACAAAGGGTGTTGAGGCCTTATATCCCCGGGAGATCTATGCGGTGGACCCTGGGGTGCGACGGCGCCCCGTTATCCTACGGGCGGTTGGAAACCTGTACAACCAGGGGTCGCTTGAACGCTCAGCCCCTCGTAGGGGTGGGTGTGAGCAAGAGGGTGGACCAATGGTTCACCGGATATGGGAGGGGCTATCCTCTCACCACAACCGCTAAGCACCGTCTGGCCAAGGCCGCGGTGCTACTCAGCCCATCAGGTGGTAAGCTGCGAGGGGCGGCTTGCCTTTGGATCATCTGTAAGATAACCCATCTTGATTTTTATTTATTTTATTTATTTATGCATTTTTATATAGCGCGGACTTTACCCGAAGGCGTCAGAGCGCTTCACAATAGGAACAGAGATGAAACATGATGGAAACATTACACAAGAACAGATAACAAAAGCAGACGTTACGTTACATAAGGTAATAGTGACAATTGTGAGCAAACAAATTACATGAGGTAGTAAAAATTGTGAGCAACCAAAAATACATGAGGTAGTAAAAAGTGCACAAGAGGAAAAAATGACAAGTGTGCAGTTACAAGAGAAAACAGAGTATAGCTTGGGGTATAATACTGCAATAAGTGCTAGACAATCAGGCACAAGAGCAAGCGTTACGTAGGCAAAGGTGGCACTTGTGTAGTATCAAAGGTAAAAACATGTGAGAGGTAGCAAACCGTGTGTTACAAGGGCAAAGTGGTGTGTGCATGTTACAAAAGGGCACCAAACACAAGTACATGGAAAATACTGCAAAAAGGCAAACACTCCAACCACAAGAACACATTGGGAAGGCACTTCCATGGTCATGGAAAGTAGAAATTTTCAGTAGTGGGAAGTCTTCCTCCAAATAACAAGAGGACGTGAATTACTTTTGGAGATGTCTCTGGAGGAGGAGAACTTTGAGGTCCCTTTTGAAGGCCTGGGAGGAGGCGGTGGTCCGGAGCTGAGGTGGAAGGGAGTTCCAGATTCTCGCTGCGTTGCCTGAAAAGGATTGGGCCATTGTTCTTTCCTTCGAATTGTCTGGTCTGTTTATTTATGGGATATGCATGTTGCTGGGGGGCTGGTGTGCGGGCCGATATGGGCACTATGGTTCCAAGCACCAGCAGGACAAGGCCCTCTTAAAGCCTTGCCTGTAGCCCTCTCTCTCGTGAGAGACAAACCCCTTCCACTGGCCACCGCGTGGGTATGGTGCACCATCTGGACAAAATTCTCTACATTCCGCCATCAATGGGAGAAAGGTGGGGCTTCCAACCGCTGCAGTGAAAACGGCACGGTGGGACCTTCACTCAACACACGCAATGCACCCACTATTGAGACCATGTGCTCCCGACGGGGCCGTGGCCCACAGACCACAAGTAGAAATAATATTTCTTAATGATGTCCCAATTAAATGGCATAGGTGTGTGTACATAATGCCATGAATGGCCCCAATTATGCTTTACAGGAAGTCCCACACTCGCCATGGTTGGGCCTCTATTGAGCCTCTGATAAACATAACGGTGCGCGGACCGCCCCGTTTGTAATGGAGGAGCCCACATCATGATTGGGATAGCAAGAAGGACCACCGTTTGTATTTAATTGTTGCCTACCGTACCTCTCGCAGTTAGCATGGGACAAAGTATGACACGGGTGACCCTCAGGCTCCCACCCCTTTAAGTCATCATCTTGCAGACATTCACCAATCATACCATGCAGAGACAAGGTGGGCAGACTGGAGGACGAGCACCTGACCCCAAGCTCCCGCCCAGCTCCCCCTGAGCAACCAGCTCCCCAACCAGGAGGTCGGAGCCAAGGAAAAAAGGGAGGGTCCCAATACTGTCCGTCAGCAAGAACAAGCCTGGCGCCCCACGCCCCGAATCCCACACAGGGTGTCACTGGGACTCGAACCCGGCTCCACGGCTGCACAGCTAGCAGCTCTGGCTGCAAAGACGCACCTCCAACAACACGGTCTGCATTCATACATGGGGCCGTGAGCCACCCTCATGCCACCTGACTGTTCACCCCCACTCCCGAAAGACAGAAGAATCCAGAGTTGGAATCCCCCCCCTCCCGAAAGTGCCCAGGGATAGACCTCAGTGAGCCCTCCCCCCCCCCACCTCAATGTGCCCCTACCCCACTGAGCCCATCTGTTGTGTTTTCCCTGTAGCCCTCTTGTCCCTTCTCACCTCCCGTCTCCCTCCTACCCTGCCATCAGCTGAGCGTTCTGGAATGTTGGTCATACGCCAGATGATGACCTTCGGGACTGGAAGCTCCTCTCGGTTCTCCCCTTCCTGCCTTTACGCTGTATTGGATTTATGTGCTAAATAAAAACGTTAACTACAATCTCTGTGAAGCGTCATCATTACAAATTGGCGACGAGGGCCAACACAGCAGAACCGGCGTGCAAGTATATTAACGAGAACAGAAAAAGGAATTATAACGAAGAGTGCATGAATGTGAGTAATCTGAACTCACCAACGAACTTTATGGAAAAAAAATGAAGTAAGGTCAGTGAACAAGAAGGACCTGTTGCTAAAATAATTGAAAAGGCATTTATGAACTGTTAAAATAAATACAAAAGATCGGTTCTTATTGAAAACTAAATTCTATTGTTTAAAAAAAAGGGAAGAATACGATCGGTAAATTTAACATAAAGAAGTAATATAAATAACATTAAGGAAGCTGCCTTCGCTGCATGACTGAATGTGAGTGTGCGACGTTGCCTACTGTCAACTGCTAATCAGTCAAGTGGCAGGTGACGCAGCAAGTCAGCAGTGTAAGGAGGCCATCTTGGATGTGTTTTCAACACATTGCAGAATGTCAGTGCCACACCACTCATTTTAGCACGATAACATGGAGACGCACGCCATGATATCGGTGCAAAACAGGAAATAAAAAATACACGACGCAGTGGCGTAGCTAGGGGGGGCGTGGGGGCGGTCGGCCCCAGGAAGCACCATTTTGGAAGCACCAGTGTATCTGTAAGTGCAAGCACACCAGCTTGCAGACAAACGCTGCACCACCTAAAAAAGTGGTGCTGCAGTGCCGGCGGTATGTGGGTCACAGCCAGGGCCGTCAATCCTAACCCACGAAAGCGCTCCCAATGACGGCCCTGAGTATCATTTTTGGCCAGCCATCGCGCTGCAGCAGTGGCGCGCACCCTCTATTGCGCACACTGGTGCGCGCGCTCTCTTGAGTGGAGGAGTCTTGTGCTGGGCAATGCAGATTTGTTGCAGACAGTCTGACCGGACTCTTGATTTACTCCGAGTCAGTCCCTCACTGTCTGTACTGTCTCTGCTCAGTCTCTCTAGCAGAAGAAACCCGGCCTGTTGGTGCTTGCATGCATTGGGCCTGGCCTGCCAACTGTGCTGCTGTGGCCCCGCCTCGAGTCGACTCGAGAGAGTCGAGAGAGACATTGACAGCCTAATTAAGGTAATCGAAAATTAATTTCATTTGAATTTTTATACCTCTGTCTTATACAGCAACCCACTTGCCGAATTGATCATTTACATATGAGCAGCAGTGTTATTTTGAGTCCGCCACTGACGCGATTGGAGTACTTTTTTCAGTGGTGTCGTAACTCAAACTCTGCCAGTCCACCACCCCCGCTACTCGCCAACCTTTTGCCCCCCCCCCACCCCCCGCTGCCGGCCATGGGCGGCAATCTGAGTGAGAGAGCCCTGAAACTGTAGCTACGCCCCTGACACGACGATCTGCACAGTGCGGTGCGAAGCCCTTTAGGATTAGAATTGAAGCGGAACACGGGAGGGAGCACTTCTAAAGGAACACAAAGGAGGAATATGATACAGGTGGCAATCTTCGCTGATGGAAAGGTGCAATAAAACAAATTGCAGCGTTTTTTGTGAATAAGCATATCTCACATTTTCTGGTGAATTACATTTTAAAGTAAAATGTATATTTTCAAGCCAATGGTAAAAAAAAATGGCTACAAGTTATTTATTGAATTTGTCACCACCTGCCTCATTTCTAGCTGGGGATGGAGAACCCCCTATCAAATAGAAGGAATGGACAGAGCATTTTACAAATTTCAATGAAACAATTGAAGATGAGGAAGAGTTAAAAGCTGAAAGGAAATACAAAATGTTGATGCACTGCTTGGGTGCAGGTGGAATTAAGATTTTCAAATGTATCAACAAAAAACCAAGGAATGCAGATAAGAGTGACGTCTATGAAAACGCAATAGATGATCTTAATAGTTATTACAATCCCACTGTATGTGTAGGAGTGGACAGATATAAATTCTTCCATAGGAAGCAAGGTCAGAATGAATCCATAAATTACTATGCTGCAGCACTGAAAAATGTAGCCATTACATGCCGTTTCTGAGACCTTCCCGATGAATTAATTTGTGATTAAATAGTAATGCAGGATTCTAACGCCGACATTCAAGACTATTTGAAAATACAAGCAATAATAACAGAAGATGTTATAGATGTGTCCGTTTAAATCACTTAGCAAATGATCGCAATTGTGCTTTCCAAAAAGTATAGATGTTCCTTTTGTGGGGTCATGGGTCATTTTCAGGAAATTGCAGGTGGTCCAGAACTCGGCTGTTAGACTACTGAAGGGACTATCTGCCAGGCAGTCGGTCCGGATGCACCTGCATGCTCTTCACTGGCTTCCCGTGGACTCACGCATTAAATTTAAAATGCTAACAATCGTACATAGAGCCCTCTATGGGTTAGGCCCTGTCTATTTGCAGGCCAGAGTTGTCTTTTATAAACCAGGGAGACAACTGCGTTCTTCCAATCAGCTTTTACCACAGACTCCCCGTTTCAAGCGTCAGCGCCTGGATGGCAATTATTTTTTGCGCCACGCGGGGCTGGCTTGGAATAACTTGCCTTTGGCCCTGCGGAACATTCAAGATCCTTTGATGTTTAAAAAAAAACTCAAAACGTTGCTCTTTTAAGTCTGCTCTTATGCTGCTTTTTGATTTCGGAAGCGAGCGCCGGGATACTCTTGAGTAGCTGAGCGCTTTATAAATGTAACATAACATAACATAAAAGGTCACCTAAAACTATAAAATATGTGGATAATGATAATGAAGCAGATTCTAATTTTTCAGATGAGGAAGACATGAACGTGTTTGTACTAAATAATAATGATGAATGTGTTTTAGACGTTGACAATAACAAAGCGGGTATGGTTAAGAAAAAAACAGTTTGTGAAATGTTGAAATGTGTATTTGCGGTGTAAATGTGTCTATTGCAGTGGACTCAGGTTCACCGTACATAATTTAATGGCAAGACCGGAGGCTCCTATTATGCAATTTCAATTTCAAAGCTTTATTCGACTTCAGTCATAAAAGCATTTCCATCCTAATACAATACAATAAATACTAAATTTAAAATACACAGGGTTTAAGATGAGTATTAAACAAAAAATCCATCGAATACAATAAGCTATTACATCATTATTAAAAACAACCTTGATACTTACTCACATGTCAGAGCATTAGAAATATTGTAACCAAGATTCCTCACGGCATTTTTCCTAATAGAGCACGTGTTCGAATCACCCAGGCCCAAGCCAAAAACTTTGCGACAGCAATTACGAACAGTGGAGAAAAATCAGTTTCCAGAATTCTAAGTGCTGTAGCTTGACTACGCGTCCCCAAGTTGAGGCAAACGGGTCTTATCCATTTATGCCTTGGGTTGCAATATAAGGGGCAACAAAACAGTACATGAGAGACATGCTCAACTTGATCTTTACAGTGGTAACAATGCTCATCCCAGGTTGTAGACCATTTCTTTTTAAACACATTCACTGGGAGCGATCCGACTCTAAATTGAAAGTACAACTTCCTGTCATGCGGCTTCTCAATCAAGTCCCAATACGCTTCACACGAGGGAGACATTTTTAGGTCCAGGAAGCGTCTCGTCAGAGAAGAGTTAGTCCCATTGGCAAAAGTTCTAAGATTCACCATCTCCCAGTAGATTTGTTTCAGCCTGATCTTTGAGGGGAAGCAAGACACATCGGTATTACCCCATAGGTGGTCTAGTTTTAACTGTGACAGTACCCCCCGTAATTCTTTCAACCAAACAATTTTATGAAAACGGTCAAGTAGAACAATGTCTTTCAATGCTGAAGCATAATGAGCTAGCTCTGGGGTCACCATTAGACGTCTCCAATACATCAGTGGACGCAACTTCGCTAAATCCGCGATATTTTTCCTACCCAGGTCTAATTTCAAAGGAACAGTGGGCGTACTTTGCGGCACCCCCACCACCCCCCGGAGAAATTTATTTTCTGCTATAGTCAGGTTTGCTAGGTTACAGAAACCCCATAGCTCTGAGCCATATAAACTAGCGCTGATAACTTTCATGTGATAGATCTCAAGAAATGGAGGTTGGAGGGTGCACAACTATGTAGGTTAATGTGTTTGAAACAACAGTTCCAAAAGTTCAGGGTGCTCTCGAAGGGTGGTGTTGTCCGTCTAAACACCAACAAATATCGCTAGAGTTGTGTATGCAGATGACTGCAGGTACATCCCCTGAGGAGGCACACCAAAAATGATCAATCAATATGCTTCACTGTTCATTTGGAGGTGTTATTTATTTTTCATAACATTCTTCTTTTGGTTTCAACGATTTAAACTGATATTAGCAGCATATCAGAAGACAGCGTACATTGGTGAACATTAGCTTATGAACTCTTACTCCAATGCATTTCGGGCAGAAATGCCCTTGGTCACGGAGAGCTGAGGAGGAAGGTAAAATAAACGGGTGTCAGAAAGCGGTACTAGCGCAACGTGTAGGGAAATTACTTGTGCTAAACGTGTGGGGACTGAGTCATCGCATACACTAAAGTGCTCGGTACTAGAGTGGAGGTTCAGGGTGTGCAGGAGGATTTAACGATAGTGAACCTTAAATTTAAAATAACGGGTGACAGGGAACACATTAATGACTATTTACACGAAGACTTACTTCATTGTAACGCGTAGCGCGCGAAAACGCTATCTGCCGGCTTGTCAGGTCGCTGTTACGAGTGCTCGTGTTTGGGGTTGATAAAGGTTCACTATCGTTAAATCCTCCTGCACACCCTGAACCTCCACTCTAGTACCGAGCACTTTAGTGTATGCGATGACTCAGTCCCCACACGTTTAGCACAAGTAATTTCCCTACACGTTGCGCTAGTACCGCTTTCTGACACCCGTTTATTTTACCTTCCTCCTCAGCTCTCCGTGACCAAGGGCATTTCTGCCCGAAATGCATTGGAGTAAGAGTTCATAAGCTAATGTTCACCAATGTACGCTGTCTTCTGATATGCTGCTAATATCAGTTTAAATCGTTGAAACCAAAAGAAGAATGTTATGAAAAATAAATAACACCTCCAAATGAACAGTGAAGCATATTGATTGATCATTTTTGGTGTGCCTCCTCAGGGGATGTACCTGCAGTCATCTGCATACACAACTCTAGCGATATTTGTTGGTGTTTAGACGGACAACACCACCCTTCGAGAGCACCCTGAACCTTTGGAACTGTTGTTTCAAACACATTAACCTACATAGTTGTGCACCCTCCAACCTCCATTGTTTGTCAATTCGAATCTCCGCCCACGGAGGGTAGCACGCTTCAACCATGCAATTTGATGAAATAAGCAAGAGCACAGAAGCCAGAGCTCACAACCTAGCCTATGATGAATCAGAGAAAGAACGAATTTACTCGCTGATTGAGGAAGATATAAGCCCCTCCACCACAACCAGGAATAAGGAGCAATGTGTAAAACAGTTAATCTATTTGTCCAAATGACACATCAATCAGAAGCTCCATGCGAGCACATTACTGCGATATCACCGGGCACTTAGAATCCCACGCGGATTACGAATCGCATTGAAGCCGTCACTTTGCAAGAATTCCAAAACCTTTTTGGAGAAATGGAATGGAATCTTGAACAAATGCAGTCTCGATCTAATATTATTGATCGTTGAAGAACTAGCTGGCATACTGAAAGAACTGGAAGTTGAAATGAAAGAAATTGACAATGAATTAAAAAACTTATTAACCCCGGAGGAATTAACATCTATGCTCAATGAGACTAAAATCATTCTTGACAAATACCAAAAAGAAATCAATGACCGCAAAGTTAGAAAGTTCCGCCGGGACACGCTTGACTACAAGCTTGATGAGGTTTATTCTTGGGCCGATGTGTACGCCCAGAGACGTCGTAACAGGCCACCTAACACCCAAACGGATACATCATCATCCGATACAGACTCAACTAATAGAACATTTAGACGACCACCCACTACTAGACACCCACCTAGTAGCGAACAAGCCAGTACTTCAACCACCAGCCATGAACATACTACATCCAGTCCTTTTTTAGAGGTCAGCCCGGACCAGCTCGAAGACTCAGGCGGAGCAAGGCCAAAAGACAAAGAAAAGAGTCCACCTGCCACACGGAGCATGGTTGCCAAAAAGGATCTAAAACCAAAGAAAACAGTCTAGTAATCAACATTTCTGATATAGACATTTCTAGTCATCAAATGAACTTGCTTGAAAAAGGTACCTCATTTATCCCCACAACATCCACTAACCTCCTAGAACTCGAAGTGAGTACCTTCAAGTTTACTAGAAAGTTAAGACTACGACATTTCTTCGATAATACATTACCTATCACAACTACCACCAAGGATGATGAACTCAAGGGTCTACGACCCCCCAGTACTTACCAGGCACCTACCAGCCACAAGTGCATTGATCTCTTTGAAACTTTGGTTCGAAAAGACGTATCGAAAATCAACTTCAAAGCACCAAGGAAACTACAGAATCTCACAAACAAGGATCGTGACACACTTAAATCGCTGGCTAACAACCCGCAAATCAAACTCACTAAAGCCGATAAAGGTGGTGCTTTAGTAATCCTCAATACCGAGATGTACACACGCAAACTTCAAGAACATATTCAAGATACCACAACCTACATGGCTTTGGACTATAATCCCACTAATGAATTCCAAAACACACTGAAAGACCTCGTCAACAAAGCACACTTAAATGGTATCATTGAAGAACGCACCAGAAAGTACCTATTACCTGACCACCCGAAAAGCCCAACCATCCACATGTGTCCTAAGATCCACAAAAACCTCATGGACCCTCCATTTAGAACTATAGTGTCCACCAAACGATCGATTCATGAAACTACTGGTAAATTTATAGACAAGTATCTACAACCTCTAGTCACCCAAACAGTGAGCTACATCAAGGATACCACGGATTTTCTCCTGAAATTATCCAGGATTCAAACACTAAACAATGAGCGCTTGGTACTGTGTACTGCCGACGTGAGCTCGTTATATACCTCGATACCCCACCAAGGGGGAATCGAAGCCATAGAACAGATCCTACTCAACAGTGACATTAACCCACACATGCAAACATTCCTCATAGAATTGATGATATTCATCCTGTACCACAGTTATTTCAAAGTGGATGACCAATGGTTTTTGCAACTCTCCGGAATGGCGATGGGAAACTGTGCAGCCCCGTCATACGCCAATGTGTACATGGAACATTTTGAAAGACATCATCTATACACCAACTCAAGTTTTCAAAAACACTCTAAATTGTACGTGCGGTACATTGATGATCTGTTTATATTGTGGTCTGACACTAAAGAATCCTTACACCATCTACTTACTGAAGTTAACAGCAAAGACTCCCGAATCAACCTAACATGGCAAATAAGTGAAACGGACATAGCATTTTTGGATGTCCATATCAAAATCACTCCTGGAGGACTGGTGACGGACCTACACAGGAAAAAAACAGACCGTAATAACTCTCTCCATTTTGCCAGCTTCCACCAAGGATCGCTAAAAAAACACCTCCCGTTCTTTCAAATGTTGCGCGTCAAGCGCATTGTATCTGATGACATTGTAGTTGAGACACGCATCAAGGAAATGTACCACAGGTTCCGTGACCGAGGCTATCCTGACAATATCCTCCAACAAGCACAAACACGTGTAGCCAACATCTCTAGGTCAGACAGTCTTACGAAGACTCCTAAATCTACAGAACAACGCATGGTACTAGTATCTAAGTACTCTACAGCAAGCTCTGCATATAAAAAGAGTATATGGAAACACTGGCCCATACTACAGAATGAACCTGATTTCCGGGGCATTTTTGAAAAACCACCCATATTTGCTCATACTAGGAGCAGGAACATCAAAGAGATCCTAGCAAGGCCCACTGACATACTCAAACATCACCGTGGAACACAACCTTGTTTAAACTGCAATCATTGCAACAATGTTATCAAAGGCAACAGTATACAACACCCCATGAGAGGCAATAAGATCAAGCTACAAGTTGATGCCACCTGTGACTCCTCGAACTTGATTTACGCTTTGAAATGCCCTTGTGGCAAGCTATATGTTGGCAAAACTGAACGTAAAATAAAAACTCGCCTCAATGAGCACAAGTCCAACATAAGATTGAAAATGGAGAAATCTAACGTTGCCATGCACTTTGTTGATGCACGCCACAACATCGCCCAATTGAAATTCATAGTCTTGGAAATAATATCTAAACATGAAGGAATCGACAACAGTAAGGTGTTGCTACAAAGAGAACTTGAATGTATTTATCTATTACAGACACTGAAGACCCACGGGCTCAATGACTGCATCGAATTTAGTTGTTATCTGTGAAATGTACATCTTACGTTGTATAACTGTTTTACCATACTCCCATATCCTTCCCAGCCTCTACTGCACATAATCGCATGCAACTCCCACTAACTTTCTGGTATCTTTATCCCTTCCAAGATGGCTACGGCGTTTTCTTTCACTAACTCTTAATCCACAAACGAGTAACCCAATGTAGTAGTCCCTCGTCACTTTCCACTAACAAACTTTATCAACCCCAAACACGAGCACTCGTAACAGCGACCTGACAAGCCGGCAGATAGCGTTTTCGCGCGCTACGCGTTACAATGAAGTAAGTCTTTGTGTAAATAGTCATTAATGTGTTCCCTGTCACCCGTTATTTTAACTTTAAGGTTCACTATCATTAAATCCTCCTGCACACCCTGAACCTCCACTCTAGTACCGAGCACTTTAGTGTATGAGATGACTCAGTCCCCACACGTTTAGCACAAGTAATTTCCCTACACGTTGCGCTAGTACCGCTTTCTGACACCCGTTTATTTTACCTTCCTCCTCAGCTCTCCGTGACCAAGGGCATTTCTGCCCGAAATGCATTGGAGTAAGAGTTCATAAGCTAATGTTCACCAATGTATGCTGTCTTCTGATATGCTGCTAATATCAGTTTAAATCGTTGAAACCAAAAGAAGAATGTTATGAAAAATAAATATCACCTCCAAATGAACAGTGAAGCATATTGATTGATCATTTTTGGTGTGCCTCCTCAGGGGATGTACCTGCAGTCATCTGCATACACAACTCTAGCGATAGATCTCAAGAACACACTTTATTGGTTTAGTAAGAGAAGCTCTGTGTTTTAATGATAATGCTCCTGCTAGTTGGCTAAACTTTAATACAGCGGTATCTATGTGTGCATTCCATTTCATGTTCCCCTGTAGTGTTATTCCAAGGTAGGTGAAAGCATCTACCTGCTCGAGAGGGATGCCTTTAAAGGTAAATACTCCTTTAAACAACGTAGGGGGGTTCATACATATAAACTTTGTCTCACTGGTATTCAGCTCTAAACCTCGAGAATCGCAGAACTCACCAAATGCGTTGACCGCCTTTTAGAGACCGCTTGGTGTGCGTGATAATATAAGCGTGTCGTCCGCAAACATTAGGACGGGAACACGTGAGCCAACTATTATAGGGGCATCGGAGGGAGACCCTTTCAGGAATTCTACTATACCGTTTATATATATCGAAAACAATGTTGGCGCTAGAACGCAGCCTTACCTTACCCCACGCTCTACGGGGAAGGGCTCGGTTACTTCTCCCTGTGACCCCCATCTAATTTTGGCATAATTATTATCATGCAGTCGTACAAGGAGAGTAAGGAGTTCTTGGCTTATCCCTGCATCAGCTAGTACCTTCCAAAGCTTGTCCCGGGGGACCAAGTCAAACGCTGACTTTAGGTCCACAAAGACAGCATATAGAGGGCCATTATTTAAGGTAACATTCCTCCAATACAGGGCAATGAAGTAAAAAACTTGATCGATAGAGCTTGTCAGGGGGCGGAACCCCGCTTGGTATGGTGACAAGATGTTATTTTCCTCTATCCATACTTGGAGCTTGTTCTGCACCATGCGACCCATCAGTTTCTGAGCTGAATCTATGAGACTGATGGGTCTATAGTTGCTAGGGAGAGATTTGTCACCTTTTTTGAACACTGGAATAATTTCCGCTCCTTTCCAGGACCAAGGTACTTCACCACCCATCGCCACTGCATTGGCAAGCCAAGCAAAATATGTACACCATGTGTTCCGATCACTTAGATAGATGTCTGCTGGTATACCGTCCATACTTGGCGCTCTTCCCCTTTACACAATCAAGAGCAACACTTACATCTTTTTCATTAAACACATTATGCTTGTAATAAACAGTTGGCGGCAAAGTAACACAGGCTTGAGATTGATTGCGAGCATATTGAGGTTTGAAGAATTCTATCCAACTATTGATGGCAACATGGTTTTGGGGGTGGGGCAGCCAACCCTCCCCTGTCCCACTTTACCGTTGACCAGAAAAAACTTCGAATCTTTAGCCACGCATGCGGTTTTAAGCTCACCCCATACTTCCTCGTCCCATAGCCTCTTCGCCTGCTTTTGAGTGCATCTATATGTGTCCCTGGCTTTCCTGACTGCCTCAGCGTTCCCCGATTGAAGCTCTCTACTAAGGTTCTGGCGTGCCAGTCTACAGCTTTTATCGTACCATCCCTGCTTGCTTTGATGTTTTTTACCCTTATTATTGCCTACTGGTTTTAGAAAAAATGTTTGCAGTCTGCAATTTTTATGAGGCTCCATCAGAATGTCTAGAAAGTTAGAGTTACCTACAAGTAGTTTTATGTTGTTTACTTCTTCACCTACTACTCTCTTGAGTTCCCCTAACTTCCCCTCATCCTCTACTAGCTTCTCCCATTTTAGGTGTCGCTGGTTGTTTGTACATACTAGATCCAGGGTCACTCTCTCTTCCTCTGAGCTTACCCCCCTTTCATCTACATAGGACTTGAAGGCCATACACAGCGGGTTATGGTCGCTTTCCATTCTTTTTACTACGGTCATATCAATCAATTTGCTCCAGACCCTGGTATCTACCAGAAAGTAGTCTATTCTGCTGGATGCCCGACCGTTGTCAAATGTGCGGTTGTCAAATGTGCGGTTCCCAGCTCGGTCAGAGGATGTGCGACCATTAGCAGCTCTAAGACCTCTAGCTAAACAGAGGCTTTTCACTTGGATGGCCGCTGTGCTCCATCTTTTAACTGCAGCCATCTCAAGCTGGGGGATTCCCCATTTGCTATCCTCTTCCTCCGCTAAGAATTTATCCTCTAGACCCAGGGGTTCAAAAGTAGTATTTAGGTCCCCCCCAACAATAATAGATTGTTCTAGAAGCAATGATTCTAGCTCTTGTTCGAGGACCGTTATTACGTCTGAGGTCTTTCCCCCTCTGACCCCCCTAGCATATATATTAAAAAGGGCAAGCTCTTCTCCGTTGTCCCATATAATATTAACTGCTAGTATATCCCCGGAAGGAAGGGATCTTTGCTGGATTGTACAATTCAGCGACTGTCGAACCCAGATCAGCATACCTCCTGATGGGCGGCCTTTGCCATTTGTTACTGCGGAAATAAAGAAATTGAGGTACCCCACCCGATATACAGGACTTTGTGACCATGTTTCTTGGAATAATATAATATCATGTAAATCAATAAAAGCACACCATTCGGGGGATGTTACTTTGTTCGCTATCCCTGCAAGATTCCAAGAAATAAAGGTCAATGTTGATTTAACTGTGGTGGGCCCTGACTGGTCAAGTCTTGATAGGTTACTTGTATTTATATTCTGCTGAGTAGTATCTGTTACTAGGATTTCTGAAGGGATGCCAGGGGGATCATCTAGGTGAATCTCGGGTAATGGGTCGCTGCTGTTACACCGGACTAGAGTGCTATACCACTCCAAGGTATCAGGCCCCCCCTCTCTTTTATTACTATTGGGTGCTACCAAGCGGTTGGCTACCTGGGTCGGGTCTAAAAAGCCCTCCTTATTAGCACTGTCCTTATCTGTTTTCTCAACATGAGCGTATCCTGTCATATTGTTTCGATATACGAGTCAATCGCAGTCGTTCAGGTTAGACAATGCTGCAAATCTATTTTCTAGATTTACACCCCAGTCACTACTTTGGGCTCCCCCACCCCCACCCCCGCCCCTTCTATTAGCCACTGTGGTCCATTTTGTCCTCAAAACACTTGGTTTAGCAATGAAGCCTCTTCTGCTATAAAAGAAATCAAGTGTGAGAGGGATGATTTCTGCTGTTCTGCATTGGGGGGGCAGAAGATTGGGTAGAATATCTGGTAATACTGCAGTGCCACATGTATCGTCAGCAGTCTAATAGACACCAATTGGTCCACTTGGCCTCCAGCTCTGTTCTCCGGTCTGGCTCAGTGTGTCCTAGACTGGGACAGAGGTGTAGCCAATGGATGTTGTAACATCTGTCATAAAGGGGCTTTGAAAAGGGGGCGTAGCTTGCCAGCAGTGTTGGCGTAAGCCTAAAGTGAGGGCTCCGCGCGTCACTCCAAATAATCCTGCAATTATCCTGATCTAGCCGAGTACTTGGGGCTGCGACGTTGTTGCCTGGCCTCCGGGGACCCCTGGCAGTTGGAGCGAAGCCACGGAACATATCCGAGCCGCCGGGGTGAAGATAGAACACTAACGGGGGCTAAGGCGGACTAGGCCGCAAAGCTGGGCTCTCGCCTAGTTCCCGCCCTGGATAACGTCGCACGGCGTGTGGCTGGCTGGACGATCCATACCGCTGTGAGTTCAGACACCGGGACTGGACCGCAAGAGAGATGCGGATCGTAGTAGGTGCCGGTAACCTCACACCCCCCCACGCACAAGAGCGTTGGGGACTGCCAACGCCTGCCTGCTCCCCGCTACGTTACAACAACCTCTGGGGAAAGTGACTAAGCATGGGCGGATTTTGCGGATGCACGATCCGCGAATTTGCGGATTTGCGGATTCGCTGATCCGCAAAATCTGCGAACTTGCGGATTCGCGGAATTTGCGGACTTTTTTTAAATGGAGGGGTGCAAAGTCCTCTATCCAGCATCACAGCTGATTTTCGACGGTAGATTTGGGAAGAAGGCACACCTGCCCAGCCTCGACAATGCTCACGATTGTTTTTGGGCTGATGAATGAGTCACTGAATTTGAGCTTCAACTAGTTCCAGCGACCATGTGTGTGTTACTATGCAATCGCCCCGAAGGGCGCAGGGATCCCTTGAGTGAGCTGTCCATTCCATCCATTATCCTGTAACTATTTTAGGATGGTGCCGGCAAGCTACCAGCGCCATCCTAAAATAGTTACTAAATTAGCTTCATCAGGAAGCACTAATAGATAAAATAAAGCAGGTGCTCGAGCACTTGCTTTATTTTATTTATTAGTGCTTCCTGTTGGTGCTAACTGAAGCTAACTTAGTAACTATTTTAGGATGGCGCTGGCAGCTTGCCGGCGCCATCCTAAAATAGTTACAACTTCAAGCTTGAAGGCTTGAACTTTTGCCCCCCAAATCCGCTGCTCGCAGATTCGCGGATTTTCAGTAAATTCGCGGATTTACCGAAAATCCGCGAAATCCGTGAGCGGAACGGATTTTCCGCTCAAGCTTGAAAGTGACTATACACGGCGTGGCGCCATTTCACCTTTCCCTAAGGAGGGGATTCTCTGAGGATACTGGTAGACTGGAGGGACGAGGCGGCGGCCTCAGAGAGCTTGCAGATAACTGATGCCTGAACCCCACAGAATAAGCCTCGGACATTAAGGTGCGAGAGGGCGTTGCGTAGCGCCGGAATAGCGAACGGGGCCTGGTGCGACCTGGCGCCATACTTGCACGTGGAGAAGGGGCAATTGAGTGCGCTACGCATCCGGACCCGAACCAGACAGTTTGTGAAGCTGCACTGCATCTGCGAGAGGGCCTCGAGCTCATCTGCGGCACACACTTGGCGAGATCGAGTGAGCCCGGGAATTACTGGGGAGCATGACTGTGGATGTTATCTGCCGGCCTGAGGGCAACTGAAGAGGTCCGAGCGGGGACGCGGCGTGGGGCCCCTCTGGGTGGACGGTCAGCTGCACAGATCGAGAGACGCGGAGGTGCGAGTGTCCCTTCTGTCCCCTGTGATCCGGCTCTGGGGCCTGCGCAGGAGCTGCGCACAATCTACGGACTTGGCAGGGATCTGATCCGCCCCCCCTCACCCGCCGACTAGACCTGCGTCCTGGAGGGATTGCTCCGGTACCCTGGATAGTGAGCCCTGGGGGGCAGCAGACAGTGGGCGCTGGCTGTGGACACTTGAGGAGCGTTAGAGACTCGGAGAACTGGGTAGGGGGGGGGAGTCCGGTTGAAGAGGGAGCAGAGTGTGAACGGAAGACCGGCTGTGCAGGACCAGGGCTGGACATGGCGACTAAAACGTTCACGACGGAAACCCGTGCTACAGTCGCTGAAAAGGTCAACATGGGCAAAGGAGATAAAACGCTGTCCAAGCTTGCGTTCGAGCAGCGCAAAACGAGGCCCCCAGAAATACAGGTATCCTCGCCTTCACAGCAGAGCAAAGGTTTGGAGTACTTGTTCTATGCGGACATTAAGGGGCTCCTAGTCACCATGGAGAAGGGCCTTCAGGACAGCATGGCAGCGATAGGTACGAAAATTGACGCCCTCACTTATCGTATGGAACGGATGTCTGAGAGAGTGGACAAGCATGCGGAGAGACTAGACATGTCTGAGAGGCGCCTGACTGAAGTGGAAGAGGTCCAAATTTACCTAGATAAAGATCGCAAACAGATGGGGAAGCTCCTCCAGGTCATACAAGATAAATCAGAGGATTTGGAGGCCCGCTCTCGGCGGTCTAATATACGCATTACGGGCGTATCTGAAACAACGCAAGTGGGAAAAATGGAGCTGGTCGTAGAGAAATTACTTACCACGCTGCTAGGAGACGGTGTATTCTCGACTATGTTTATAGTGGAAAGGGCGCATCGCACGCTGGGCCCGCGACCGCGTCCGGGCGCCCCCCCAAGACCAATCATTGCAAAGCTCCTAAATTACAGGGACAGGGACACTGCCCTTCGACTAGCCAGAGAAAAGGGGAAACTGCAATACGAGGGATCGTCAATCTCGTTATGCCTGGACTTCCCGGCACGGGTGCAGGAGGAGCGCCGTCATTTTGCCCCATATAAACAGCAGATCCGAGACCTAGGGTTGGACTATGCTATGCTGTATCCGGCAAAGCTGCGCATCAAACGACAGGGGCATTCTCATTTTTTCACCGATCCAAAGGAACTGCAGAAGGCGCTGAAAACATGGTCTAAAGAACGGAGGAACTGTCCTAGAAGCCAGGATGGAGAACAAGAACCAAACCAGCGGGCTCAAGGCCAGGAATAGGGCCTTTGAAACGTGCTATTGCTCGGCGGTCTCCTGTCATCAGCCAGGAGCGGACATTCGAGGGAGAACAGAGCAGTGTTGGATTTGCCCCTGGCGGGCTGAGGTCCGGATGGTGCCTGCTCCCTACCAGATTATGAGGGCTGCGATGCCGCTGAGGCCTGGTGAGATCTCTCCAAGTTAATTCTTTGTTGTCTTAATACGAATGCACTCTGAAATGTTTGGACAATGGGTCGGCTTGCAGCCTTTGGTCGTGTGCGGCCAAAACGTATTGACACTGATGCGGGGGGAGGGAGGTACTGCATTGCTGTTGTTGGGGATTTCCTGGGTGGCAGGCGATAGCTAGGGTCGGGGGCTTGAGCGCAAATACACTAAAAGGGTGACGGAGCTAAGATGCAGTATGCAATTGCTACCTGTACTGATATTGGCGACCTCTGTCCTCGCGCTGTTCGCACAAATAAGTCCCAATGGCGATTACCTGGGTAGAGGGGGGGGGGCGTTTTTCTCATGCTATGCCGTGTTGTTGGGGCTGGTCTGCTGTGGGTGGAGGGGGGGATTCAAGGGCAAAGGGGAATGTTATGGTTTGATTGTTGATTCACGGTATATCTTCCCTCAAAGGTCTAAAAGTGCTTGCTATACTCTGCCATATGTTCAACCCGCACCTGACTCTCGGATGTGACACATTGTCACTGCTAACCCTTGTACACTGTGTTGCAGTCCCACACTACATGACACGTCCTTATGGCTGAAGTAACAAGTATACAGTCAAATACACAGCCCACCTCGCTCAGCGCCCTTACCTGGAATGTCAGAGGGTTGAACGACTACAGGAAGCTCAGAAAGGTGTTAAGCTACCTCAAACGTCATAGCATCGACATAGCACTTTTGCAGGAAAGGCACTTACCACTCACGAGTAGGATGCTACACAATAGAGGCCTAGAAGGACATGTAGCAGTAGCTGGGTTCACCACTCATGCAAGGGGAGTTATTACATGGGTAAACACGAAAACGAACATTCAAATACAGACGCTTAGGGCGGACTCGGAAGCCAGATATGTTATGGCGTCCTGTAGGGGCATGGGTTTGGACCTGCTAGTTGTCAACACATATGGCCCCAACTATGACTCCCCTGAATTGCATTGTGATCGGTGTGTGTTCAGTTTGTTACCATTTAGTGTGTTGTTCTCTCAGCTCTTGTGTCCATGAGCAAGCAGTTGCACATGCGTTTTTTGGGACTGAAATAAATATGGAAAAATACTAGCTGTAGCATTGTCTTTTGCTTGTGGCAAAAATAAATGCGGATCAATATAATACAATATAATATAATATAATATAATATAATATAATATAATATAATATAATATAATATAATATATTATAATATAATATAATATAATAGGGTCACCGTCAGGACAGAAGTAGCAGGATATTATCTGTGTAGAGCATGATTTTGCTCCCCCACACATCCATGGGCATGCCTTGCACCTCTTGTGATCTGCAGCTCACAGCCAATAAGGTTTCGATCATCAGAACAAAGCTAAGCTGGGAAAGGAGTGCAGCAATGTCAAGTACTGTGGCCAACTCAAAGCATTCTGGAGAGACACCTTCTGCAGGTCACTTCGGTTTAGGGGAGCAATTGAGGATATGTAATATTCTGATGAAATCATTCCCCAGACCCATACGAGACATAACCTGTAAAAGATCAAATATGGTCATTTCACCTGGTCAAATGGCTTTTGGATGTCTAGCGAGAGCACAAGGAACTATGATGGGTCATTCATTGTGGGCCACAGAAGGTGTGCCAGCTTTCGTAGGTTGTCACGTAATTCACTCCCAGTAAAAAAAAGCCAAACCCGGATTCATGGATTAATTGTGGGATCACCCTCCCCAACCGGATCGCTAAGACCATGGTCATCAGCTTTTTTTGTTTTTTTCAACTTTTTTATCGTCAACACAAATGTCACAGTACAACAGTTATGAATGGGACTCGAATCTCTTGAATGCATAAACATGGAACAGGGTTACAAGATAAGGATGGGGCATATGGGATACTTACAGCACTGAGAGACTTGTGATGAGAATGCTGATAGTTACTGCACAGTTGTAAACAATATGATCAATCAATCAATCAATCAAGCATTTGTATAGCGCACTACTCACCCGGAGGGTCTCAAGGCGCTTGGGGAGGGGGGGTCCGCTACTGCTCGAACAGCCAGGTCTTGAGCTGATTCCTGAAGGCGAGGTGGTCTTGGGTCAGGCGGAGGTGGGTCGGGAGGGAGTTCCAGGTCTTGGCGGCCAGGTAGGAGAAGGACCTTCCTCCTGTGGTGGCTCTTCGGATGCGGGGGATGGCGGCGAGGGCGTGGTTGGTCGATCGAAGCTGGCGTGTGGGAGTGTAGAAGTTGAGGCGGCTGTTGAGGTATCTTGGGCCTTGGTTGTGGAGAGCTTTGTGTGCGTGGCTGAGGAGACGGAAGGTGATTCTTTTGTTGACCGGGAGCCAATGCAGGTCTCTCAGGTGTCCGGAAATGTAGCTGTGTCGGGGGATGTCGAGGATGAGTCTTGCTGAGGCGTTCTGGATCCGCTGGAGTCTCCTCTGGAGTTTGGCGGTGGTTCCGGCGTAGAGGGAGTTGACGTAGTCCAGTCGGCTGGTGACGAGGGCCTGGGTGACTGTCTTCCTGGTCTCGGTGGGGATCCACCGGAAGATCTTACGTAGCATGCGCAGGATGTTGAAGCACGACGAGGAGACGGCGTTAACTTGTCTGGTCATGGAGAGGGAGGAGTTCAGGATGAAGCCCAGGTTGCGTGCGTGGTCTGTGGGTTTGGGTGCGCTGCCCAGGGCAGTGGGCCACCAAGAGTCATCCCAGGCGGAGGGTGACGCGCCTAGGATGAGGACTTCCGTCTTGTCTGAGTTCAGTTTCAGGCGGCTGTTCATCATCCACTCGGCTACGTCTGTCATCCCTTCGTGTAGGTTGTCTCTGGCGGGGTCGTTGGTGAGGGAGAGGATCAGCTGGGTGTCGTCGGCGTAAGAGATGATGTTGAGGTTGTGTTGGCGTACGATGGCCGCGAGGGGGCACATGTAGACGTTGAAGAGGGTGGGGCTGAGCGAGGAGCCCTGAGGAACGCCGCAGATGACTTCAGTGGCTTCTGATCTGAACGGGGGGAGGCGGACTCTCTGTGTCCTTCCGGCGAGGAAGGAGATGATCCACTCCAGAGCCTTCTCTTGGATTCCGACGTTGCTGAGGCGCTGCACTAGGGTGCGGTGGCAGACAGTGTTGAATGCAGCGGAGAGGTCCAGGAGGATGAGGGCCGCAGTTTCTCTGTTGTCGAGCAGGGCTCGGATGTCATCGGTGGCTGCGATGAGGGCGGTCTCGGTGCTGTGGTTGGCCCGGAAGCCGGACTGCGAGAGGTCGAGGGATCCGTTCGTCTCGAGGAAGGCGGCAAGCTGCTTGTTGACGGTCTTCTCGATGACTTTGGCCGGAAACGGGAGAGGCAAGATGGGGCGGTAGTTTTTGAGTTCGGTGGGGTCCGCTGATGGTTTCTTCAGTAGAGCGCTGAGTTCGGCATGCTTCCAGCTCTCTGGGAAGGTAGCGGTGGTGAAGGAGGTGTTGATGATGTCCCGCAGGTGGGGTGCGATGACAGCATCGGCCTTGTTGAAGACGTGGTGGTGGGCAGGGGTCGGTTGGGGTTCCGGAGTGGATGGAGTTCATCGTGCGGTTGGTGTCTTCGGTGGTGATCGGGGTCCAGGCGCGGAGGGTGGTGGTGGGGGTCGTTGGCGCGGTCATAGGGTGCGTCGGTTGTGTGCTGAAGCTGTTGTGTATGTCTGCGATCTTGTTGTGGACGTAGGAGGCGAGGGAGTTGCAGAGGTCTTGCGATGGGGTGATGTCGTTGTTTCCTGCTTTGGGATTGGAGAGCTCTTTGACGATGTTGAAGAGTTCCTTGCTGTTGTGTGCGTTGTTGTCCAGTCATTCCTTGAATGCGGTTTTCTTGGTGGTGTGGATCAGTTGGTGGTGTTTTCGGGTTGCGAGCTTGAGGGTGGTCATGTTGTCTGGTTTAGGGTCTCTGCGCCAGGTTCGCTCGAGGGCACAGCAGTTCTTCTTGGAATTCTTGAGTTCGTCGGTGAACCAAGGTGCTTTCTTACTGCCGGGTCTGCTGGGCGGGGTCCTCAGTGGGGCGAGGTTGTCTGTGCAGTTGCTGATCCACTTCGTGAGGTTGTTGGCGGCCTGGCTGAGGTTCGCAGAGCTGGCGGGGGGGTCTTGGCTCAGGGCTGCAGCGAGCTAGTCAGCTGTGATCTTGTTCCAGTTTCTGCGTGCGACCTGTTGCTGGTGGTGGTGGATCGTGTTCTTTTTGAAGCTGAAGTGGACGCAGCTGTGGTCCGTCCAGTGGAGTCCGGTGGTGTGGCTGAAGGCGATGTGCTTGCTGGATGAGAAGATGGGGTTGAGTGTGTGTCCGGCGTAGTGGGTGGGGGAGGTCACCAGCGGGTTGAGACCGAGGTTGTCCAGCAGGGTGGTGGTGTTGCAGTCTTTTTTGTTCTCCAGGTGAAAGTTGAGGTCCCCGAGGAGGATGTAGTCAGCGGAGGGGAGGGCGTGCGGGCTGATGAAGTCGGCGAGGTCTTTGCTGAATTGTGTGCGTGGTCCCAGGGGTCTGTAGATGAGGGTGCCTCTGAGGGTGGTCTTGGGGTCGGTGTGGATCTGGAAGTGCAGGTGCTCGGCGGCTGTGAGGGTGTCGTCGGTGTTGGTCGTGATGCGGATGGTGTTCTTGTGGACGATGGTGATGCCTCCTCCGGTCTGGTTGCCGCGGTCCCTCCGGGTGATCTTGTATCCGTCCGGGATGGCGATGGCGATGTCGGGCGCTGAGGAGGCGTTCATCCAGGTTTCCGTGAGGAAGGCGACGTCTGGGGATGTAGTGTCGATCAGGTTCCAAAGTTGGACGGCATGTCTGTGGACGGAGCGAGTGTTGAGCAGGATGCACTTCAGGTGGTTGCTGCTGGTGCTCGGTTTGGCGGGTGTTGGTGCAGTGCAGGTCCGGATGCAGGAGAACTTGCAGGAATGGCTGCTGAAGGGTCCGTGGGTGCGTCTCGGTGTGGCTCGGTAGCATCAGGGATCCGACCGGTGTTGAGTGCGTTGAGGTCAGAAGCGTCGTAGGTCAGGCGGGTGGATAAAAAAGAAGAAAAAAAATGACTATTATAAAAAATGACAGTAAACAAATCAACAATTCAAGAGCTCTGAGGTCCATCATAAGCATGGAAGAAGCCATGGGGTCACATCAAGTACACTCTCATTCTGTAGGAGGAGCCAATTCACCATGTATGTGTGTACTGATAAGGAAACCAGGATTTGGTTGCCTTGTGGGGTTGGTTCTCGTTCCCCATGTCACTGGAGAGGGGGTAACGCGGGAGATAGGACTGTCTGAATTGACCCAGAGGGCATCACGCAAATGAGACGTGGGTTGGTTTTGCCGCATCCGGCATGACAGGAGCCTAGTGTAGAATTGCTACTTTTCCAGGGACGGTGTGAGGCAATAAGGGACAGTGAAGCCACTGCACCGCCACTCAGTGATGTGCAATAATCTTATGTAGAAGCTATGGAAATCCTGCAGGGCGTTCATCAAATTTAGCTTTCACTTTCAAGAAGGAAAGTTCTCCAGCATTCACCTCCCATGCAAGTGTCACCCCATATACGACACAACCTAAGGATGTGGGCTTCTGCTCTGGTCCACGTCAGCAAGACTCGGAGCCAGTGCTGGGGTTCTGGGGCGGGGGGGATTTCCAGGTCATAGCTATGTTGCGTTTAAACAGGACAAAGGACAAATCTAAGAAGCAATGCAAGTGTTTGTCACCCTTCGTACGAGGGTGCAGTCCCAGCAAACATGATTCAGGAGTGGGGGTGGAAGTAAGCACCGTCATTTCAGCCACTATCGTGGTGACCTTCTGCCATGTTAGCTGTAGTGATGTACATGCCCATACCATATGAAAGAAATCAGCCTTCTGCAACTGACCTTGGTGAATACTGGGGAGAGTGTTGGGAACATCCGCTGGATGCGTCTCAGAGACAGGAAGTGTGGTGTACATAATTGAACTGTATGAAGCGGAACCTGAGGTTACATGATATACCCTTCACCAACTGGAGAGCACGTGCCCAGGCCGCGTAGGACAGCAGTTGCTGTTAACACCCCGTTGGTGCGTGCGTTCATTTTGTAATCTGAGGGTGGTGTGTTGAGTGCCGTGTTCAGTATTATAATGGCATGCCAAGTCCCTGTGGCAGTCAGTATTGTGCTCAGTGTCTCTGAGATGAGTGGTTCAACGTCTCCTGAGTGCCATGTCTCGTGGAGCACATATTGGAGAGCATAATATGATAAAAGCTGACTGGCATTCAGCCCGTAGGTCTTCACCAATCCCTGGTACGACCTGATCATTCCATCATTATAGAGGTCACTCACGTGTGAGATCGCCACGTCATTCCATGGACCGGGTCAATGCGTTGCCCCGCATGTCGCAGTAAGTCCCAAATGGTAATTGGTGGGGAGTACAGGACTGAGGGGCCCTGGGCTTGCATATATCTGCGCCAACAAACACAGGTTACTGCCATCTGTTTGGTCTCATGTGTCAGGAGAACAATTGTTACAGTCAGCAAGGTGTAGGCATTTGTCCCTTGCAGTTCCGCATTCACAAGCAAGGTCTCAAAATGTTGTAGTGTGCACAACCAATGCCATCAGCCTCTGCAGCTGCGCCACAGCATAATAAAGTTCAAAATTGGGTGCCTCAAGTCAGCCCTCAGTAAGTGAGCATTGTAGTGTGGACAGTGCGCGCCGGCGTTGGCCCGAGCTTCTTATATTCGCGGAAGAAGCTCCTTAGGAGCACGATGAGAAGGACCGCAAAGAGGTACAGTAGCCAGGGAAGAACCAGCATTTTAGAAATCGCTATTCGCTCGACCTAGTGGAAACAACAGGAGCGAGCACCAGAAGGTCAGAGACCAACCAATAGTGCCAATTGCCTTATCGAGATTGCCTCCTTGAGGTCCATCTCTGAGTGGTAAATCTGTATATCCAGGTATTTGAAACTGTCATAGCACCGCTGCAATCGGGTCCCCAAGGGTGCCATCTCATCCTCGATCGGTCTGTGTGCCATGGGAAATAAACATGATTTTGCCCAGTTCACGTGCAGGCCAAAAAGTATGCTGAATTCGTCTAGTATCTGCAAAAGACCTGGAAGCGAGGACCCCACCAGCCGCAGGAAGACCAGTGCATCGTCCATGTATAATGATATTATATGACATGCTTCGTTCACTGATGCCCCACTCTGCTGCTCGCTGTCAAATGTGGCAGGCAAGGGCTCCATGTCTAATGCAAAGATGAGAGGGGATAGCGGAAAACCCTGTCTGGTGCCTCCGCCAATGTTAAACTTGTCCGAGATGACTTGCCCAGTCTTCACTCTTGTAACTGAGCAAGTGTAGAGGGTGTGTATTCAGTCCATGGCTCCCAGTCTGAACCCCATGTTTGTAAGCGCCGAGAAGAAGAATTCCCAGCTTAGGGTGTCGAATGCCTTTTTAGTTCTCGGGCTGCGAAAGACTGCGCACATGCGCAGTCGAGCTGGCGAGACTTAATGAGATAGAGGATTGTTCACTAGCGAGGTTAAGCCCCGCCCCTCTTCTCCATTGGCTATCGTCCTAAACTGTGGCCAGCCATTGGAGAAGAGGTCCTCGTGACGTTCTTCTTTCTCTCTAAGCCCCGTCCTTTTCAGACTGGGTTACATGACTTCCTGCTGGCGTAAAAGCTTTCTTATCTTGTTTATGGGTCAAACAGATTGGCCGGTCTGAAATGGAGGGTGCTATTACTGGAGCTCTCTTTGGCTCTCTTTGGCCTTCAGTGGAGGGAGGAAGGAGGGGTGATGGATGGCGACCTCTCCCGCTGCCAAAAGTGCCCTTGTGCTCCGGAAGTGCGGCCGTGATTTTGCAGAGAAGTTCCACCTGATTGACTGACTACAAAGCCACGCGGGAGCTGCCCTCAACTGCTTCCTGATTGCCTTTTGTTTGCCACTTAGTGTGGGAGTCCGAGCTTCGACGAGACGCTTGTAAAGCAACCCCGAGCCCCCCACGTGCCTTTAGACTAAACCCAAGTGCAAATAGTTCCTCTTCTAAGTGGGCTCTTATAGCCCTTCAGCAAATCCACAGCCCGGGACTAACTGGTTGCGGAATTTGGTGTATTGTACAATAATAATATGATGTGATATGACTATCACAGAGTCGCCCATTTTCGGCATCTTATTCGTGCACTTTGAAAAACACCTCCGTCAAAAATATCTACCAACAATATGCAATAAATATGGCCTGCAGCAAACGTTATAAATTGATGTACACAGGTCATCGTCAGCGCAGTACCACAAATAATATATATTTTACCTGTGCAAACAAAAGTTTGAGTGATGTTGAACGAGACTTCAAACAAAATATCCATTTTAAATACTTGAGGACTGGATTGATCATTGATGCAACTTTTGTTGGCTGCATAATATTTAAGACAAATTTTTTATATATTGGTTTTTGCTAGGCATAGTTTCAATGCATGTATTTGTAGTGATTAATTTGTGCCTACGGTCTGATATTAGCCTTGTTAACCTTTTTTCGGGTCTTCATTGTTGTGGCCAGTTGTTGGTTCTTATAAGTATTGCTTACAATTAAGGGAGGGGGGGCGGTTTCCACACTGTCAATGGTTAATACAGCTGGTATGTTTCAGAGGGAGCAGTGTTGGGTTAATTGGAAGTTGACCTCGACTCAGAAAAATGAAAGCGACAGTGGTATTTAGGAATAGTGTATTCGGTTATTGGTCTTCGAGGGGATGCCATCTTGATATGGAGCGTAAGGCACACCCAGTGGTGCATGGGCGAATTTTGCGAATTCGCGGAACGCGAATTTGCACGAAAGCGTACTCGCGGTTCGCATAATACGCAAACTTTCATGAGATTGTGGATTTTTTTATTTCTGCGAGTTCGCAGGATTTTTTTCACCGCGGCTACCGTGAAGTTACCCAAGCGGTCGTATATGGGCGCGGCAATCTTGTTTTTCACTGTTCGCGTTGCGTATTTCCATTTCCGGCCGCAAGTTGCATGCTCGCGTTGCGCATTTCCTGTTCCGGGTCGCAGTTGCATGTTCGCGTCCGTTTTTGCATGGTCGCAAGTAAAATATCGCAGGAACTTACCCACGTGGTTGCAATGGGTGCGGCCATCTTGTTTTTCATTCATTGCTATGGTTCTGGGCATGCCTTTTCTATCCTTCTTCAATCTTTGTAATCCTTTGTTTGTTTGAACTTTTCTTTTATCTTTTTTACTCATTATCTATCTCTCTATTTTTGTACATCTATATTTTGTGTTTTTTTCTACTTTTCTACTTTTCGTTACTTTAATAACTACTTTTTTTAACTCTCTCTTTTCTTTTCTTTACTTTTTCCTTATTCTTTCCTATTTATTTTTCCTTTAACCCAGGACCATGGCAAAGGGAGCCGGCAAGAACTCGAAGGGGAAGAATACTGCACCCTGCAGCTGGCTCCCTTGCGGGCGTTTAAGGGGGGCGTCTGTAAGTCACAGGGTTATCTTCAGCGCGGTGGAGATGGCCGCACTTTTCTTCTTTGTGCAGTGCCACCTCCCCAAGACCATCGCAGCAGGCGGCAGGCCTGGTACCGGGTTCGGCCTCTTGGAGCGTCGCCAGCTATGTAGTAAGGTGTGCCGGGTCATGTATCAGGAGTCAGGGGTCCGGCGCACCTACAACCAGGTGACGCACCGGTGGTCCGACATACTGGACCGGGAACAAGACCTGCTCGATCTGCTTGGCGTTGAGATCCCTGGGCTTGTTGAGTACTAGTAGCTATTTAATAACTACTTTGTTTTCTTCTGCTCTGTGTTATATTGCAAATATATGTTTTTTCCGTAGAGCAAGAACGCTGCAGATTACATTGCAGGTAAATTATGTTTCAAAAGCTTCTGTGATTGCAGGTGCTCGCCTTCTCAGTGGCGGGGCTACTATGGTTACTGTTTTCAATTTTGTGCTCATTTGGCCTGAGTGATTACGTATGAGTGTACTTTAAAGAACAGCGTAATGCTAGACTAGAGACTCAAGTTCAGTCCTTCCTTTGTACTCCTGCCACTAAGAAGAGATAATGGTGGTGGATTGATAGGTTGAGTATATTATGACTTGTTATTTAGTAGGAAATGTTTTAGTGGTCTGAAATCATGAAGGACTGTGTCTGTCACTTCGCGTGCTGCTGAGTGCTGCCAGTCCTAGTAGAACCTTTTTGTAGTTGGTTTAGTGAGTTACATAACTTTTCAAGTAGACGGTCTGCGAATCCAGCAATACTAAGTAGACCACATCAGATAGGTCAATACATTTAGTGCAATTGTTGTTTATTTCCACGAAATAATTTGCTATTGTTTTTTTGAAATGTTTGAATTCATTGACAACAATCATCCATTTTTGTGTTTTTCTTTCATGTACATTCAGCACCTCCCAGGCGCAAGAGGACAGACGTAGCGGCGCCGGCGGAGCAGGAAGGCCAGCATCGGGCACCCGAGGGATCCTCTGCTGGCCCCAGTAAGTTTTCCTCTTAATATTAATAATTATACTTCCCTAACTTTTATAGCACCTATTTATTCCAAACGTTCATCATAAATCTATTTTTTCCTAAATCGTCTTTGATCTTCTTGTAGACTGTTTCTAAATTCTTATCCTGCCTCTACTATGACTCTCTGTGCTACTACTATTTATTATTATTAGTCTGTCTGTGTAGCTAGCTAAGCTTGCACAGTTGGCAAAAGGTGTTAAACAAAACTCCTATGCATCAATAGCTCTAGGCACTGAGTGCAGTCCTCTGGGTTGTCCATAATGTCTATTGAAGTCTTCTTAATGTTTATGCTTAGACAATTCCCAACAATAAAATGTCAATGGCCACCAAGAATAAGATACTAGTTTACTTTTTGATGGGACAGGATGACATACTACTACTGTTGCAGGGACTATTCTGCACATACAGAACTATGGACAAGAAATAGGGCATTGGTGATAATAGGCGCAGTTAGACTTTCCACATACCTCAGTCATAACAGAAGTTGAACCCTCAATCTCCTTACTGACTAGTTAGTGTGTCAGAGTCATTATTTAGCTCCCGAACGCAGCGATGATCACCAATGATTATGCAACCCAGAACATAAGTCCCGACCTCTCAGAGTCACAGAATCATGCCTGCTAATCACTCATGACCAAAAATCACAGTCTATGTAAGTTTTAAAGCTTTATTAAAAGTTAAACAACTAGCTCTGTGTGTACTCTGTATATTAATTTTCAATTGTGCATTACATAAAAACATTTATTAAAATCAACTTCATAGAAGAGAAACAATGAACTCATGAAAACTGAACAGTGGCTGATTTACACATTAATTGTGGGAGACCCCTCACCTGGTTGGAGCTTAAAGTACTTGTGATGATGATGATGATGATGAGTAACATATTTCTCTTGTTCGTAGAAGGGAATCTTCTGTCTGTTATGAGAATAATGGTGCTAGCTAAAAAGTAAACATTCATCAGTAGTTCCAAAAAGTGTAGCATGTTATGGCTAAGCATAAATAAAAACACCCTCCTCTTCCGAAAGGGGAATTTTTAGTTTAGACTAGATTAGACTAGAGAGTAACAAATAATAAAATGTGTTTATGTAGTAAAACAAAAATCATTCCTATACAAAATAGGGATTGGTGTATATGGCATCTAAAAATATGAAATGTTTTTTCTAGGCGGAACACCATCGGCACAGGAGACAACCACCAGTGCCGGGGCCAGCTCGGAGGTGGTCACTCCAGGTGCAGATGTGGTGCCACCACTGCCAGCAGGAACTGCTGTGGGGGATGCCTCGGCGGGCAGTGGTATGCTATTATATTCCTTACTTATTGAGATTGCAGAGTATGCTCGCTGCGGGGGTGTATGTTGTACAGTACAAGTACACTTTACTGTTAAGAAGACGTACAAATTTAGAACTAAGTTTTTGCCAACCAGGCAGAAGACAGTCACCCGTGACTTCGCATTAAGCATGGGTGGAAAATCCGTTCCACTCGAGAATTTTGCGGATTTTCGGTAAATTCGCAATCCGCGAACGCTCGCGAATTTACCGAAAATCCGCAAATTCGCACGCAGCGGATTTTTTTTTCTTGGTGATACAATTTTGCGGCTTGCGGTGTAAGTTCGCAATTGCGAACATGTAGGCAGCAACAATCTCGCACTCGCAAAATTACAAAAATTGCAATTCTGCACAAGAAATCCACTAGCAAGCAGCATAGACCTTCTGAAAATGATGATTTTTATCAAAATAACTCCTCAGGTTGACATTTGCCTGCACTTTTTTGGATTTGAGGCCTTTTGACTTTCTTTGGATCACTTTTGGATTAGAAATCAACTTTCACAAGTAAGCTTGTTTGGGGCATTACAGTTGCTGTAATGCTGTTCTGCAGAAGAACGAATTTTGCAAAAGTGAAAGCATTCAGCAGGTTCAAAAGTTCAAACTCATCATTAGTAACCATTCCCTGTCATGCTTCCTGACTGGGGCCCCTCCAGAGTTCAGTTGCTAGTTGCAACAATTGTATGACCCTGCTCTGACCCTCACAGCAGGCTCATAGAATAGCTACAAATAGGCCATAAAAGGTCCTGGAAAAAAAAATTGCACTGCAACAGAAAGCAAATTACAGATAAGGAAGCAGGTGCCAGACTGGAATTTTAAAACAGTGACACATTAATAAATCAACCCCAAATAATTCATGTCAGTTGAAGCAGGGCTGGTGTGCATGCTTTTTCCCCCCATAATCTACAGTGATGATGAACCAGAGGGTGGCATTGATGTACCAGAGGGTGGCATGGGTGAAACAGATGGTGGCAGGGGTGAAACAGAGGGTGCTGGGAACCTGTGATGATGAACCAGACGTAGAAACAACATAATCGCGACCGTTGCGAGCCGACATGTAAGTTCGCAATTGCGAACTGGTACAAAACCCTCGCGACTGGCAGAAATCTTTGCGAACACAAAAAAAAAAAAATCCGCAAATTCGCGAGAATTTGCGGATTTTGCGGATTGCGAGTTCGCAAAATTCGCGAACGCCAGATTCGCAAAATTCGCTCATGCTTACTTCGCATTAGCAATAGCATTAGTGGCGGGAGTTGACGAGTAACCAATGGCCTCCTCTAAATTTGACTTCAACTCAGCTGTGAAAGTTTTATCGAGAAGCCAAGTCAGATCAGATATGAACTTGATGGATGGGATGAACGAAAAGGGAAAGAAGGGTGTAAGGAAGGAGTAAGGACGAGTTGGTTAAAAATAATGACTGGCAAAGAATGATACGTGTTTTTGAATGCAGGCAGGGGTGGCTGGTAGGAATCTGATGCATGGCCGGATGAAGCCAGGATGGGTGGGAGAAGAAAGAAAAGTGGACTGCCTGGGTGGGTGAAACAGAAACTGTATGTGTGCGCAATATATCCTTTGGGTCAAATTCAAATGCAAGTCAAGCACGGATGCATGGGTTGTGGTTTACAAAATAAAATAAATAAGAGTGTTTGTTGGTGAGGAAAAGTAAGGTGTGTCCAGTTGAGACATTAAGAACAATGATTGACATTTACTTTGAATGGATGGATGCCTGGATGGTATCTTCCTCATAGATAGCATAGGTGTATGTAGAGTAGACAGAGTAGACGGTCACTGGATGAAGAGTGTTAGTTTGAAGAGCATGTAACACCGCACGTCCCTGCCAGAGTAGCAAAGCTGAGGAAAGTAGAAGTTGTAATTTTTCAGAATACTCCTTTGACTAACAGTAGTTTGCAGGCACAGCATATATTGTGTATCTATATTGTATAGTTCATATTATCAAGTCGAGTCACAAGTGCCTTCCTCCGGCGATTACAGGGACCACTCACTACGCATGTTAATAATTTTTGTTCAACTCTGTCATTCATGTGTGGCCTATCGGTGTTCACTCAATCAATAAAAACAAAGCAACTAAAGACATCCCTTATATAAGCAAATATCATGTGAAGGGATAGATGATCATATTATCTTCTTGATTTTCCTTTTGTAGTAGTCAGGGGCAGGGCAGGGTGAAAGTTAAATTAATTGAGCAGTAGCCCTTGTTGCAACAGAGTATGGCCAGTGCCACCCGTAATAGAAAAGTAAGAGCTTCCCCACCTGCATGTACTGGTAACAGTAACGCGAGTCTGCGTCATCATGGTTTGTGTCGGTTTTTCTTGGGTGTAAGCTGACTGTGCTGGCATTATGCCGGCTTCCACAAATTAACATACTAATTTCGCTAAACGAGAGAGAAGAAGAAGACTGGTGTACTGTTTGAGTCTAATGTAGTGAGTCCATAGTGCTAGTAGAATTCCTGAAACTCCAACTAATGTTAGAGCAGAGGCCGACGAAGTGGGAGATTAGATAGATACATGCCACAAATGTTATGTACTGTGCTTGCAAGTAGCTAGTGCTACTGTGAACCAACTTTCTGTTGAATTATTTTGTGTTAATCTTAAAGAGTATTGGTTACAGTATTTTTTTCTTTCTTCATATAGATACCCCTAAACCAGCGAGGAAGGAGTTGGCTATCCGGGCCAGGCCAGGGAAGTTGGAGGCAATTGTCGCTGAAAATCGGCGGCTGGTGTCTCAGGAGGAGGAGGAGTCAAGAACAACAACAGCTGCATCCTCGTCCACTGCCCCTGGGTCATTCAGCCAGCGCAATCCTCCAGCGGTACGGTGCCGTGGTCAGGCAGCCACCTGCCGCCACCGAGCAGCTCAACCAACTGCTGCCCCCCACAGTACCTGCAAGGCGCGCGTGCACCGCCTAACCCTTCGAGTGGCCTACCTTGAGCAGGAGGTGGAGAGGCAGAAAGTCCTGCTCAAGGCACTCCGGAGAGAGCTGCGGGACCACCTGGCCACAGAATACCGCCGGCCAAAGTAGAGACTGTCCCTTGCCCCTTTTCTTAAAGACTTTTGGGGGGGGGGAAATTGGGCGTTGGGGTTTTTGAACTTTTGGGGACATTTATTTCATGGACATTGGTTGGGGTTAGGGAGGGAGGTGGGTCGGTCTTGTGGGATAGTTTATTTTTGATAGGGTCTAAATAATTATTTATTTTCCACTTAAACGTAGCATGCACGTTTTTACTGTTTTGTGGGGGAGTCGGGGGGGTTAACTGTACATTTGGTTTCCTGAAACTTAACTGGCTGGTTGATTCAAATTTTCTAAGTAATCGCCTACATTTGTACAAAAGTGCCACTGGCAGAGTTAGTGAATTCAATTGTCCTACTACTTTACTAGTACTACCGTCAGTCTTTCCTCTCCTCCTACTCCATTATTCTTACTCCCCCAAAATGCTTATCTTGCCTTTGATTCATATTTGAGAATAGGGCTAGGCACAGGGCTGGCTGCATGGCAAATGGCGATTAAGGTTGGCTATGGAATCCTGGACGGATGAAATGGCATTGTTGTAGTGGTAGTAGTAGTGGTACACACTGGCAGTAGCAGCATATGAAAAAAAGGAAATGAGACATTGAGTGGCTGGAGAGGGCATTAGAACAGTACGATAGTACAGTACACAAGAACAGTGCCAGAAATTGTAGCCAAAGCAATGCATAAGTATTCAATCAAAGGTTAACTACTAGTTGCTTGGATTATGGCTACTACAAGAACTAGTACTGAAGGACACAGCAGCGTAAACTTTAATCACATGTAGGAGGATGTTGTTGATGATGAATTCACTCGATGGCGGACATGAAATTCTGAATTGATTTTCAAACACTCATGGGTGTGTGTCAAGCAGAATAAGAATATATCCTCAGATTCCTTGACCTGCCTTGAAATTGATTTTCTGTTGCTTTTGACCTTATCCTCTCCAGCAAGCATGTGGAATTATTGGTGTCATTTAGTCACACCTCAATGAAAACCACACAGCCCGGGGGAAGAGGGTTAGGGTTTGAAAAATGGATGGGAATTAGGGTTTTTGGGAAACTTTTTTAGAGAGAGAAAAAAAACACAGTACACATGGACAAACAACAAATGAAGAAAAACAAATCTTTGGATACGAAGATATCCATAAATCTTTTAAGGGACATAAAGGAAGTGCATGCTTGAAGTTGTTTGCTAAATGGATGGTTAGGTTACTGAAAAGTAGTACTTACTACACCTTACTAACTAGTACAAAACAATTAGACAGTACAGGGCTGCAGTAATTATGCAATTTCACTTGCCTATCTGCCTTGAGAGAGAATAAACACTTAGTGGTACATTACATTAGCAAAGAAACATTTCAAATAGCTGTAGGGATGAATTTGAAGCAGAGAGCAAACGCACAGAGTCGCACTCATAGAAGTTCACAACAATAACATTATTTAAAAGATAAGGACAAGTGAAGTGGATACTGTAACTGTATGGTGTAGTTGTCCTGGTCAAATTGGGAAGTTGCATGCATCCAGCCATTCCTCTTATTTGCGGTACTCCTCCATTCCATAGGGCGCTCCGTCGATCAATCTTGGTGACGACACTGTCCACTGCCTACTTGGCAGATGCGGAATTGCGGATTGCTATGGCAAGCCTGAGTTAATGTTTTTCCCATCACACAGGGTAAGTGCCGGCCGGTAATTGTAGATGGAAAAACAGAAAGGGATATTAAAACACCCCAGAGGAAAAATATAAGGTACGGTGTGTAGTGCAAAAATAACACTTTCACTTTCAGAGGCGACTGTATTACATAAATGCATCATTTCTAAAGTGCCTACTCTGAGTCTCTGTTTCCAGGATAATAATTATCACACAGCAGGCCAGGGCCATGCAGACGGTCAAGGCAGGCACCACTGAGTGAACCAACCTCCATGTCGCATACCTCTTTGACACAGACAGACAAAGCAGATCAAATTTTATACAGCAAGCCACATAGACACAATTTTACATGAACTTCTGTCTGGATTCTGGCATGACACTACACTGGCTCGACCACTCCATACCATGACTAGACAGACATGTAGTTCTGCTGTGGTTGTTTTTGACTTGTTTACCTGTTTGCCACTCATGAAATGGCCATAGTTCTTCCGTAAATCGACGATGATGATCCATCCATCCCAGTGAGTGACTGTGAAGATATTAAGTAACTTTGGTCATCTTGACTCATCATCATCATGGTGTTGGCAAACTCAATGTTGTTCATGCAGTCACAGTCTACACACAGTGAGTCCAAGGACATTTTACCTATTAAAAAATGCAAAGTAGTGGTCCCTGCAGTAGAAGTACAATTTGTATTAAACAAGGTAAACAGAGTAGACTTGAGTTACATTTAGTGTGTAAAAAATTTAAGAATAACAGAATACATACGATTCATTTCATGCACAACAAACAGCAATTGCTTTCATCAGAGCCAGACAGCCAGTGTTGTCAACTGCATGCCATCTCATCATTCATTACCTGTTCCACTTTTTGTCAGCATCTTATTCTTAAGTGGAGGGCCAACGGGCAGCCTCTTGTGTCAATTTCAGAAGTAACAGTCAGCATAGTCAGTCATTCCAGTCCCACTTCTTTTGAGGGGACTCATCTACGAAGCTGATTCTGCGTAATTCGGCCATCTGCCTTGAGGGAAATGGATGGGGGGAGTCTGGAGGAGGAGGATAGAGGAGCATGACTGAGTTGTGAACTTGTGAACTTCAGGAATGCAGACAGCCGCACCTTCAATATGGAAATAAGAGGAAGACAGTGCTGCTGATGGATTTGTTGTGATTAAAGTTTTGTTGTGCTAAAAGTTGCAAAACAAAGAAAGAAACACAGAAATAAAAGTGAATAAGGACAGGAAAAAAAAAGTATTTCAAGCCTAGGTGTCAGGGAAGTAAAGCTCGTCCTCAAACTCTGTGAATTGAACCGGGAGTAGGTCAGCTAACAGAGAAGAATTCTGTCACCTAAGTTGGTGTCCTCTTCTTCCTGCGTGGATTCACGTATTTTGTAATCTGGTGGTATGAAGTGCTGATTCATCTTGATCATTGTTAACCTCTCCACATTTTTGGACAAGAGGCGGGTCCTTTTTGAACTTACAATGGCACCAGCCGCACTGAAAACAAATTCAGAAGACACGCTTGCGAGTGGGCAAGCCAAATAATTTATAGCCAGCTTGGTGATCAGTGGCCCTTGAGGCCTTTTCCCATACCAATACACCAATGGGTCCTGATCAAAGAAGACCTCCGTTGGGGCATCCAGAAAGGCCTGCACCATCCACTCAAGGTCCTCCAGGGGTGCTCCACTTTGCGTACCATCTGTTTTCTTTGCATCAACACTGGAACGAGCAAACCCTTGATGAGTTATCCAATCCGCTTCCGACAATATTATGGCTGGGTCTGGTGCAGGTGATGATGATACGGTTGCTGGTGTCGGTACCGGCTCTGTGGGAAAGTGACTGCCTTCTGCCACAGAAGTGGACCTTGATGCCGGATGGCCTGCTGCTTCAGTAGAACTTGTGGTGGTTCCTTCAATTTCCTGCCGCTCTTTTTCTAACAGAGTGGCTGACAGAGCTAGCCAATGTTTGTACTTGGAAACATCTACTTTAGAAAATGGAATGAATGTATTGCTGGCCAATGCCTTTTTGTACCGTGGATCCAGAAAAATGGCACACATGTAATGTTGTTCTGAATGAATTGCTTTAAGCCTTGCATTGTCAACTAGGATGCTTAATATTCTTTCCACCAACTGATATGCGTCTTGTTTTTCAGCATCAACTCAAAACGTTGAAGACACCACTTTCAGTTGGTGCTCTAGCATGCACAACAATGGGATAGCTTTGACCAAAGTACAGTCCTCCCTGCTGACTTCACACGTGAAGACCTCAAAAGGAAGAAGCATGTCTGTCAGGCTTTTAACTAGGTCCCATTCCTCCACCTCTAGCCTCATGTCTTTCATAGAAGCACCCCGTGCGTGAAAGGCATACTCATTGATTACCAAGTACTGCTCAAAAAGACGCTCAAGCATGTAGAATGTTGAGTTCCAACGTGTTGCCACCTCCTGGATGAGTCCTCTGACTGGCACTCTACGGTCACGTTGAATGATCCTCAGCGGCTTCTGTGCCTTAAAAGAATGGCTGAAATGTGTGCAGATTCTTCGGCAGGTGGTCAGTAACTTGCTGACTGTGTTTTCTTTTTTCAAGAACTTTTGAACAATAATGTTAATGCTGTGCACCAAACACGGCATTCTGAAATAGCCACCATCAGCCATGGCCTTAACTATATTACTGCTGTTATCCGTAGAAACATAACCAATCATGCGCCTTCTTGTCTGCAGCCATTCAAAGACCTTACTGTTAAACTCCTCTAAAATGTTTACTGCAGTATGAGATTTCTCCAATGCAAACCTGGCTACTGTTGCATGTTTCCGAGTAGCTTGAAAAATTGTGACACTGTCAACACCTGCAGCTATCTTCTCTCTAACCCCCGCAAAAGAGATCCAGTGTACAGTGATGCACATGTAATCAACGGCTTGGCAACTGGTCCACATGTCTGTGGTCAGCTGGATAGTGAAAACAGCACTCTTCTGCAAAGCTGCCCCAATCATGTCCAGCACATCTTGATGTAGTGCTGGAACTGCAACTCTGGAAAAATAGGACGGCTAGGAACCTTCCATTTAGGGCAGACAGATGCCACAAATTCTAGAAAACCAACCCCTTCCACAAAATAAAAAGGAAGAAGGTCCAGCGCTAACATTTGAGCCAGCATTGCATTATACAGACATGCCGTTGGGTGGTTGCGTTCCAATGGCGCCTCCGACCAAAACTTGCTTTTAATGGTGGTCTGGACCATTTTCTTATGTGATGATGATCCAGACATCTTCAACCCAGTTAGGCTCATTGATGTACTTTTTCGCATTGGTGTCTCTACCAGACTCTTACTGGGCCACCTAGATGTTGCTGGGGTAGAGGGTGTGGGCGCTACCACTGCAGTGCTGCTGCCAGGGGTACTGTGTGTACCAGAAAAAATGTCTCTCACTTCTTCACCTCCTCCCTGCACGATCAGCTCCTCGTCATCAGATGCAATTTCAATGGCTACATTTGGATTAGTACTTTTGGCTTTCTGGATGTGACCTCTCTGGCCTCCGGTACCATAGTTGGTACCAAGCTTATGCCGACTAACTACTTGTTTACAAATCGAACAAATAACTTGGTTTTCCGCCTTTTTGCTAATACTAAAGAAGTCCCAAACTGGGGAGTTGAGATTTCTGGTGGTGGTGGAAGTGCCACTTTCAATGCCAGATAAAGTGGAGGATGGGAGTGGCGGAATTTGACTCTGTTGTGCACTTACAGCACCACTACTTGAGGTAATGGAGGTCGAGCTGGATGGAGGTCCCTGACCGCCCTTCTGAAGAGAAAATATGGAAGCTGTAGGTCGTGTTGGTGTAGTAGTTACCTCTGTTGGTGGTGGTACCAGTGCCACGCCGCCCACACCCCGCGCAGCATTTCGGGATAGGGTAAAAATGCCTTTCTGCTGCATGCCCGCTGGGGCTGGAGTGACGACTGTGATGACTGGGTCGTCATCGTCAGACTCTTCATCAGCAGAAGAATACACCACTTCTACTTCTTCTTGGTCATCACCCATAACTGAAAGCCTTGCTGGAACCTTCCTTTTACCTAGCTTTGTCAGCTCAATGCGTGCCTCCCTCTCAGACTGAATTGGTGGGTGCCAATTAAGATCTAGATCATCAGAAGGAAGGGGGCTTGAAGAAGAGGTTGTACTAGCCCTCCTTTTCCTTGCTGGGGACCTGGAAGACAATGGATTATCAGGAGTGGCTTACTCGGCTGATACCTCCGCATGAATCTAGCTTTCCTGATATGCTGCTACTTCTGGAGGAACAAGTATTGTAGGCAGTTGGGCCTCTCCTTGTGCCTCTCCTTGTGCCTCTCCTTGCGCCTCTCCTTGCGCCTCTCCTTGCGCCTCTCCTTGTTGCACCTGCGGTTGTCGTTGCGGCTGTGGTTGAACACTTGTCAGATGAGTTGCACCCTGCGTTGATTGGATGCTAGTTTGCGATGAGCCAATGGCAACATCACTGGTCGATGGTGAAAGAGTAATTAAAGTGGCTGCCTCTGCGGCACTCATGTGCTTGGGCCTATCTTGGCATGGTGGCACTGAGACCAATGAAGCGGAGGAGCTGCTCCCAGCTTGGTCCCCGGCGGACACCATTGCTGCAAGCATAGTTTTTTTTTCCCCAAAAAAGTGGCGGTCGGCACATCAGTCTCCTAGGTAAGTGGCGCCACTTGCTTCTTCTGCGCCTTCTTACTGGCAGTGGCACTGGCAACGTTCTGGGTAGAGGAGCAAAGGCTACCTTTCTTAGGGCCCATCTTCTTCAAATGTTAGAACAGCAAGACGCAGTTGCACGAGTTGCAGAGTTGTCTGTGGCCACACGTGACGTTGTGCACACACCGCAGCAGGACTTCTTCCTGGCACTACAACAAGTGATGATGATGATGAGGATGATTACTGGTTCTCAGTCTTTGTGCACCTAAAAGCAAAGTAGCCAGAGGAACATCAATTAAATAAATGAACAATGAAATAAGGGCTCGACAAGCACTCCTGTGTTATGGCTTCAAAATACGTTTAAGGTATATATAAACATATGGGTTTCTTAATAGCACCCTTTAACACAAAAGAAAAGTTATCCATAGATGCTGCATCATAGCATGACAAGAAGGATCCAAGAGACTGTGAAGTCTTTAATTTCTTTATTGATTTCTTAAAAAGATTTTCCAGCACAACTTGCCACTTGCCGACACGTGTTTCGTCTCAAACGAGACTTCCTCAAGGCTGGAAGTATTAAAAACACATAACACCAATCAGTGTCCACCAAAACTATTTACAAATAATGTACAAAAACAATTTGATACTAAAATATTTTCTCCAATACGTTTTGGGTTTCCTAAGTCCCCATGTGAACATGCTGTAACACACAGGGCGTGAATAAACTCTATACATATTCTGTATTATTTAATATTTAACAATATAACCATTGTTGTGGCCTTAAAGTAAAATTTAGATACCAATTCGGGACACACAGTATACATCATAAATAATTGTTTGTCAGTATTAGAACAGTACACGTTACATTTCCTAAGGAATATCCTATTGTACATGCTGGAGTGGGAGACAGCCCTATCCTTTAGGGAAAGTAGTAAATGAAAACAGTAAAGTAATAACACACCAAATCGATTTTTGAAATGTTCAGATATAGTCAAGCTGCTAGATAGTAGTCCATTGAAATCCAGGTGATGATCAGGGAAGTTCACTGTCACTGATATATAAATGACAAAAAGAAAAAGTAAAAAAGTTCAATGAATGTCTGTTAGTTAGACTCTCCATCTATGCCATGTTGTAACCTGTAAGCCAATGACCCTAAAACCATCCCTCCTGGACAATCCTAGTGTACGTGTGAACTGGCGGCCTCCAAATTTAGTGCATGGTAACACTGATGGGCAAGCACAGCACTCACCAAAAATTTGAGATAGCGATCACGCAGAAACACCCCCTGAAGCAACCAGAACAGGCGGTTCACCAGAGAAATAGCCAATAAGGTAAAAATAGAAAATAAAATGATATGTATACTAGGTCATCCAGTCGCCTATGTGAAATGAGAAAAGAACATATATAGCTGTCCGGTCGCTATCGCGGACCAGAGTCACCTATGTGCCACAAACATACAACAATTTGCTATGCCTGTTCTAAAAATAGGATGAAAGACAAAAGAACATTGCAGTCTAGTTTTGGTAGTAAAATACAGTAGTACCACTGCGTCATGCATTCGATAAATTGCCTGTGTCTATCCACCAACTCAGAATGTTAGCGCATGACCAGTAGTAACAACAGAGATATCTACGTCTGACAATTATTGATGTACCAAATGCAGCACATTGTATGTTGTACACCGACTGGAGTTAGTATATATATAAATGGTGTGAGTTCCCTTCGTCCTGATATGTCCTAAAAGGACAGCAATATGTGTAAGGGGTTACCTAGTTCTAGCTTTTGGCCGCCATAAGTGTGGCAGGGTATGCTCAGACGTGAGTCCCTTGCTCACTTTGCCACTGGATTCAAGCAAGCCGGGCTGAAGACGGCTGGAATGCCAGAAACCGGTCCTCGGAAGCTTGTTTCTGGTCCAGGGAAGTCATGGCTTGGCAGTTCGGGCTGAACTGTTCCCATGTAGCTAGTTGCATGCTCGCGTTGTTCATTTCCTACTTGCGGGGCGCGATTGCGTGTTCGCGTCCGTTTTTGCATGCGCGCGGGGGAATTATCATGCAAACTTGCCCACGTGGTTGCAATGGGCGCGGCCATCTTGTTTTTCATTCATTGCTATGGTTCTGGGCATGCTTTTTCAATCCTCATTCAATCTTTGTAATCCTTTGTTTCTTTGAACTTTAAAAAAATCTTTTCTACTCATTATCTATCACTCTATTTTTGTACATCTATATTTTGTGTTTTTTTTTCTACTTTTCATTACTTTAAAACTTCAATTCAATTCAATTCAAATGATCTTTATTCGGATTAATACATCCATAAAAGTACATACAGAATGAGAATACTTTAGAAACATTAAAAAACAATTCATACGCATAAGACAATAATCGAATTAGGTTTTAGGTTTTAGGTTAAGCAGCAAGATGACTTAAAGTGCATAATATAATTTGTAAAGTGCATAGTGCCTAATACTGAAGAGTATTAATTCATCAATATCCACAGTTGCCCAATATCGAAATATCTCATAAAATCATTTAGTAACTGATACTCAAATACGTGAACCAACATAACTCTGTTATCCATTATCCAACTTTACTTTAAAACTTAGAATTTTCCTTTCATTGTCCAGGACCATGGCAGAGGGAGACGGCAAAAACCTGAAGGGGAAGGGTCCCGCCCCCCGTAGCCGGCTCCCTCACAGGCGCTTAAGGGGGGAGGCAGTAAATGCCCGGGAGATCTTCAGCGCGGTGGAGGTGGCAGGACTGGTCTTCTTCGTGCAGCTCCATCTCCCCAAGACCGTAGCGGCAGGCGGTAGGCCCGGTACCGGGTACGCCTCCGGGAGCGTCGCCAGCTATGGGGTAAGGTGTGCCGGGCCATGTATCAGGAGTCTGGGGTCTGGCGCAACTTCAACCAGATGACGAACCGGTGGTCGGACATACTGGACCGGGAACACGACCTTCTTGACCTGCTTCGCGTGGAGATCCCTGGGCTTGGTGAGTACTAGTAGCTATTTATTCACTATTTTGTTGTCTTCTGCTCTGTGTTATGATATTGCAAATATATTTTTTTTCCGAAGAGCAAGAATGCTGCCGATTACATTGCAGGTAAATTATGTTTCAAAAGCTTCTGTGATTGCAGGTGCTCGCCTGCTCACTGGCGGTGCTACTATGCTTACTAGTTTTCAATTTTGCGCTCATTTGGCCTGAGTGATTATGTATGAGTGTACTTTACAGAACTGTGTAATGCTACACTAGAGATTACATTGCAGGTAAATTATGTTTCAAAAGCTTCTGTGATTGCAGGGCTCGCCTGCTCACTGGCGGTGCTACTATGCTTACTTGTTTTCAATTTTGTGCTCATTTGGCCTGAGTGATTATGTATGAGTGTACTTGACAGAGCTGCGCAATGCGAGACACTAGAGATTCAAGTCCAGTCCTTCCTTGTACTCCTGCCACTAAGAAGAGATAGTGGTGGTGGATTGATAGTTTGAGTATATTATGACTGGTTATTTAGTAGGAAACTATTTAGTGGTCTGCAATCATTGCGGACTGTGTCTGTCACTTTGCGTGCTGAGGAGTGCTGCCTGCCAGTTCTAGTAGAACCTTTTTGTAGTTGGTTTAGTGAGTTACATAACTTTCCAAGTAGACGGTCCGCGAATCCAACAATACTAATATCCTAGTAGACCACATCATATCGGTCAATAAATTTAGTGCAATTGTTGTCTATTTACCCCGAAATAATTTGGTATTGTTGTTTTGAAATGTTTGATTTGGTTGAAAATAATCATCCATGTTTGTGTCTTTCTTTCTTGTACATCAGCTCCCCCCAGGGACAAGAGGACAGAGGTGGCAGTGGCGGCGCCGGCGGAAGCTCCTCTGCTGGCCCCAGTAAGTTTTCCTGTTAATATTAATAATTATACTTCTCCTTTTAAAGCACCTATATATTCCAAAGGGTTATCATAATTCTATTTTTTCCTAAATTGTCTTTGATCTTCTTGTAGACTGTTTCTAAATTCTTATCCTGCCTCTACTATGACTGTCTGTGCTACTACTATATTATTAGTCTGCCTGTGTAGCTAGCTAAGCTTGCACAGTTGGCAAAAGGTGTTAAACAAAACTCCCATTCAGCAATAGCTCTAGGCACTGAGTGCAGTCCTCTGGGTTGTCTATAATGTCTATTGAAGTCTTCTTAATGTTTATGCTTTGACAATTCCCAACAATAAAATGTCAATGGCCATCAAGAATAAGATACTAGTTTACTTTTTGATTGGATAGGAGGACATACTACTACTTTGCAGGGATTATTCAGCACATACAGAACTATGGACAATGAAATGAATGAATGAAAAACAATTTTTATAGCGCAACTAAGCCCGATGGGCGTCATGGCCCATAACCAAACAATACCAGCTATCAGAGTATACTCCTATTGTGGGTAGGCCTTGACGAAACACCAGGTCTTAAGCGCTTTTTTAAAAGAGGACAAAGAAGGTTGCATCTTAATCTCATGAGGCAGCAAGTTCCATAATTTGGGGGCAACAATGGAAAATGCTCTGTTTCCCTAGCGTACCCTTTTGGCACATGGAACAACCAACGGATTCATCTCTGAGGATCTCAAAGATCTACAAGGCTGGTAACGGGTCAACAAAGCACCAAGGGGATCAGACAAGCCATCTGCCAGGGCTCGGTAGGCTAGGCATAAGATCTTAAACGAGACCCTCAGATGAATAGGGAGCCAATGAAGACTCTTTCTAGCCAACGTAGCAGATGAGGCCTTGGGGAGTGCCAAAACAAAACGAGCAGCCGCATTTTGAACGACCTAAAGTCGCTGAATGAGCCCCTTGTTGGAGTCTGCATAGAGCGCATTACAGTAGTCCAACCTGGAACTCACCAATGCCACTGCCACCTGCTTACGTGCTGAGGGAGAGAGATAGTGAAGAATCCTCTTAAGAATCTTTAACACCCCCCAGCAGGTAGCAACCGTGTGGTTGACCTGCAGAGTCATAGACAAGGAGGTGTCAAAAATTACCCCAAGATTTCTGGCAGACTGGGAAGGAGAAGGACAGGTTCCCAGCGAGGACGGCCACCACTCATCAGACCAGATATCCTGGTCTTTGCCAAAGACCAGGATCTCAGTTTTATCGCCATTCAACTTCAGGGAATTCTGAAGCATCCAGTCAGAGACTGTCTGCATACAGATCCTGAAGTTGGTGGCAGATGTTGACACTGAGTGGGCCAATGACACCATAATTTGAGTGTCATCGGCGTATGACACCAATTCCATCCCCTGAGATTTTACTAGCCTTGCAAGGGGGGGCGACATAAATGTTAAATAGGGTCGGACTAAGGGCCGACCCTTGTGGCACCCCACACTGCAAGGACATAGCAGGGGAAAGAAATTCACCAAGCTTGACTCTCTGCTCTCTATGCTGTAAAAAGGAGTGCAGAAGATTCAGAGCCATACCGGAAATCCCTGCCTCCCTCAGACGAGATGTAAGAGTCGAGGGAGACAGGTTGTCAAACGCCGTGGTGAGGTCCAGTAATACCAACACAGTGATTTGGCCAGCGTCCACCTTCATGCGAATGTTATTTGCCACCATAGCCAAAGCTGTCTCAGTACTATGTGCCTTTAGGAATCCATGCTGGGAGCTGTCAAGATACCCAGATGAGTCCAGAAAGGTAGTAAGATGGCAGTTAAGGTGGGACTCAAGAATCTTTGCAGGAGCGGGTAACAGTGAGATAGGTCTAAATTTTTTCAAGTGTTCCGGATCCAGCGTGGGCTTCTTAAGTAGAGGCTTCACTATCGCCCTCTTCCATACTAAGGGGAAGGTTCCTTGGGTTATAGCGCCATTCATGACTTCCAGAAGCGGCGGGAGCAGTGTCGATCTGCATTCCTTCAATATCTTCAAAGGGCACGGGTCAAGAGGGGATGAGGATTTAGTCCTATCGAGTAAGAGCTCAAGTCCTTCTAGAGTAAGTAACGGAAAGTCTGTTAAACTATTAGAATGGTCTCTAGTCCAAGCTTCTAGATTGATCAGGGTTTGGAGAGAGGAATCGCCTAAGAACTTTCTCTGAATTTCCAACGCGAGATATATGTCCTCAATTTTCTTGTGGAAAAAATCGGATATGTTGTTACAGAGCTCCTGCGAGCCCAGAACTGGATCAGGAACCTGTAGGGAGCAGAGGGAGTCGACGATCTTAAAAAGCTCCCTAGAGGAGGTGAGAGAAGTAGTGAGAAATAGGGCATTGGGGATAATAGGCGCAGTTGGACTGACATTCCTAAGTCATAACAGAAGTTGAACCCCCAATCTCCTTACTGACTAGCTAGTGTGTCAGAGTCATTATTTAGCTCCCGAATGCAGCGATGATCCCCAATGATTATAATACAACCCAGAACATAAGACTACGGAGTCAGATTCCCTTCCTCTCAGAGTCACTGACTCATGCTTGCAAATTGCAAACCCTTTCTCTCACTCACTCATGACCAAAAACCAAAGAGTCTATGCAAGTTTTAAAGCTTTTTTAAAAGTAAAACAACTAGCTCTGTATGTCCTCTGTATATTAATTTTCAATTGTGCATTATATAAAAACATTTATAAAATCAACTTCATAAAAGAGAAACGGTGAACTCTTGAAAACTGAACAGTGGCTGATTTTACACATTAATTGTGGGAAGCCCCTCGCCTGGTTGGAACTTAAAGTACTGGTGATGATGATGACGACTCTGAGTAACATCTTACTCTTGTTCGTAGAAGGGAAGCTTCTGTCTGTTATGAGAAAAATGGTGCGTGTTAAAAAGCATGCATTCATCAGTTGTGCCAAAAAGTGTAGCATGTTATGGCTAAGCATAAATAAAAAACACCCTCCCCTTCCGTACGGGGAATTTTTAGTTTAGACTAGAGAGTCACAAATAATAAAATTTGTTTATGTAGTAACATATTATTTTTTCATTCCTAGACAAAATAGTGAGTGGTGTATATGGCATCTAAAAATATTAAATGTATTTTCTAGGCGTAACACTATCGGCACAGCCCATCACCAGTGCCGGGGCCAGCGCGGAGGTGGTCACTCCAGGGGTGGATGCGGTGCCAGCAGGAACTGCTGTGGGGGATGCTACAGTGGTGGCGGGCAGTGGTAAGCTTAAGCTATTATATTCCTTCCTTATTGAGATTGCAGAGTAGGCTCGCTGCAGGGATGTATATGTTGTACAGTACAAGTAAGTACACTTTACTGTTAAGAAGACTTACAAATTTAGAACTAAGTTTTTGTCAACCAGGTAGAAGATAGTCACCCTTGACTTTGCATTAGCAATAGCATTAACGGCAGGAGTTGACGAGCAACCAATGGCCTCCTCTAAATTTGACTTCAACTCAGCTGTGAAAGTTTTATCGAGAAGCCAAGTCAGATCAGAGATGAACTTGATGGATGGGATGAACGAAAAGGGAAAGAAAGGTGTAAGGAAGGACGAGCGAGTTAAATTAATGACTATCAAAGAATGATACGTGTTTTTGAATGCAGGCCAGTTGGCTGGGAATCTGATGCATGGCTGTTTGAAGGCTGAAGCAGGGATGGGTGGAAGGAGAAAGAAAAGAGGACTGCCTGGGTGGGTAAAACAGAAACTGGATGTGTGCAATATATCCTTTGGTTCAAATTTAAATGCAAGTCAAGCAATGATGCATGGCTGGGGGTTTTAAAAAAAAGGTGTTTTTGGTGAGAAAAAGTAAGGTTTGTCCAGTTGAGACATTAAGAAGAATGATTGACATTTACTTTGAATGGATGGATGCCTGGATGGTATCTTCACTCAATCAATAAAAACAAAGCACCTAAAGTCGTCGTTTATATAAGCAAATATCCTGTGAAGGGATAGATGATCATATTATCTTCTTCATTTTCCTTTTGTAGTAGTCAGGGACAGGGCAGGGTGAAAGTTAAATCAATTGAGCAGTAGCCCTTGTAACAGAGTATGGCCAATGCCACCCGTAATAGAAAAGTAACAGCTTCACCAATCACCACCTGCATGTACTGGAGTGGTAATAGTAACGCAAGTGTACGTCATCATATCTTTCGTCTGTTTTTCTTGGGTGCAAGCTGACTGCACTGGCATTATGCCGGCTTCCGCAAGTTTACGTACTAATTTTGCTAAACAAGAGAGAAGAAGCCTGGTGTACTGTCTGAGTCTAATGTAGTGAGTCCATATAGTGCTACAAGAATTCCTGAAACTCCCACTAATGTTAGAGCAGAGGCCGATGAAGTGGGAGGTTAGATAGATAGATGCCACAAATGTCATGTACTGTGCTTGCAAATTGCTAGTGCTACTGTGACACAACTTTCTGTTAAATTATTTTGTGTTAATCTTCAAGAGTATTGGTTACAGTATGTTTTTCTTTCTTCATATAGATACTCCTTCTAAACTAACAAGGAAGGAGTTGGCTATCCGAGCCCGGCAAAGGAAGCTGGAGGTAATTGTCGCCAAATATCGGCAGCTGGTGGCTCAGGAGGAGGAGGATGACTCACAGTCGCAGTCAACAACATCCACGACAGCTGCATCCTCCTCCGCTGCCCCTGAGTCATACAGTCAGCGCAATCCTCCAGCGGTACGGCACCGTGGTTCGGCAGCCACATGCCGCCAAGCAGCGAAACCAACAGCTGCTCCCCACGGTACCAGCAAGGCTTGCATCCACCGACTAACCCTGTGAGTGGCCTACCTTGAGCAGGAGGTGGCGAGGCAGAAAGCCCTGCTCAAGGACCTCCGGAGAGAGCTGCGCGACCACCTGGCCACAGGATGATACTGCCGGCGAAAGTAGAGAGACTGTCCCTTGCCCCTTTTTTAAAGACTTTTTTGGGGGGGGAATTGGGCATTGGGGTTTTTGGACTTTTGGGACATTTGATTTCATGGACATTAGTTGGGGTTAGGGAGGGGGTGGGTCGGGTCTTGTGGGATAGTTTATATTTGTTAGGGATCAAAATAATTATTTATTTTCTACTTAAACATAGCTTATCCGTTTTTATTGTTTTGTTGGGGAGGCGGGGGGGGGGGGGGGGTTACCTGTACCTTTGTTTTCCTGAAACTTAACTGGCTGCTTGATTCAAATTGTCTAAGTAATCACCCAAATTTGTAGAAAAGTGCCACTGACAGAGTTAGTGAATTCAATGGTCCTACTACTTTACTAGTACTACCGTCAGTCTCTCCTCTCCTCCTACTCCATTATTCTTCCTCCCCCAAAATGCTTATCTTACCTGTGATTCGTGTTTGAGAATAGGGCTAGGCACAGGGCTGGCTGCATGGCAAATGGTGATTAAGGTTGGCTATGGAATCCTGGATGGATGAAATGGCATCGTTGTGGTGGTAGTTGTAGTGGTACACACTGGCAGTAGCAGCATATGAAAAAAAAGGAAATGAGACATTGATTGGCCTGAGAGGAGCATTAGAACAGTACGATAGTACGATAGTACAATAGTACAGTACACACGAACAGTGCCATAAATTAATTTGTAGCCTAATCAATGCTAAAGTATTCAATCAAAAGTTAACTAGTAGTTGCATGGATTATGGCTACTACAAGAACTAGTACTGAAGGACACAGCAGCGTAAGCTTTCGTCACTTGTAGGAGGATGTTGTTGTTGATGAATCCACTAGATGGCAGACATGAAATTCTGAAATTATTTGCAAATACTCATGGGTGTGTGTCAAGCAGAATAGGAATATATCTGAGATTCCTTGACCTGCCTTTAAATTGATTTTCTGTTGCTTTGACCTTATCCTCCCCAGCAAGCGTGTGGAATTATTGGTGTCATTTACTCACACACCTCAATGAAAACCACACAGCCCGGGGGAAGAGGGTTAGTTTTGAAAAATGGATGGAATGGGAGTTTTTGGGAAAGTTTTTTGGAGAGAGAAAAAAAAACCACAGCATGTCAAACAACAAATGAAGAAAAACAAATCTTTGGATACAAGCCTCATAGAAGTTCACAACAATAACATTATTTAAAAGATAAGGACAAGTGAAGTGGATACTGTAACTGTATGTTGTAGTTGCACTGGTCAAATTGGGAAGTTGCATGCACCCAGCTATTCCTCTTATTCCCGTTACTCCTCCATTCCATCGGGTGCTCCGTCGATCAATCTTCGTGACCACACTGTCCACTGTCTGCCTGTCGGATGCAGAATTGCTATGGTAAGCCTGAGTTAATGTTTTTCGCACAGGGTAAGTGCCGGCCTGTCATTGTTGAAAGAAAAACAGAAAGGGATATTAAAACACCACGGAGGAAAAATATAAGATACGGTGTGTAGTGCAAAAATAACACTTTCACTTTCAGAGGCGACAGTATTACATACATGCATCATTTCTAAACTCTGAGTCTCTGTTTCCAGGATAATTATAGCACATAGCAGGCCAGGGGCAGGGCCATGCAGACGGTCAAGGCATTGACCACTGAGTGAACCTACCTCCATGTAGCATACCTCTTTGACACAGACAGGCAAAGCAGATCTAATTTTCTACAGCAAGACACATAGCCCCAATTATACATCAACTGCTGTCTGGACTCTGGCATAACGCTACTACACTGGCTCGACCACTCCATACCATGACTAGACAGACATGTAGTTCTGCTGTGGTTGTTGTTGACTTGTTTACCTATTTGCCACTCACGAAATGAACATAGTTCTTCCGTAAATCGACGATGATGATCCATCCATCCCAGTGAATGACTGTAAAGATATTATGTAACTTTGGTCATCATGACTCATAATCATCATGGTGTTGGCAAACTCAATGTTGTTCATGCAGTCACAGTCTACACACAGTGAGTCCAAGGACATTTTCCATATTGAAAAATGCAACGTAGTGGCCCCTGCAGTAGAAGTACAATTTGTATTAAACAAGGTAAACAGAGTACACTTGAGTTACATTTAGTGTGTAAAAGATTAAATAATAATAACCGAACACATAGATAGGATTCACTTCATGCAAAACAAACAAACAACAATTGCTTTCATCAGAGCCAGACAGCCAGTGTTGTCCACTGAATGTCATCTCATCATTCATTACCTGTTCCACTTGTCAGCATCTTATTCTTAAGTGAAGGGCCACAGGGCAGCCTCTCGTGTCAATTTCAGAAGTAACAGTCATTCCAGTCCCACCTCGTTTGAGGGGACTCGCCTACGAAGCAACAGTTTCTTGATTCTATGTAATCCAGCCATCTGCCTTGAGGGAATTGGATAGGGGGAGTCTGGAGGAGGAGGATAGAGGAGCATGACTGTGTTGTGAACTTGTGATCTTCAGGAATGCAGACAGCGGCACTAAGCATGTGCGGGAAATCCATTCCGCTCGCGGATTTCGCGGATTTTCGGTAAATCCGCGATCCGCAAGCTCCCGCGAATTTACTGAAAAATCAGCGAGCGGCGGATTTGGGGGGCAAAAGTTCAAGCCTGTTGAACTTTTAACTATGTTAGGATGGCACAGGCAAGCTGCCAGCGCCATCCTAAAATAGTTACTAAGTAAGCTTCAACAGGAAGCACTAATAGATAAAATAAAGCAGGTGCTCGAGCACCTACTTTATTTTATCTATTAGTGCTTCCTGATGAAGCTAATTTAGTAACTATTTTAGGATGGCGCTGGCAGCTTGCCGGTGCCATCCTAAAATAGTTACAGCTAAGCATGGGCGAATTTTGCGAATCTGGCGTTCGCGAATTTGCGTATTTGCGAACTCGCAATCCGCAAAATCCGCGAATTCTTGCGAATTTTTTTTTTGTGTGTTTGCAAGGGTTTCTGCCAGTTCGCGAGGGTTTTGTACCAGTTCGCAATTGCGAACTTACTTGTCGGCTCACAACGGTCGCGACTATGTTGTTTCTACGTCTGGTTCATCATCACAGGTTCCCCGCACCCTCTGATTCACCACTGCCTCCCTCTGTTTCACCCATGCCACCCTCTGGTACATCAATGCCACCCTCTGGTTCATCATCACTGTAGATTATGGGGGGGGAAAGCAAGCACACCTGCCCTGCTTCAACTGACATGAATTAATTTGGGGTTGATTTATTAATGTGTCACTGTTTTAAAATTCCAGTCTGGCACCTGCTTCCTTATCTGTAATTTGCTTTCTGTTGCAGTGCAATTTTTTTTCCAGGACCTTTGTGGCCTACTTGTAGCTATTCTATGAGCCTGCTGTGAGGGTCAGAGCAGGGTCATACAATTGTTGCAACTAGCAACTGAACTCTGGAGAGGCCCCAGTCAAGAAGCACTACAGGGAATGGTTACTCTTACTAATGACGAGTTTGAACTTTTGCACCTGCTGAACAGCAACTGTAATGCCCCAAACAAACATAGGCAACTGAACTCTGGAGGGGGCCCTCAGGGGTCAGCGGACTCGATAATTCTCTCGCCTCGGTGCCCACTCTGATCAGCGATCACACTCGGCAACTCTGGGCATTAGCTTGCCTCATCTTCACTAACGGCCCCACCAGACCGGCGGGGATGCCTGGTCTCACCCTGGAGATACCCATTAAGGGACCATCTCTCAGGGAAGCCAGGAAGGGTTTCGCAGCGGTCGAAGCGCGGAGATACTCCCCCGGGAGTGATTCTAGCGCTATATAAACACGCAAATTAAATTAAATTAAAATTAGGAAGTACTACAGGGAATGGTTACTAATGATGAGTGAACTTTTGCACCTGCTGAGTGCTTTCTGCAGAACAGCAACTGCAATGCCCCAAACAAACTTACTTATGAAAGTTGATTTCTAATCCACAAGTGATCCAAAGAGAGTCAAAAGGCCTCAAATCCGAAAAAGTGCAGGCAAATGTCAACCTGAGGAGTTATTCTGATAAAAATCATGATTTTCAGAAGGTCTATGCTGCTTGCTAGTGGATTTCTTGTGCAGAATTGCAAATTTTGAAATTTCGCAAGTGCGAGATTGTTGCTGCCTGCCGCACCTACATGATCGCAATTGCGAACTCTTGCGATGCATCGCCAAACTCCCGCGGGATTCCGCAGCAAGATCTAAAATGGCGCAGCACTCGCAAAATATCTCGAAAAACAACTCTGCAAATGCTGAATGACTGTAAGTGAACGCCGCACGCCGCAAAATTGTATCACCAAGAAAAAAAAATCCGCTGCGTGCGAATTTGCGGATTTTCGGTAAATTCGCGAGCGTTCGCGGATTGCGAATTTACCCAAAATCCACAAAATCCGCAAGCGGAATGGATTTTCCGCCCATGCTTAGTTACAGGAGCCCAAAAATGTGAGTTTTGTCGAGGCTGGGCAGGTGTGCGTTCGGAATTTAGCTATGATGCTTGATGGAGGCCTTTGCATTATTGACTTTCACGAGCTCAATCCCTGTGCAGCTCCTGTGACCACGAGCTTCTCTGATCCGTGCCTGTCCTTTTATACACACAAGAGGCATGTGAACTCGCATATAAGCCCCGTCCGTTTGGCCCCTCCCTACACACTAGTAGTGTGTGCACCGTCTTCGCGCCCTTTACCCACTTGATGGACAGCTCACTCGAGGGACCCCGGCGCTCTTTGGTGTGATGGCAAAGTTAATCAGCCCCCGCAAAAATGTGTTTTGTCGAGGCTGGGTAGGTGTGCGCTCTCCCCATATCTATAGTCGAAAATTAGCTATGATGCTTGATGGAGGCCTTTGCATAGTTGACTTTCACGAGCTCAATCCCTGTGCAGTATCTGTGACCACGAGCTTCTCTGATCCGTGCCTGTCCTTTTATACACACAAGAGGCATGTGAACTCGCATATAAACCCCGTCCGTTTGGCCCCTCCCCTCACACTAGCGATGTGCACCGTTTTCCAACCCAGCCTTGACCCACACAATCGGCAAAATCTGCAAATTCGTGGATTTTGCGGATCGCAAATTCGCAAATTCGCGAATTGCAAATTCACAAAATTCGCCCATGCTTAGCGGCACCTTCAATATGGAAATAAGACGAAGACAGTGCTGCTGATGGATTTGTTGTGATTAACGTTTTGTTGTGCAAAAAGTTGCAAATCAAAGAAAGACACACAGAAATAAAAGTCAATAAGGACGGAAGAAAAAAAAAGTATGTATTTCAAGCCTAGTTGTCAGGGAAGTAGAGCTCGTCCTCAAACTCTGTGAATTGAACATGGAGTAGGTAAGCTAACAGAGAAGAACTACCGTCACCTAAGTCGGTGTCCTCTTCTTCCTGCGTGGATTCACGTATTTTGTAGTCTGGTTTTATGAATTGCTGATTCATCTTGATCATTGTTAACCTCTCCACATTTTTAGAATCAAACAATTTTTATTCAGCAGACATGTAGAAGTGAACACAGCTAGGCCTCCCACATCCACCAGCCGGCAGAGCGTAGAAGAACAGCACAAAAACACAGCCATGAGGTCTACAACCCGGAGGGCGACCCGGCGAAGGTGGGCTGTCAGCCAGGTGGTGCAACCATGTAGGGCGTCGATGCTGCTTTTTATAAAACCAGAGAAGAAAAAAACAACCCAAAAGAAACAAAAGCCTACCCACTCCTCCCACCACCCATCCGCCCAGGACACCCCTCCCTCCCTCCCACCCCCCCTCCGCATCAGCATGGTTCAGGTATCCAACTAAGCCCACACTCCCAGGGACCCCGTTACATTCCAAGGGCGAGCCAAGGACTCTCAGGTGTTCGCCCCTGGCGGTTCTAACGGAATGAGTTGCAATATCTGTAGGAATTTGGGGCAGGTGACCTCTCGCAAGTACCGAGATAGCAAGTGTATAAAGGGTGCCCAGAGCTTCGCATACGTATCCCCTTTACCATCCACACACAGGGAGAGCCGCTCCATGCCCAGCAGCAGCCAAAGTCGCCTGATCCAGTCCCTCGGGTCAGGGGCGTCTGGTGAGCGCCACCGTGCAAGGATTACCAGGCGTGCCGCCAGGAGCGCCAGAGCTATCTGTCTACCCCGCGGGGAGCGCAAGGGATACACCTTCGGATGAGGTAGGCCTAACAGTACATGCTCTGGAGCCCTGGGAAAGGTGATACCAAAAGCATTGTCTATGTCGTCTAGAACCTCCTTCCAGTAATGCACTAATTTGGGACAGTGCCAAAGCAGATGTGTCAAAGTGCCTGTCGCTCCACAACCCCTCCAACAGAGACTCGAGCACTTGGGGTCCCACCCGTGGATCCTCGCTGGCGTGTGGTACCAGTATGTAATTATTTTAAAGGCCGCCTCAGCTCCGGCAACGTTGGCTGCGGTGCGGTGTGCGCGATAGTGTATCTTGTCCCATTCCTTACGCGTCAATGGGCGGCCCAACTCTGTCTCACATCTAACTTGCGCCATTGGAGCGCTGCGTGTGTTGGCGCTTCATAATAAAAGCATAGAGTTCAGAGATGAGTCTACGATCATCCTACTTGAAGGCTACCCAGCATTCCAAGGGCGTCATAGGACGGGACATGTCAGCAATGTTAGTAGGGAGTGTTACCCAATGTGCGACCTGCGAATAATGGAAGGCATCCACGTTGTTCAGCTCGAAGTATTCCCGGCGCAGAGTGGAAAACGGTATCAGCCCCTCCGGTTGAAAGAGGTGTCCCACCCTCTTACAGCCTAGCTCCCTCCATCGCTGGAAGACCGGCGAGGCGCATCCCGGAGGGAACTCCGGATTGTCAACTATAGGCGTCAGTGGCGACGGGAAGGTAGTCCAGCCGCGCTTGTACGCCAGACGATCCCACACCGCTAGCGTCGGTGAGGTTACCGGCGATGAATAAAGGCCCCAGGCCCGATGTTTACGCGGGAGCCAGAGTTCGCGCCAGATGTTACGTCCCGCCACTGTCTGGTCCATAAAGAGCCAGTGCTTGCTGGACATGGGCCTGTTCCATTCCAGGATGAAGCGTAAGCACGATGCCTGGTAATACGCCTCCACGCACGGGAAGTTCAGGCCACCCTCATCTCGAGCCACCATTATTCGGGCGAGTGCGACGCGGGGCGCTTGTGGTTCCACAGGAACGTGGTCAGCAGTCGCTGAAGTTTCCTCAAGGCCCCTGGGGGAGGCGCAAGTGTAGCATCTGGAAAAGATAGAGGATACGAGGGAGGATCGTCGTCTTTATCGCAGCTAGGCGGCCAAACCAGGACAGCTGCAGCCGGGACCAGTCCGAGACAGACTTGGCTGTTTGGTCCAGGAGGAGCCTGTAATTGAGGGCAACTGTTTGGGTAATCGTGGGTGCCAACTGGATCCCCAGGTACGGGATGTCTGTCTGGACCCACTGAAACACGAAATCCTTCCGGAGATCCCAGACCTCCTCCTCCGGCACCGAGAGATTCAGGATTTGGGATTTCGAATAGTTGACTTTGAAGCCAGCCACCATTCCGAACTCCCCCAGCTCCCGGGAAAGATGTCTCAGAGAGGAACGCGGATGCGTGATGGAGAGAATGACGTCGTCAGCGTAGAGTCTCACCTTGTGCTCCTCCGCCCCGAAGTGGATCCCCTGCACGGCCGCATTGTCCCGAAGACGCTGCGCGAACGTCTCCATGTAGAGCGCAAATAACAGGGGCGAGAGAGGGCAACCCTGCCGAGTCCCACGCGTGATCTGAAAATATGCAGCCCTGCAACCATTCACTCGGACAGTGGCCCGAGGGGAAGCATAGAGGCAGCGGACCCAATTGACAAAAGCATCTCCCAGTCCGAACTTCCTGAGGACCGCGAACATATACGACCAATCGACCCGGTCGAATGCCTTCTCGGCATCTATGGAAAGGAAGCACGCCTGCGTACGTGACCGATGTACTGAGTCCATCAGGTGAAGGAGCCTCTTGGTGTTCTCGCCACCTTGTCGCGTCGGTACAAAGCCCACCTGGTCAGGTTCAATGATGCCGTCCATAAACGGGCTAAGGCGGGCTGCTAGGATGCCAGAGAACAATTTCATGTCTATATTAAGAAGTGAAATGGGGCGGTACGAGCCGCACTCCTTGGCATCCTTGCCTGCTTTGTGGATGACAGTGACCACGGCCTCGGCCATGGACGGAGTCACGTTCCCGAGTCCCTGAAATAGTTAAAGAGACGTGTCGGGAAGGGGGCCAGGGCACCACAGAACTTCTTATAGAAGGAGGCTGAGAAGCCATCTGGGCCCGGTGATTTAGCAACCTTCAGGCGTGCTATTGCCGAGATAACCTCTTCGATGCGTATCTCCGCGTCGAGAGACGTTGCCGAACTCTGGGAGAAGGGAGTAATATTGCAAGTCGCCAAGATGGCCTGGACCCGATCTGGGTCAGGGGGGTCGGACGTATAGAGCGCGCGATAGAAATGTTGAAAGCTGTCCGCAATGCGCGCGTCGGCCGCCTGTTCTACCGCGTGTTCGTCCCTGATGACCGAGACCATCGCCTGTTGTGTCCGGGCCCTCAAACGATGCGCTAGCATCTTGCCCCCTTTATTGCCGCTAAGTTAAAATTTGTGGCATAAGCGTAAGAGCGCGTACTCAGCCCTATCGAGGTCCAAGTGTTTCAGCATGCGCCTCTTTGTCTCCAGTTCCCTCCAGACCCTCTGCGCCCCGGTCCGCTTGTGTATTGCCTCAACCCCGCGCACGTCGTGCTCGAGTTCCTCTCGCTTTTCCCTGCGCAGCTTCGCCAGGGATGCCGAGATCGCGATACAGTCGCCCCGCACGACCAGCTTAAGCGCTTCCCATACCGAGCTAAGGGGCATGTCGTCGACATCGTTGGTGGCAAGGTATTGCGTGATCGTGTCTTGTAAGCGGTCCACCACGGAGGCAGAGTTGAGAAGAGAATTGCGCAGGCGCCAACCCCCGCGGGTCTGCCCGCCGGCCCCCCCAGACATCATCACAGAAATGAGCGCGTGATCAGAAAGGGAGCGCGACGCAATCTCCGCAGAGGAAAGCTGGGGAAGCAGGGAGGTGGAGGCAAGAAAGTGATCTAAGCGCGCGTAGGTCTTGTGCGCTGCCGAGTAGTAGGTGTAATCGCGCTCTACGGGGTGCAGGTAGCGCCACACATCATGAAGTCCCCCCTCCTGTAGCCAGAGCAGGCCCCCTTTGGAGACGGCGCCAGTCGAGTGGGAGCGCGCTTCAGACCTGTCAAGCGCCGGGTCCATCACCATGTTCAGATCACCTCCCACCAAAACCCAGGGATCAGGGGAGGCCAACACATCTGCAAGCGCTGAGGTTAAAAAGGGTTCTTGCTGCACATTGGGGGCGTAGAGGGAGCCTACAGTGAAGTGGGAGTCGCCCGATTGAATCCTAACCGCCAAAAACCTGCCCTTGATATCTACTACCTGGGACAGCACTTTACAATGCGCCTTCGCGCTGATGAATATCGCCACCCCCTGCCTCTTCGTGCCACAGGAAGACCATAACTGGGTGGGGAAGCGCCTGTCTTTCATCCTTTTGGTGTCCTTGGCAAGGAGATGTGTCTCCTGCAGGAGACAAATGTCGCCTTCTGCTCCCTCCAGTAGTGACAAGATCGCCGCTCGCTTGACAGGGCCGTTGAGTCCTCGGACATTCAAACTAACAATTTTCAGATCCTTCCCCATCGAGAGGGCAAGACAGGGATCTCGCTAACAGGGACCAGCGGCTGATGCGGAGTACCCCCCCCTTCCCCAACCCTTCTCCCGAACCCCACCCCACCCGGACCCCCCCTCAAACAAACCCCACAACAACAACAGTCTGACAAAGCCCCCCCCATGAAAGAACATCAGGGGGAAACAAGAGTTCATCAGTAGAGTCCCAAGGGCTGGGGGCATGGACTTAATCCCACCAGCCACCCGGATCCTGATACAGGACAATATACACGGGGAACGTGACAGTACATTACCCATCAGAGTCCTGTATACGGGTCCCTCCACCGCCAGCCGTTAACTTGCAGAGGGGAAGTGTCCAGTCATATTGCTCAGGTCCCCTCGGGCGCCTCCGTCACCTTTACTACTGACGCTACCGCTGCATCTCTTTCCTGCAGACTGACGGACAGATCTGTGCCTGAAGGCTTCGATGGTTTGCCCATGGTGTGCCATTCCGTGGAGCGACGACGAGTCCTCGGAGGGGGGGATGAGGACTCAGCAGCAGGGTCGGCGCTCTCCATTCCCAATAGCTCGCGGGCTACCTCCACAGAACGCACCTGGACCAGCTTCCCCTTCCATCGAAAGACCAGCCGGAAGGGGTGCCCCCAGGAGTAGGGGACGCCCTGTTCCCTCAGGAAGGTAGTGACTGGGCGGAAGCCTCTCTGCTTGGCCAAGGTGGAGGCTGCCAAGTCCTGGTAGAGCACCGGGCGATGATCACGGAACATGAGGGGGTTGTGCTCACGGGCTTTTTTCAGGATCCTTTCTTTGAGCTGAAAATCGTGGATGCACACCAGGATATCTGGGGGGGGTGCGTTGGCTCAACGCGGCAGGCCGACCCTGTGGACTCTATCTAGCTGAATCTCGCGGAGATCTTCGTCCTGCAAGACGTGGCGGAAGAGGCCATCGACGTAGTCTCGCAAGTCCGATCCCTCACCCTTCCATGGGACTGCGTGGATACGAATGTTATTGCGCCGGGATCTGTTCTCTAAGTCCTCAGCGTGGGTCTGCAGGTCGAGATTCTGCTCAGTAAGGCAGAGAACAGCCTGTTGGAGCCGGTGTATGTCCCCGGCCGTTTCCAAGTCGTGGTCCTCGAGGGTCGCCACTCTATCTCCAATGGCGTCGATGTCTCTTCTTACCTCCTTGAGGTCCGAGGCCAGTTGCGACCGCAGCTCCTGAATGTCCTCTTTTATGGCTGTGAAAAGTTCTCGCATGAAAGCTTTGGTGGCCGGTGCCTCACTCTCATCTGGCACCGGGGCCTTGTCCGTCACCGCGGGTGCCCTCAGCGGCGAGCTCTTCTGTGTGCCCTCCTTCAGGGCCTTCTCCTTCTCCTTGTCCTTCTTCGTCCTGTTGGCTGCCATGATACCGCTGTCCCTCCGCACACCAGTGCGGAGCCTCCCCTCCGACTTCGGGGCCAAGAGGGCTGTGCTCCCTGGACACTCACGGTGTGCACTCCTGCTGCCCACGCACCACAGGGTGTCCTCCAAGTGCGGGTTAACCGGCCGCGTTGTCCCCACCAAGGCAAGGGCTCACCGCCGCAGACCCCCGGCCAGGCACCCCCAGGCGAGTTCCTCCGTAGTCTGGAGGGCCGGTCAGCAAGGTCCAGATCCGGGCACAGGTCCAGGGGGGGCGTCGTCGTCGCTTCTAGTCTCTTGCCCCTGGGGTTTAGCTCCATACTCCTGTGTCCGCATAGTCAGACCTACCCTTCTCCGCCGAGCTCGAGTAGAACTGTGCGCCAAACACGGCACTCTGAAAAAGCCACCATCATTCATGGCCTTAACTATATTATTGCCATTATCCGTGGAAACATAACCAATCATGCGCCTTCTTGGCAGCAGCCATTCAAAGACCTTAATGTTAAACTCCTCAAAATTTTTTACTGCAGTATGAGATTTCTCCATGGCAAACATGGCTACTGTTCCATGTTTCCGAGTAGCTTGAAAAATTGTGACACTGTCAACACCTGCAGCTATCTTGTCTCTAACCCCCGCAAAAGAGACCCAGTGTGCAGTGATGCACATGTAATCAACGGCTTGGCAACTGGTCCACATGTCTGTTGTCAGGTGGATAGTGTGAACAACACTCTTCTGCAAAGCTGCCCCAATCACTTCCAGCACATCTTCATGTAGTGCTGGAACCGCAACTCTGACAAAATAGGACCAGCTAGGAACCTTCCATTTAGGGCAGACTGTTGCCACAAATTCTAGAAAACCCACCCCTTCCACGAAAGAAAAAGGGAGAAGGTCCAGCGCTAGCATTTTAGCCAGCATTGCATTATATAGACGTGCCGTTGGGTGGTTAGTTCAAATGGCGCTTCCGCCCAAAACATGCTTTTAGTGGTGGTCTGAACCGTTTTCATATGTGATGATGATGATCCAGACTTCTGAGGTTCCGTGACGATCGTAAGTGGTGTTTTTGACTCGCACGAATATGGTCGAGTCTGGTATCTATGAACCGCAAATGACGAGTTTAGTGGGTGTGCGCAGTTTCGCTGTGCTAACCTAAACCGTTTGTTTGTTTCGTGGGTTTCTTCATCCGAGCCCACGGGTTCCATCTTAGATACGGCATCCATTTTGTCTCTTACCTCAAGTAGCCAGCGAACGGACGCTGTCCGCTTCGCGACCCTGGGATTCCCAAGACTCTTGCGGAAGACACATGTTCCTTTATGATGAGGGGGATGATACTGTAAGGCAGATGGCCCCGCTCGAGGCACATCTTGCCGTGCCGGTCTATTGTCTTAGCCGTGCATCTCATTAGGCGCGTCCCTTTGATGCCTGCAGCTCGTGTTTCCCGATACCACCCCTTTTACACCCTTTACGATCTCCCCACTGTCCTGTCTTCCTCTGCACCTGTCCTTGTTCCTTCTTCGATCTGTTTATTGCTGATTGGAATGTACTAATGGTAGGAAGATGGGTTTTTACAGTTGGGAACCACCAAATGTTTCCGTACTTATGTTCCGGACCCTGAATGCATCAAAGCGACCCCTCTTGGGGATAATGATGGGAACCAAGTTGTAAACCTTTGTGTACCATGTTAACCTATGAGAGAAATGTGTATAAAAAGAGCGACCCACAGTAGCAATTTGAATCAGATCCCGCGAACCTACATGCTGTGTACTTCACGTGACTTCTGTGTTCCCTGCAGTAAATAAACCTCGAATCTTTGACGCCGAAGGAAGTGTCCCGTGTCTCTGTCATTTGTACGCCGGAACAGGTTACCCACGAAGGTTTCAGGTGTTGTCCCCTGGCACCGCTGGGTCATAGAAAAACCCAGTCCTTCAGTTGGCGCCCAACGTTGGGCTGCATCAGTGGTACCGGTCCAAGCCCGACGATCGTGAGGAACTTCGTGTGAAATCTCCGAGGGAAGGTGCACCCCGCTTCATCGATCCTGTTGTCGAAATAAGTGGCCCGACGACTTTCCCCGCGAAGATTCCTGCCTCCTGACGGCTGCGACGGACTGCTGCCCTGACTGTAGACCTGTTTTGGCGCCTGGCGTAGACCTCGGTACAGCGAGACGATTGACGGGCCTTCCTGGTGACGCCATCGATCTTTGAGTTAAGTATTTGTGGGTCGCTCCCAGAGTCCTTAGTTGTGGTTGCTTAGTTGTTGCATGGTTCCATTGCATTTGTGGTTCTTAGTACTTGGTTCTTTGTTGTAATATTTGACGCCTGCAGACGCCAAAAACCGAGGGTTTTGTTCATTGCTGGGACTTGGTAAATCCCGTAACCCTTGAAGTTTGTGAAACTCAGCTAGTGTGCAAGATGCCTAGCCGTAGTACTTTGTTCAGTTGTTTTCGTTGTTGTGGTACGGATTCCCGATTGGAGGACTCATGTCCGATACCTCCGGTTGGAACTCCAACGTATGAGCTCTACAGCAAGCACGGACTAAGTCCGATTACTTTTAATGAAGGTTGGATCCGCTATACTAAAAAAGATGGTGTCCTTAGTTGGCCACCTCATGGTAGTTTCGAGACCCCGATTTTAGATAATCTCGAGGCAAAATTGTTTAAGAAAAAATCAAGGCCGGCCATGTTTGATGCCTTTCGGTTGTGGCGTAAAGAAGCCAAACAGAGAGAAATCAGGCTGTTAAAACGTAGTCAGAGAGATGGAGTTGCTACCATAGTAAAGAAAGCAGAGCAGTTTCAGCGAGATAAGGAGGAAAAGGAAGTCTTCGATAGATTGCAACGTATGTCTGTAGATAAGTGCTATCCTGCTTTACCGGCGGATACGGACAAAAAGGAGGAAGGTATCGAGGACCCCTTAATGTCTTATCTCATGAAGTCACCACCTCCGTATGTACAGGGTACCGCAGTTCCTGTGGTTCCCCCTGCTCCTGCTCCTCAACCAGCTCCTGTCCCTGCACTTCCAGCTGTTCCCGCTCCTCTACCTGCTTCTGTCCCTACTGCTCCTCCACTTGTACTTCCTCATACTCCTGCTCCCGCTGCCTCTACTGTTCTGGTTTCTCCTGCCGTTCCCTCTGTTTCTGGTACTTCTCTTGTTACCCCTCTGGGCTATTCTTTGTCTCCGTCTGTTCGACGTCGTACTCCTTCTGTAGCTGCTAACTTCTTCAATTCTCTTGGTCCTATTCTTGAGTCCGCTGGTTCGGACGGTCCTCAAAGACGTAGTCAGCTTCCTGGTGGTAGGGAGCGTGACTCATTGTGTAATATGGCTATGGGTTGGATGAAATGCCCCGTTAGGAATCCTCCACGTGCGGTATTGAAAACGTTTGATCAATTCAATATACCGACACAAAGATTTGTTTTTGAAGAAATGTGCAAGGTTTTGCGAGACCTAATATCGGCTGACGCATCCGATGATGTAATGACTGCCTTGACTAATCTACAGCTTCTGTTTTCGAGCGGAATGATAATAGGTACCAATGTTCGACGTGCAGTCGAGCAATTACTGTCTCTTCGTCCTTCTATAATGCCCCGAGCATTGTTCGTAGAAGACATTGAAGGGCCGTTAGGAGCACCTGGTCAGTATCCCATGCGTGAGGTTCCTCCAGTCTGGATGCCAGGAGACGCTGCTGCCGTTCCTATCGTCCCACCGCACTTCCAGAGAGTATGGATCCATCTTCCATGGAAACGATCAGAAGTTTTACAGGTAAAGCAATCTTTGCCTGACCCTCGCAAAAATCCTGCAGGGTATTACAAAGAATTATCGCAGCTCGTAGACGCTACGATAATGAATCTTGCAAATATCGATATGCTGTTTGGCAATGTCGTGCCGCAACCGGTATGGACAAAGATTCGTCAGGAGAATCGTGCGAACGAATTAGGTGGCGATTGGGCTGTGCTTGTAGCAGCTGATGGTTTACAAGTTGGTGGTGCGAAACCTGAACAGTTAATTGCTAATCTCCCTCAGAGAATTATAGCTCTAATGAAAACGCTAATGCCTGCCATGAAGGTCAATTGGGACAAACTGTCCGCTTGCAAGCAAAAGAAGGATGAGAGCGTCTCTGATTTCTTTACGAGATTTGAGGAGGCTTTCATCGACCACAGTGGTCAAGACATGGGTACCGAAGGTGGTCAGAGGTTGTTTGTGGACAAATTTGTTTCCAATTTATTGCCTGACTTGAGCAACAAATTGAAAAATTCTGAAAGTGCGTGGGCCGTTTCTACTTCTGCTCAAATATTGGCTACGGCCCAATATTATGAGAATAGGGAGAAAGAGGAGAACGATCGTGCTGACAAGAAAACGAAAGAACTCAAAACTAAAGTGTTGTTGCAACAGGCGTATCCTCCGCGTTCGAATCAGAATGACTCGCAACAACGTAATAGATCGCAGTCTCAATCAAATAGGTCACAATCACGAAATGATTCCTCCTCACAAAGATCGTCGTTAGGGTACAATCAGTGTGCCTATTGTAGACAGGAGGGTCATTTGAAATTTGATTGTCCAGTTCTCAATGAGCGTAATAGTGGTAATTCGTTTAGAGGCGGTCGTGGTGGTCCTCAGCAGACATCACGTGGTAGGGGTCGCGGTGCTCAGAACGATCGTTCCACTAACACTTCTGACTCCAATAATTGTTTTGATCAGCGCGGATCGTCGCAAGGGCGATCTGCTCAGTACAATGTAGATGATTATTACGTCGATCAGGGAACTGACGACGGTAATTACTAGGACAGCCATAGACAAGGAGAGGGAGTGGTATCAGTTCCGGTTGATCAGAGAGGGCCTTACGTCGCAGTTGCCACCTCGGGTGTCGTTGAGCCTTTTCTGTTGGACACTGGTGCAGCGAAAAGTTCTATCATGCATTCGAAACTCCCTGGCGCACCTTTGTCTGGCTTAACAAATGTTTCTGTTGGATTCTCTGGCGCCCCTGTTAGCAATCCGGTTTCACGCCCTTTGCCTCTTACAATTGGGCCACGTGAGCTCGAAGCTCCGTTGATTTTGACCACTGGGTGTGGTGAAAATCTCTTGGGCCTGGATTTGCTAAAACGTTTACATGCGACTTTGTATTGCTCTCCTGCGGGAGTGAAGCTTACTTTGGGTGAGAGAGTTATCTCTCCAATATACTTGTCTCTCGATAAGCATCCACCGGAATTGAGTTCTCTTCCTGCATCTTTGTGGGCAACAGGTCCCAATGACGTGGGCCTGCTTGACATCTCCCCTTATGTTGTCCATTTGAAATCTAATGTGCGGTTGCCACGTATTCCCCAGTATCGTATCTCTCTTGATGGTGAACGAGCATTGTTGGCGATCATCTATGATTTGATCGAGAAAGATGTTATTGAGGAGACTCGGGGAAACGTGTGCAACAGTCCTGTGTTGCCCATTCTGAAACGTACTGATCCTTCGAAACCACCTGTTTATCGTTTTGTTATCGATTTACGGGAGGTAAATTAAATTGTGATTCCTCAGTTCCCTGTTGTGCCCGACATCACGGCGCTACTGACTCTGATTCCTGCATCGGCATCTTGGTTTTCAGTGATCGATCTGAAGAATGCGTTCTTCAGTATTCCGATTGCTGAGGAAAGCAGAGACCTTTTCGGTTTCTCTCTTGGTGGCCGCAGCTTCCGGTTTAAGCGTGCTCCTCAAGGCTACTGTGAAAGTCCATCGATATACAGCCAAGCCTTGAAGGGCCAACTAGATGCGTTTGTGTTGCCGGTTGGTGCAGCTTTGATCCAATATGTTGACGACTTATTGGTGGCTGCAGATACTCGAGACATTTGCAAAATTGCCACGGTATCGTTGTTGCAACATCTCTGTGACTTACATCACAAGGTGTCTCCTTCTAAACTTCAATATTGTTGCCAAGAAGTAACCTATCTAGGTCACTTATTGTCAAAGGAGGGAAGAAGGTTGACCCCAGAGAGAATTGCAGCGATCGCCCGGATGACTGTGCCAACAACTCAGATAGATGTGCGTGCCTTTTTGGGCATCACGTCATACTGCAGACAGTGGATCCCGAATTTTTCACTGTTAGCGAAACCGTTGGTGGCTCTTACGTGTAAGGATGTTCCAACTCCTTTACCATGGACGGAAGAATGTCAGAAAAGTTTTTCTGAACTGCGTGACGCGTTGTGTTCGGCTCCTGTGTTGGGTACCCCTGACTACAGTAAGCCGTTCACATTATACGTGCACGAGAGAGAAGGTTGTGCGTTGAGTGTCTTGACGCAACCTTTTGGTGGTAAGCAACGTCCATGTGCATATTTTTCCTCGACCTTGGACCCGGTAGCTAGAGCATTGCCGAGTTGTTTGAGAGCAACAGTGGCAGCTGCGGTGTCCATCCGACAATCAGCAGGATTGGTCATGGATAATATGCTTACGGTGATGGTTCCACATGCAGTTGACACTCTCTTAAATCGTACGAAAACTCAGCACTTGACGAGTGCAAGGTTGTCTGGGTACGAGTTGACGCTCTTGGCAAGTCACATTCAGATAAAACGTTGTAATGTCCTGAACCCGGCGACTTTATTGCCAATTACTGCAGAGTCAGATGAAGTAGCAGCTCATGACTGTTATTTAAGGACTGAGGAAGAAACAAAAGGTCGTGTGGACCTTAAAAACACTCCTTTGGATGATCCCGATGGGACTTTGTATGTGGATGGATCATGTTTTAAATTGCCGAATGGTGATGTCACGACTGCGTATGCTGTGGTAACTTTGAATACTGTTGTGGAAGCTGCAAGATTGAATCAGAACTCTGCTCAGGCTGCAGAGCTGATCGCTTTGACTAGAGCATGTGTGTTGTCGAAAGGGAAACGGGTAAACGTGTTTACTGATAGTCAATACGCTTTTGGCGTTGCGCATAGCTTTGGACGATTGTGGCGAGAGAGAGGTTTTATGACGTCGCATGGCACGAAGATTCAGCATGGACAACTTGTGAATGATCTTTTGGATGCACTTACATTGCCTAAGCAAGTAGCGATTGTTAAATGTAGTGCGCATCGTAAGGTGACGGATGACGTTGGTCGTGGTAATGCGTTTGCGGATGAGACTGCTAAGGAGACTGCCCGGAACCTTAGCAATAGAATGTATGTGACGAGTTCGGTTAGGTGGCCTACAGAGACTAGTATGTGTGAGGATACCATCGAGAGTGTGAAAGCGATACAGAATGAGGCCACCGAGACTGAAAAGGCGAAGTGGAAAGAAAGCACGGGAAAGTTGGATGCAAATGGTTGTTGGATTGATTTGTCGGAGCACAAGAGGTGGATGTTGCCAGACGCGTATATGTGTTAGCTGTTGTGACGATGGCACATGGGTTAGCACATATTAGTGCGAAAGGTATTTGTAAGTTGTTGTCCCCTGTGTGGAAGAATGATGGTATCACGAAGTGTGCTGAAAGATTGGTGAAGAATTGCATGATATGTATGATGTACAATCCTGGTAAGGGAACCCCTACACCTGCTGGTCATTTTGCACCCCCTTCATGTCCATTTGAAGTGATCCAGCTAGACTTCATCCATATGGAGCGATGCAATAACCTGAAATACGTTTTAGTTGTGGTTTGCGCATTCTCCCGATGGATTGAAGCCTACCCTCTTAAAGACAACACTGCTATGTCCACTGCGAAAATCCTACTGAAGGAATACTTTCCTCGGTATGGAATGCCGCGAATCGTATGGTCAGATAACGGAAGTGAGTTTTTAGGGAGTGTAATGAAGAGTGTGTGTAAGGGCCTTGGAATTACTCAAAAGTTCCATAGCGCCAATCATCCCCAGTCAGCAGGTTTGGTTGAAGGGTATAATGGCACCCTTAAACTCAAACTAGCGAAGATTCAGGCTACGACTGGTCTTTCGTGGCCTGGCGCTTTGCCTCTAGCTTTGTTGTCAACAAGGGCGACTGTACACTCCCGAGTAGGGCTTAGTCCCTATGAAATAGTGTTCGGTCGTCCTGCGAATGTTTGGGGGGTCCCTAGACCAAGTGCGTTTTCCAATCTTGAGTACCCAATGTTGATTGACTATCTACATGATCTGACTGCTAAACTGAGGTTAATTCATCAACAGGTCTTTGAAGCATTGCTGACGCAGACGGAAGGTCCAGGCCACCAGCTCCAGCCCGGAGACTGGGTGGTTACGAGGAATTTCGGAAGAAAAAGAAACCTCGAGCCTCGTTTCACTGGACCCTTCCAGGTCCTCCTTGCCACGAGAACTGCTGTTCGTCTGGAGGGCCGAAAGCACTGGGTGCATGCCACCCATACGAAGAAGGTTCCTATACCTTTGCCGGCGGACTCGTGGGTGAGGAAAGGCATTGCTTCATCTGAAACTGACAGATTACAGACCTTTGTACCTTTTAGCAACGCCGAACCTGCTGGAGAATCCTCAGTGCAGCAGAAGGACATTGTTGAACATTTGTCATCGCAAAACTCAAGATCTGAACATTTGACTGATCAACAGAACTCTGTCCCCTCATCGGATCCTTTGTTCGACGAACAGACACATCCTGGAAAGAGACGATACTTTTTGCGATCCAATCCTAAAGACTAATAAATTTTCGTTTCTATCCTTTTTGACATCTACGTTCCCCCTTTGCCACGATCAGTCTAAACACACGTACAATTGTGATTTTCGTAAATATTGAGTTTTTTCCACATGTGTTTTTGCTTCCACAGCTGAGAGACTTTTGTACATACTTGTAAATAAAATACCTTACATCCAGGTGTACCGTAGGGCCGCGCATGTACTTCCTTCTGGTTAGTAGGTCTTGACACTAGGTCAAAGACCGTCGGTTCCTAGGAACTCCTAGGGATTGACTACTGCTACACAGAACGAAGTGCGTCAAGAAACGTTGCGGACGGTCTTAGGGGATGGCGTTTTCAAAGCTGATGGACTTGGAAAAAGCTCAGGCGCAAAGATTCAAACTGCAACAAATTACTCGAACCAGATGTTTTATGTTTCAGGTGTTCCTTCTGTTTCTAATTGTTTCTTCATTATTGGCGGTGGGGTGTATTACATGATACCGTACTTCCTACCTTCTGCCATACCTACTCCTACTTCTGAACCTAAACCTACCTCCACTGTTTCCCCTCATTCCTTCCATATCTTACCCGAACACGAACAGGCTAGACATGCAGAATTCATAAATAATTCCTTTATTCAGCTCCTTCATCAGCACCAGTTAGTGGTTAACACTACTAATTGTTGGGTGTGTGGCTTAATGCCACATACCACGGATAAGGGAATTCCATATCTGGTCCTTCCTTATAGTTCCCAGGGTTCAGCTCGAGCATTCCAAGCAATGTTTCGAAGTGCACTAGATTCCTACCCCAATCGAGAGCCACATCCTTCCCACTTTGGCCCTGGTTCGTACCACAAGCCTTTGGCTATAGCGGTCGCGGATTTAGATAGGGATATCTATGAGCCGTCGCTCATCCCGGAGGAGGAGGTGCGAGCCTATAGGGTCCTGAGTAAGGTTGAGTATAGTGCGTTCGTGAATGAAAGACAGCGTAGAAGCTCGTCTCCAATATGGATCGTACCCCACCTTGGTAATTTCTGTCTACTAGGTCGTGGCCGAAGATCGAGAGCTAGTCTTGGAGAGAGCGCTTGTTCCGAGACTTATATCCTACCGATGCTCTCTTCCCCTGTGTTTCTGGCTGCCGAGGGTACATACTTCATCTGCCATGATCGTGCGTATACATGGTTGCCCTCTGACTTTGTGGGCTCATGTTATATCGCAAATTTGTTGCCTCCGACGTTCACTGTTGATGCAGATTATCACAAGACTAGAGTTGTGAGAGGCGTGATTAGCGAAGAGGACACTGCCGGTCAAGAGGCAGGAGACTTCTTCAAGGGCTTCCTTCCGTTTTGGGGACCTATGGTTAATAGTAGGAACCTGAGACAATTGACTCGAGTGGTGGAATCGACAGCTAATATCACTGCCAGTGCCCTTGGTAATATCACCACAGAACTTCAGGCGGATAGGCTCATGACGTTACAAAACCGTATGGTTTTAGACGTTGTTTTAGCAGATCGAGGTGGAGTATGTAAGGTGATCCATTCGAGCTGCTGTATTTTCATTCCAGATAACGCTCCGACTGTCTATCAAGCCATCTCAAAGTTGCATAAGATCTCTGAGTCCATACACGTGGACGTAGGGGATTGGACGCTACTTGGGTGGTTTTGGGGCCTGATGTCGACTTGGGGTTGGAAGATTCTGATGATCATCGGAGTTGTTGTGGCATTTCTGTTCACGTGTTGCCTTTGTGTGCAGTGTGGTCCTGCCTTATGTGGCCTCTGTGCTACGACGTGTATAAGACAGCCGCCTGTTACCAAAGCAGCTCAGTTGGATAGAATTATGTTGCAGCAACATCTAGACGGTCTGATGAATATCGAATATGATTCCGACTAGTGCTTGCCTACATGAGGGCAAAAGGAGCGTCTGAGGTTCCATGACGATCGTAAGTGGTGTTTTTGACTCGCACGAATATGGTCGAGTCTGGTATCTATGAACCGCAAATGACGAGTTTAGTGGGTGTGCGCAGTTTCGCTGTGCTAACCTAAACCGTTCGTTTGTTTCGTGGGTTTCTTCATCCAAGCCCACGGGTTCCATCTTAGATACGGCATCCATTTTGTCTCTTGCCCTCAAGTAGCCAGCGAACGGACGCTGTCCGCTTCGCGACCCTGGGATTCCCAAGACTCTTGCGGAAGACACATGTTCCTTTGAAAGTGTCTTTATGATGAGGGGGATGATACTGTAAGGGAGATGGCCCCGCTCGAGGCACATCTTGCCGTGCCGGTCTATTGTCTTAGCCGTGCATCTCATTAGGCGCGTCCCTTTGATGCCTGCAGCTCGTGTTTCCCGATACCACCCCTTTTACACCCTTTCCGATCTCCCCACTGTCCTGTCTTCCTCTGCACCTGTCCTTGTTCCTTCTTCGATCTGTTTATTGCTGATTGGAATGTACTAATGGTAGAAAGATGGGTTTTTACAGTTGGGAGCCACCAAATGTTTCCGTACTTATGTTCCGGACCCTGAATGCATCAAAGCGACCCCTCTTGGGGATAATGATGGGAACCAAGTTGTAAACCTTTGTGTACCATGTTAACCTATGAGAGAAATGTGTATAAAAAGAGCGACCCACAGTAGCAATTTGAATCAGATCCCGCGAACCTACATGCTGTGTACTTCACGTGACTTCTGTGTTCCCTGCAGTAAATAAACCTCGAATCTTTGACGCCGAAGGAAGTGTCCCGTGTCTCTGTCATTTGTACGCCGGAACAGGTTACCCACGAAGGTTTCAGGTGTTGTCCCCTGGCACCGCTGGGTCATAGAAAAACCCAGTCCTTCACTTCTTCAACCCAGTTAGGCTCATTGATGTACTTTTTCGCATTGGTGTCTCTACCAGACTCTTACTGTGCCTCATAGATGTTGCTGGGGTAGAGGTTGGGGGCGCTACCACTGCAGTGCTGCTGCCAGGGTTACTGTGTACCAGAAAAAATGTCTGTTGCTTCTTCACCTCCCCCCTGCACGATCAGCCCCTCGTCATCATCAGATGCAATATCAATGTATGCATTTGGATTTGTTGTACTTTTGGCTTCCCGGATCTTACTTGCCTCCCACTGGATAATGTGGTGTTTTTTTAGATGATCTCTCTGGCCTCCGGTACCGTAGTTGGTATCAAACTTACCCCGACTAACTACTTGTTTACAAATCGAACAAATAACTAGGTTTTCCGCCTTTTTGCTAATACTGAAGAAGTCACAAACTGGGGAGTTGAGATTTCTGGTGGTGGTGGTGGAGGTGCTACTTTCAATGCCAGAAAAAGTGGAGGATGGGCGTGGCCGAATTTTAGTCTGTTGTGCGCTTACAGTTACAGCACCACTACTTGAGGTAACGGAGGTCGAGCTGGATGGAGGTCCCTGCCGGCCCTTCTGAAGAGAAAATATGGCAGCTGTAGCTCTTGTTGGTGGTGGTACCAGTGCCACGCCGCCCACATCCCGCACAGTAGCATTTCGGGATAGGGTAAAAATGTCTGTCTGCTGCATGCTCGCTGGGGCTGGAGTGACGACTGTGATGACTGGGTTGTCATCGACAGACTCTTCATCAGCAGCCGAATACACCACTTCTACTGCTTCTTCGTCATCACCCATAAGTGGAAGCCTTGCGGGAACCTTCCTTTTGCTTAGCTTTGTCGGCTCATGGCGTGCCTCCCTCTCAGACGGAATTGGTGGCTGCCAATAAAGATCTAGATCATCAGTAGGAAAGGGGCTTGAAGAAGAACTTATACTAGCCCTCCTTTTCCTTGCTGGGGATCTGGAAGACAATGGATCAGGACTCAGAAGGGCTTGCTCGGCTGATACCTCCGCATGAATCTCGATTTCCTCATGTGCCGCTACTTCTGGAGGAACAAGCATTGTGGGCAGTTGTGCCTCTCCATGCGCCTCTCCATGCACCTCTACTTGTGCCTCTACTTGCGCCTCTACTTGCGCCGCTCCACGCGCCTCTCCTTGCGGCTCTCCTTGTTGCACCTGTGGTTGTCGTTGCGGCTGTGGTTGAACACTCGTCAGATGAGTTACATACTGCGTTGATTGGATGCTACTTTGCGATGAGTCAACGACAATATCACTGGTCGATGGTGAAAGAGCAATTAAAGTGGCTGCCTCTGCGGCACTCATGGGCTTGGGCCTAACTTGGCGTGGTGTCACTGAGACCAATGAAGCGGAGGTGCTGCTCCCAGCTTGTTCCCCAGCGGACACCACTGCTGCCGGCGTAGTTTTTTTCCCCCAAAAAAATGTCTTTCGGCACACCAGTCTGCTTGGTAAGTGGCGCCAATTGCTTCTTCTGCTCCTTCTTACTGGCAGTGGCACTGGCAACTTTCTTGGTAGAGGAGCTACGGCCACCTTTCTTTGGGCCCATCTTCTTCAGATGTCAGAACAGCAGGATGCAGTTGCACGAGTTGCAGAGTTGTCTGTGGCCACACATGACGTTGTGCACACACCGCAGCAGGACTTCTTCCTGGCACTACAAGAAGTGATGATGATGAGGATGATTCCTGGTTCTTCTCAGTCTATGTGCACCTAAAAGCAAAGGAAGCCAGAGGAACATCAGTTAAATAAATGTTGCATATGTCGTGCTTCAATTAATATTTGCAACTAAGCATTTATTATTTTTATTAACACAACACACCCAAAAAAGGAAAGACCCAAAATAAAAATTGCTATTCTAATCCTAAATGGATGTTTAAATTAATAGAAGAGAGACCACACAGAGAGAGTTGTTTCATGCACCACTGAGTACCCCTGGGCATAATGGGTGGAAGCAAGGCAGACTGGGTGCAGGCTTATGGCACAAAGCACACTGCCCGGCTTCAAAATGGCCCCTAGACCCCCACCCACATGGCCAAACCCTGGACCAGGCCTCAAAATGGCCCATACCCACATGGCCAGGCCCTGCACCAGGCCCCAACAACACCCAAAAAATCAAAATACACACAAAAATCACCCCAATCTAATGCCATCCATGCCCTAAATGATGTTTAAATTCAAGAGACCCCACAGAAAGACATGGCCCATGCACCACTGAATTCCCCTGGGCATAATGGATGAAAGCAAGGCAGACTGGGTGCAGGCCTATGGCACAAAGCACACTGCCTGGCTTCAAAATGGAGCCCCACCCACAAGGCCAGGCCCTGGTCCAGGCCTCAAATTGGCCCCCACCCACATGGCCAGGCTCTGGACCAGGCCCCAACAACACCCAAAAAATCGAAATACACACAAGAATCACCCCAATCCAATGCCATCCATGCCCTAAATGATGTTTAAATTCAAGAGACCCCCACAGAAAGACATGGCCATGCACCACTGAGTACCCCTGGGCATAATGGATGAAAGGGAGGCAGCCTGGGTGCAGGCCTATGGCACAAAGCACACTGCCTGGCTTCAAAATGGCCCCTAGATCCACACCCACATGGCCAGGCCCTGGACCAGGCCTCAAAATGGCCCCCACCCACATGGCCAGGCCTCAACAACACCCAAAAAATCGAAATACACACAAAAATCACCTCAATCCAATGACATCCATGCCTTAAATGATGTTTAAATTCAAGAGACACCACAGAAAGTCATGGCCCATGCACCAGTGGGTACTCCTGGGCATAATGGATGAAAGCAAGGGAGACTGGGTGCAGGCCTAAATGGCTGAAATGCCAGAAACCGGTCCCCGGAAGCTTGTCTCCTTTCTGGTGAAGAATTGTAGTTTGGTCTGCCCTGTTCCCATGATGCACTGGGCCAGGGACAGACTAATTTGCATATAGCCAGGTTCTGAGCTTGGATGGTGCAGTGAGCTAAATAACGGTGATGGATCAAGCCCTGATCTTTGGACTGGGTAAGAGTGGTCTGCTTAATTCAGACACTCTGTTCATCACCACCCTCTTTTCTGAATCGTTTTTGGCCACTATAGGTGTGGCAGGGTATACTCAGACATGAGTCCCTTGCTCACTCCACCATCAGGATTCAAGCAAGCCGGGCCGACGATGGCTGAAATGCCAGAAACCGGTCCCCGGAAGCTTGTCTCCTTTCTGGTGAAGAATTGGCTTGGTAGTTTGGTCTGCCCTGTTCCCATGATGCACTGGGCCAGGGACAGACTAATTTGCATATAGCCAGGTTCTGAGCTGGGATGGTGCAGTGAGCTAAATAACGGTGATGGATCAAGCCCTGATCTTTGGACTGGGTAAGAGTGGTCTGCTTAATTCAGACACTCTGTTCATCACCACCCTCTTTTCTGAATCGTTTTTGGCCAATATAGGTGTGGCAGGGTATACTCAGACATGAGTCCCTTGCTCACTGCACCATCAGGATTCAAGCAAGCAGGGGCGACGACGGCTGAAATGCCAGAAACCGGTCCCCGGAAGCTTGTCTCCTTTCTGGTGAAGAATTGGCTTGGTAGTTTGGTCTGCCCTGTTCCCATGATGCACTGGGCCAGGGACAGACTAATTTGCATATAGCCAGGTTCTGAGCTGGGATGGTGCAGTGAGCTAAATAACGGTGATGGATCAAGCCCTGATCTTTGGACTGGGTAAGAGTGGTCTGCTTAATTCAGACACTCTGTTCATCACCACCCTCTTTTTTGAATCGTTTTTGGCCACTATCGGTGTGGCAGGGTATACTCAGACATGAGTCCCTTGCTCACTGCACCATCAGGATTCAAGCAAGCCAGGCCTACGACGGCTGAAATGCCAGAAACCGGTCCCCGGAAGCTTGTCTCCTTTCTGGCGAAGAATTGGCTTGGTAGTTTGGTCTGCCCTGTTCCCATGATGCACTGGGCCAGGGACAGACTAATTTGCATATAGCCAGGTTCTGAGCTGGGATGGTGCAGTGAGCTAAATAACGGTGATGGATCAAGCCCTGATCTTTGGACTGGGTAAAAGTGGTCTGCTTATTTCAGACACTCTGTTCATCACCACCCTCTTTTCTGAATCGGCCTATGGCACAAAGCACACTGCCTGGCTTCATAATGGCCCCTAGACCCCCACCCACAAGGCCAGGCCCCGGACCAGGCCTCAAAATGGCCCCCACCCACATGGCCAGGCCCTGGACCAGGCCCCAACACCCAAAAAATCGAAATACACACAACAATCTCCCCAATCCAATGCCATCCATGCCCTAAATGATGTTTAAATTCAAGAGACCTTACAGAAAGACTTGGCCCATGCACCACTGGCTCCCCCTGGGCCTACTGGCTAGTGTGGCTTTAACACGCACCCCACAATTTAAAAAAACTTCCACATATAACAGTGAGCTACTCAATAACATGCCATACATTATATTTAAGTTCAACAAAACTCACAGAAACAGTTTATCATGCACCCATGACTAACCCTGGGCCTACTGGATACTGTGGGTACCCACAATATATTTTCTTTAAAGTTGTGAAAAAGTTTATAAATTGTAGTTGCAGCAACTGCAATGCCCCAAACAAACAACACCAACTTACTTGTAAAATCTCAAATCCAAAAGTGATCCCCCCAAAAAGTCCTCAAATACAAATATCCAGCAGCAGCGACAAAGAGTAATCCTTCCAGCTCCAGATCCAAATGAAAAGTGATCAGGACATGGACAAATCACTGGGATGAGCCTGCTGTACAGGAACAGGAAGTTGGAGAGTGTGGGCCACTTCCTCCCTCCCAACCCCCCAAAAATGGACTCCTTGCACAAAGAAATGCAGCCAAATGTCAATCTGAGGAGTTATTCTGATCCAACTCATCATTTTCAGGAGGTTTATACTGCCAGCAATTGATTTCTTGTGTAGAATTGCAATGTGTCACCGTTTTGAAGCGCTTTTTCGCACCAATCCGTCGCACAGCATTTCCAAGCCTCTTCTGGCAATTTATCCAACAGTTACACCATCATTTTTTACATCTTCTCAACCTTATCACATTATCCATTCATGCTAATTTCATTTATTTGCATATTTCCTCAAACGGGACGTTAAAGTCATTTTCCAGGTTTCTTATGTTGTCACCGTGTCCATCCGGACCTCTTGGTAAAAACACGAGTAAAACATTCTTCGTTCAGGGCAGTGTTTATTTGTCAAAAAACCCAATGCATTTCGTGCATTATATGCACTTCTTCAGGGGTCACTGCGCTGAACTATTTAAAACAATCTGTTCCTCTTTCTCGCGGCTGCAACTCTTCACATGTTTTGCAGCCGCGAGAAAGAGGAACAGATTGTTTTACTCGTGTTTTTACCAAGAGGTCCGGATAAGGTTGATAAGGTTGAGAAGATGTAAAAAATGATGGTGTAACTGTTGGATAAATTGCCAGAAGAGGCTTGGAAATGCTGTGCGACGGATTGGTGCGAAAAAGCGCTTCAAAACGGTGTCATGTTCACTCAAGTGTGGTTGGGCATCACATTTAAGAAGTCTGCACGCAAAAAGATGGAAATGAAAAAAGTTTTGGATTATTATGAGGAAAGTGTGAAATATAGGAGTGCATCCCGTCCCCCATGATTTGCTGAATTGCAATGTGTGCAATTTCGGGACAGCGAGCTGTTCAAATCTCCCGCCGGATGTCAGCTGCACGTCGCATCTACGTCTTCGCAATTGTTTTCTCTCGTGGTGCGTGATCGCTTGCCCTTATGACTTATTCGCGTTCTCAAAGTCTTGCAGTGCAAGATGGCGGGACTCCATAACATACTCGCGGTCGAAAAGTCTTGCGCGAACACGCAGTCAGATCCAAAATGGCGCAGAGCACGCAAACCGGGAGGAAAACAACTCGGCGAACTCAGAATCACGGTAAGTCACTGCCGCGCACGTGAGATTGTATTTTTGAAGCGTGAACCAGCAAAAAAAAATTGCCAACTCGCGAATTTTTGGGCAATTTTGCGCATTTAGCGGATTGCAAAATTGCCAAAAATTTGCAAATTCAGCAAGCAGAACAAATTGTCAGCCCATACTTAGGCCTGACCCTCCAGTGTGTGTGTGGATCCTTCACAAACACTTATCACTGCTTTTCCCACACTAATGTGTAGTTCTAAACTTCCCGGTACAAGTGGTGCACGCAGTGTGGGAAAGTGCAGCAATATTCCCCATTTTTTCATTAAGTGGAAAAAAATATTTTTCCATGAATTTGAACAATGGAAAATGTTTCTTACCACAGAAACTGTGCACTCACAGCATCAGGGAAAACAGTAATGCCAAAAGTTCATGTGAAAAACAACAACAAAAATATCAGTCGATTGACAGTGGAAAGAGTACGCTCATCAGGTCACTTTTGCAGAAAGGTCCAAGAACTTGGAGACTCCATGGAGGAGCTCGATCACTTCCATTATTTCACTTCGATTTTGTTGACCCTCTCCCTTTCTCTCCATAGCAGTCCAAATTGAAGTTTTTTAAAGAAATGCTTGAAAAACGATCTGCATTCTGTTTATTTTTGTTTATAGTTGTCATTTACAGTTGCTTTACTAACACCAAAATATCCTAGGGTTGAACGAGCATCAATGAAGCAATATTTATTTGTTTATTAATGAGCACTAGCATTTGTACAAGAAATGCTGTACACAGTAAGGCAACAGTACATAATGCCATGAGTAGTTGGGTGGATCACTGAGCTGAACTCCAGAAGAAACTCCAACGAATCCAAAACGCCTCAGCCAGGATCATATTAGACATCCCGCGCAACGAACACATCTCTGGTCACCTGAAAGACCTCCACTGGCTACCCGTCAATAAGAGAATCACTTTCCGACTGCTAACCCACGCACACAAATCACTCTACGACATCGGACCAGAATGCCTCAACTCACGACTGTCCTTCTACACCCCCTCCCGCCAACTACGTTCTTCCAGCCAAGCCCTCGCCACTGTACCTCGCATCAACAAGACCACCATGGGTGGCAGATCCTTCTCTTACCTGGCTGCTAAAACATGGAACTCACTCCCTGCGTACCTTCGCCTCACCCAGAACCACCTAGCATTCAGAAAGCAACTTAAAACATGGATATTTGACAAGTAATCCTCCTCCCCTTTCTAAGCGCCTTGAGACCCTCTGGGTAGGTAGTGCGCTATATAAATTCTCTGACTTGACTTGACTTGACTTGACTCTGGTAGACTGCCTAGTAATGTTTTTATTTCACGTAGTATGCTGCGCCCTCCATTGTCATGCAGTGACACTCCACACAAGCCCTGCCACAGAATCTAACCAGAACTTCATTTCTGGAAAAGTCTGGAAAGTTCAACGTAGCTAGATCACTGTTTGAGAGAGCCCTTCCACCAGAAAATTAGAGTGCAACAGTCACCGTCAAAAGAAAGGTGGTGGCTTGGTGTTGTGTGTGTGTGGCTCTGTGTGTGTGTGGCTCTGTGTGTGGATCAGTGTGTGTGGCTCTGTGTGTGTGTGTGTGGCTCTGTCTGTGTGTTGTGTGGCTCTGTCTGTGTTTGTGGCTGTGTGCGTGTGTGTGTGGCTCTGTGTGTGCGTGTGTCTGTGTGTGTGTGTCTGTGAGTGCGTGTGTGTCTGTGTGTGTGTGTGTCTGTGTGTGTGTGTGTGTCTGTCTGCGTGTGTGTGTGTGTGTGTCTCTTTGTCTCTGTGTCTCTGTATGTGTGTGTGGCTCTGTGTGTGTGTGTGTGGCTCTGTGTGTGTGTGTGGCTCTGTTTGTGTGGCTGTGTGTGTGGTCTGTGTGTCTCTGTGTCTCTGTGTATGTGTTTTTGAAACATAATTAAAACCCGTTGTTATTTGCAATGTCAATAGCTCAAACTAGAGTAAATACGCAACCTATTGCAAATGCAATAGGTCTCGAATTTGCGAGAGATAAAGCTATTGGTATTGTAAATGATAATGCCATATATTTATCTGTTTTCAAAACCAACACATAAATAAATATTTTGTCATTTACAATGCCAACAGCTCTAACTTTTGCAAAAGCGAGATTGTTGCATTGTAAATGCTTGTTGTTGTCTGACACCGCGACCCAGTCGAAGCACAACACTGTGGCCGCACTTTTCTGTTACTTAAGTATCACAAGCTAGCCTGGCTGATGAGGGGTGATACCCCAAAACTGGTCCTCGTATGCTTGTTTCTGGTCCATGGAGTGTGGTTGAAAAGTTTCTGCAATCCGTCCATCATCTTGTTGTGCTTGCTAAGTTTGCCCTAAGTGACCAAGGGTATGCCCAGACAGTGGGTCCCTTGCTCGTTGTGCCAATGTCTTTAAGCCGATACCAAAGGGGATGATGGACGGAACTTTTGCGCAAATCAAACACTCACCCCCAGTCAACGGATCCCTTTTGATGGACTAAACGCAGATCAGTTGACTGGATGTGAGTGTTTGATTTGCTCTAATGCTCCATCCATCATCCCCAGAGGTATCGCTTTGTTCGCCCTAAGTTGGCAGGGTATGCCCAGACGTGGGTCCCTTGCTCACTTTGCCACTGGATTCAAGATAGCCTGGCTGATGAGGGTTATGAACCCGAAACCCGTCCAAGGATGTTTGTTTCCGGTACAGGGAAGACATGGCTTGGCAATTCTGGCTGGACTGTTTCCATGAGGCATAGGGTCAGACTGATTTGCATATGGCCATGTCTGAACTGGGGTGGTGGAGTGAGCTAAAGAATGATGATGGATTAAACCCAGATCAGTTGACTGGGGGTGAGTGTGAATCCGAAGTGTCTCCGGTAAAAAACCCTCATGCACGTGTTTTGTGAATCGTGGTAGCGATATATGTTGGTTCTCCGCTCTTCATACACGTGTGTGCATAATCATAGGGTTAGTTTGGTTATGCAGCCTCCACCAGGAGGTTCTTACCCATGGTTAAAAGCAGTAGTGATCTAGTGATGTGGGTAGTGCTTGGTTTAAAATACCCAGACAGCCAGATATTTCTCTTTATTGGGTCTGGATTCGGGTAGCCCATGAGGGAATATTAATATGCATGCGTTCTGTGAATATATTAGGAATTCTAACGCACTAATAGTCATTAAAATGGTCAACATGTTTCAGCCCGTTCTGCCAGATTAGGACTTATGGGCTTTCTTAAGGACCAACTGTGATTAGTGAAAAAAGTCAAGAAGTTACAACAATCATTTGTCTTATTGTAAACAGTGTAGGAAAAAGGGAAATTTTCAACCTGTTTCTTTTGAATGTGGTCACAATGTACCTGTAAAACATACAGACATAGAGAACATTATAGGTAAATTTTAGACAATCGTCTTTAGTGTTGATCCAGGAGTGGAAGTTTTGTAGACTATCAGTATCCCCATTCCAAATTAGCAGGATATCGTCAATATACCTTTTCCAGAATAGTATTTGACGAAGGAAGGGATTGTTGTCATTCTGAATATACGTCTTTTCAAAAGTGCTGACGTAGAGTCCTGCCACGCTCGGGGCAAATGTGCTGCCCAATGAAGTCCCGTGGCATTGCAAATAGAGGGTCTCTTTGTACTGGAAGTAGTTCTCCAACAGCGCAAGGTGGCAACATTCCAATAGAAAGTGTCATGGTGTCTTATGGGGCCACTCTGTATTAAATACGATGGTCTCCAGGGTGTCAAGTGTTTTCTGCTGGGGTAAACTCGTGTAGAGACTCTCTACGTCAAGTCCTACTAACAGCATGGTGTCTAGTGAGTATTCTATACCTCTTTTAATTGGTTTAAGAGATATCTGGTATCTTTCAGGTACGTTGGTGTTTGTTGAACGAGCGGTTTCAGAAATTGGTCAGAAAATTGAGAAAGAGTTTCCAGAACGGACCCTATTCCGGAGGCTATTGGTCATCCAGGAGGGGGTATTCGGGCTTTGTGTGTTTTTGGCAGAGAGTAGAAATATGGAATTCTAGGGCATCTGGTTTCTAAAAATTCAGCCTCTTTTTTTGAAATCCAGTTATTCGTCTCTGCTTCTTCGACCATCATGCATATGGTTCTCTGCGTGTTTAAAATCTATTGGAAATTTATATAAAACTTAAAAAACCCAATGTACACGCATTAATCAAATTAGTCTTCTTTCAGTGACCATGATGGGAGGTTCTTTAACAACAGACCCGGTACCGACTTACAGCTACTTCCAGGTTACGCGGGCAGAGTCAGCACATGCGACGTTCGAGGACAGGAGCTAAGGGTACCAGAGGAGTTCTTCCACCCAGTCTCTCCTATTTGGAACCGCAAGTATACACAAACTAATTTTCCTTTACCTCTTTCTATAGTCTAGCCCCTTCGAATCCCTGCAAAACCTGAAGGAAGTGTAAAATCTACACACTGAGGGTATGTCCGTTATCAACTGTTTCAACCAGCTATCACGTCATTAACGTAATGCGCCCGGTGAAGTCAATGCTCCCGCACGCAGTGAGAGGTCTTTTTTTCACGATACCCTACTCGTGCACATGTCATACTTGGAGCAGTGCACTTAAGCAATGACACTAGTTTTATCGCTATTAACGTTTTGCGCCCGGTGAATGTTAATGCTCCTGTACGCTGTCACAGGTCTTTTTCACGATACCCTACGCACGCAAATGTCTAATTTTGAGCAGTGCACTTAAGCGATGACACTAGTTTTTTCGTCTTATCGACATGCCTAAATATATTTCCAATCTAAATGCAATTATTTTTGTGCATGTTATACTTTGTGGAAAAAGAGAGAGTTGACACCGCCATTTACTAAGGGGTCTGTAAAGTATTGCCAACTTTCAGCTGCTACAAATCCTGATTTTAGAATGTCTGTAGAAAATCACTACATATATGTGTCTCCCCTCACCCTTACCCTTCTCTATGTCTGTATGTTTTACAGGTACGTTGTGACGACATTCAAAACAAACAGGTTGAAAATTTCCCTTTTTCTTACACTGTTTACAATAAGACAAATGATTGTTGTAACTTCTTGACTTTTTTCACTAATCACAGTTGGTCCTGAAGAAAGCCCATAAATCCTTATCTGGCAGAACGGGCTGAAAGATGTCGACCATTTTAATGACTATTAGTGCGTTAGAATTCCTAATATATTCACAGAACGCACGCATATTAATATTCCCTTATGGGCTACCCGAATCCAGACCCAATAAAGTGAAATATCTGGCTGTCTGGGTATTTTAAACCGAGCACTACCCACATCACTAGATCACTAGATCACTTCTGCTTTTAACCATGGGTAAGAACCTCCTGGTGCATAACCAAACTAACCCTATGATTATGCACACACGTGTATGAAGAGCGGAGAACCAACATATACCGCTACCACGATTCAGAAAACACGTGCATGAGGGTTTTTTACCGGAGACACTTCGGATTTTTTCTGCATACCCAGGTTTTTGCAGGACAAGTGATCCTTTCTCCCTTGATTAGTTAAGCTTAAAATAAGGAAACTGATGGGATCAGAATTTCCTCCTCCCCCATTTTATTAATAGATGTCCTTGGAATAGTCAGTAACGCTGCTGTTTATTTGCAGACAGAGGCTTAGGTTAGACCCAAAATGTCGATTTGTAGTTCCTAGTTCGTGCCTTCTAGAAAATCCTGAAAGCTACCGTTGAGACTTCCCTGAAGCCTGGCGGAAAAGGAGATTTGCATGACAACTGATAATTTGAAGATGCAGAAAGAGCCTGAAAGTAGAGGAATACGTCTTCTCCTTAAATAGACAATGATGTTTTTCCTCTAACTTCACTCCAAATTGACGAGCACCTTCAAAAGGCATACTCAGGGAAGCAGCCTTCTGTGAAGAGGATGTAAGCCACTCAATTAAACAGAGATCTCTCCTAGTCACCACATGCATCCCATTCTGCCAAGGTTGAGGCACAGATAACATCAAATGAAATATCGAATAAGAATTTGAGCTGTTTCCCTATACCCTCCAACAATGCAGAAAGGTCAGCCTAATCCTGAACGACTTGAAATAATTCCATTATATCAGAAATCTGATACTGCACTGCATAAGTACCATAAATGACTTGCTTTCATGGCTAGATGTGCTCCCTCATAGTTCTTTTTCAAAGCTGAGTCTACCTTTTTATCAGTTTATCCTTTAGAATATTGTCCACCATTACAGAAGTATGTCTAACTAGACGCGCCATCATAGAATCAACCAAAATTGATTCTACAACTTTCTTTTCCATATCGTCCAATGGATATAATTTGGAATGAATCTAGGAATTGCAATTGTATTCAGGTTCTTACATTTTTGTAAAGCACTCTAAGGCAAGGTGGAAGCATGGGAGTGCAAGGCGCCAGCGGAGAGCACCCAAGAAGAAAAAGAAAGGGCAGGAGAGAGTGAGGTGATAGGTGTGCACCTCCCAGCAGTTATGTACCACCACGGCCATTGTGACGATTGCTGACTGTGCCCCTGGTGGCGAAAGGACACCACTGCAAGAGGAGGAACCGGGTGAGCAAGAAGAAGCACTCTCGGGTGAAGGGGCAAAGTCAGAAGTGTTACAAAGACAGCATCAGAGAAGCTGAGAGTACGGGCATGAGCCCAATGGTGAGAGCCTTGAGGAAGATGGCCCATGCTGGGACAGGGTGTGAAAGACCTTGCGAATCCTGCCTGAGTGGAAGCAGAAAAGAGTGCCATGATGGTGGAGCCTTAAGGCACAAGGAGTGCATCCTCAAGAGAAGAAAATACCTGTGAGAGGTCAAAGAAGAAACCCGTGAGAGGTCTAAGAGAAGAGCTGTAAGAGGTCGATGAGTACACATGTGAGAGTTCGATGAGTAGACCTGTGTGAGGTCGAGGAAGATAAGGCCTGTGAGAATCCCAAGAAGAAGACCGGTGAGAGGTTCTGAAAAGAAGAAGGTCATGAAGAGATGCCTGGCCAGTGGACAAGGATATGGGTCAGTCCTAGGGGTATGACATGGCCAGGGAGACCCATATGAATTGTGTGTCACATGGAAAGGCCTAGTCAGAAAAAAGAGTAAGACAAGATGGCAACAGACCGTTTCATGAAGAGGAAGAGGATGAAAGTGGAGAAATGGCACGATGCCACAAATCTAAATCAAGAGATAGAAGAACAGAAGAAGAAACCTGGCACATCACAAACTGTGTGTGTTGTTGAAATCAAGTGCATCCCCAAGAACATCTAAGGAGCCTTGAACATCTAGAGTGGAGTACTGGACCTATGATACACCTAGAGGTCAGTGAGGCATCTTTGGCACCAGGAGAGGGTAGCCGCCCAGAAATAATCAGCTAGACCAAGCAAAAGCTGAAGCCTATGGAAGAGAGCAAGCTGGACCATTTGTACCCTCCACGTATTAGGTTGCACGTGAGGATGAGTTATGGTCCTGTTAGGACGTCCTAAGTGACCTCTGCCATGGAGCATAAAAGAGGATCCGAGCAATCCACAAAGGCCTGTGGCAATCTAGGGGCAAGGACCTAAGGGATTAACGGTGAGAGAGGAATCCTGACACAAGAAACGCATCTCCAGCAGCTACCCAGCAGGTACCAGGAAGCATGAAGATCTCTGTTGGAGTCTCATTACCCCAACGACTGACCAGTCACTGCCAGTGCACCAGAGTCAGGATAACAGGAGAAGCACAACCTGGAAATAACTACTCGTGAGGTGAAGCGAGTGACTTGAAGGTGGGACTCATAGTGATTCCTCCATGGGCCTATAGTATGCCACTGGAGTGACATAGCGTAGTCCACACAGTCCAGTGGAAGTCTAGTGAAGAGGACCTTAGGGGACTCCAGTGAAAGGGGAAACCTGGTAAGCAAGGGGAATCCTGGTGAGAGAGGGAAGTCGAAGGTTGCTCCTCCCTCAAGCAGCTGGAAACTTTGTGGCATCTGAGCAAGACTTGTCAACAGTAAACAGGATGTCATCCGTCTTTGGAGGCTTGTTGTCCATGTAGCAGGAGTGTCTTTGTAGATGTATCAGTCACAGACTACACTATTGCTCCCCACGCACCCTCACAGCAAGCACGGTATAGACTTCCATGCAGGAAGACCAGCTGGGACAGAACCCACAGTGCCCAGGTGAAATGCGACAATTTGGACTGGTGAGCAAGACATTTAGAGTTCATCTACACTGCCATTCGTGCCCTGAGCAGTCTGGTTAAAACAATAGAGGCGTGCTGTGATACCAGGTGCTCCCATCTGCACCTTGTAATGGTTAGCGGTCTAGTGTCTCGCACCCCCTCATGCATCCACACATCCGCAGGCCAGGCGTGGAGTAATAAAAGAAGGGCGGCCGCACGGGGACGTCACTTTCGACTGCCCACTGCGTGTGTGACTCAGTGATTTGCTGCCTCTCCACTCTCCTGCCTACGCACACAAATCACTGTGTCAGTGGGCCGCAGTCACCCGCGGCCTACACAACACTGGCGGCGAGGGGGCCCAACCCTCGCATCTCACGCTGCAGCACCATGCTCCCTCTGTCTACCGCTGTTAACACGGTGTGCCGACGCCGCATCGAGACTCCGGACAACCGCTGGGATTGCGGTGCGGTTCGGTGCACGCCACGTGGTCTGGTGAGGCCCTGACAAGCATCGGAGGACACGCTGGATGCGCGAGTGCGGTCCCTGCTGCTGTGTGGAACCCTGCTCATCTCCCCCAACTGGTGAGAACTTTGCCTCGACAAAAAAGAAAAACAAATAAAAATAAAAGAAAAAGGGGAAATGAGGAAATGAGGAAATGAAAAGTACTTTGGCCCTACATTAAGCACACGTGGAGCACTCTAAGGAGGGGTGAGCGGCAGCCTGGGGTGTTCCCCGCCTACCCCACAAACCCTACTTCGTGCCACCAAACATCTGGGCGCTGGCCCCGCCCGAAGACCATACAGAGTGCGTACGCTGACAGTTTGGTGCGGACCACGCCCCATTAAACCGGTTAGCCGCCTCCAGACCCCCCCAGGGGCTGACGTGATATAAGCCCCACGGCAAGGGCCACCTTCCAGCCACACAGTAAGGAGACAGTGGGGAGGACAATATAAACACATTCAGCCATGGGAGATGCTGACGCACCCGCCGCCCCATACAGATTCCATTCCAACACGCCGCATCAGGGTCCTGCCACCTTTTAGTGAACTGGAGGGCCCGTCAACTGCGTCCCCACGCTGGAAGATATGGCTTGAACGGCTAGAGAACTACTTTGTGGCCACGAGGGAATCAGACAAAGCAATTAAGATGTCCCTGTTGCTCCATTACGCCGGGAATGAAATATTCAAATTATTTAAACACCTGCCCAACACAGGAGCGGTGGACAATTATGATGCCGCTGTAACTGCCGTAAATGGTCACTTCGACCCACAATTGAACCTTGACTTCGAGGTCTTCAAGTTGGGGCAAGCGCGCCAAAGGGAAGGAGAATTCATGGACCGATTTTATGCCCGCGTAAGGGAACTTGCAAGCACACGCACAGATGAAGATCAACCCAAAGCCATACGGAGACAACTCATCCAAGTGTGTTGCGACAAGACACTACGGGGACTAGTACTGCGGAAACCAGGGATCACACTTGAAAACATCCTGATATTAGGCAGATCACACGACCTATCAGCTGTCCGAGCCACCGCGATGGACCAAGCACTCAACAAACCCCAAGGCAATTAAGACCGAGCGTGCCGACGCAGTAAGGGCACAGCCACGAATACACTATCCAAGAGAACCCCTAAAGGAAAATTCCCGAGCACGATGCGGGTACTGCGGACATGAGCCCCATGCAGCCAAGGACTGCCCTGCACAGGGAAAGACATGCACACACTGTTGAATCCCGAACCATTTTGCATTGGTGTGCCGACGGCGGAGCAACACCAAGACAACCAGGAAGCCAAATCCGCTGATAAGAGCAGTACGACAGTTGTCTTTGAATGACCCCCCCCCTCCTGATAGCGCCCAACAAAGACCAGGGAGGTACCTACCGACGGTAGACGAATCTTCGGAGTCTGAGGATGAAGAGGCATACATCGTTTCTTTTGCACGAGAATTGAAACAACGTCGTAGGCCGCAGCCTACGTGCATCATCCAGATGGCTGGAAATGAAGTCAAAGCAGTGATTGACACGAGGGCCATGGTCAATGTCATGGGTCTACACCAGTTTAAGAAGATGTGCCCTCGGCCCATGGTACTACCGTCGAAAACCAGAATATTTGCCTATGGAGCCGATACCCCGATGCCCCTACAAGGAAAAATCACAGTGCCTATCAAAAGCGGACGACCTAGAAGTGATGGCGACAAGCTATGTGATTGACAGGGAAGCCAACACTCTTTTGAGCAGCCACACGGCCGAGGACCTGAAACTGATAGCATTCGCCAAATGGATCCGAACACACCAGGTGGACGAACTTTTGGACAATTCCCCGAGCTCTTCACCGGCCTGGGCTGCATCAAGTGCCAACCAGTCAGATTGCATATTGATAAATCGATAACCCCAATCGCTCTACGACATCGCCAGAGTCCGTTTCACCTAAGGCCGCTGGCTTGAGAAAGAACTTGAGAAGTTGGAGGACCAAGGGGTCATTGAAAAAGTCTCAGGACCAACTCCAATGGTATCCCCGATGGTCATCGTGGAAAAACCCAAACAACCCGGGGCGATCCGTTTGTGCATTGACATGCGGCTACCAAATAAAGCAATCAGAAGAGAGTGACACTTAACACCTACCATGGATGACATCATTGCGGACGTGAATGGGTCAAAGTGGTTTTCCAAGATTGACCTAAATGCAGGATACCACCAGCTGCCCCTACAGGAGGAGAGTCGTTTCATCACCACCTTCAGCACCCACCTCGGATTGCGACAATATAAGAGGCTACATTTTGGCATTTCTTCGGCGGCGGAGGTGTTTCAGAACACCATAAGGGAACTGTTGTCCGGCCTGCCTGGTGTCATCAATGTCAGTGATGACATTCTTATACATTCTACAAATAATATTAATAATAATAAATAATAATAATAATAATAATAATAATAAAACAATCCGCCCCAGAGAGCCCACCACTGAAAAGAGCAATTAAGACTGTGACAGACTAAGCACATGCTCTCATATGCGAGGGAAGAGATGGTTCTTTAACTTTAGGCAAAACCTCATCTCAGATGGTTCCATTCGTAGTTCAATGGGGAGTTTGTTCCAGTGACTAGCCGCCAGATAACGAAATGATCGGCCACCCATTCTTGCCCTAAAGATGCGGGGCACTGTGAACAACATACTCCCTAACGACCTGAAATTTCGTTTAGGGCGGTGAATGGTTAGGAGCTTTTTCAAATAAGACGGTCCTTTCTCATGGGCTATACGATGGGAGATGCATAATACTTTAAATAAAATGCGCTCTCTGATGGGTAGCCAGTGTGACTTTGTTAAAGCTTTCTTCCCTGATGCTTTTCTCAGCAGATTCAGCACCAAACGTGCAGCCGCATTTTGGACTCTTTGGAGCTGATTTAGCCCCTTCTGACTAAGACCAATAAACAGAGCATTTCCATAGTCTAAGTGTGGGGTAACTAGGGCGTGAATCAAGGATTTCCTAGTACTGATGGGCAGAAGGTCTAGTACCTTCCGTAAGGTTTTGAGAATTGCACTACACCTGCCTGTCACTTTTGTGATATGCATCCCAAACGAAAGCTCTGAATTCAACAGGACTCCTAGGTTCTTTGCTGTTTCTGTCGGGGCAGGGGTCTGACCTAATTCTGCCGGCCACCAAGCTGATGACCAAATGGAAGGGGTTCTCCCAATTATTAGCACCTCTGTCTTATCCCCATTAAGACGTAGACAGTTATTGTTCATCCAACTTGCCACCGTTGTCAGACAGGTGGAAAAATTTACAGCTGCCTCACTCTGGCCCTGGGTAAGGGTGATCATTAGTTGTGTATCATCGGCGTAGGTAATGATATCTACACCAAATGATTCCTCTATGCGGGCAAGGGGTTCCATATAAAGGTTGAATAATGTTGGGCTCAAACTGGAGCCCTGTGGAACCCCATGCTTCAGCTGTCTAGACGAAGATTTAAATGGGGGGCAGTGGACTTGAAAGCTTCTATTCTCCATGAAGGACTTTATCCACTCATAGGCTGATCCTACCACTCCTATCTCTGACGGCCGTGTCAGCAGCGTGGTGTGCAACACGGTGTCAAATGCCGCACTTAGATCTAAAAGTACCAACGCTGCTGTCTGTCCCTCATCCGCTGTCTGTCTCAATAGTTCTGTGGAGTATAGGATGGCTGATGCTGTTGAATATCTCGCTCTAAATCCCGATTGAGTCGGGTGTAAGAGATGGCTTTCTCTAGGTGATCCATAAGTTGCAAATTAACTACTTTCTCTATTACCTTCATACAGAATGGAAGCAGAGATATAGGACGTAGATTCTGAAGTTGGGACACATGTACATTTGTTTTCTTTTTCAGGGGAATTACCTGTGCTCTTTTGCATGCCTCTTGTACAAGGCATTCCTGAAAAGACAAGGTAGTCAAGTGACTAATGTGATCTATCACCTCGTCAAGGATGCCACTGAAGCATTTAGGTGGAGCTGCATCATTCGGGGAGCCTGACTGATAACTTTATGCAATGCTTAGCATTGCCTGTCTATCTGGAACTTTAAAACATTTTAAGTGTGAGGTTAGGACCAGGCTCCTGCCCATATCACTCTGGTTCAGGGATCCATCTGTCCCAACTGTAAATGAAGCATGTATTTGTTCCACTTTGTTAGCAAAGTGGTCTGCGATTGAGTCGCATAGTTCATCAGAGGAAGTGTCTTGGGTTGTTAATCTATCCGGGACAGTGATCTCTTTATAGATAGCAAATAGTTCTTTAGATGGGTTATCAGTCGTTTCAATTCTTTCCCTAAAGAACTTTCCCTTTGCGACTCTAATCATTTTATGGTACTTGTTTAGCTCCACTCTATAGTGTTGCTTACATCCTATATCATAATTTTTTCGCCAACAGCGTTCTAAATTGGTCACTTCGACCCACAATTGAACCTTGACTTCGAGGTCTTCAAGTTGGGGCAAGCGCGCCAAAGGGAAGAAGAATTCATGGACCGATTTTATGCCCGCGTAAGGGAACTTGCAAGCACACGCACAGATGAAGATCAACCCAAAGCCATACAGAGACAACTCATCCAAGGGTGTTGCGACAAGACACTACGGGGACTAGTACTGTGGAAACCAGGGATCACACTTGAAGACATGCTGATATTAGGCAGATCGCACGACCTATCAGCTGTCCGAGCCACTGCGATGGACCAAGCACTCAACAAACCCCAAGGCAATTAAGACCAAGCGTGCCGACGCAGTAAGGGCACAGCCACGAAGACACTATCCAAGAGAACCCCGAAAGGAAAATTCCCGAGCACGATGCGGGTACTGCGGACATGAGCCCCATGCAGCCAAGGACTGGCCTGCACAGGGCAAGACATGCACGCACTGTTGAATCCCGAACCATTTTGCATTGGTGTGCCGACGACGGAGCAACACCAAGACAACCAGGAAGCCAAATCCGCCGATAAGAGCAGTACGATAGTTGTCTTTGAATGACCCCCCCCCCCCCTCCTGATAGCGCCCAACAAAGACCAGGGAGGTACCTACCGACGGTAGATGAACCTTCGGAGTCTGAGGATGAAGAGGCATACATCGTTTCTTTTGCACGAGAATTGAAACAACGTCGGAGGCCGCAGCCTACGTGCATCATCAAGATGGCTGGAAATGAAGTCAAAGCAGTGATTGACACGGGGGCCATGGTCAATGTCATGGGTCTACAACAGTTTAAGAAGATGTGCCCACGGTACTACCGTCCAAAACCAGAATATTTGCCTATGGAGCCGATACCCCGATGCCCCTACAAGGAAAAATCACAGTGCCTATCAAAAGCCGATGACCTAGAAGTGATGGCGACAAGCTATGTGATCGACAGGGAAGCCGACACTCTTTTGAGCAGCCACACGGCCGAGGACCTGAAACTGATAGCATTCGCCAAACGGATCCGAACACACCAGGTGGACGAACTTTTGGACAATTCCCCGAGCTCTTCACCGGCCTGGGCTGCATCAAGTGCCAACCAGTCAGATTGCACATTGATAAATCGATAACCCCAATCGCTCTACGACATCTCCAGATTCCGTTTCACCTAGGGCCGCTGGTGGAGAAAGAACTTGAGAAGTTGGAGGACCAAGGGGTCATTGAAAAAGTCTCCGGACCAACTCCATGGGTATCCCCGATGGTCATCGTGGAAAAACCCAAACAACCAGGGGCGATCCTTTTGTGCATTGACATGCGGCTACCAAATAAAGCAATCAGAAGAGAGCGACACTTAACACCTACCATGGATGACATCATTGCGGACGTGAATGGGTCAAAGTGGTTTTCCAAGATTGACCTAAATGCAGGATACCACCAGCTGCCCCTACAGGAGGAGAGTCGTTTCATCACCACCTTCAGCACCCACCTCGGATTGCGACGATATAAGAGGCTAAATTTCGGCATTTCTTTGGCAGCGGAGGTGTTTCAGAACACCATAAGGGAACTGTTGTCCGGCCTGCCTGGTGTCATCAATGTCAGTGATGACATTCTTATACATTCTACAACTAATAATAATAATAATAAATAATAACAATAATAAAACAATCCGCCCCAGAGAGCCCACCACTGAAAAGAGCAATTAAGACTGTGACAGACTAAGCACATGCTCTCATATGCGAGGGAAGAGATGGGTCTTTAACTTTAGGCGAAACCTCATCTCAGATGGTTCCATTCGTAGTTCAATGGGGAGTTTGTTCCAGTGACTAGCCGCCAGATAACGAAATGATCGGCCACCCATTCTTGCCCTAAAGATGCGGGGCACTGTGAACAACATACTCCCTAACGACCTGAGATTTAGTTTAGGGCGGTGAATGGTTAAGAGCTTTTTCAAATAAGACGGTCCTTTCTCATGGGCTATACGATGGGAGATGCATAATACTTTAAATAAAATGCGCTCTCTGATGGGTAGCCAGTGTGACTTCGTTAAAGTTTGCTTCCCTGATGCTTTTCTCAGCAGATTCAGCACCAAACGTGCAGCCGCATTTTGGACTCTTTGGAGCTGTTTTAGCCCCTTCTGACTAAGACCAATAAACAGAGCATTTCCATAGTCTAAGTGTGGGGTAAGTAGGGCGTGAATCAAGGATTTCCTAGTACTGATGGGCAGAAGGTCTAGTACCTTCCGTAAGGTTTTGAGAATTGCATTACACCTGCCTTTCACTTTTGTGATATGCTTCACGAACGAAAGCTCTGAATCCAACAGGACTCCTAGGTTCTTTGCTGTTTCTGTCGGGGCAGGGGTCTGACCTAATTCTGCCGGCCACCAAGCTGATGACCAAATGGAAGGGGTTCTCCCAATTATTAGCACCTCTGTTTTATCCCCATTAAGACGTAGACAGTTATTGTTCATCCAACTTGCCACCGTTGTCAGACAGGTGGAAAAATTTACAGCTGCCTCACTCCGGCCCTGGGTAAGGGTGATCATTAGTTGTGTATCATCGGCGTAGGTAATGATATCTACACCAAATGATTCCTCTATGAGGGCAAGGGGTTCCATATAAAGGTTGAATAATGTTGGGCTCAAACTGGAGCCCTGTGGAACCCCATGCTTCAGCTGTCTAGACGAAGATTTAAATGGGGGGGAGTGGACTTGAAAGCTTCTATTCTCCATGAAGGACTTTATCCACTCATAGGCTGATCCTACCACTCCTATCTCTGACAGCCGTGTCAGCAGCGTGGTGTGCAACACGGTGTCAAATGCCGCAATTAGATCTAAAAGTACCAACGCTGCTGTCTGTCCCTCATCCGCTGTCTGTCTCAATAGTTCTGTGGAGTATAGGATGGCTGATTCTGTTGAATATCTCGCTCTAAATCCTGATTGAGTCGGGTGTAAGAGATGGCTTTCTCTAGGTGATCCATAAGTTGCAAATTAACTACATTCTGTATTACCTTCATACAGAATGGAAGCAGAGATATAGGACGTAGATTCTGAAGTTGGGACACATGTAAATTTGGTTTCTTTTTCAGGGGAATTACCTGTGCTCTTTTGTATGCCTCTTGTACAAGGCATTCCTGAAAAGACAAGGTAGTCAAGTGACTAATGTGATCTATCACCTCGTCAAGGATGCACTGAAGCATTTAGGTGGAGCTGCATCATTCGGGGAGCCTGACTGAACACTTTATGCAATGCTTAGCATTGCCTGTCTATCTGGAACTTTAAAACATTTTAAGTGTGAGGTTAGGACCAGGCTCCTGCCCATATCACTCTGGTTCAGGGATCCATCTGTCCCAACTGTAAATGAAGCATGTATTTGTTCCACTTTGTTAACAAAGTGGTCTGCGATTGAGTCGCATAGTTCATCAGAGGAAGTGTCTTGGGTTGTTAATCTATCCGGGACAGTGATCTCTTTATAGATAGCAAATAGTTCTTTAGATGGGTTATCCGTCGTTTCAATTCTTTCCCTAAAGAACTTTCCCTTTGCGACTCTAATCATTTTATGGTACTTGTTTAGCTCCACTCTATAGTGTTGCTTACATCCTATATCATAATTTTTTCGCCAACAGCGTTCTAAATTTTTGCAGGTAGCTTTAGCTACTTTGAGTTCTTTGCTAAACCAGGAAGCTGTTTTAGTTCGTCTCACTGGTGCTTTACTAGTCCAGGGAACCACGGTATATAAGGCCTTTGCCATCCACTCCTCGTAAGCTAGCCAAGCCTCATTCAATGTGCCGCTCCGAGGGGGCGGCTCATCCAGCAAAGCCAGTCTATACGCTTCCTGTGTAAATTATTTCCAATTTCTACGCTTATAAGACAAGGGCTTAGTCATTTTAGCTTCATTTGGGTCATATTTCGCCTCAATAGGGACGAGACAGTGGTCCGGCCATAGAATTCTAATCGGGATGGACACAGTCAGTTCGTCCCAATTGGCAAATATGGGGTCTAGCAGATGGCCTTGTTGATGTGTGGGCAATAATGATTGAAGTTCTAACATCAAGGAGTTCAATGCCACCGTTAGCGTTGCGCCTCTTTACAATCAGCATTCTCAAAATGTAGATTTAAATCTCCCAAAATGAGGAGCCGCTTAGAGCGTATTGCCGGTTGGGTAACAATATCTACCAAACTGTCACTGAACATTGCTGCCGTGCCCGGGGGACGATAAATCAGATAGCCATTTATAATGTTTTTGGGGGTAAAATTTATTGTAAAGCGTCCTGCCTCACTATTCAGAATCTTAACCTGTTCCAAGGTGCAGATTAACTCCTTTCTATGAATGATCGCAATTCCACCCCCCTTCTGGAGTCCTCGATCCACTCTAAGCAAGCAATACCCCGAAGGAATGGCGTCAAGGGATCACTGACATAATTTCAACCTCCAAAATATCGACCTACAGGAATATCGAGTGAAAAATATCGAGGGCAAGAATATCGACATCCTATCTACAACATGGTAAGTACAAAAATATCGAAAATATAATATAGATGTCAAAAATATCGATGTTAAATATATAGTTGTTTTTTTTAAATATAAATGTAAAATAAAGTAAATAACACTAATAAATATAATCTACATAGTTAAAAGTATCTAATAATGTATAAAATTAATAAATAATACATATATAATAATAATACATTAATTAAATATATACAGTAAATATATAATATATATGTACTGAACAATAATTTGTAATACTTATTTTACTAATTTATAAAATAATAAAATATATTCTACATTACAAATACATTTACAAACATAAAACAATAACATAAATAAAATGTAAAAAACATAAAATAATAAATATATTTTTAATATTTTTACAATTAATGATATAAAACGTTGGATAGCGTAACGGTAAAAATTACTATTCCCACTCCAGAGAGTGCAACAGTAGGGAAAGCGTTGGATAGCGTAGGGGTAAAAATTACTATTCCCACTCCAGAGAGTGCAACAGTAGGGAAAGCTTTGTATAGCGTAGGGGTGAAAATTACTATTCCCACTCCAGAGAGTGCAACAGTAGGGAAAGCTTTGGATAGCGTAGGGGTAAAAATTACTATTCCCACTCCAGAGAGTGCAACAGTAGGGAAAGCGTTGGATAGCGTAGGAGTATAAATTACTATTCCCACTCCACAGAGTGCAACAGTACTGAAAGCGATGGATAGCGTAGGAGTAAAAATTACTATTCCCACTCCATAGAGTGCAACAGTAGGGAAAGCGTTGGATAGTGTAGGGATACAAATTACTATTCCCACTCCAGAGAGTGCAACAGTAGGGAAAGCGTTGGATAGCGTAGGAGTATAAATTACTATTCCCACTCCACAGAGTGCAAAAGTAGGGAAAGCGTTGGATAGCGTAGTAGTAAAAATTACTATTCCCACTCCAGAGAGTGCAACAGTAGGGAAAGCGTTGGATAGAGTAGGGATACAAATTACTATTCATACTCCAGAGAGTGCAACAGTAGGGAAAGCGTTGGATAGCGTAGGGGTAACAATTACTATTCCCACTCCAGAGAGTGCAACAGTAGGGAAAGCGTTGGATAGCGTATGGGTAAAAATGACTATTCCCACTCCAGAGAGTGCCACAGTAAGGAAAGCTTTGGATAGCGTAGGGGTAAAAATTACTATTCCCACTCCAGAGAGTGCAACAGTAGGGAAAGCGTTGGATAGCGTAGGGGTAACAATTACTATTCCCACTCCAGAGAGTGCAACAGTAGAGAAAGCTTTGGATTGCGTAGGAGTAACAATTACTATTCCAACTCCAGAGAGTGCAACAGTAGGGAAAGTGTTGGATAGCGTAGGGGTTAAAATAACATACTTATAAATAAAAGTTTTTTTTAATAAAAATAATATAAACAATTAAATATATATAAACCATATACAATACCTATACATAATAATAAAATACATGATTAACTAAATATATTTAACCTAGAATAAATATTAAAAAATAACATTTTATAATATTTATTTACCAATTATTAATTAATTAACAATTATATTATTAACAAAACAATTATTTTAAAAACATTATTACTTTTTACATTTAAATTACTTCCCACTATATTCCCCTATAAACCCACTACCCGCAACAGAACACATTTATCTATTTATGAATTAATAAAAATTATTTACCAATCAATTATAATTAATTACAAATATTTACCATTTAATAATAATTTTATTATAATTCCTACTAATTAATAATTAATGAAACATAATTAAATAACTTCCCAACCTATTCCTCTATAAACCCACAACCCACTACAGAACATATATATCAATGAATCAATTAAATGAAATACCAATTAATTAAATTTCATTACCAATAATTTAAAATTATTTAATAATAACTACTAATTACTTTTTATTTTAACATATTTAAATTACTTCCCACTCTATTCCCCTATAAACCCACAACCCGCTATAGAACATATTTTTCAATTAATCAATTAATGAAAATGATTTACCAATTAATTAAATTTAATTACCAATTATTTAAAATGAATTAATATTAACTACTCATTATTAAATAATTTAACCTAATTATATTACTTCCCACCCTATTTCCCTATAAACCCATAACCCGCTACAGAACATATTTATCAATTAATCAATTAATTAAAATAAATTTCCAATTAATTACCAATTAATTACAATTTAGTAATAAGTCCTACTAATTAATAATCAATTTTACATAATTAAATTACTTCCCACCCTATTCCCCTATAAACCCACAACCCGCTCCTGTACTAAAACATATAATGTGCTTATAAATAAATGTATTCATATATATAATTAATACACATATAATATTATGTTTTTTTAAATACTTAAGTAAAACATATAACACATACATAATAAAAAACTAAAAATTTATACAAATATCGATATTAGTGTCATCGAAATTAGTAACATCGATATATATGCTATCGATATTACTAACTTCGATATTACTTACATCGATATAAAGAATTCCGATATTACTTACCTTAGGGTCGATATTCTGTCCAACGATATTCTTGACATCGATATTCTGCACCTTCGAAATTTCATACACGATATTTTGGTAGGTCGATATTTCCTACTCAATATTTTGACTGTGTACCGAAGTTTCATCTAACCAAGTTTCTGTAAGAAAAAGCACATCAAGCCGACGATCCACTATTAAGTCGTGGATTTCAACTGTGTGCTTTTTCAAAGAGCGGCAATTCATCAAAAGCATTTTGACTGTTGCCGCCTCTTTCCGCATATCATTAAGGGGGCAGGAGATGAAAGAGCACTCATGGCAACAGAATGGTACAGTATCTGCCTGCAATTTATGCTTACAACTTGTTTTGGCTTTAGGACACAATTGGAGAAGTTGTTCTTTGGAATAAGACACTCTACCTGATCCTTTTCGATCGCCACTTGCAGGGGTTCTGGCCCGCGGACGGCCGCAGACGGGCCCGCCTTTGGGGTGCCTTCGGTGCGTCATCGGCGCGCAGGCTGCGCGCGTCTGCTGCGCGGCCGCTGCTTCCCCTGCATTTATAGTGGTTAATGAAGCACAGGGGCAGGACAGCGCGACTATAGCGCTAACCTGATTCCTGCAGAGCACGGAAGTGTTGGGCTGCCTCACCCTCCGCTTACTAACGCCCACAAGGACGTGGCAGACCGGGGCGGGCCTCAGAAGTTTGAACACAGTGAGTTCACACAATTATTTTGATTTTAAACAGTTATGAAGTCGTAGCTAATTTTAAAAGTTTTAAAAACTCATGCAGGTAAAACAATTCAATATAGCAGCATTAGCAGCAGCAATTAGCGCCAGACTAAAATTGCTCTTTCACAGCAGCCAGCTCATGCCAGTGGATGCGTCTGTCTCTGCCACTGACAGACCTGCATCCACCAACAACAACCGCTGAACACCACAAACATCTCCAAGACACCCTGAGAAGATTGAGTGCCCATGGAGCGAAGCACCATCGATAGAATTATTTGGATGCGTCTTCAACCAGGAGGGCATCCAGGTGGATCCAAGAAAATCCAAAGCAATCAAAGACACCCCGGCACCAAAATCCCCGATGGAGATAAGAAGCTTTCTGGGGATGGCCACTTACTGTGGTCGGTTCATACCCGGTTTGGCCACCTGGAGTGAACCACTATGTGCGCTGACCCAATCAGACGCGGCCTGGCACTGGGGCCCAAAGGAGGACGAGGCCTTTCGAGGGATAAAGAACACCCTTCTAGAAAAAGCCACCCTGGCGTACTTTGACTCCAACAAGCGGACGGAGGTGCTGGTTGATGCCAGTCCCGTAGGCCTAGGCGCCGAGCTGACCCAAGAACAGGAACCAGGCCAGTGGACAGCGCTAGCTTTTGCCAGCAAGGCTCTCACCCCAACTGAAGCCAGATATGCGCAGATCGAACGAGAGGCCCTAGCCATCAAGTGTGTCAGGTCTGTTGTGGTTGCTCCTCAGGATTGGATCGATGCTATAAGGGGGCCCACCTCTAGATCATCCCAAGTCCGACTTTAAACGTTACAGACTGTTAAGGAGATCAAGCGGGGGAAAATATATGTGTCCGGAGGGGAACAGCTGGGCAACTGGAACCGCAACCTGTAATTACAGAAGCAAGGGATAAGTGCAAATATCACCCTAAGCTGGAAGACCTGCTAATCAATAAAACACATGTTACCTCACCTGCATATCCTACAGGTGTGCCTGAATGAAGGAAGGATCTAAAGGTCGGCTTCTAAATCCCCTGGATGTGCTACTAGAAGATATAATACAGAGATCATTAGAAAACCCCCATGTTCCCTCCCTTCCTGTAACCTGAATATTTAGGACAGAGATGCTGTAAGAACACCTACCCAGATTTTGGGATAAAGATAACCAAACTATGCCCAGAACAAAATAATGAAGGATGATCACATTCCTTTTAACGGGTAGTTCACAACAAAAAGGTTCCTCCTCCGAGGAAATGTATGAAACGAATTTTCCCAGGGTAATGCAGGAAGAGTCAACCCCAAGATATAACATACATTCCCTAGATAGTGTGTGAATCAAATAATCCAAGGAACAAACTCATATGCCCAGCTTAAAGTAAATACAAAGCGTCTCTACAGATCCTTCTCTGTAAGCGCTCAGGGGTAAGTACTGTGCAAAAAATGGTAAGGCGGCACCTAAGCCCAGGTGTCCTGCACAAACCGGAGCAAGACGCTCCCTGAAGGTCTTCAACAAGTACACGAACAACAGGTTCTACCAGAGAGTTACAAACTCAAGCACCCCACTCGATCTTGAAAAACCTGATACTGCAATGACGGTGGATGAAACGGGCGCTTCCTAAGCCCCACCAGGTTAATCCAGAATTAGAGCAAAGAATCGTGAGGACCGTTCTGCTGTAGGCGCTTCCTAAGCCCCACCAGGTTAATCCAAAAAACCACAAGCAAGGAACGCTGATACAACACGCTCGTAGCGGGCGTTTCCTAAGCCCCACCTCAATAATCCGCGTTACCGTTCAAAGCGAACCAACGCTTGCCGCCGCCGACTTCCAAGGAACCTTTAGAAAGGAATCAGGATACACGAACATAAACACTCCTCGCCAAGCAGGAATAATCGGCAGCGCGTCCACCGTGAGACTCCCTATTATGAACTCTAGTCGCACAGCGTCATAGTAACGCGCTGCGCAAAGGATCATGGGATATGTAGTTTCCCATCCCGTTCAGCATCAAGGAGCAGGCAGGGATTTACCAGCGGCCGGGGGAATCGTGACAAAGTGGGCCTGCAGCCACTTCCATCTGTATCTGCGAGGCCATCCATTTGTTATGGTCACTGGCCATCAACCACTAGTATCACTCTTCAAGGGGACAGCCCCGTACCCACCACCACAGATAGAATGGTGGGTGATCCAATTGCAACCCTACGAGATGGAGGTAGTATACCGACCGGGATCTAAAAACCCTGCGGAGCGAGAACAGACGCACGAGGATGGTGACTGCGAAGAGTTTGCCCAGTGGGTAGCACTTACGTCATGCCCCCAAAGCATGACGCTAGAAGAGATCAAGGAAGCGGCCGCTACTGACACAGTGTACGCCTGGACATTGAGAGCAGTTCAAGAAGGCTCGTGGTCTGAATACCACGCCACACCAAAGAAACAAGTTGGATGGTGGAACCTTACTTTAAGAAGCACCTGACCAATATAGCCCAATTAATATTTCCCCTCTAAATATCAACGAGGGAGAAGTGTGCACACTGACAACCACCTACCATCACAATGGTAGTTCTATATAGAACTTCGGGATACAAACATACTTTTAAGCAAAGGTGCACCACAACAGGGACATGTGAAAACTAAGGTCTTCTAGTTTGCACAAAAAATATTTACAAAAGAAATTTCTCATATAGAACTGGACAATTATTTTCTCAAAAAAGATTTTTCTTTATTTATTCCAAATGTTAAAGGACACAGCCGACGCGTTTCGTCCCTATGGGGACTTCTTCAGGGCTGTATTACAACAAGACAAAAATACATAAAGATACATTATTAAAATTGTAAAGTATTTGCACACTCAGCCGAGCTGCAAATCATTACATAATTAAAAACAAATACATGTCAATGTCATCATGTCATTGATGTTGGGACGTCAGGTTTAAAGTTAGTATTGGCAATCAAGCAGGTAAGGGAAAGACAACCCCTCGCGTGAATGTATACACTTAGCATATTATATCATCTAGTTTCCATTTTTGAACATGACCAAAATTTCCAGACAAAATAATCATATTGTCCTTAAGCATGCTGAATTGGAGAGGCAATGTTGTAATCAGATCATAGTTACTAGGTAGTAGCTTCCCAGTTGGGTATTGTTAAATAAATAAACAACAGGAAAAGATACACTTAGTTTAACAAAACATATTTCTTTAAGGGGAGCAAGAGTCCTTTGAGATTTGTGAGGAAGAAAATGCAATGGTAGAAAAATGGTGAAGAAAAAGTGGTTATTGGATACAAACCAACACATGTGAGTCAAGAACCTATATAAAAACCCACATCTTGAAGCCAATATCTCCTGAACAGGTAGTACACCAAAAAGGAAGAAACCTACCGAGATAAGTAGAGGAAACTCCTATAGCGCGACGATGTTGTAATGGAGAGGTCCAGATGTGACTTCTATGGTTAAGTTGTATATAGATGCTGGAACACTGGTTCAAGGATGTCCAGAGTTTCGTCTGATTCAATAAATCTGACAGAAGCGAGAATCGAAAAAATGATGATGATGATGAGCTCTGGACCAGCTAAGACTTCAAAAGGTGTACATCAAATAAAGCTACGAGTTAGATATACTTACAGAAAAATATTCTTTTATTCTTTTATTCTTTTATTCTTTTTCGAATTCGATAGGGGATCTACGGTTCCTGGAACTAATATTCATATGCAGTATGGTGGCTATTGAGACAAATTATATACGAAAGTATCATATACACAGAAAGGATTCAAGATGAAGTCCATAGAGTATATGCTGAGAAAGCACGAGTTATTTAAAATTTGGGCCGCAAATTTGTTCAACAACCAAGGGGAAGATGTGTTAATAAAACAATACTGAAGAAGCAGTATCTACTCTAGACAGGCATCCATAACAATGTATGATGAATGTCTGAGGTCATGTATAGGTTTTATATTAAAGATGAAAAAACTGTACATGATGCCCATAAATCACTTGCAAGTACATTCTTGTGACCATCCGGAATTAACACAGAGGATGTTGATTTTATGAAGCAAGGGTTCCCCCCAGACTTATATCCAACATTATATGTGGATCATTGATTTTATGCTATAAAGTTAAAGTCTGTTGGGACCATAATACTTACAAAAGGGATGTGTGTTGGATCATAGGAAACATCCCATGGGGTCAATATTTTCAAGGATTGCAGCAAATCCCAAGGAGTGCTGAAAAGTATCATGTGAAGAGAGACAATTCTAGTTACCTATATATGAAATGTTAAATTCATAACAGAACAAGAGAAAGGGGGAAAAATGTTAAGATGCACATATTACCTAAGCCATAGGTTCAGTGGCTTCAAGCATGACCCCTTTGTAATAACTGTGGTATGATGGACAGAAGTTCGTGCTTAATTGAGTTCAGCTACAGATCTGTAAAGAAAACGAGAGTCCTATTAGCGTAAAAAAGCCTCGGGCGAAATGGACCTCGATCATTTAACATAAAATAGTAATGCCTGGTTTGTGCGAATCACGTAGCGTGTATGCCCAAACCACAAACATTAGTTCAGAAGGGCAATATAGTGAGAACAATGTCCGTGCTAAGACAGAGTTAGGGAATCAGGAAAACATATAACACTGTATTCCCCCTGTCAGGTGAACAAATAAAATGTACCCAAACTCTGGATGTAAGAATATCCTGTTGTCAAGCCTATTGGATAAGGGGCTTAAAGAAACTCCCAAGGGCATCCACAAAAATTTGCATAGCCGCTTACCGTGAAAAATCATAACGCTGTTCCAGATACGTCCGTGGTAGTGTGTCGTCCCCTTCCTGTCTGAGCCAGTTCGTACAGAACCTGGTACGAGACGAGTGGGGAATATTGGCGGTTTTTATACTTAGTTCAATTAGATAAGTTAATACACGTGTGGGAGCGTGAATAGAAAGGTCGGATCTAATCTCGGGATTCCAAGCCATTCACGGCATCCATATTGTAATGTCTAACCTCCTGATCTAATACTAGGCACATAATGGTTTTCGAGCAAATAATGTATAGCATATGGACATCGAAGATAAGAAAACGTGTTTAATTATATCCACGATCAAATCTAACCAAAGGTGTGCGTGCTACTTTAATAGCGCGAGGGAATCTTCGCTTTCTATGTCGAAGAAAGGTGATACGGGCGCCATGTTGGGTCGGTATAAACACGTTAGCGATCAGGTTAGGTATCCACTATTTCACTTTCCAGAACTAGTGTCATGATTATATTTAAAAACATGACGAGCAGAGTACAGTATAAATAAAGATTTTAAAATCCCATAATTTGAACAACCAAACAGTTTGCATTCATTAGACCCGACGTGGGTGAGTCCAAAGTCGCCCATAATGATAAAAAAAGGGGGGGGAAAGGCGGATCAGTAGCTCCCAGCTCGGATATGTAAATAGCGAGTAATCTCATTTAAAGTATATGAAACCTATCGCGTACCATGAGCTGTAAATAAACTGCTTAAAGGGATGCTTATTCTGGGCTAGACTGAAGTCCTTGGAAAAGAGGAAGTAAGAGAGGGAGACTCAGTTGCGTGGAGATGCGTGGCGAGGATGAATAAAGGAAGAAGTGATAGAAGAATCACTCCGTGCTAATCAATAAATAATATGTGAATGAAGGGGAGTAAAAGTGGAATGAAGAAAGAAGGGGGGGGGGATGAAGAAGGAGTCTTGCTTACCTTTTACAATTTTATGTGTAAAAATGTTTAGAATCACAGTTTCAAACGTGTTTCTTGTCCTGAAAATATTCAAAAACAACCATGTGTAGATTAAATTCTCTTCAAAAACAGGGTATTTAGACGAGCAGCCTACTGAAATAGAAACAGACTGGGGCATTCAAATGGAGATAAGGCACAGAAACATGACACAGACCTTATAAGTGTTTTACAAATGTTAGGTCAGAAAATAATGCATCTCATCATCAACATTATGGCCTAGTTCTACTGCTCTTAATCTACAGATCCAGGCTGCTTCCTTTTTTCTCAAAGCCAAGAGTCTATCTCCGCCCCTAGGATGAACTGGGACATGATCCACCCCCATGAACCATATGGTGTCTTGTGGACTATGTTTGTCATGCATGTGGTAAGTCAAGGGGTACTTGAGGTCCACATTCCTGTGGGCTCTGACATGTTCCTGTATTCTAACCTTCAACGCTCGTTTGGTGCTACCCACATAGATTTTGTTGCAAGGGCAGCCTAGTATGTAAACTACATACTCAGTATTGCAGTTTATGAAGTGATTAATCCTATGTGTTCGTTTGGTGTTGAAGCAAAACTCCTTCGTCTTGTCCCTGCCTAGGTCACACATATTGCAACCTCTACAGGTATAGAATCCTTGTACTTTGTTGTGCAACCAAACAGTTTTTTTCTCACTTGTTACGTAACTGGGGCACAGGCTATTTCTCAAGTTGTTGCCTCGCTTGTATGTCACTCTGGGTTTGGCCGGCAGGAGTTCCTTCAGGCTAGGGATAGCCATCAGGAGATGCCAATGTTTGCGCAAGGTGTTATAAATCCTGCCATTTTCTTCCGTATAGACAGTCGTGAATGCAATGAGTGGTTGTTTAGACTGTTTTTTAACAGATACTGCCAGTGTGCTATCTCTTGGCACATTCGTGACTTTGTTTTGTGCCTGATTCAAAATTCTGGAAGGATAGCCCCTTTGTTTAAAACGCTCTGTTGTTTCCTTGATACTGTTTTCAAAGGTTTCCGGTGTGCTACAGTTGCGTCGCATCCTAATCATCTCCCCATAGGGGATGTTGTTGATGACATGCGGGGGGTGTGCACTTGTGTAGTGTAAAGTGCTATTGCAACTAGTCGCCTTCCTATGAGTTCTGCTATTTATTTTGTTGTCTTTCACAAAGAATGTTACGTCTAGGAAGTCGATTTCCTTCTCATTGTGTTCCATGGTGAAGCGTATGTTGTAGGGATTGTCATTTAGATATTCATAGTAGGCTAGCAGGTCGGGGACAGGTCCATTCCATAACATAATGACGTCATCAATGTACCTGCCCCAATATATCACATAATCCGACCACAATGCAGCCCGACGGCTCCAGGCATGCTCCCGCTCAAACCAGCCCATGAAGAGCCCCGCATAAGCAGGAGCAAACCTAGAACCCATCGCGGTTCCCTGTGTCTGATGGTACCAAGTGGAATCGTGGAGAAAGAAATTTTTTGATAAGATGATGTTGGTCATTTCCAGCAAAATTTCGTTGTGGCCCAGATGTTCTGCTGCTCTCTGTCCCAGATAGAATTCGAGTGCATTCATACCGAATTCCTTTTTGATAGATGTATAGAGACTAGTCACGTCCAGGGTGACAAATCTTAAGTTGTCGGCCCATGTAAATTCTTCAAATTTCGCTAGAATGTCCTTGGTGTCCTTGATGTAGGACGGGAGGTTTTGGACAAAGGGCTGTATGAACACATCCACATACTCGGATAACTTTTCAGTCGGGGAATTTACACCTGAAATGATAGGCCGGCCCGGAGGAAAGGGGCCGCCCTTGTGTATTTTGGGTAAAATGTAAATGCAAGGGAAGGTAGGATCTGTCACCCTTAGGTACCTCCATTCTTCCTCACTAATCAAACCCATTTCCCGCCAGTCAGTCAGCCTCATATTTATGTGAGCTCCAAGTGAAGCTGTGGGGTTGTGTGTTAATTTGGTATAGCAGGCGGTGTCAGCCAATTGTCTTTCAATTTCTTTGAAATAATCTGTTTTTCTCCTCAAAACCACATTCCCTCCCTTGTCTGCCTCTCGTATGACTATTGTGTTGTCCATTTTTAAGTTTTCCAAGGCTCTTTTTTCCCCACTAGTCAGATTATGTTGTCGAGCATTAGGGCGAATAGGATGGTCAATAAGTTGGTGTAATCCCTGGCTTACCTTTTCTCTGAAAATGTCAATATTGGGATGGGTTCCCACGGGTATAAACTTGGACTTGGGCTTCAAACCACTTTCGACTGTCACATTTTCAACAATCCCCATTTCATCACATACTAAATTTCTATCATCAGAAGTATCAAGTTCCACTGCCATCATTGCTTGAATAACATTTATTTCAGTTGCTGTATGTCCAGAGACAGATTCAACATTACATGCGGAAAGTACAGTTGGGGGGTTTCTAACAAAATGATCTTTCAATTTCAGTGTCCGAGTAAATTTGAATAAATCAACAAAAATCTCCGTGTCCCCTCCCGATTGGTGTGGACAAAAGCCCAAACCCTTATTTAACACATTCGTCTCATCAAGGGATAGAACTTTATCAGACAAATTAACAATGATCGATTTTTCACATTCCGAGTTGGCAGTCAGGGTTACATCTATTGGTTCTTTCTTCTGTTTGACCTCGTTCTTTTTGCAACCGTCTCCACGCCTTGCCCTTTCCCTTTGTTGTCGTTCCTGCCACCTCCTACCGCCCCTTCTGGTTTTGGTTCTTTTGGTCTCGCCCCCAACCTTAGCCTTTCCATTTCCAATAAAAAATTATTACTGGAATTGGTATTGGGTCTTCCTTCATTTTCTATTGGTTCGGTCGTGATCTCACTAGAGATGGAGCTGACTACCGAGGATAGGGATGTAATACTACTGGAGGATGTTAATTCTATGGTCTCCTCTCTGCGCCTTTTGCCCTCTCCTGCTGGTTTTACATTATCGTATTTATGTGAAAAAGTATATATTCTGCCATCCCTGTAGTCTTTACCCACCAGGTTAATCCAGAATTAGAGCAAAGAATCGTGAGGACCGTTCTGCTGTAGGCGCTTCCTAAGCCCCACCAGGTTAATCCAAAAAACCACAAGCAAGGAACGCTGATACAACACGCTCGTAGCGGGCGTTTCCTAAGCCCCACCTCAATAATCTGCGTTACCGTTCAAAGCGAACCAACGCTTGCCGCCGCCGACTTCCAAGGAACCTTTAGAAAGGAATCAGGATACACGAACATAAACACTCCTCGCCAAGCAGGAATAATCGGCAGCGCGTCCACCGTGAGACTCCCTATTATGATCTCTAGTCGCACAGCGTCATAGTAACGCGCCGCGCAAAGGATCATGGGATATGTAGTTTCCCATCCCGTTCAGCATCAAGGAGCAGGCAGTGATTTACCAGCGGCCGGGGGAATCGTGACAAAGTGGGCCTGCAGCCACTTCCATCTGTATCTGCGAGGCCATCCGTTTGTTATGGTCACTGGCCATCAACCACTAGTATCACTCTTCAAGGGGACAGCCCCGTACCCACCACCACAGATAGAATGGTGGGTGATCCAATTGCAACCCTACGAGATGGAGGTAGTATACCGACCGGGATCTAAAAACCCTGCGGAGCGAGAACAGACGCACGAGGATGGTGACTGCGAAGAGTTTGCCCAGTGGGTAGCACTTACGTCATGCCCCCAAAGCATGACACTAGAAGAGATCAAGGAAGCGGCCGCTACTGACACAGTGTACGCCCGGACATTGAGAGCAGTTCAAGAAGGCTCGTGGTCTGAATACCTCGCCACACCAATTCCTGGACCTCGGAAGACAGAGAGTCACTCACGAAAATGTGGCCGATCTGGCATGATCTAAGTGCCACCGAAGACGGCATCTTGCTAAGAGGGTCCCGGTTGGTCATCCCACAGAATCTGAGATATCGAGCAGTACAGCTTGCCCATGGTAGACACCAAGGAACCACGAAGATCAAAGCAAGGATGAGGGAGAAGGTATGGTTCTTGGAGCTGGAAAATATGGTGGAGGAATACGTGCGAAGATGCATGGTATGCCAGCTGATGAGCGACCCCGACAAGCCCCTGCCCATCATCACCGTTTAGCTTTTTCAAGATTCTGTCTGGCCTGCAAAACAGTCTTCCGCAACTGCACTAATCTGGACTGTAACTGCGGAATCGGTGCTTCAACGACCGGCACACTCAAGGGGGCAAATCTGGGATGAAACCCATGCGTACAGAAAAACGGGGTACACAAAGTAGAGGAATGAATTGCGTCATTATACGCCACCTCAGCAGACCACAACCATTCCACCCATGCCTCAGTAGTGGTATCGACAAAACACCTCAGGTATTGTTTGAGGGTCTGGTTTAACCTTTCGGTCTGCCCATCCGTTTGCGGATGAAAGCTGGTGGACAAAGAAGAGGCAATGCCCAATCGATCACACCAGACCCTCCAAAAGTTTGCGGTGAATTGTGCCCCTCTATCGGAAACAATAACCATGGGCAGGCCATGCAACCGAATGACATGAATGAGCAGCAAATTGGCTAATTGGCTAGCTGTGGGAACCCCTTTACAGGCAATGAAGTGGCCCATCTTGGTTAAGTAGTCCACGACTACTACTATAGCTGTCATCCCGTGATCTTTAGGGAGTCCCACCACGAAATCTACTGAAAAGCTCTCCCAAGGACTCACAGGCATGGGCATCGTTTGTAACAGCCCTTGTGCTGGTCGATGATCGCTTTTAGCCTGCGAACAGACGTCACATCGCTGAACCCAAGCAAACACATCAGGCCGGATGGTTGGCCACCAATAGGTGCGTAGCAGTTTTTCCAAAGTTTTCTTCCCTCCAGTGTGTCCTGCACATGGTAGATTGTGACACCACTTAAAGACTTGTTGTCTCAATGCAAGTGTGGGGAGAAGCAACTGAGACCCCTTTCTCGACAACCCTTGACGGATTCTCCATTCCGGGTGTAAGCGAATCCATGTTTTCCAAGCAAAGGTCTGGATACCTCTCTTGACTTTGTGGAGAAATTCTTCTGTGTGGATCACCCCTACCACCTGTCGGGGTTCGATGATGCTGGTCTCGGGGGACGCTATCAATGCTGGGTGACTTTCTTGGCGTGTGAGAGCATCAGCTTTCCGGTTGTCACATCCCGGACGAAAGGTAACCACAAAACGGAATTCAGAAAAGAAGAGCATTCATCTCAATTGTCTGGGAGTGAGATGGCGCGCGGCTCGCATAAACTGCAGATTACGGTGGTCGGTATAAACCGTGATTTGATGCGAGGCGCCCATCAGCCAATGCCTCCATTCCGTGAAGGCATCTTTAATTGCTAGCAGTTCCTTCTCAGCAATAGTATAGTTGCGTTCTGCAGGATTTAACTTGCGAGACATGAAGGCGATGGGATGTAGATGACCGGTACTCTCACTCCTTTGCGAGAGAACCGCTCCCACCGCTAGTTCTGACGCATCAGCCTCTACCACGAAGGGGAGGTTTGGGTCAGCATGGACCAATATCGGGGCCGACGTGAACGCGGTTTTCAACCGATCAAATGCGGTTTGCTCGTCGATCCCCCATACAAAAGGGGTGTTCTTCCGGGTCAATCTTGTGAGTGGTGTTACCAGATCTGAAAAGTGCGAGATGAACCTCCGATAGAAGTTTGCAAAACCAAGGAGTTTCTGGATGTCTTTAACAGTGTTGGGTCGTGGCCACTCCACAATGGCCCGTACCTTCCTTTCGGCCATTATCTGCCCTGATGGAGTGAGCATGACTCCCAGGAATTCCACCGTAGTGACATGAAACTCACATTTCGTTAGCTTGCAGCACAGTTGGTTTTGCTTTAGAGCCTCAAGCACCTGACTCACATGTTTTTTATGTTCTGGTTCATCATTCGAGTATATTAAAATGTCATCTATGTAGACTACTACAAAGATATCCAAGTAGTCTCTCAACACCTCATTAAGGAAAAATTGGAAGGAGGCCGGGGCGTTGCATAGCCCAAAGGGCATCACCAGGTACTCAAAGAGCCCATACCTTGTTTTAAACGCTGTTTTCCATTCATCGCATGATCGTATGCGCACTAAATGGTAGGCTCCCCTCAGGTCCAATTTCGTATAGATCCTGGCCGATCTCACTTGCTCCAATAACACCGGTATCAATGGGAGTGGGTATTGATTCTTGGTTGTTATGGCATTTAATGCCCTGTAGTCGATGCAGCAGCGTAATTCCCCATTGGCCTTTGGAATAAAGAAAAGCGGGGAAGCTGCTGGAGACCTTGATGGTCGGATGAATCCCAAGGCAAGGAGGTTGTCCAAATATTCCCGGAGATGTTTTGTTTCGGGTTGTGACAACGCATAGATTCGGCCACATGGAACCACTGACCCTGGTGTTAAATCAATGCGGCAGTCGTATTCCCTATGCGGAGGAAGTACTTCAGCTTTTACTTTACTAAAAACCTCTTCATACTCCTGGTAACATTGAGGTAGCTCCACCTCTTTGTCAGCGGCTGTAGAGACCGTGTGAGTAACCGCCAGTACCCTTGAGGGTCGGGGATTCTCCTGGATGCAGTGGTCTTGGCAATACGAGGAAGAGAATTCCAAAGTCTGTTCCGTCCATTTTATAGTGGGTTCATGTTTTTTCAGCCAAGGGAGTCCCAATATTATTCCATAAGTAGGGGCCTGGATGAGGTTAAACGAAAGCTGCTCCATATGATAACCCCCATACCACATCTCATACTCCGGGGTATGTTGGGTGATAGGACCGGATTCTAACACATGACCGTCTACTGCAAACACGTCTTCAAAGACAGTTTTATCCACCGGAGTTACTCCCAACTTCCGAGCTTCTGTCAAATCCATAAAGCAACCTGTCGCTCCGGAGTCTACCATGGCACGGACATGCTTAGGGTTTTGATCAATCCATAATTCTATGTCCACAAAGAACAGCTGGTTTCCCACTCGGTCCTCTTCTGTTATCGAAGGGATGAAATGTGCACTTGAGTCCCTCCCTTCCTTAGGACTCAAGCTTCGGAGTTTTCCGACCCCTTGTCAACTGTGGATACTACTCCTTGTCCTGCACGATAGCGTCCTCCCTTCGGTTTCACAGGACATTCTCGTAAAAAATGACCTTTTTTCCCACAGTAAAGACACAGCCCAAATTTGCGGCGATGTTCTCTTTCACTTGCTGTGAGGGATGCTCTCACCACTCCAATGTCCATGGGTTCTGATTTTCCCTCGGCTTTATCCCCACTAGTTGGTTTCTCCCCGAACACCAGAGGTCTGTCTTTTCTTCCAGTCTTTCCTTTTCTCTCTCTCAATCGGTGATCCAAGCGTAAGGCCAAATCAATAAAGGCCGCACATGTGGTAGGCTGGGGTTCAACTTGTGCTATGACGTTGTTTAGATTGTCTGTGAGCCCTTGGTAGAACAGAACCATCTGTTTGGCTTCAGGCCAATCAGTTTCAGCGATCAATCTCCTAAAATGATTCAGATATGTCACTATATCGGAATTGCCTTGCTTAAGAACAAGCAACTCCTTATCAGCGGAGAAAGTTTCTGCTCTCCTATCAAAGGTTTTCTCAAATTCGGCACGAAACAAGTCCCAATCATACAGGATCCCATCATTATTCCTGACTATAGGGACAGCCCACTGAGCTGCCTCTCCACCTAAATAGGAGATCAGAAAGGAAACCCGTGATTGATTGGTCAAAAAACATTTAGGCTTACAGGTGAAAGGCATCATCACCTGGGTCATAAACACCTGCACCTTCTTTCTATCTCCCATAAACCGTTCCAGTGGAGCCAAGGGAACCGGGGAGGGCATTTCTACCACCACTGAGGCAGGCTGAGGGGCAGGGTTCCCTGCATCAAACGGGTTCCGCTGCATGGCATCCATCCGTGCCTGCAACGCAGCCGTTTCCTGGCGGGAGGCGGCTAGCTCCACCTGTACTAAGCCTAATGCGGTCAGTACCTCCTCTAAGGTGGCCATTCCTTGTATCAACCCAACCGGGAGGAGCAAAAACTCTTGGGCCGATTATTCTGTCAGGTCTGTCGTGGTTGCTCCTCAGGATTGGATCGATGCTATAAGGGGGCCCACCTCCAGATCATCCCAAGTCCGACTTTAAACGTTACAGACTGTTAAGGAGATCAAGCGGGGGAAAATATATGTGTCCGGAGGGGAACAGCTGGGCAACTGGAACCGCAACCTGTAATTACAGAAGCAAGGGATAAGTGCAAATATCACCCTAAGCTGGAAGACCTGCTAATCAATAAAACACATGTTACCTCACCTGCATATCCTACAGGTGTGCCTGAATGAAGGAAGGATCTAAAGGTCGGCTTCTAAATCCCCTGGATGTGCTACTAGAAGATATAATACAGAGATCATTAGAAAACCCCCATGTTCCCTCCCTTCCTGTAACCTGAATATTTAGGACAGAGATGCTGTAAGAACACCTACCCAGATTTTGGGATAAAGATAACCAAACTATGCCCAGAACAAAATAATGAAGGATGATCACATTCCTTTTAACGGGTAGTTCACAACAAAAAGGTTCCTCCTCCGATGAAATTTATGAAACGAATTTTCCCGGGGTAATGCAGGAAGAGTCAACCCCAAGATATAACATACATTCCCTAGATAGTGTGTGAATCAAATAATCCAAGGAAAAAACTCATATGCCCAGCTTAAAGTAAATACAAAGCGTCTCTACAGATCCTTCTCTGTAAGCGCTCAGGGGTAAGTACTGTGCAAAAAATGGTAAGGCGGCACCTAAGCCCAGGTGTCCTGCACGAACCGGAGCAAGTCGCTCCCTGAAGGTCTTCAACAAGTACACGAACAACAGGTTCTACCAGAGAGTTACAAACTCAAGCACCCCACTCGATCTTGAAAATCCTGATACTGCAATGACGGTGGATGAAACGGGCGCTTCCTAAGCCCCACCAGGTTAATCCAGAATTAGAGCAAAGAATCGTGAGGACCGTTCTGCTGTAGGCGCTTCCTAAGCCCCACCAGGTTAATCCAAAAAACCACAAGCAAGGAACGCTGATACAACACGCTCGTAGCGGGCGTTTCCTAAGCCCCACCTCAATAATCCGCGTTACCGTTCAAAGCGAACCAACGCTTGCCGCCGCCGACTTCCAAGGAACCTTTAGAAAGGAATCAGGATACACGAACATAAACACTCCTCGCCAAGCAGGAATAATCGGCAGCGCGTCCACCGTGAGACTCCCTATTATGATCTCTAGTCGCACAGCGTCATAGTAACGCACCGCGCAAAGGATCATGGGATATGTAGTTTCCCATCCCGTTCAGCATCAAGGAGCAGGCAGTGATTTACCAGCGGCCGGGGGAATCGTGACAAAGTGGGCCTGCAGCCACTTCCATCTGTATCTGCGAGGCCATCCGTTTGTTATGGTCACTGGCCATCAACCACTAGTATCACTCTTCAAGGGGACAGCCCCGTACCCACCACCACAGATAGAATGGTGGGTGATCCAATTGCAACCCTACGAGATGGAGGTAGTATACCGACCGGGATCTAAAAACCCTGCGGAGCGAGAACAGACGCACGAGGATGGTGACTGCGAAGAGTTTGCCCAGTGGGTAGCACTTACGTCATGCCCCCAAAGCATGACACTAGAAGAGATCAAGGAAGCGGCCGCTACTGACACAGTGTACGCCCGGACATTGAGAGCAGTTCAAGAAGGCTCGTGGTCTGAATACCTCGCCACACCAATTCCTGGACCTCGGAAGACAGAGAGTCACTCACGAAAATGTGGCCGATCCGGCATGATCTAAGTGCCACCGAAGACGGCATCTTGCTAAGAGGGTCCCGGTTGGTCATCCCACAGAATCTGAGATATCGAGCAGTACAGCTTGCCCATGGTAGACACCAAGGAACCATGAAGATCAAAGCAAGGATGAGGGAGAAGGTATGGTTCCTGGAGCTGGAAAATATGGTGGAGGAATACGTGCGAAGATGCATGGTATGCCAGCTGATGAGCGACCCCGACAAGCCCCTGCCCATCATCACCGAAGAAGCCTGCTCAGCCCCCTGGACAAAGGTGAGTGTAGACTTCGGGAGTTTTCCTGGAGATGGACACACGCTGGTTGTCATTGATGCATACTCCAAATACCCGGTGGTGATCAAAGTAGCATCCACCGCCTTCAACCACGTGGGACCAGCACTAAAGAATATATTTGCGATGTTCGGATACCCGCAGGAAGTACGCAGTGATAACGGGCCCCCGTTCCAAGGGGCAGAATTTGCCACTTTTCTCCAGCAACGTGGAATTCGCCACCGTCTCTTCACACCCCAATGGCTACAAGGCAACGGGGAAGTGGAGAGATTCATGCGTACGCTAAACAAAATGTTTCGCATAGCCCTGGTGGAGCAAGCTGACCCAGAGCAGAGACTGCATGAATTCCTGCACGAGTATTGTGGCACTCCCTGCTGCACGACCCAGAGAAGTCCCTGGACTCTCATGTTTCAGGGGCCCCGGAGAGGCCTCCTCCCCAACAGCCCTGGATGGACACCAGCCCCGATCAATGTAGAAGAGGCCCAGGAGATGAGGAGACAAGGAAATCAGTGAGCAAGTTGTCGCCGGAGGGCGACACCAAGGAGGATGACACCGGGAACCCCGGTCATCGTACAAAACAGGCGCCCGGGGGAAATTCCAAACTCGGTTTGAACCAGGTACATGGACAGTTACATTGACCAGCTGCACCATGGTAACAGCACGGAAGGGAGAAGAAGAAGTGTCAAGGAACACCTCATGGTTCAGAGAAGTCCCACCGGTCAACATCAGAAGAGCAACCCTGGGTGAACCGAGTCCCAACACGAATGCGACAACAGAGAGTGAAGATGGAGCACCGGTGAGCGGACAGCCCAGAGAAAACGAAGACACACAACTTCCCCTGATGCCGGGGGCGACTTCCAGCAGCCCCCGTCGAGACACAGGGAGAGGGGATGCCCACTCACAGCGATATGGGTTGAGGCCCAACCCGCAACCAAGCCAGAGACTGAGAGACTATGCCTGCTTTCTGAGACCCTGATTTCACCACCAAGGGACACGCAAGTACCGAGCATATTTACCTGTACCCTATCTGATGCAGTGTACACAAGAATGTAAAATGTTTTGAGAAAAGTTATAGTTGGATAGGGATGTAATGGTTAGCGGTCTAGTGTCTTGCATCCACACATCCGCAGGCCAGGCGTGGCTTGCGGGGAGTAATAAAAGAAGGGCGGCCGCACGGGGACGTCACTTCCGACTGCCCACAGCGTGTGTGACTCAGTGATTTGCTGCCTCTCCGCGCTCCTGCCTACGCGCGCAAATCACTGTGGCGGTAAGTAAATCTTTTTTTTTCATTGCACAGTTAATTAAAACCATTGCAATCAGAATATTTACATGTAAGTGAACTTACAATAGATTTTTTGTCTAATAAAACATTGCTATCAAACGTTTCAGTAAAATAAACTTTAAAAAGTTCTAAGAACTTACTTGAAGCTAAAAAGATATATGTTGGATGGCGTTAGGCTTTCGATTATGTAAATGCTAAGTCATTGTGTAAGCAGGAAGAGTCTTTATTCTTGTCCGTACCGCAATGGGCTCTCGGAGCAGTTATGCACAGGACCTTCTAAGGGATGTCAAGAAATAAAAGGCAAGCCCACAGACTCCCTGCAGCCTTTACAGATTCTTTGGAGTTCGTAATCTGTCCTTGGTGATCATGGCTTGAGTTTGTGGTAGAAGCTTGCTGGGGCGGTAGTAGGAATTAAATGTTGTATGGGTTAGTGTCTTCCGGTCACTCCCTTCTGTCGTTCTGCTCCTTACCAGCTTTTTCCAGGAATTTTACCAGATGACTTGCTAATTGGATGTTTTTTCCGTCTAAGCATGCTTTGACTCCCTGCCGGCATGTCCTTATTCCCAGTTTCTTTAGGGTTGGCTTTGAATGTTATCGGCGCTCCTTGTCCAGACCTTTGCAAATGCACATTAAGTGAAGGATGCCCTCTTTTGTGTCTCCACATAATCAGAAATTTGATGGCGTTTGTGGCCGTTTCCACGGGGAAGATGGAGTTGTGATGGGAGGATGCCCAGCCTTAGTTGTATAAATTTCTCCTTTGTAGACCGTGTGAAGCCGGCTCCTAAGTAGCTTTGGCATGAGCTACTGGTGTAGTTTTGGATGACAGTCCAGCCGTGTGCCCTTTTTGCCAATGCAGCTTTGTCCTCTATTAGCGACATGGTCCTTACAGATTTATTTGCTAGTTGTTTGAACAAATTATGTGAGATATTGCTCTTCCAAGCTTCTTGTAGCTTCAAAGTTTCTATGGAGTGCTTTAGATAGGTTGCGGCAGCACTCGTGTTTCTCCCTGATAGCTCATTCCAGAGATGGTAGTCCATAGATGAGGCATCGGATCCTCGTATTTTGTGCCAACTTTTGTATAGGCACCCATTCTTTCTGTTACTTGGTTCCTCAGGCCAAATTCAAGTCCTATTTGTGCTTGGGAGGTGTATTTAGGCAAATTGAATAACATTCGCATTGCCCTGGCTGTTGTTTTGTTCAATATCTGTGCGTCCCTTCCTCAGAGGCATTCACTTCCGTAGGTGATGGCTGGTGTTAGTTTTGCTTGGATTATTTGTAGAAATGGAGTGAAACTGCGGCCAGATACTTTCTTTTTGAGGTTTCTCAGTGCAGCCGATAGTGTGGTACCTCTCCTTGATATTGCTTCCTTCTGAGGGAGGAATGTCCCCTTTCTGTCAACAATTACACCCAGGTATTTGTACTCGTCCACGGTATCCACTGTTAGACCTCCCATTTGCCAGAGAAATTTAGATGTGGCCGTCTTCACATTTATTCTCATGGCTTTTGTTTTGGAGAGGTTTATGCTGAGGCCAATCGTAGCTGCATGGGTGTATGTTGTGTCGATTAGGTGATGTAGCCCTATCGGCGTCCGGCTAATAAGCACGATGTCATCGGCGTACATCAAGTTTGAAACAATACGTCCTCCTAGTTTTGGGGCGTGAGGATTGATTTGTTCAGCATTGGAGAAAGATCCAACATAAAAATGTTAAAAAGGGTTGGGGCTAAAACGCACCCTCCCTTGTTTGAGGCCCTTGGTCGTCTGTACTTTTCTTGACAGGCAGTCTCCTGAGCCCAGCTTAATTTGTACCCATGTGTCCGTATGTAATAGCATCAGTTGTGATAGTAAAGTTGTCGGCATTTTCCTGTTAGCCAGCTTCTCCCATAGTAAGTTTCTGTTGATGTTGTCAAATGCAGAAGTAAAGTCAATGAAGCATACATAGAGGGTTAGGCTGGGGAGTTTGGCGGATTCAATTAGCAGAGTTAGGGCCAGAATATTTGTCGTTGTTCCTAATTTTTTCCGAAAGCCAGTCTGGGTGATGGGAATCACAGCATTTTCATTTACCCGTTCTGTGAGCTCCTCTAGTAATAGACCAGCATAGTATTTGGCCTCGTTGTCGATTAAGGCAACAAGTCTATAATTTTTTGGTTCATTTTTGCTGCCTTTCCTGTGAATGGGAGCTATTATTGAGCCTTTCCATGAATCGGGAATTGATCCCGTTTCAGAAATCTGTTTAAATAGTGGCAATAGCGCTGCTGCCCAGTATTCCGGATTTCGTTTGTACAAAATGGGAGGAATTCCATTGCGTCCTGGTGCCCCCTCTGTCTTCCGTTTTGCTATCCTGCTTATGATTTGTTTTTCTGAGAAGCTCATTGAAGTTGGCTCTGTTTGTTGTTTGCAGTCTAAGGTTTTTCTGTTGAGTTCTGATGGCTTCTTGGCAGAGTTATTTGTTATTATATTGAAATGGAGCCGTAAGAATTCAGACCAGGCTTCTTCTGTGATATGTGAGTTTATACTGGGTGTTCTTGAGTCCTGGAGGTCGTTCACAGTCTTCCAGATTCTTCCACTGGTGTTATTTCCTTTTGCGTCATGGAGCAGCTTAGCCCATAGGTCTTCCTCTGCCTCCCTTTTCAGGTTCCAGATTAGTTTCTTCTTGATGGATTTTTGTTTTTGCAGTTCCTTCTGGACTTCTTTGTCCGGACCTTCTCTGTATAGTTGCCGCAGTAGTTTGTTGATGTTTTTCTTGTGGATCTTTAGGTTCATATTCCATTTTATTTTCTTATCTTCCTCTTCCTTGTTGTGGGAACTCTTTTTGGAGCTTGGTTGGTTTTGATTTTCCAAGTTTTTGAAAGCTGTTTTTGAGCTTGTTTGGACGGTTCAAAGGCTGCTGGTAAATGATTCCCATCGGCTTAGATTATCTGTCCGGGACTCCATGCTTTTTTCCCACAGTTTTTTAGCTTCTTTTTCAAAACCTTCCAAGTTATGCGTTTTGCATTTAATCCTTTTTTGTATAACCGAGTATGATAGTCCCATATTAGTTACTGGTAAGATGGCCACAGCCCCATGGGTGTCAAGAGTGATCTCTTGTGGTAAGTGGTCGCTGGCTGCGGTTGTTCCTATTCAAAAGTCCAGAATTTTGCCAAACAGTTGTAGAGATGAGAATGTGAAATCTATTGTGGAGCTTGCCGTTGTGTTATGAAAAGTGGCTGCCGATGGGATGTCGTTTGTGAAAAGGCCGTTTAGAGCTACAAGGTTGAGATGTTCCAAGTCTTTCAAACTGTCTCTTTACAATCTACTTTGTTTTCCCCATTTGCTGGCTCCCTGTTTGGGGATTCCCCAAATGTTAAAATGTTCTTCTAGAAGTGAGTCCCTTGGCTGGGGCCCGCCTAAGTACAAATTAAAGTCCCCTGTTACTAAGAGATTGGTTGTTGTCTCCTCTAACAGTATCTTTGTTACTTCTGCAATCAGTAGTTTCAACCCAGCTTTTTTTTCCCGGGGGAGAACATATACGTTTAGCAGTATTAGCTTTTGGTTTTGATCTTTTCCCCCTAATTCCAGCTCTATTGTTTTTATGCTGTTGTTACCTGACTGTGTAGCGTCTTTGCTCTTTATTTCATTTATGCTCTTTATTGAGGTGTATGTTGTTTGGCCACCCTTTGAATGACCATATTTGGCATTTCTTGTAGCTGGTATGTGGTGTGCTTTGAAGCCCTGTATTTGGTACGGCTGATCCGACCAGGTCTCTTGAAGGGCAATTATGTCAAATTTCTGGAGGTAAAGTAGAAGCTGAGTGTCGTCTGCTTTATTTCCTAAGCTGTTTATGTTCCAGGAACAGATTCTTAGTTGATGGTTTTTCGGATTGTTTTGTTGCGTGCTTTGTCATTTCTTCTCAGACCTTGTGTTGATGGTCCTTGCTGCCCAATGCCAATCCTCATCTCTGATTGGTCCTTTGGCTTTCCTTGAGCTCAGTGGATATGTATCTGTCTGTGAGACTGAAATGCTTCTGGCCCCTTTCAGGACACTTGTCCTTTTCTCTGGATTTTGTTTGTTTTTGAAGCAGTCGAGTCTCTCCTTTTGTGTTTGGCTTAGTGGTTCTGGGTATCCTGTTTTTTCCTGAATTTTTAGGCGAATCCCCCATGTTTTAAAGCGTTGTTCAAACTCCATGATTCTTTCAGTTATTTCCTGCGTGGCCCATGTGGTTTTGGTTACCTCTTGTTCGGATAGGTGACTGTGATATTCAAACTCTACAGATTCAAGGTTGTTTGTTTTTATGTCCTTCAAGTTACTGATGGTGGACAACAAGTGTAGTGTGTTGCCTCAGTTGAGTATATCCCCTCTGCCTCTTGACATGTAATCCGGAATAAATAGGATTGTGCCTTTTTTCAACTTCGTTCTGCTTGTGGTCCCGTTGTATATGTTCTTCAATGACTGGTTTAACCAGTGTCTGCTTGGCTCTTTTTGTGGGTTGTTGCTTTTCGACTCGGGCTTCTGTGGCCTCCTTGTCGTCTTCCTGCATTGAGCCCTGTGCCACGGAGGTTCCCTTAGTGTCTGTTAGTGATGCTCCCGGCCTTGCTGTGATGTTTTTCCTCTCTGTTTCATTTGTGGGCTTGCTTTTATCTCGACTGAATTCTGTTTGACGCTTATTGGTCTTGTTTCTGCCTTTATGGTTAGAGTTCTGATTTAGTGAGGTTTGTTCGGTTTCTTTAGCCGGTGAGGTTGTTATGGTCGCTGTTTGCCTACCTGTAGCTGCTTCCTCATCCCTTTCCGATGTTAGGTTTGCAACTTTAAAGAAAGCTTTTATATTGCTTGTCTTTTTTCTCCCTTTTCTTTTCTGTTTTCGACCTTGTTTGTTGAATTCCCTGAGTTTTTTCTGGGCTTCCTATCCCCGAGCTCTTGTTTCGAGGGCTGTGATAGTTAGTGGTTTCTGGAGCCTGTCCCTGTTGTCCCTGCGCATCACTAAGCTCTGTGTTCTTTTGTTCCAAGCTAACCTTTTGTTGTGATTCTGCAGGTGTTTGTGTTACTTTCCATGCCACCTCGGCCTAGGTTTCAGCTTTGTTTTTCCCCGAGGTATTCTGGCATGTTGGCCCGTCCCTGCTCGAGTTTTGTGCCTTCTGCCTATGCTTGGTTCCGGGATTATATGAGTTGTGTGGGCTCCTCGTCTCTTTTTTGTGCCGCCGTGTGCCGTATCTGTCTTCAGGGGTCATAAGCTGTTCGTTCGGCTGTTGGTGATTTGGGTTTGGTGGTATGTTTGCTGTGTTCTGGATTCCTCCATTTGTTGGACTGTCAGTTGTCTTTTTTGAGTCATGCTGGATGCCCCCAGTGGTTGTGGAATTGATGAAAGTTTGTCCATTATTGTGTAGCAGGCACAGCTTGGCTGCTCTATTTTTGTTTCAGCTTGTACTCTTTTAATCATGTTGTTCATGTCTGCAAGCTTGTTGTCAATGTTTGCTACATGTATCGCTAGGAAATTAAGAAGGGAAAGTTGCATGTCCATTTTATCCGAGTGATACTGCATGGCCTTTATTGATAACTGTAGGGTATTTAGCAAGGATGACCATAGTATTTCTGGTATTACACACAAAGAAGGTCCCAGGGGTAAGTTTATAGAACCTACTGTTAAGCCCCCTGTATATAAGTGACACCAACCTAGAATTAACAGAGAGTCAAGAAACAAACAGACAATGTACCCAAATAAAGTTACACAGGAAATAGTTATTAAACTATGCGAGTTCCCATCAGTCCACCAACGAGACTGCCCTTCATCATCTGGGATCTCTGGTGCATAATTTCTGTCACATTAGAGGGTAAAAAACCTGTGCTGACAGATGACTACACCAGGCACAGGAAAAACCACAGTGATATTTACAGATGTGAAACAGAAAGGCGTATCTAGAAGGGAACTAAGTAGCAGTGCGTGAAAAAAGATGTGTGTTGTGAAAAGAAAGAGAAGAAGCTCTAAAATTAGGTAGTGGTCGGGAAAAACAATTTAATAACCACCCTCACACTCCTAAATCAATAAAAACAGTGCAATAGTGGTTTAACAAATAGCCACTAAAGATGAAAGGTCGACATGTTTCTGCAGACTTATGGAGTCTAGTGATCTCCTGCTGCTTCTTCGGGACCATTGGTGCTACTGCTAGAAAAAATAAATAACAAGAACCATATCACCTGAAAGTGTATGTATGAACATCTTCTCATCCCACTTGATGAGAAGGAACCACTCCACCTCACCTGGCACGAGCTCAGGTAAATGGATGCACCGCACTCTCCGTCGGTGCACCGGTCGTCCCTCTAAGCTCTATCGTAGGGAGATAGGGTATTTAGCAAGGATGACCATAGTATTTCTGGTCCATTAGAAGGCTCTTCTGTAATTGGGATTTTAACAGGAACCTGTTGACTGTCTTCTTCCTGTGGGATAACTGGGGAGTAAGATGCTACTAGCCTCTCCCACTCCTCTGCTGTGAGCTGGCCGGTGTTCTCTAGTTTGAAGATGTCCGTTTGGTCGCACTCAGTTTTTTCTGTCTCTTCCGGTTTTTCTTTTTCCTCATTTTTTGTTGATACTCCTGGTTCTCTTCCGACATCCTCGTGTGAGTGTTCTCGCTGTTGTGGGTGCTTATGGGCCTGGTTGGTGGTAATAATGTCAGTTACTTGTTTACTAGTGTTGGGTCCTGTATTTGCTTTTGGCTGATCCATATTTGTTATCTTTGTTGGAAATAGTGGCTCCGATTTTCTGAGTATGAGTTGTTTTCTGTTGTTTATGGGCTCTTGATAGTTTCGCCCCTTCTCTATGGCTGTTATTAGTGGTTGTGACGTTGGCAGGATAGCTATGCTTGGCTCAAGGGGATAGCCTCTTTCCTCCTTAGTGCTGTTATGGGCGCTGTAGATTTCGCTATGTCCGCCCTTGCCTGTGCAGATCAGATCTGCTTGGGTTGGGCTTTCCTTGAATGAGTGTGTTCCCTGTTCGCCCTCAGCGTTGTTCTCCCTCTTCCTTTCTTGATCTTCCTCCCAGCCATCCCCGGTGTGTCTCTCAGTCCTCAGTTTTTCTTGACTTATGTTCTCGCTTATTTCTCCTCCTGGGTCGATGGCAGTTATTTGAGTAGATCCCGCAGGTTCCAGTGGGGAGGGGAGGCCCTTGAGATCGCTGATTGAAGAGCTTAAGAACGACCCCGGGTCTTTCAGGAATGAGTAGATTGAGTAAATTTTTAGTTGGTTGCCCTTATGTGCTGGTTTGCTTAGTGTATCTGCCTTGTCGTCCTCGTGCGTCTGATTTTCTGGTGTTACTAGCTACTGTTCCTGCAAGTGTATTATTTCGTCCGGTGGCTTGGACTTGCTGTTCCCGCGCCTTCCTGACTTTTCCGGACCTCATCCCGCTGTCAGTAGTTTGCTGGTTCGCAGTTGAGGTTAGTTGAGGTTGGAGGTTAGTGGTTGCTTCCTATTCGGCTACTTAATTGCGCTCCCAGTTAGCAGGTGTGCTGATCTAGAATTAATATTTATTTATTTATTTATTTGTTTTATTCTTGCCCACATTCACTTCGACAAATATAGGATTCCAAAACATTAGTCACTAACAGACGCGGTGAATTCCCCCCGCTACAGTTTCCACGCGGGGTCCTGGTCATTGGAGCGGTAGCCCTCCCCTGTCTCTGCCAGTTGATGACAGGCAGAGACGGGCCCTCCGGCGCCCTCTGATGACTTCCTCACTGGGCGTCCCTGCAATGCCTGCTGGATGATGTAGGCTACACCCGCCTGGCCTGGCCGTTTTCCTCGCTGCGGTGCTGCACAGCGAGGCAGATGACCCCCGGGGAAAGAAGGTGAGGTCAAAACGAAGTTACAAGACGAGTATGAAGTATGAAGCCCGTTCGCTCACGGCAGGAAAAACAAGTTTTTCAGCGCGTCCACAAAGGCACTCAATTAAGCCTCAGGGGGTCCACCTGAGGCTGCTATCGCTCACGTTCCCTCTGCAGCACACAGAATGGCGACACCGCTTGACCTCCAGACTCTGCTCCTGTCGACTTTGCTGTGGGCTGCTGTCTTCCTACCCCCTTTGGCTGCTCCGTTCAGGCGGTTCCGCTGCCCATTAACTCCAAATGCGGGCAGTCTCGTGATTCTTACTACGGCTCCGGCCCCGGCTACGGCTACGGCCGCCTCCCTCACGCCAAGGGAGGGGGGCTACTCTCTGTGCCCGTCTTCGAGCCTCGCGGCGCTGAGGGAGCGGAGCCAAGCACCTCCCCGTGTGGACCACTGCACCGCCAGCACCTCGGTGGGGTCGTGCTGGTTACTACTGGTTTCCACGCTGACGGGCAGCAGGGTGCCGAAACCCCCCCCTCTCCGCTCGCCGTTTAGCTCGTCTCAAGCCTCAAGACCGGGGGCTTTTGATGCTGTTCGGTAATATCCCCCCGTGGCTCTGAGCTCCCGCTGATCCCGCGGCTTGTCTCTCTCTACTCTCGCTGCTCCGTCGCTGCTCTCGTCTCGCAGCTATGATAAGAGTCTAGTATGGACACTGTGCCGGCCTACACAACACACCTGTCCACCCAACCTGAACAGACTCAGTGGAGTTTTTTTTTGCTGTTTTGTTCTCTCAGACAGGTTGGATTCGTTTGTCCCATTTTTAATAAGGTTTGGGAGGGATGTAGTGACCGGCCGGTCATTGGTCTAGTGTTTCCTGGTATATGCATTTACCAGCCACTCCCTGCTGGCTGGCAACCGACATCACCCCAAACCCATCCCCTCACAGGAACATACATGCCAATAGACCTGATTCATTGCATTTTTTACAATAGAAGTCAATAAGGACTTTTCATTCTCTCAATTTTTTATTTTAAATCTTCACATCCCGGTCCTAAAATGTTGGCATGTATGCAGGAATCACATTACATGTAACCCACATGTGCCGTGGGCCAGTTTTAGAGAGTAACCCAGGGTGTCTGTGTGATTGCTTCTTGTGCATGGGGGCCTTGAGCCCCCGACCTTTACATTAGGGCCCACATGAGGGACCTATTTGTATCGCGGTTGAACACAGGGTTACTGATTTTTGACAGTTGGAGGCCTGACCCCTTGGAGCAGAGCACTGTTGCATTTCACCAACCCTGAAGTCCAAACTTGAATTAAGTGTTTCCACATTTGTAATGATCCTCTCAGGATGAGCTCTCATCTCAGGGCAGGCTCAACCGTCACTGTAGCGACGTGGTCGGTCAATGACTATGATCGTGGTCATGGGAAATGTAGTTCTCTGAGTGGTTAAAATGATTTAATTGGCTGTTGTTTGAGTAAATTAGGAAAAGCAAATCATCGCCTCCGTACCCTTTAATAGAATTGAAAATTCTTGACGTGAGAAGTAGAAAGTTATTTACTGCTGCATATATACAAACATAACACTTGGGAGCTCAGAACATCAGTTACAATTTTGAACAATTCGATTGTATCCAAGCATGTCTTAGCGTACTGTTTATTAAGGTGCCCTGAATATGATTTTAACGTTCTGGTAGGGTTCCATATTATTCAGGACAAGGAAGCTCCCTCTCTGTACCGTGGGCATTGTTCCTTGTCCTTCCTCTAGCTCTAAGGCTCAGAGTTTGTTATCTATTGTTACTGTCGCACTTATTTGACGAAAGATCTGGCGTCCGCATTTCGGGAAGTAGAGGCGCTGGAAGGGCGTGTACGATGAGAAACGGGAAGACACTTCACCAGCACACATGCGCAAACCACACAAAGAGCCTGCAATCAGAGAAAAGAAACTCGCGAGCTTCATTGTGAGTGCGCGCGCGACTCCGATGACCGCGAGTGCGCGTGCGCACAAATGAAGGTAGTGACATATGAGCAGGTACGAGTGGCGTTTGGGAGTTTACGCGCGTGCGCAGTTATCCAGTCTGGCTTTTGAGCTTGCGCGCTGTTCTCAGTTGGTGCACGAGCTGCAGTACCCGCTCTTTGGTTGGCTCAAAGCGGTGGCGAGCGCGCGGGAGAGAGGGAGAAAGGAGCGCGAGAGCCCAAGGCAATGGCGGCGGCAGAAGAGCGAGGGGATCCCCGCTGAGGTACGGAGGTATACTGAAGAAACGTTGCAGTTGACCTGCCGGGAGACAGAATCAGAAGACTGTCTATATAGCCGGGTTTTGTATGTCATGGCTAGAATCTTTGAGGAGGTACGTGAGGAGGTGTGACAATGCAGGAGGGGTTGCGGTTGGAGAACGAGGTGGCGTTGATCGCAGTTGAAAAGCGGGCCTGGTGAGAAAAACAAGGGCCGATGTAGACTGGTCTTCTGTGAAAATTGGTAGGAGCAGGGCAAAGGGAACTGCTCTGGGTACCTCGTCAACGATGAACGAACGGTTTACTCGGGTAGATTTGAAGTTCGTTTTGAGATCTGGTGTGGTACCAGCTGTGTTCCTTTTATGAAATGATTCTTGCCAGCTCTGTCGATTGTGGTTATAGTACGCGTAGTGGGAGGTGGAGCTAGTAACGTTGCCATTGTCTTAATCAACGCAAGGTGCGTTATTGAATCAATTTGTGGAGGCCTCGGATCTGGCTAGTCTTTCAGTACGGCTTGAGTGTATTCTATATTCTAGTTCTGAACGCCCCTCGCCTGGAGCAGCGTTGTCCAGAAGTGATGGGGATACCTCATTTTGATTATTTCCTTACAGCTATGCAGCCCTTTCGTCGTAAACCTTCCCAGTGGTTCCGAAGGCCTGATCTGGACATACTACCATTTATGTGGCTGCTCATCTGGAATATTACTTTATTTTATTCAGGGCTTTCAGCTCGAGTATTTTTGTAGATAACCTTCCCAGAGTATTGTGCAGCGTTTCTTGTTCTACAGGGCCTTAAGAGTTGCTTTCTCTTAAGGCGGATTTCTCGCCTTGAGAGTTTTGTCTACTTCTGTCCGGCTTCTCACCTGCAGAGTATTACCGCTTCTGCTAGGCCTGTGGTCGTGTTTGCTCCTGGCATGACATGCTGCTTTTTCTTCCAGGCCTGTAATCTGTATTTATTTCTGCAGTACCTACTTCTAGATTTTCAGGCTCTGAAAGTTTTGCACCGTGGGTATTTTCTCAGCCAGTCTTGCAAGCTTCAACAGAAATATTGTCCCGTAGCTCAGTTCTGTCTATCAGTGTTTTGTTTCCGAAGGCCCGCAACCGGCAATGTGGTCTATTAGTTTTCACACAGTACAGAGAGTTGATAACTTTGTCATGCCTGTTCGTTATAGCCACACTCGCCATAGTTACGCGGCTTTCCCAAGACAGTTTTACAGAATTGGAGTACCGAATTATGTGGCCTATTTGACTAAAGTGCGCGACTAAGAAATACCAATTATGTGGCTTATAATTCCGTTAAAGGAACTATTAATAGCCACATTGTATTTTTACTTTTTTTTAAAGTTTGAATGCCGTTGAGTGAATAGCGTTGATGCTAATATGAACACAATACAAATAATGACAACTCGATGTGCAACATTTTTAAACTTTGCTTTTTATTCCCGAAACAAATATTTTGTCAACTTATGCAGCAGATAATGCATTATATAGTGTGTGCTGGTTACCGACTACACAGGACCACTGATGCACAATGATGCTTTTCCAGTAGACTCTGTGAGTATGGCGTTCCGTTTCGGTGGCCCTTCCCTCATTGGAGGAGTCTGTGATGTAATTTCTTACCTTCTCTTGCCGTAGATGTTTTCTCATTTAACTTGATTGAGGCCGTTTTACCTCCATCTGACCCTCCAATGACAGTGGTACAACCTCTACCACACGCTCAGTTACCACTTGAGAATGTAGGGAACATGATCACCTTTATCTCAGCTACAAGGGCAGAAAGCAGCACGGTTAACGCAGCATAATGCTCCAATCAATCAATCAAAGCATTTTTATAGCACACTACTCACCCGGAGGGTCTCAAGGCGCTTAGGGGAGGGGGGTCTGCTACTGCTCGAACAGCCAGGTCTTGAGCTGCTTCCTGAAGGCGAGGTGGTCCTGGGTCAGGCGGAGGTGGGTCGGAAGGGAGTTCCAAGTCTTGGCTCCGAGGTAGGACCCCCCCCCCCCCACCCCCCCCCCTGTGGTGGCTCTTCGGATGCGGGGGACGGCGGCGAGGGCGTGGCCGGTCGATCGAAGCTGGCGTTTGGGAGCGTAGAAGTTGAGGCAGCTGTTGAGGTATCCTGGGCCTTGGTTGTGCTGGGCTTTGTGTGCGTGGGTGAGGAGACGGAAGGTGATTCTCTTGTTGACCGGGAGCCAGTGCAGGCCTCTCAGGTGTCCGGATATGTGGTTGCGACGGGGGATGTCCAGGATGAGTTGTGCTGAGGCGTTCTGGATCCGCTGGAGTCTCTTCTGGAGTTTGGCGGTGGTTCCGGCGTAGAGGGAGTTGCCGTAGTCCAGTCGGCTGGTGACGAGGGCCTGGGTGACCGTCTTCCTGGTCTCGGTGGGGATCCACCGGAAGGTCTTGCGTAGGATGTTGAAGCATGACGAGGAGACGGCGTTGACTTGTCTGGTCATGGAGAGGGACAAGTCCAGGATGAAGCCCAGGTTGTGTGTGTGGTCTGTTGGTTTGGGTGCGATGCGGGGGGCCACCAGGAGTCATCCCAGGCGGCGGGTGAGGATCCCAGGATGAGGACTTTCGTCTTGTCCGAGTTCAATTTCAGGCGGCTGTTCTTCATCCATTTGGCTACCTCTTTCATCCCTTCGTGTAGGTTGGCTCTGGCGGTGACGGGGTCGTTGGTGAGGGAGAGAGAGGATCAGCTGGGTGTCGTCAGCGTAGGAGATGATGTTGAGGTTGTGCTGGCGTGCGATGGCTGCGAGGGGACTCATGTAAACGTTGAAGAGGGTTGGGCTGAGCGAGGAACCTTGAGGAACGCCGCAGATGACTTTGGTGGCTTCTGATCTGAACGGGGGAGGCGGACTCTGTGTCTTTCCGTCGAGGAAGGAGGTGATCCACTCCAGTGCCTTCTCCTGGATTCCGACGTTGCTGAGGCGCTGTACTAGGGTACGGTGGCAGACAGTGTCGAAGGCCGCGGAGAGGTCTAGGAGGATGAGGGCCGCTGTTTCTCCGTTGTCGAGCAGGGCTCGGATGTCATCGGTTGCTGCGATCAGGGCGGTCTCGGTGCTACGGTTAGCCTGGAAGCCAGATTGCGAGAAGTCGAGGGATCCGTTCGTCTCGAGGAAGGCGCCCAGCTGCCTGTTGACTGTCTCTCGATGACTTGCGGTGAACGGGAGCAGCGAGATGGGTCGGTAGTTCTTGAGGTCGGTGGGGTCGGCTGATGGCTTCTTAAGTAGGGCGCTGAGTTCGGCGTGCTTCCAGCTCTCCGGGAAGGTAGCGGTGTCGAAGGAGGTGTTGATGATGTCCCGCAGGTGGGGTGCGATGACAGCGTCGGCCTTGTTGAAGACGTGATGAGGGCAAGGGTCGGTCGGAGATCCAGAGTGGATTGAGTTCATCGTCCGGATGGTGTCTTAGGTGCTGATAGGGGTCCAGGCGCGGAGGGTGGTGGTGGGGGGCGGTGGTTCCGTCGTGGCGTGCGTCGGTTGAGTGCTGAAGCTGTTGTGTATGTCCGCGATCTTGTTGTGGAAATAGGAGGCGAGGGAGTTGCAGAGGTCTTGCGAAGGGTTGATGTCGTTGTTTCCGGCGTTGGGGTTGGAGAGCTCTTTAACGATGTTGAAGAGTTCCTTGCTGTGGTGTGCATTGTTGTCCAGTCGTTCCTTAAATGCAGTTTTCTTGGTGGTGCGGATCAGTTGGTGGTGTTTTCGGGTGGCGATCTTGAGGGCAGTCATGTTGTCCGGTGTTGGGTCTCTGCGCCAGGCTTTCTCCGGGGCTCTGCAGTCCTTCTTGGAGCTCTTGAGTTCTTCAGTGAACCATGGGGCTTTCTTGCTGCCGGGTCTGCTAGGCGGTGTCCTCAGAGGGGCGAGGTCGTCTGCGCAGTCGCTGATCCACTTGGTGAGGTTGGTGGCCGCTTGGCTGGGGTTCGTTGCGCTAGTGGGTGGGTTCTTGCTTAGGGAAGTTGCGAGCTGGTCGGCTGTGATCTTGTTCCAGCTCCTGCGTGGAACCTGTTGCTGTTGGTGGTGGATCGTGGTCCTTTTGAAGCTGAAGTGGACGGAGCTGTGGTCCGTCCAGTGGAGTCCGGTGGCATGGCTGAAGGCGATGTCCTTGCTGGATGAGAAGACGGGGTCGAGTGTGTGTCCGGCGTAGTGGGTGGGGGTGGTCACCAGTTGCTTGAGTCCGAGGTTGTCCAGCAGGGTGGTGGTGTTGCGGTCGTTGTTGTTTTCCAGGTGGAAGTTGAGGTCCCCGAGGAGGATGTAGTCAGCGGAGGGGAGGGAATGCGGCTGACTAAGTCGGCAAAGTCCTCGCTGAATTGTGTGCGTGGTCCCAGGGGTCTGTAGATGAGGGTGCCTCTGAGGGTGGTCTTGGGGTTGATGTGGATCTGGAAGTGCAGGTGCTCGGCGGGTGCGAGAGTGTCGTCGGTGTTGGTCGTGATGCGGATGGAGTTCCTATGGATGATGGCGATGCCTCCTCCTGTCTGGTTGACGCGGTCCCTTCGGATGATCTTGTAGCCGTCCGGGATGGCGATGTCGGGCGCTGAGGAGGCGTTCATCCAGGTTTCCGTGATGAAGGCGACGTCTGGGGCTGTGTTGTCGAGCAGGTTCCAGAGCCCGACGGCGTGTCTGTGGACGGAGCGGGTGTTGAGTAGGATGCACTTCAGGTAGCTGCTGCTGTTGCTTGTTGAGGTCTTGGGCACAGCTGGAGTGGTGCAGGATCGGATGCAGGAGTTGCAGCAGAAGGGTCCGTGGGTGTGTCTCGGGGTGGCTCGGTAGGAACCCGGGAAACGGCCGGCGTTGAGTTCGGTAGAGCTGTAGGTCCGGCGGGTGGGCTGGCGGCTGTGGGGGCCAGGGGTCCTGGCGCGGTCCAGGCGTGGACGGGCGCAGATGGGCTTGCCTTTGGCGCGCCTTCGGCGCACAATCGGCGCGCCCGCTGCGCGTAACCGCTGCACGTTCGCCATTTATGGCGAAGTGCAGGGAGGGCGGAGCAGCTGGGAGAGGGGAGGAAGGGGGCGTGTCAACACTTGCGGCGGAAGGCGGGGAGCGGGAGCGCAGGGGACAGCAGCACAGGGGGGAGGACAGAGGCAAACACAGGGAGACAAGGAATGGGAAAACAAAGCAATTTAAATGCAAAAAAGAAGTACAACACAATCTAAACGAAGGAGCGCAATGCAGAGATGCGGGGACGATGATCGGCGGCGGGGGGAGTGGACGGGAGGCTGACAGAAGCGGCAGGCGGGGGCACACGCGACAGCTGGTGGCCGTGCGGCGCGGGGGTGTCCTATGAATAGGTCACCTGTGTAGTCACCAGTGTAGTCTTGTGCGTGGCTCCTGGAGATCACAGGTTTCTTAGTCGGAAAAATGCATACTAGACATTAGTTCTGATCAAGACATGGGTACATACAACTTATTTGGCCAGACTCGCCTCCAGGCTAAGAATTCTCTCCTCTGATGGTAGTAGACTTGCCTATTTGCTTGTCTCCAGAGGAGACAAGATTTAATAATTAGCACAAATGTTGCGAGGTAACATTAACGGGTACAACTGCCCTCATCCGAACTTTAGTTTTAAGATCGGGTCTTGTTACATTAAGAAGTGTGCTGTTAGGAGACACTGGAAGCACGCATGTACAGGTACCATTATTCTGGAATAAGCAACAGGTATAAGAAACCTAACCATGATTTAATCATCTCCAATCCCGGCTTTTTGACAATATACTAGAAATGTCATATTCTGCTTGGCAGTACTCCTACAAACAGAAGAGTCCCCTAGACCCCTGATTAAATGAATTCTCTTTTGGGACTTTTTTTTCTGTGTGAATGTGTTCACCCTAATAGACCCTGTCACTGTATGTAAGAGATGAATTATTTCATTAAAGCTGCGAAGGACAAAGATATGGGCCATATGTCATGTCTCACCTTATTGTCAGTTGAATACAAGAATTGTGTTTTTAGAATCTTTAGTTGCTGATCCTTTTCAAAGTTGTTTTAGGTCGACCTTTGTTTCGGTCATTGCAAGCTGTCTGGTTTCGAAAGACCTATGCTCTTACAGCGAGCTTAGACCCTGCCCATTGTTTACCATTGGTTGGCTTTATTGCTCCTTTCATTAGCTTGCTTTGTATTTGTTGCTTTTTGCGGCCACATTTTTTTAATTCTGCGTTTGCGTCTCTCCTGTGGCATAGTTGCTATACTGGTGTCCCTCCACTGCTTTCTTTTGGACTCAGTTTTTCTTTTTGCTTGCGCTCCCCATCAAAGTGCTTGTGTATTTCAGCAGGTTGTATCCCTTTTCTCTCCCTTCGCTGTTGCTCTTTCTCACCTGTGCTCTCCCCATCTCGCGCTCACCTTTGTGTGCTTTTCGCTCGTGTGCTTTTCTCTCGAGTGCTGTTTTGCCTGGCTTATTTTATTATTATTTTTTTTTTTAAACAATGCAGCGATTTTATGATCATCTGCCTTAAATTCGTTTTGCTCTACTTCTACTTGTTAAAATCAAATTGTATTTTCAAATGCTTGAAGCTGAAAGATATTTTTTTTTAAATTGCAACTGCAACAATTTGTGGCAACCCTTGTAGAGTATGCTCTTGTCTACAAAATGGCTTGTCATGCTGCTCAGCGTCTTGCTGGTGCTGTGTAGCATGGCTAAAAAGCCTTGGCACAACAAATGGGTCCTGTAGGCAAGACCTTTTGGTTTTGTTAATGCTGGTTTCAGTTACAAATAAAAATAAACAATCCCCTGTTATCAAAAGGAGATTGGAGTTTCAAGTCTTGGCTTTTGGAGAATGGTAAACAACCATGTGCACTGTTCCAATCTAGAACACACTTGTTATCCGTATTCACGGAGGGCAGCATTTTTGTTTTTTTAACTTAGTTTAACTTGAATCTTTATTGGAAATAGGCAGTGGTAAGGGCTGTTATGAAACCATAATTCGAAAGATATCATAAATTGTGTGTTTTTTTTAATTCCATTTCATTTAGAACATTGATACCTAAAAAATGAGGTACCAGTATTACCCAGTTGGTGACACTGTTATTAATGGCACATTTTATATTTCGTCTGCTCATAAATTTGGCACCATTTGACGAATCTTGCACAACTTTTAAATCAAATGGCATAGGTGGGTAATTTTCGAAAGGGGTGCCTTGTTGAGGGTTTAGCTCTTTTCTGTTGTGATTCTCATGAGAAACTTTGGGGGGAAAAGCTGTGAATACACTAAACCTGGCGTGAAAGGTCACTCAGAGTAGAGCCTTTTATTCCTTTGCTGTAAATCTATTAAGTATTTTCTGAGATATTTGTGGTAGAAAAAGGTGTCAAGCTGACTTCAAAGCGTTTTAAAATCCTTGGCGGATTCAAGGATTTGGGCTATCAGATTGGATGTCAGCAACTAAAAATTCTTGCAGTGACACTGTCCTTACATACATGATTGCCAACTTTCCCCGCAGCCATATCTAAGCAAATGTAAACACTAAAGTCGCTCCCATCCTTTCCCTGAGTCTAGGCCATGCCCACATACTGTAGAACATAACCCTTGCCCGGCCAACTGGAATCACTGTTTTTTTTCTAAGGTTGTCTTTTAAGCAGGTTCGCTCAGTGTGTGTATCTTGGATATTCAGGTAAGTATTATGTTGGTCCGAGAAGGTCTGCTGTAGCGTCCTTATTTTGTAATGCGGCCTGAGGCATGGCATTAGTCCCTGCTTTAACAGGACCAGCGCCTGCTTCGCATTTCCATCGAAGGAGCTCGGTGAAACACAGCCTTAGGTCTCTGCTCTCCGACGGGGGTGTGCCTTGGATAATCTATAATATTTCGTAATCCATATCTCATAAATAATATCGCATAATGACACAAATTCTAGGGTGGGATAATTCTTGCCTCCGTGTCCTTAATAAAATTGAAAATTCTCGATGCGTCAGCTTGAATTTTTTTTATTCTCTCAGGAAATGCAGGCTTCTGATTATGCTACTTTAAAGTTGTGTGACCACCTTTAGTTGCTACATCGACTATTGGCTTATGATATGACTGAATGTTAAATCAGAAAAGCTATTCACCGGAGCCACAATGTCCACTAAACGCGAATCAGTCATGAAAGCTTTTGAGGCCATAGCCCCCCTCACTGAATGAGCCCCAAAGATGGAGACATCAATGCCGGCTCCAGAAAGCAACCATTTAACCCATCAGGCCAGTGTCGCTAAAGAGCCCAGAGATCAACAATTGACCGGTCGCATCATTTCGCAATTCACAAGTACAGTCCTCGTAGCAATTTAACCATTGGACAACACCATTTTTTTGTGGTGTGGACATGCAGGGTAACTTGCACATCTAAAATTAGTCTTAATCCATTGAGAAATTGTAAAAGATACTCCTGAAGGAGTAAATATTCTACCTGTCCAATCCAAGAATCTTACATAGGAGACCCTTCTGCGGGAAATGTAGCGCAACACAATACGTTTTGTTGATAGCTGTTTGTGTGAAAGCCCATTATTCGCGGGTCCATTCCTGATGAAATGAAGCACAACATAAACATCCCACACTGTGGAATACTTCTGCTTTGGTGGGTGGTCGAATAAACCTAATGCCCCTCGAGTTTACAAGTCAGAGGATGTCTTTCGCGCCCCCCCCCCCCTCCCACCCCAGGTTTGCAGTTGACATTCGTATGGCCAGCTGAAATCGTGAAACGAAAATTAACTGTCCTATACGCCAGTTCCTAACTGCCCCCATCTGATAGAAAGTTAGCAATCCCCTGAATACCGAATTCCAAGTGATCCAACTCTCGTTCACCACACCAACAAATCCATCTACGCCATGCTGATTCATAACGTTTGTGCGTAGAGAGAGCCCAAGATTGGGACAGAAACAATATTGCGTCCTGCAAAACTCCCAGCACTTGTCATACTCGCCGGAAAGTCTCCAAGCCATGGGGGACAACTGACCCTGAACCACATGCGGAGGAGGATAAGGGATGTTCATCGGATCTTGCAGAAGTTCCAGGAATGAGATCAGTCGAACCAGAGAAGTACAGGACCGGGTTAGTGCCACTGTTCACCTCGACTGAGCCTTCAAATAAGGAGTGATCAAGAGCACCTCTGCTCCATGGCGACGAATCTGTGCCAATACTCGCTGAATCATAACTAAGGCTCCCTCTTTTCCATATTTACACATATATACAGACAGAAAACACTTATTTTCTTGTCTGTATTTATTTTTAATTGTGGATAAAAATGGGTTGCTTTTTAGAGTAATTCTAAATACCCTCTGCCAGACCAATAGCTGTGTAGATTGATAGCTAAGAGGGCTAAAAAAGAAATTAATTTGACTAAAGAGGCTTTAATAGCAGTACATATGCACAAGGTTGATACTGAAATTTGGAACTGGTAGGCATTCAAGCTTGAGTGCATATTTACCTGTTAAATGTGGAAATTGAATAATTTCAGCTAAATTTTTTGATAAAACCCAAAATAAATATAGATGAATACAGATAAAAATTAGCAAAAAAATGAATATGGATAAATGCAGGCATACATGTAAAAAAAATAAAAACCATAAAACCAGTAGCCCTAATCATGACTAACGGTGGAAACTCATAAAGGATGCCAGTCGTCCAAGATTGAAGGAATGCATCAGTTGAGCGCCCGGGGATCTGGTCTCCAACTGTGAAACACGGGTAGTTGAGTGTGACCGTTCAGTCGTGACGCAAAAGGTCTATTGTGCACGAAACCCCCTCTTCAAGTTCAATTGGTGATATACCTTGGGGTGAAGACTCCAATCAGTGGAATCCTAAAGAAGCCAGGAAGTCCAGTCCCCACACCACATTGTGGCTGCCCGGAACGCATTCAGACGTCGATGAGAGATGGTGATGAAGGCAATAATGCCAGAAGTCCGTGGCTTTTTCTTCCAGGAGACGTGATTTCGTGCCCCACCACTCCAAACTATTGATGTACCGTACTGCTGACACATTGCAGTCGGGGATATGCATTATCTTTCAGCAGGTTCAGAACCAGTTTGGGTCAGTTCTGTTTGTCCATCTCCAACTGTTGTCCAGACTCAGCCTTTGCCTACTTCTCACAGCCAGGTTGTCTGCAGACTGGAGTACCCACAGCTTGAGTGCAAAGTATGAGCATTGGACACCAATCAACAGCCACAGCAGGCAGTGATCACCCCTACCATCCATCAAATAGAAGTTTTAGGAAGAACGATCAGCAGCCCTCTGTATCAAAAGGACCTAATCACATTTTTAAAAGGGAAGCCTAACTCTTCTTTCTCCACTTAAATGTCTAGGTTCCCTCCCTGTAGTTTCATGAACGTCAGCAGTAAACTTCTACTGCCTGAGAACGGAATCTCACCTCCATCTTGGGCACATGAACAGGCCAGGGGCTTCTAAAATGGACCCTGCTGGCCAGGCTCGACAAATCTAAAAAATCTTACTTGACCTTCAGGTCGAGCGAGTGACTTTTCTACTTGACCTAACAGCAATGCACTCGACCCACAAACTGAACGCATATGAATTTTTTTCAAAACATTTGCAGCGGCAACAACCCAAGAAAACGTTGGCCAACCAAATTAACAGAACATTTTATTTATTAAGCACCCCGTTACCTTCCTATGTGTGTATCAAAGTGCTGTGGTGAACGTTTTTTCAAACATACATGGCAAAAAAAAACATTAACATGTCATCTGCTACTCATAAGTTGCTTCGTGCAAGCTCACTCCTCTCAGTTTTTAAGGAAATTTCCCAGCCCTCACAACAATACTCACTCAGACTGCCCTCCGAATTTACTTGCACAAATACTGCTTTTGCTCCTCAGGTGCACTTGTGCCATTTTAACAGTTTGCTCTCTCATATGGGACGACTGCTTTCATTTTGGCACTGGACTAAGGACAAACAAGTTGTTCCGAATTCCCAAGACAGGATCAGGTGGACTTGCATCACAGCAATACACCAACAAGACTAACAAAAGAAAAGGAGGCAAGGACCAAGGTCAACTTACCCACCACAGACACATGGGATCACCAGCGGGCCAGCTGCAACACTGCTAAGCCAGGCATAGTTAATAAGTCTCCGGTCAGGCACCGTGCCACATAATGGAAAATCCTGCTCCCTAATAACCAGCATGCAGCAAAAATAAAATCTACCAGATCTCTCTGATCTGGACACAACCATAATCCTTCCCAAAACGTACTCCTGGCATTCAGAAATAGGCACTGACAAACCAATATACTCTAGTTTTAATGTGACATTGGGGGTGACGCTACCCTGTGGATTCTAGCAGCACAGCTAAGGCTGTGTTCCCTGCAATTAATTGCACCATCTTTTTACGGAGAAAACATCTACGATCATGTCTCTGAAGCTCACCCCCCCCCCCCCAAAACCTAACTCTGCGCCTAAACTTACTTTTTGGGGCAAAACTGGGGGTGTGGTAATTAGTGGTCACACAATCTGTGCACAATCTGAACCTTACAGGTAATGAGTGACACTTTCTTGCAAGCAAAATCAAGCAATGAAGGTGAGGGAAACATACAAATTCACCACACAATGTTCTAATGCAACTTGCATATATCTGTTTAGATGGTTTGTGTGTAAAATAGATATACAAAACAAAGTCAGACAAATGTTGCAAATTAGGGACTCAATGTTAATTAGATTTCGAACACTGCCTTTGGAGACTGTCTTTTCTGCAGTCTTGCTTTTTTTATGTCTTTGTTAACCCCCTGTCCTATTCCCCACTACTTGCAAGTACTTCCCACATTATCAGTTTTACAGTTGTGAAAGCATAATGACTGGAAAGCACAATGCAGTCTGTCGTTGCTACGAGAGAATTGTTGCTTCTAGGAACAAAATCCTCTCTTTACAAATCTCCAAAATAAATACTAACTGATCTACAGAGGGAACTGAGGAGCTGCCTTGGAACGATTTATCTGCAAATCAGGGTGGTAAAATCACTCTTAGAAATACAATGTTAATATTGGGGTGGTTGCAGTACTTATTCTGGGTCTATGCTTCCAAATCACACAACAGAAGTGCTTAACTAAGTCATTTTTTCACATGCCCCCACTGTTACAATAGGGCAGCAGTCACTCTGCTCCTAAGGGGTGCCTGAAGAGTAACTAAATGGAATTGTACAGCGCTGTGTCTGATAGAGGAATAAGCAACGCAGGGAAGGGAGACGCTGAAAAACTATTAAAACAGGCATGCGAGAAGACCTAATAAGGCCAACATTAAGTGTGTGTGTGGTACACTGTGCATGATCAGCTCTGCAAGACACGCACAAGCTGATGCCTAATCACAGTAAAATTCCATGGAAATGAGGACAGCCTAATACTTTACACTGCGTTTGAACACACCAAAAACGGAATAAAAAACGGATTATGGGTACAAATTAAAAGAGCAGTAACGGCGAGTCCTGGAGCGAACGGATATCATGCCTGTGTCACCCAACCAGGCACCGTCAAACGCCATAGTCCACTATACGTGCAGGCACTTTCTTAGTCATAGTGTGGAAGGAGGCTGTGTTCATCTGGCAAGAAGCTATGGCCCTACAAACTAACCAAAGAGCTTTGCGATTTGAAGATCGCAGGATATTGTAAGGTATAAATTATGTCATATTTCAGAAGCTTAAAAAAAAATAAAAGGTCGAAAATATCATGCGAATTGCTGCACTCTAGATGAAGTTCCCATGCAACCCTTAGGATTGTAGGCTGGCAGTCGACATGGAGAGAGAGCAGCCAAGATAAACACAATCGGACCAGGCACAGAAAGCACTGTTATGCACTTTCCTAGAGGAGACCTCTAGGTGGTAATAAACTGACAATCTGTGCCGTGTTGAATAATACCTGGATGGGTAGAACAGCATTAGTACTCGAGAGCAAGGTGTTGACTGAGCCCTGAACTTGAGTTATGTGAGAGGCTAGCGGCAATAAATGAACATAATAACCCACTGAGAGCAACCGGCATCTGGAGTTGCCCAATATTATACTGAAACAATAAGGCAGGTCCGAGTATAAAGGTACAGAAACTAAACATGGCAAGGGAAAATACTGTGAAGTAGGACAGTCGGTTATTGAGATATCCAGGTTTAAGAATGTTAGCATTTATTTGATGTGCATACTATTAAATCATTTCTCAATTTGCAGTGTCGATCAGTTCTGTGCGGCTTGTGTGACTCGGGGCAACAAGACAGTCCTCATAACAAGTATCGCTGACGCCCACCTCCAATACACTGGAACTAGGTGTGCAGTAAGGCTACCTTCACCATAGGCATTCTCTTTCAGGGATAGTATGATGACACCGAGCAGTCATGCTTTAAGATCAGGCCTGCAACAAAACTATATATAAATACCTGCACTCCGTCCCCACTCCAGAGTCCACAGAAGAACACTCGCATGGTGGCGTGCTGCGTCACAGCTGCACTTGAAGCAGCACAGCGCGCGGGGGCAGGCCAGGGCCGTCATTGGTAGCGTTTTCGCACGCTACAAGATTGACGGCCCTGGGACCCACAGAAACAGTAGGCAGCGCACCACACCACCACCGCCACGAAGTTAGGTGGTGCGTGCATGCTGCCCCCTAGAGCCTTCACCGTGCACCGCGTGCACTGGATACTTGAATGCCGTCGTTGCTGCCATTGTAATGCTGCCCCCTAGAGCCTTCACCTTCTACTGCAGTGCCAGATAAGCACTTGCCAGGCCGGTCAAGTAGTCCTTGAAACTGACTCGCCCTTCAGGAAATTCACTCGCATTTGCGAGCGGGCGAGTACATTTTTCGACCCCTGCTGTGTTACTCTGGTTTACTCATGCACTCAGTTATGTTCAGGCTTATCTGTAGCATCACAACTTTATGAGTGGGCCAGTAGGATTCCACTCCTGTCGCACAGGTAAAAGGTCTGGATCTCACCAGGATTTCCAAAAACAGTTTGCTCCCCCACAGCGCTACACACAGGAACCAGTGCCAGAACAGTAGACTTAAACCACAATGGTGCACATACTTAGTGCATCCCTGAAGGTCCAGGACCAGACTCTTTTCAAAGGGCAGGCCTAGGCCTTCATACACATGCTAGACTAGCGTGAGGCTGGACCAAAAATCCAGCATACCAGATACTTGCAGTTGTGTACACAATGCAGGGGACAGAACTGTACACAATGCAGGGACATTCCCATTCCAACAGGAGTTCTGCTGTACTTAATAGACACATGAAAATATTTATTTTTAATTTTGTTGGTATTTATACATATACAGAGCACCGGGGTATCATTGTGAGGCTGGCCCTCCTATGCGGTGCAAGGTAAGTGTTACAAATTGGGTATGTTGGATGGCTCCCTTTAGCTGGTTATACAGTAGTGGTATGTTGGGCGAAAAATAGGAGGAGAGGAAAGTGTGAATAAGTAAAAAGAGAGAGTTTAGAAGACCGCTCCAAACAGGTTAAGCAAGCACCTATTCAGAGTCTGACTTTTTTCCCGGTTGGAAAATCATTCAAAAGTTCAGAGATTTTATGGTGGGTCAAGTGTCCAAACACCTGTCCAGTGGTTCCCATAAGTTCCTGGAGGTAGTAGTCCAGGGTGAGTATCTTCTCGCTAGGGAGTCGGCTCCTCTTAGGTAGGTGATGCAGTTGAGCAAGCTGCTGTAAGATGTTTTAGAAGTGTTTTTCCAGTTCGTTAGTACTGATTTGGCAGCAGCGGTTAGGAGATCAAGGAGCTCCCTTTCTCCCTCTGTGGTGAGTTCTGTTCGGATACAGACCGTAGTCATTGAGGCAAAGTCTCTTGTTGTTTTACATTTGAGCACCTTCTCTATAAAGTCGAAACCCTCCTCCAGAACCCATTGAGTGTCAGCCACAGAAAGATCAGGTGTTCGAGGTACCCTTTGGCTGCATTACAATTCCAGCAGGTGGGATTGTCTCTAAGCCCTAGTTTGTGTAGGCGGTCTGGGGTCCAGAAAGTTGTATGCAGAAGCCATAGTTTGGTCTGCTCAAGAACTGGGGTAATCTTAGTCTGTGTGGCAGATGACCATAGAGTGTTCCACTTCTGGTCGTCCAGCGGTGGTTGTATGCGGTGGTTCCAGTATTTTTCAATTTTGTTGTTGATATTCTATTTTTTCGCGCTGATGGTTTTGTATAGGTGTGAGGCTTGGTGTCCTAATTTGTTTGTTAGCAATGCATTTCTATATTGATGGCTCTGTACTTGTTATCTTGGATTTTGTAATGGTTGTTTTAATCTTTAGGAACCTGTAAAGGTCAGCGTCTTGGAATTGGGGGGGGGGGGGGGGTTAGACTGGCGAAAGTCAGCGGGACGGAATCCGCCTCCAGCTGGTGTGTGTGATTCCCTTTTCTATCCCGTTTTCAAAGTAGAGTTTTTTTTACCCCTGTATTTTATGGCACTATTTGCCCATATGAATTAGACTTTGGACCCCTTAATGCTGACCTCCATCTTTTTGTCTAGTTTTAAGAGCGATTTTTGTGTATTTCAGTATTGTGGTGTTCGCCAGGGGGTGTGAGTTGGCCGTGAGATGGGCAAGTGGGTTCAGGGTATTTAGAATAGCCCTTTCTAGCTGTAGCCACAGTGGGGAGTAAGCTGGTGACTGCTCTATCCATTGTGTGCCCTGCTTGGCTAGGAATGAGAGTTTAAAGATTCTGAAATCAGCCATGTTAACCTTTCCTTTATTTATGTATTTGTCTTCTCAGTTTTTTCATGCTTATCCTAGCCTTTTGGCCCCGCCAGAGAAATTTAGTGCACATATTATCCAGTTTTTGATGGAATATTGGGAGCATGCTTGCGAGGTAGTTAACTAGGGGGGTGATCATCATTTTTATTGTTTCTAATCTCCCCCACCAGATCATGAATTTAGGGGACCATGCCTCTAGTTGTTACTTAATTTTCTCTAGTATGAGCTGTTTGTTATGTCTTAACGGTGATCAGGTCTGTGCTGAAGTAGATACCCAGGTATTTGATGAAACCTGTCTGCCATTTGATTTCTGATGTTCCCAGTACCTCCTTAGTTGAGTGGATGTTTAGCAGCTTGCATTCTGACTTATCGTTATTGAGCGTGTACCCTGACAGTTCGGCGTATTCATTGATTGTGGACATGAGGGCCTGTATCGATGTCCCTGGTTGTTGTGTCATTATTAAAATCTCATCTGCGTACGCTGCTATTTTGACCGTATTCTGCCCGATGTGCATTCCCCTTATTTCCTAGCCTCGCAGCCATTGCACGCAAGCACAACCTCAACATCTCCTACGCCGATGATACCCAGCTGATCCTCTCCCTCACCAACGACCCCGCCTCCGCCAAAGCCAGCTTTCAGGACGGCATGAAAGACATCGCGGACTGGATGATGGTCAACCGTCTGAAACTGAACTCTGACAATACTGAAGTCATCCTCTGCCCGTCCACCTCCGCCTGGGACTACTCCTGGTGGCCCCCTGCCTTGGGCTACCACGCACGCAACCTGGGCTTCACCCTTGACTCCTCCCTCACGATGGCCAGACAAGTCAACGCTGTTACTTCCTCCTGCTTCAACACCCTCTGCATGCTCCGTAAGATCTTCTGCTGGATCCCCACTGGAACCAGGAAAACTGTCACCCAGGCCCTCGTCACCAGCCGTCTAGACTACGGGAACGCCCTTAAGCGGGGACCACAGCCAAACTACAGAAAAGACTCCCGCGCATACAGAATGCTTCAGCTCGACTCGTCCTGGGCATCCCCGACACAGCCACATCTCCGCCCACCTGAGGGACCTGCACTGGCTCTCAGTCAGCAAGAGGATCACGTTCAGACTCCTCACCCACGCACACAAGCCTCTCCACGACTTAGGCCCCAAGTACCTCAACAAACTCCTCACGTTCTACACGCCAACCCACCAGCTCCGCTCCGCCGGCCTCGCCCTCACCACCATCCCACGGGTCCGCAGAGCCGCCACCGGAGGAAGACCCTTCTCCTACCTGGCGGCAAAGACTTGGAACACCCTCCCCACCCACCTGCGACTCACCCAGGACCATCTCTCCTTCAAGAAGCGCCTAAAGACCTGGCTTTTCGAGCAGTAGCGCCCCTTCCCAGCGCCTTGAGACACTAGTGGGTGAGTAGCGCGCTTTATAAATGTTGATTCTTTGTTACATTTTTTCAGAACACAGACTAGCGAAAAGGCTTTCGCTGCTTGAGCCTCCAGATGAGTACTCCATTTTAGCGCGCTATCAAACCAGAGGCCTAAATATCTATATTTGTTGACTATTTTCAGTTTTGTCTTCTCCTAAAAACCAGTTAATTTTTTTTGCCTCTCTTCCCAAAGCATAAGACTTTTTTTTTTTTTTTTTTTTTTTTTTTTTTTTTTTTCCCATATTAACAGTGGAGAAGTGTGGCTCACTGGTTAGAGCAGGCGGGCCCTGAAGCAGAGGTCAGACCCGGGACCAGGGTTCAATTCCCGACGCGGCAGGGTCTTGAGCTCAAATGTCCACTGACTCGACAATTCTCGCTTCGGTGCCTGACCTAATCATGGGTTCACACTCTGCAACTCTGGGCATTAAGCTTGCTTAATCTCCACAACCGCCCCCCGCGGCGGGATGCCTGGCTTTCACCTTGGGGATGCCCGTTAGGGGCTATCTCACAGGGAAAAGCCAGGACGGGTTCCCAAGGCAAGCGCCGAGATGCCTCCGGGTAGTCGAGCGCTATATAAGAACATATAAAAAAAAAATATATATTACAGTAATTTTTAAACTCATTCAATTTCCTCTGGAGGCCCATTTCAGTTTGATAGAAAATCACAAAGTCATCCGCGTTTATAAGGCAGGACACTTTGTTTCCACTCATACGTGGACTTGCACTCCTTTCTACTTCTAGCACAGCTGGGAGGTCTGCTAAGAAAATTAAGAGCAAGAGTGCCAAAACGCACCCCTGTCTAATCCCATTCTTTACCAATATTTTAGGAGTTAATGACCCCCTGTTTATCTCTGATGACCACTTTGTAACTCTAAAAATTTTCAAAATGCCATCAAGTATTCCATATCTTCCCATATGCAGTTACGTTCCATGGAATCAAAAGCTGCCCGAAAATCGACAAAGCAACAAACTAATTTACCATTTTGCTCTATTTATTTCCTGGCTAATGCCCATGGGGCAAAGCAATGGTCTATAGGGGAGTGTCCTTCTTTAAAACCTCCCTGTTCAATAGGCACAATAGATCCTTGTTCTGCCCAATCTATTAGCTTACCTCAATTCAATTTATTTATGATTTTGGACCTCCAAAGAGGTCCACATAAAAGAAGAACCCAAACAAATATACATTTTCATACAATCAAGTAAAAGGTGCAGAAATAACATTAAGAACATCTAATAAAATCTCTAAAAGGATCATAACATCCATAAAAAGATTATTCTAAAAAACTTTTTAAAAGTTTAAAAATTCTATGGCGGAACATTTCATTTGGTGGATTATTAATAGCGTCAATAAATGCGGTGGCAGACAAAATGTTTAGTTGTAGAGAAATTGGTTTCATTCACTCACGCCGATGTAAAAATAGAGCCGGGCAGACAAAAAGCACATGAGTAACATCCTGAATTGAATTATTACAAAAGTTACACATAGCTGAAGAACCATACCATCTGGACAATACGTTATTCAGAGGAAGAAGATCCAGCCTCAATAAAAGCCAAAAACGGCGTACTCCATGGGGAAGATTCCAAGTAATATACGGTTGTACTTTTCTTATCGGACAAGAGTCAATGGTCAGAGCAACACCTTTTCTTTGAAATGCAAGTTTCCCTATCCATATTGAAGCTTAATTTCCAAGAGGCCGATTTCAAAATAGACTTTAGCTGATATGGGGATAAAGTAGAAAGTACAGATTCATCTAATTGAAGCAGGTCGACCGCCATTCTAAATATTTTTTTTTTTTTTTTTACTGTTAAAGAATGCTCTTTCAGAGTTCCTAATAATTCTTCCTGAATAAGAAATCTTAATGTACCAGGTTCTCCCTTTGCGAGGCTAAAAACCCATCGCACTATCCTTGCAAGTCCCTGAACCCAACTGCTACGCAGACCAAATTCTAGCCTAAGGGCGGCCACAGAACAGCCGGAATTAACTGAAGTTAAAATCCGCAAAATTTTACCTTCAGTTGTATTTAAAAACCACACTTTCCCAGGTCAAATAATTCAATGCCATACAGTAAGGAAGCTGGAATTTTAAAGCGGAAAACCTCTAGTAAAAAGGAAAAATGTCTTACCTGTAGGTCTATAGAGAGATTAAACTTTTCCCTTGTGCCAATGCTTTCCGAGTGTTATTTGCTATGTGAGCCTTATCCCTTAAATTTCCACCTATAATTTTTCCTAGAAAGACATAAGATGTTACCACTTCCAGTTTTTGTCCACCTACTGACCAAGTGAAATTCACATATTTCGGCTTTTTCCTTCCCGTCATACACATTACTTTACTTTTTGCCACATTTATCTTTAAGTGGTGAGTCTCTGCATAATCATGTAGTACCTGCAGACGATTATTTAATCCCCGCGGAGTAGGATTAATATATCGTCTGCATAAAGCAGGCAGACAATCGATTTGCCCCCCAATAAAGGGGCGATACCTTCACATGAAGACAAGTCATAGGGGAGGTCAGATATGTATAAGGAAAATAATAAAGGGGCCAGCAAACACCCTTGCTTACCTAATATTATTTCTGCAAAGATCTTTACACCTATATCTAGTAGGTTAATCTGTAGTTCTTTGAGGCGTAAACATCCCCTTTCTTATGGATCGGCTCAATTATACAGCCCTACCAATTTTTAGGGATTGTCTCTGATTCTAAGATTACTAAAAACATTTGAGAGAAGAATTCTGCCCTCCAGGACGAATATGAATTTGTCAGGGCAGGTAGGTTATCTGGGCCTGCTGCTCTTGTTAAATTCAAAGTCCTTATTATACACTCCTCCAATCCCTAAATTCCGCCTCCTCCGTTTCTCTCCCCGGGGTATAAAGTTAACGCGGTAATCTTCCCAAGCGCCCTCTTCCACAACACAGTTCATTGAGGCAACCAAAAGTTCTGTAGCTGATTGTATTCGCTTCCAGAACTGACGAATGTTGTTAGATTTGATTGCCCCAGCATGTATCTTTATGGGCCCTTTTAAAACTATGCAGTTATGAAGTATTCTCTCTTTAATATGACAGTTATCAGCCCTAGTTTGGTCAATTTTTGCGTAAACTACGCTATTCTCTCCTTAATTCTCTTTTTTCTTATTTAAGCAATCTATATTGAACCAGTTTCCTTGTTTGACCTGGATATTTTGATTGTACTTAGTTACCCTTGTATTTGTTCTTAATTTCACACTTAAACCTTGTACTACTTGGTTTATTTTCTCAACATACCAAGTTAAGTTTAGGCCACTCACCCTTCCTAACTCAATATTTTGTTGCAGTCTAGTTAACCTTTCTATAAATTATTCGATTAGCCTTGTTATCCGCTTTGGCGGATATTATCAGTTGTAATATTACTTGATCGCTGACGGATTGCGCTGTGATTACCAGCTCTAATTTCGTTATGTTGTGATCACTACCTTCCGTGGCACTGATCCTAAAGTCTTTTACTAATTCAAAGTTCCGTGCCAGCATAAAAACATAGTCTATTGTACAGTTTTGGGTTCCATGTTTAAGTTTTCTTTGCCGGACGGTTTCGAGCTAACCTACCATTTAAGCAGAAAAGACTTTTTGTTGCTAAGTAATTTCCCAACTTTCCAGCGTCCGTAGATATTCGGCTTTCAGAGAACTTTGCTTGATTTATCATAACGCTCCAGAATTTCTGTGTACCAAAGATCTACCAGTTTCTCCCACCAACAAAATTAAATCTGACCCATACTTATCATAAAATTAATCCAAATCATTCTTGAAATATTCCATTTCAACCCCATATTCTTCCTAGGAACCCCATTGCATGTAAACATTTAGAATCAACATATTTTCATACATTTCATCAACAAACCTTGTAGTTATCCTGAAGCCCAGGAGCCACTTACAAGTTACAAATAGCTGGTATACCTTCTTCATTAGTTTTGTAGATATTCACCCCTTCGCTGCTAGGCCTTTTCCCCTCCTGTGCTAAGCCCTTTTTTGGCGATTTGGGGTAGTGCGCGCTTAGGCCCTTGTAACTTTTTGACCACATAAGGTATCCACGCCAAATTTGCGTCCTTTTCTTCCAACATCATGTGGATTCTAAAGGCGCCCAGGGTTTGTGGATTACCTTGGAGGGGTCCCAGAAATTAACCAAAATATAGTGATTTTTTTTGTTTTTTTCAGAAAAATGGGAAAAACGGGCTGCAAATGAAAGCCTCTGGGTTTTTCCCTGAAAATGTTATCAAAAAAGGGTTTGTGGGGCTGAAATCTCCATTTTCTCAGCTTTTAGGAAATGACAGTCTTTTGTCAGAGAACCGACATTTTTCACAGTTTTGGCATTTTTCTGGGACATAGCCTATTTTTGCTATTTTTAGAGCATTCCACCTCCTTCCAGTTAATGGTAGAAATGAGTTTGAAAGCAATAATGGATCCTAGAAAGCTGTACATTTTCAAAAAGTAGACAAATCTGAATTCAGAAAGGGGTCATTTGTCTAAATCCATGAAGGTTTCTTTATAGAAACTAACAGTTAAATATTGGAATAATTGAACATTTGTTGAAAAAAACAGCCTTTTGTCTCAACGTTTTCACCTATAACTTTTTCTAGTTTTGACAGCTCTTGGAAAGCAATATACCGTTACATTTGTTAGACCTTCCTGGTTGTGGGGATATATAGGACTTGTAGTTTCACCAAGAACCCGACAAACCCAGATCCAAAAGCTGAGCAGCAACTTGCAATGGTATTTTTTCATTTACTGGGTATAGAGCACTTTGTCTTGGAAAATGTATACATGGAAAAATCTGTATGAAAGACACCTATGTATTTCTGAATTGGGTACAAAATATAGAGTTCAGAAACAGTATATTATTGCTAATTTTCAAAATTGGGAATACTCATACTAGCATGAGAATTATTGGTCATTTTTCAAAAATATTTTTTTTTTACACAATGTCTTTCATTGAAAGGGAGAAATGCGCAAAAGCTCAATTGGTAATAACAGTTGATTTACAAATCTGAATTACCCCAAGTCTCCCGATAAAAACGGTACCTCACTTGTCTGGGTCGGCCTTGTGCCTGCGACAGGAAACGGCGCAAAATGCAACGTGGTGACACCTAAATTTTGCAGTTACAAATTGACCCTTTTTTAGCAAAGTGCCTACCTGTAGTTTTTGCACCCTAGCTCTGCCGGCACCTAGGGAAACCTAGCAAACCTATACATTTTTGAAAAGTAGACACCCAGGGGAATTCAGGATGGGGTGACTCGACTGCCTACCACCAGGTCTTGTTACCCAGAATCCCTTGCAAACCTAAGAATTTGACAAAAAAAACACATTTTCCTCACATTTCTGTGGAGGAAAGTTCTGGAATCTGCTTGGATCAACAAATTTCTACTCACCCAGCGTTCCCCCAGGTCTCCCGAGAAAAATGGTACCTCACTTGCGTGGGTAGGCATAGTGGCTGCGACACGAAACAGCGCAAAACGCAACGTGGTTGCACCTCAATTTCCCAGTGAAATCTTGTGCTTTTTGGACAAAGACTACCTTTTTGTTTTTGAGTCCTAGCTCTGCCAGCACCTAGGGAAACCTAGCAAACCTATACATTTTTAGGTTTCGCTGGGGGGCGGAGCCGTTAGGCTCCTCCTCCAGAGAAATCTATTGAGTACAGTAAGCACTATGGAACACGCCCCCCCGTCCCATTGGCTAGCTCCATAAATGGAGCCTAGCCATTGGACGAGGGGCCTGTCCATCAATGCCGGACCAGACACGGGGGCGTTCCCGAGATTCTTTGGCTTTTGCCGACGTCACGCGACGCCGGGAACGCCCCCGAGTCTGGTCCGGCCGGGCCGTGCTTGCTGCTGTCCTGGGCATCGTGAGTGTTTTTCCCCGGCACGTTTCCCGCCTCCCTCCCGCCGTTCGTGTTCTCTCCCGCCCCCCTCCCCCCTCACGCCCCCTGTGTCCTCTCCCGCCCCCTCCCGCCGTCCGTTCTTCTCCCGCCCCCCCCCCCCCCCCCCCCCCCCTGTCCTCGTAGGTGCTGACCCGGGAGCCGCACTGCCATAGGCTGACTCCCGGGTGCTTTGGAGGCTCGCCCGTTCTGCCGAAATGTTGCAAATAGACATCAGAAACAATTTTTTTTAAACCCAATCTTTAATGACGGGCGCGCAACCGCAATAACTACCTAACACCCTTGGTGAGGGAGGAACAGAAAAGTGATCCCCTCCCAAGATGGTACCAGCATAGTGACTAAATAAATCGTAATTTCGATGGCCAAACCCTTCGTTCTGAAGTGCTGTTTGAGACCTTATAAGGGCCGAGGAGCTTGTCTGAGATCCCGCCTTCGCTAAAGGGTACGAATGGAAAAGGGACAAGCGTCGCTGTGATCTGGAAGCGGCCATCTTTGGTGGGAAGAACATGTTTTAGCATTTTGATAATAATTATTCAGTATTTTTCCAATATAGGCAGATTATTACAAAGCGCGAAATTCTAATCCTCTAATCAGACCCTGTCTCTCGGTCTACAATGCTAGATTCCGTAGTAACTTCAGGCAGTCCACACCACTCAGTTATTGATGCACAACACTTGCCCTCTTATTGAAAAAGTATCATATCCCGACCATAAAACCAACCCATGATATTTCAGTAACTCCTCCTCCTACACGCCCTCGCTTGTTCCACACCTCCTATTCCCCTCCGGCCCCACATTACCCTGCGCGCCTAGCCCAACCTCCTGTCACCCACCCCTCTTGCCCCACCCTCTAGTAAGCCACGCCGGGGATGCCAGGAGGGCGGTGGGTGCCGGAAGTGTTTGCAGTCTGAAGTAACAGCGACCGAGAAGGAGGTGAGGGGGAGAGCAGAGGAGGGAGTGGAGCCCCGTGGGTGCAGTCCAGGTGGAGGAGGGATACGTGGCACGGGGGGGATTGTGGCCAGCACTGGCTGGAGGGGCAGCAGGGTGGGTGAACAACACTGGGGTCATAACTCTGTGCTGCACTTGGTTAGAGGGCTGCGGTGGAGGCATTTATGATCAGGATGAGGCGAAGGTGCAGGAGATGGCAGCGTCCAGGAAATGGGCATGTAAAGCGTTAGCACCGAGTTGATGACATAATGGGTGGGGGGACTTGTGAAGGCATTAGAATGAGGAGTGGAGAGGAAAGGCAAGAATGGAGCTGTAGTAGGAGAGGGCATGAGAAGTGAGCGGTATCTTGAGCAGTGTGGGTGGACTAGAAGGTAATGGGCGTTGTCACTGGAGCGGCGAGGTAGTGTTTAAAGAGAGGGGAAGTGAAATAGGTGTAGCGGTGTAGCACAGTGTGTAGACGAAAAGAGTACGGTGCCCCATAAAGTCTTCATGTTTCCTGCCTTCGCTTTATAAGTATACCATAAGTAGTTTACGACTTTATTCTTCCTTTCCTTGTTATGTTCCTCCATCATCCTTCCTAGACCCTGTGACCATATCTTTATTGTCTGAATCGTGTTCGTGTCATAACTATGCAGACCTTTAGTGCTGTTACATCTGAACTTTGACTCTCATAGTGTCCTGTGTTATTCTCTGACGCCTTTGCCTGCCAGTTTTGTACCTTCCTGTCTTCTATATTTCCTTTTGGCGTATGAATGTCCCTTTTATGGCCTTATGGTTGTCTTGTTTTTGTTGTCTGTCTCCAGTCTCTCTTTATCGTCCTGGAGATGTATTTCACAGGACTGGTCATGATGCTCCATGTGTGCCATCTAGAACCGCACACAATTCTCCAGATGAGTACTATAAAATATGCTGTGACTCATGCCCAGATCTGGACCTGATGCTCAGGCTTGGTCTCTGTACTTGGATTGTGTAAGCCTGGAGAAATGCTTATATTGGTTTATAGAGGACTTGGGGCAGTGAACCATTTTGGTGAGGAAACATGTCTCCAGAGAAGCATATACTAGTGTGACACACTGCATAGCACCAGTACAGTTGGGCGTGACTGTATAATGAGTTCTTGTGTATTTTGATTATAGGTATATCCCCAGAACGCCATGCTGCTTGCGCATATTCCACCTGTGCATGAAGGGGCAAGCCTGGGGAGTGCCAGCGCCACATTAATCTGATAGCCACACTAGATCAGATGAAACGCTTTAAAGGGACATATGGAGCAGTTCCAAGGTACCAGCATGGTAAAAAACAAATAACTGCACGTCTGCCTCTTACGCTTCATCATCCAACACACTGCTACGCCTTGTTCTTTTAATTTAAGCACCACTTTATGAGAGTGCGTGTTTCCTCCAGCTGGCTCCCTTGTGTACTTCTCCCCCTCTGTGTTTCTCACTCATTCTGTTCCTGCCTTTCATCCTTTGTCATTTTGCTTGACCCAGCATCTCCTACCCATCCTTCGTTGTCAGTGTGCTCTCCCTACCCTCTCCTGCCCACCCTCCATTGTCCATGTGCTCTCCATACCCTCTCCTGCCTACCCTTTGTTGACGTGTGCTCTGCCCACCCTCTATTGCCCGTGTGCTTTCTTTACCCTCTCCTGCCCACCCTCCGATGTCCCTGTGCTCTCCCCACCCTCTCCTGCCCACCCTCTATTGCCCGTGTGCTTTCTTTACCCTCTCCTGCCCACCCTCCGATGTCCTTGTGCTCTCCCCACCCTCTCCTGCCCACCCTCTGTTGACGTGTGCTTTTTTTACCCTCTCCTGCCCACCCTCCATTGTCCATGTGCTCTCCATACGCTCTCCTGCCCACCCTCTGTTGACCTGTGCTCTCCCTAACCTCTCCTGCCCACCCTCCATTTTCCGTGTGCTCTCCCCGCCCTCTCATGCCAACCCTCTGTTGCCCGTGTGCTTTCTTTACCCTCTCCTGCCCACCCTCCGTTGTCCATGTGCTCTCCCTACCCTCTCATGCCAACCCTCTGTTGCCAGTGTGCTTTCTTTACCCTCTCCTGCCCACCCTTCGTTGTCGATGTGCTCTCCTTACCCTCTCCTGCCCACCCTCTGTTGCCAGTGTGCTTTCTTTACCCGCCCCTGCCCACCCTCCGTTGTCCTTGTGCTCTCCCTGCCCTCTTCTGCCCACCCTGTTGCCAGTGTGCTTTCTTTACCCTCTCCTGCCCACCCTTCGTTGTCCATGTGCTCTCCCCTCCATCTCCTGCCCACCCTCCGCTGTCCATGTGCTCTCCTTACCCTCTGTTGCCAGTGTGCTTTCTTTACCCTCCCCTGCCCACCCTCCGTTGTCCACATGTTCTCCCTACCCTCTTCTGCCCACCCTCTGTTGCCCGTGTGCTTTCTTTACCCTCTCCTGCCCACTCTCCCTCTCTCTCCTCCTCTAGCCCTCCTTCTCCTTTCCGCCCTCCCTCTCTTACCTGCCGCCCTCTCCTTTCTGCCTTTCTCACACTTTCCTACCTTCCCTCATGCCCTCACACTCCTTTATGCCCTCCCTCTCTCCTGCGTCTATTCCTTCCCTCCTGCTCTCCCTCTCTATCCTACACTCGCTTCCTTTTGAGCTTTCTTACTCCTGGCCTCTTTCATCCCTTCCCTCTCTCTGCAAATAATTGCATCATAAATGCACTCCAGATTTCTGTGTAAAGTAAAACACATCAACGTTTTACACATAAATGGTGTTTTGTATCTTCATTGAATTATCAAAAGCTCAAACTTTAACAAAGGGAGTGCATAGAGCAGGGGGAGTGCATAGAGCAGGGGGAGTGCAGAGTGCGTGCAGAGTGCGTGCAGAGTGCGTGCAGAGTGCGTGCAGAGTGCGTGCAGAGTGCGTGCAGAGTGCGTGCAGAGTGCGTGCAGAGTGCGTGCAGAGTGCGTGCAGAGTGCGTGCAGAGTGCGTGCAGAGTCCAGAGAGAGTGCATAAAGAGTGCATACAACGTGCATAGGGAATGTATACAAAGTGCAGAGTGCATAGGGAATGCAGAGTGTATAGGGAGTGCAGAGTGCATAGAGAGTGCAGAGAGAGTGCATAAAAATTGCAGAATGTATAAGGAGTGCAGAGTGCATAAGGAGTGCAAAGTGCATAGAGAGTGCATAGGTAATGCAGAGTGCATAGGGAGTGCATAGACAGTGCAAAGTGCAGAGAGAGTACATAGGGAGTGCAAAGTGTATAGAGAGTGCATAAGGAATGCAGAGAGTGCATAAGGAATGCAGAGAGTGCATAAGGAATGCTGAGAGTGCATAAGGAATGCTGAGAGTGCATAAGGAATGCTGAGAGTGCATAAGGAATGCTGAGAGTGCATAAGGAATGCTGAGAGTGCATAGGGAGTGCAGAGTGCATAAGAAGTGCAGAGTGCACAGTGCATAGACAGTGCACAGTGCATAGGTAATGCAGAATGCATACAGAGTGCATAGGGAGTGCAGAGTGCATAGGGAGTGCAGAGTGCATAGGGAGTGCAGAGTGCATAGGGAGTGCAGAGTGCATAGGGAGTGCAGAGTGCATAGGGAGTGCAGAGTGCATAGGGAGTGCAGAGTGCATAGGGAGTGCAGAGTGCATAGGGAGTGCAGAGTGCATAGGGAGTGCAGAGTGCATAGGGAGTGCAGAGTGCATAGGGAGTGCAGAGTGCATAGGGAGTGCAGAGTGCATAGGGAGTGCAGAGTGCATAGGGAGTGCAGAGTGCATAGGGAGTGCAGAGTGCATAGGGAGTGCAGAGTGCATAGGGAGTGCAGAGTGCATAGGGCATAGGGAGTGCAGAGTGCAGAGTGCATAGGGAGTGCAGAGTGCATAGGGAGTGCACTCTGCACTCTCTATGCACTCTGCACTCTGCACTCTCTATGCAAAGTGCTGCATAGGGAGTGCAGAGTGCATAGGGAGTGCAGAGTGCATAGGGAGTGCAGAGTGCATAGGGAGTGCAGAGTGCATAGGGCATAGGGAGTGCAGAGTGCATAGGGAGTGCAGAGTGCAGAGTGCATAGGGAGTGCACTCTGCACTCTCTATGCACTCTGCACTCTGCACTCTCTATGCAAAGTGCTGCATAGGGAGTGCAGAGTGCATAGGGAGTGCATGATAAGTGCAGAGTGCATAAAAAGTGCAGAGTGCATAAAAAGTGCAGAGTGCATAAAAAGTGCAGAGTGCATAAAAAGTGCAGAGTGCATAAAAAGTGCAGAGTGCATAAAAAGTGCAGAGTGCATAAAAAGTGCAGAGTGCATAAAAAGTGCAGAGTGCATAAAAAGTGCAGAGTGCATAAAAAGTGCAGAGTGCATAGGGAGTGCAGAGTGCATAGGGAGTGCAGAGTGCATAGGGAGTGCAGAGTGCATAGGGAGTGCATAGGAAGTGGAGCGTGTAGGGTGCATATAGAGTACAGAGTGCTGCATAGGGAGTGCAGAGTGCACAGGGAGTGCATATGAAATGCAGAGTGCAAAAAGAGTACTAGGGAGTGCTAGAGAGTGCCAAGTGACTGCAAAAAAGGTAATGGCAATGTAAATGACAATGCCATTTACTTATCTGTTTTCGAAACAAAAACATAAATACAAATTTTGGCATATACAATGCCAATAACTCTAACTTTTCCAAAGGCGAAACCATTGCATTGTAAATGCTTGTTGAAAACTAGACACCCAGGGAAATTCAGGATGGGGTGACTCGTCTGCCTACCCCCAGGTTTTATTACCCAGAATCCCTTGCAAAGCTAAAAATATGACAAAAAAAACACATTTTCCTCACATTTCTGTGGTGGAAAGTTCTGGAATCTGCGTGGATCAACAAATTTCTACCTACCCAGCGTTCCCCCATGTCCCCCGAAAAAAATGGTACGTCACTTGCGTTGTTAGGCATAGTGGCTGCGACATGAAACAGCGCAAAACGCAACGTCGTTGCACCTCAATTTCACAGTGAAATCTTGCGCTTTTTGGACAAAGAGACTACCTTTTGTTTTTGAACCCTAGCTCTGCCGGCACCTAGGGAAACCTAGCAAACCTATATATTTTTGAAAAGTAGACACCCAGGGGAATTCAGGATGGGGTCACTCGACTGCCTACCCCCAGGTTCTCTTACCCAGAATCCCTTGCAAAGCAAAGAAATTGGGGAAAAAAACGCATTTTCCTCACATTTCTGTGGTGGAAAGTTCCGGAATCTGCGTGGATCAACAAATTTCCTCCGACCCAGCGTTCCCCCAGGTCTCCCGATAAAAATGGTACCTCACTTGCGTGGGTAGGCATAGTGGCTGCGAAAGGAAATGGTTCAAATTGTACGGTGGTGAATTTACAATACCAAATTGCAAAACAACCTTGATTTTGGGGGGGGGGGGGGGGCACCTGAGTTTTTGGCCCGGGGCTCGGTGGTATTCTTTGGAAAGTAAAAAAACCCAAACAGTTCTGAAAAGTAGACCCCCGGGGGGAGTCCAGGGAGGTATGGCATGCGTGGGTCCCCGAACGTTTTCCTACCCAGAACACCTTGCAAACCTTAAAATTAGGTAAAATCACTTTTTCAAACTTTTTTGCGTGGAATCACCGTGCCGGCAAAAATGTCCTACCACCCAGCGCTCCCCTTGTTCTCCCGAGTAAAAGGATACCTCACTTGTGTGGGTGCCCCAAAGCAGAACAGGCCAAAAACGAATGTTGAAAAAAGTAGTATTTCAGTGTTACAAATTAAGCACCCCTGCCTTAGTCACAGGCCTTTGGCCCACCCACACAAGTGAGGTATCATTTTACTCGGGAGAACAAGGGGAACGCAGGGTGGTAGGACATTTGTGCCGACACGGCGATCCCACGCAAAAATGTATGGAAAACTGTTTTTTTAACCTAAATTTGTGGTTTGCAGGGATTTCTGGGTAGGAAAACATTGGGGGACCCACGCATGCCATACCTCCCTGGACTCCCCCGGGTGTCTAGTTTTCAGAACTGTTTGGGTTTGGTAGTTTCCTAAGATGCCCGCCGAGCCCCGGTCCAAAAACTCAGTCCCCCCCCCCCAAAAAAAGAAGGTAATCTTGCTATTGGTTATTGTAATGTCTCCACCGTACGATTTGGACCTTTTCCTGTTGCAGCCACTATGCCTACCCACGCAAGTGAGGTACCATTTTTATCGGGAGACCTGGGGGAAAGCTGGGTGGGAGGAAATTTGTGTGAGCCCAGTGACGCCACGCTTTCCCACACAAAAAAAGTGTGTAAAAACTGATTTTTCCATCAAAAATTGAGGTTTGCAAGGGATTCTGGGTAAAGGAACGTTGGAGGATCCACGCAAGCCATACCTCCTTGGAAGCCCCCGGGTGTCTACTTTTCAGAAATGTGTGGGTTTGGTAGGTTTCCCGACATGGCCGTCTCGCACGGGGCCAAAAACCCAGGTAACCCCTCTTGCAAAAGCTGGTGGTATTGAATGTCAATCCCACCAGCTTTTGAAGGAGGGGTTACCTGGGTTTGGAGGTATGGCTTGCGTGGGTAGGCATAGTGGCAGCAACAGGAAACGGTCCAAATCGTACAGTGGAGAATTAAGTTTTCAATTTGAGAGCGTGTGATTCAAGGAAATTGTGACAGACAATTTCAAGTTTGCAGGAGATTCTGGATAAAAATCCACAATAGAATTCACCAGAAAGACATGACCATATACTTCCATGGTTTAACAATAATAACTAAATTTAGTAAGTTATTTATAGCTATAATGTTCACCGTAACAGAGTTACTCAAAAGTCAAACATTCAAGGCACGGCTAACTATTCCTGAAAGACACACACATACAGGTTGGATTTGGCACGAGGGCGAGTGATGGTTCAGTACATAAAATTTTATTAACAAGATATTTCAAAAAATGAAATGCACTGTCAATAAATAAATGCATAAAAACCGAACCAGTGACTCGCAACTCGTGAGCTGTAAAGCCACGACAAGGCACCAACCATTTTACAGGCCATTCACGCGCCTTTCATACCTGATACAAACCAGACCATTGACACCATCCAGAAAGAACAGCAACACACTACAACAATCACAATAAGAGACAAGATACACCCTACTTCAGAAAGAGATAAAAGACAAACATTACTGCACAGCCATCTAATCCGCAAGCACACACACATTCTGGTTGGATTTGGCACGAGGGTGAGTGATGATTCAGTACATACAATTGTATTTGCAAGTAATTTCAAAAAAATTAAATACACTGCGTATAATTGAAAGTATGATAAACTGAACCACTGACTCACAGCTCGTGAGCTGTAAAGCCACGTCAAGGCACCAACCTCTTTACAGGCCATTCATACACCTTTCGTACGCGTGACACATACAAAACATTCACACCGCCAGCCGCGGACCCATCACATTTCAACACTCACACCAGCAGACAGCGCCATTCAAGGGCCCATCACTTTCACACGCCCACATTTCTGACACTGCAACTACACAAAATGATGGACTGCGTGGAGTGTCACTCAACTAGCAGTGTGTGTAGTGACCAACAGAAAGTAACTACTCACACACTGCTAGCCAAGCGCCAGTCCACCCACACCACCATCCAAGCACCAGACCATGCACACCGCCAGCCAAACCCCACTCAGCACACGACAGCCAAGCACAACTCCGTGCACAGACAGCCAAGAACCACTCCACGAACACCACCAGCCAAGCACCACTCCACACACACCACCAGCCAAACCCAACTCCATGCACAGACAGCCAAGCACCACTCCACGCACACCACCAGCCAAGCACCACTCCACACACACCACCAGCCAAACACCACTCCACACACACCACCAGCCAAACACCACTCCATGCACAGACGGCCAAGTACCACTCCACGAACACCACCAACCAAGAGCCACTCCACACACACCGCCAGCCAAGCACCACTCCGTGCACCAACAGCCAAGTACCACTCCATGCACACCACCAGCCAAGCGCAACTCCACACACACCGCCAGCCAAGCACCAGCCGGCACACACCACAAACACATTGAGAATTCTTTTTTTGAAAAAAACACTAAACAAATGGAAATACCTACAAAACAGCTAACACAAATTCTTAAACTAAACACTTTGCACTACTGCCAATCCTTGAAACAAACTAAAAATTTCTTACAGAATGCAGACCAGGCAATTCAATTTAGAGCTCATTAAAACTCCCAAAACTTATTTTGCGTGTGGTACAATTTAAAACAAGCTGACAGACACAATGCAGGCTTAGGACAGTCAGGACAGTATAAACGAGACTCCTTCCGCACGCCTCTTCGCCAACAGACTCTGCATCTTCTAGTCGGAAAGTCTCTTGCGGGAGTGGAAGGAATAGATTCAGGAAAGTGGCGATCTTTCAATCTAGCCACTTCCTCCACCACTCCAAATCTAGGAACACTTGCCTGCTCCAAAAGTACAAGCCTGCCTATTATAGACTCCTGAAACTTAACAAAAAGCATCTTATTCTGAGGACAAGACTTCTGATACACAACGAAAGCATTAAAAATTGCCAAGTGGAACAGATGGATAGCCAACTTCTTGTACCAAACGTAAGCCTTTCGAAGAACAGCATAAGGTTCCAACCTCTGATCTACTCTGTCAACACCTCCCATGAACTTATTGTAATCTAAAATGCACACAGGTTTGCGCACTTCAGCACCCTGACCCCAAACAGGCACAGGTTCTGTTCTTTCATTGTGGATAGTAGTCAGCATGTACACATCTCTCTTGTCTGAAAACTTCACAGCTAGAAGCTCCCCACATCGCAAAGCCGTAGACTGTCCCCGCACAAGCCTTTTGCAAACAAGTTCCTTTGGGAAACCTTTACGGTTACTGCGCATTGTGCCACAAGCAACAGTGCCCACTTTGCCCAACTCCTTGAACAACCGCACACCAGTGTAGAAGTTATCTACATATAAATGATGGCCTTTGTAAAATAATCCTCTACCTAGTTCCCACACAATTTTCTCAGTCACTCCAAAAGTAGAAGGACAACCAGGAGGGTTAATGCTGGACTCCTTACCAGTGTACACCCTGAAATTGTAGACCTATCCAGTCTCACTGTCACACAGCATATACAGTTTGATTCCATAGCGTGCCCTCTTACTAGGAATGTATTGCCTAAAAACCAAGCGGCCCTTGAACAACAGCAAAGACTCATCCACTGCAATTTCTTTACCAGGGACAAAGATCTCAGAAAAACGATCAACAAAGTGATCCAGGACAGGTCGAATTTTAAACAAACGGTCACAATCAGGGTGATCGCGTGACAACGCTAAACTATTATCAGCAAAATGCAACATCCGAAGAAGAAGCGTATACCGATCACGACTTATGATTGCTGGAAATATAGCTGTTGCCATCAAGGGACTAGTGGACCAATATGAAGTAATTGATGGCTTCCTTAGCAAGCCCATCAAAAAAGTTAATCCCAAAAACTTTTTCAACTCTTCAACATTTGTGGGAGTCCACCGGATTGCTCTAGAATGGGGCTTAAGGCTGCCACTGTTGGCCCTCAAATATTGTTCGGCATACAAATTGGTTTGATCAACAATCTCTTGCAAAAACACATTGTCAAAAAACAACTCAAAAAAATGTATTGGCTGAAAATTCTCAGTATTCACTCTACACCCAGGAACACCAGTGAACTCTGGCAATGCCGGCTGCACCATGCCAGGGGGAACCCAGAGGCCATCCATATCAACGGGGGGAGCAGCCGCCCCAGCCTGCAGCACCGAAACATCTTGCTGCTGTTCACCAACGGGAGGCCTAACAGCCACAGATACTTCTGGCTGCACAACATCAACAGAAGACATAGCATCCCCAGAGGGCTCTTCCTGCACTACAACAACGGGAAGCCCAGCAGCCTGAGATGCTTCTTGCTGCACTACACCACCGGGAAACCAAGCAGACCCAGATGCCTCTTGCCCCTCTACACCAATGGGAAGCCTAACTGCCACAGATACTTCAGGCTGCACAACACCAACAGAAGACATAGCATCCCCAGAGGGCTCTTCATGCACTACACCAACGGGAAGCCCAGCAGCCTGAGATGCTACTTGCTGCACTACACCACCGGGAAGCCTAACAGCCAGAGATGCCTTTTGCTGCACTACACCAGCAGGAAGACGAAAAGCACCAGATGCCTCTTTGCGCACCACAGCAATGTGAAGCCTTTTGGGCGCAGGCTCCAGCCCACTTACCTCTTGCCGACGTAAAAAGAAAGGAAACCTTGCAGCCCTAGGCAGCAGCACAGATGCCTCTTGGCCCACTACCGGCATCACAATGTCCTCCTCTAACATAGGCCCTTCATCAGCACTAGAAGAAGATTCATCTTCCGATGATACCATGCGAAGAGAACTCACTGCCTGAATCTTCTGCCCCCACCTGGGAGTCCAAATCTGAGTCAGACTCTGAACCATGGTCAGAGGAAGACTCAAAAAGCAAACCAAGAACCTGCTGAGCAGTAATCCTGCGACTAGCCATTATCCTTCAAAAGCAAGAAGACTGCACACACAAGTGAACAACAACCTACACTGTGCAAAGTAAGAAGTAAACAAGGTAAGGCTTTCACAAACAGATAAATACAATCCAAAACAATTTCACTCTAACCAAATATAGCTACACTCACCAGCACCTACTCTGTTGAGACACAGCAAAAAGAAATGATATCCCACTAGAAAGAAAAAAAGAAATGACAGATTAGAAAACAAAGTGCACATCAAGCACTAATACTGAAAACAAAAAAAAACAGAGCCACACAAACTGGTAGAAGTATAACCTTTTTCAAAAAGACAAACATCAAGGGAAAGTAGTACAAAATACATTCACTTACCAAGCACAAGCAACTACACAAGCTGCAAACAGACACGCAACCTACAACAATCCAAACAGCAAAAGCCTGAAACAAGACAAAAATAGAGAAGAAAAAAAAATAACTACCACATTTCACAAACAATATAACAATTCAAAAAACAACACACAAACTTGCCCCCCAAATTTAAATTCGGCAAGATGGGCCACCAAATAGGGCTTAGACCAATTGGGATTAGATGAGGCTTAACATCAAGACACTGGTTAATTTTTTGAATTTTTTTTACTGCCAGACCCCTTTGGTGCCAGTCAGTCTTTTGCTCCTAACAGTACCCCCATCACACAGGGGCAGTAAGGACATTCATATACCTTTTGTACGTGTGACACATACAAAACATTTACACCGCCAGCGCCATTCAAGGGCCCATCACTTTCACACGCCCACATATCTGACACAGCAACTACAGAAAAAGATGGACTGCGTAGAGTGTCACTCAACTAGCAATGTGTGTAGTGACCAACAGAAAGTAACTACTCACACACCACCAGCCAAGCGCCACTCCACGCATACCGCCAGCCAAGCACCACTCAGTGCACAGACAGCAAAGTAGCACTCCACGCACACCACCAGCCAAGCGCCACTCCACACACACCGCCAGCCAAGCAGCACTGCGTGCATAGATAGCCAAGTACCCCTCCACGCACACTGCCAGCCAAACACCACTCAGCGCACACCGCCAGCCAAGCACCACTCCACACACACCGCCAGCCAAGCACCACTCCACACACACCGCCAGCCAAGCACCACTCCACGCACACCGCAAGCCAAGCGCCACTCACCGCCAGCCAAACACCGCTCCACGCACACCATCCAGCCAAGTACCACTCCACACACACCACCAGCCAAGCGCCACTCCACACACACCGCCAGCCAAGCAGCACTCCGTGCACAGACAGCAAAGTAGCACTCCTCGCACACCACCAGCCTTGCGCCACTCCACACACGCCGTCAGCCAAGCACCACTCCGTGCACAGACAGCAAAGTATCACTCCACGCACACCACCAGCCAAGCGCCACTCCACACACCGCCAGCCAAGCAGCACTCCATGCACAGACAGAAAATGACCACTCCACACACACCACCAGCCAAGCGCCACTCCACACACACCGCCAGCCAAGCACCACTCCGTGCATAGATAGCCAAGTACCCCTCCACGCACACCACCAGCCAAACACCACTCCGCGCACACCGACAGCCAAGTACCACTCCACACACACCGCCAGCCAAGCACCACTCCACGCACACCGCAAGCCAAGCGCCACTCACCACCAGCCAAACACCGCTCCATGCACACATCCAGCCAAGTACCACTCCACACACACCGCCAGCCAAACACCACTCCACACACACCACCAGCCAAACACCACTCCGTGCACAGACAGCCAAGTACCACTGCACGCACATCCAGCCAAGCGCCACTCCACACGCACCGCCAGCCAAACACCACTCCACCCACACTGCAAGCCAAGCGCCATTCCGCACACACCGCCAGCCAAGCACTACTCCTTGCCCAAGGGGTCGCTACCTAAAAACAAAATTTTAATTCCCTGGTGCTAGTGGGCATTTTCTGCCCCCCCCCCCCCCCCCGGGGCAAAACGGCAAAAAAAATGGGCCGATTTTGCCCCCAGGGTGGACAGAAAAACAAAAAAAACATCATGGCCACCTGGAAGCGACCCTTACCCAAGGGGTCGCTTCCCAAAACAAACACATTGCCCCAACAAAAAACCCTGGTGCTAGTGGGAAATTTCTGCCCCCCCTGGGGGCAAAACGGCCGAAAAACAGGCCGATTTGCCCCCAGGGGGGGGGCAGAAAAACAAAAAGTTAAATGAGGCCACCTGGAAGTGACCCTTGCCCAAGGGGTCGCTTCCTAAAAGCTAAAAACAAAATCCCTGGTGCTAGTGGGCATTTTCTGTCCCCCCTGGGGAAAAAACGGGCCGATTTGCCCCCAGGGGGGGACAGAAAAACGTAAACAAAAGCCATCGCCGCCATCTTGGCTTCACAAAACAACCCTGGTGCTAGTGGGAAATTTCTACCCCCCTGGGGGCAAACGGCCAAAAAAACGGGCCGATTTGCCCCCGGGGGGGGGGCAGAAAATTGAAAATTATTTGGCTGCCCACCTGGAAGCGACCCTTGCCCAAGGGGTCGCTTCCGAAAAGCTAAATAAACAATCTCTGGTGCTAGTGGGGGCATTTCCGCCGCACAATCGCGACGCTGTGCGCGATCGTGAGGCAGAAATGCCCTGCAAAGAGACATCAGGGGAAAGGAAAATCTCTTTCCTCTCCCCTGATGCCTCTTCGCTGCCCCAAACCCCCGCCGGAGTCCAAAAACCTACCTTGCTGCACGGCGCTCAGGAAGCAAATGGCTTCCCGAGCGCAGGGAATCCCTGATGATGTCAGCGCGCGCTGTGATCTGGCGGTCTAGATGAAACACTGTCGATCCCCTGGCTCTGGTTTGTAAGAGATAAATTGTATGAGATAGGCCTGGGGCATTACTTTGACAATCCTACCAGTATTGGTAAAACTGCGAAAGTCATAAAAGAGCCACATTATTCTGGGGTAAACTTGCACCACTCACAACATGAGGTGACAGGCTTCTCCCGTGTCTTCCCCATCCAACAGCAATTTTATCTAACATTCACTACAAATGTACAGACACGATTTTATCTAAGTAGACTCCGCTTATGCACTTTGTCTTGGAAAAACCCATTAAAAAGTGCAATCGGGTTGGCTTGACAAACTTAGCCCTGCCCATGCGCTAGTCTGGCAGCTCAGAGCACTCAGCTCTTTTTAAAGGGGGTAGAATAAAGTGTAGAGGTTGACATTTTTAGGCCCATTACTAAGAGAAATCAAGCTTTGCACATATACTAAGGGCTTTAATTATCTGCATTGTTTGGCTACTTCGGCTCCATGTATCGCCGTCTCTAATTACATTAAGGTTGCAATGGCCATTAGGAAACATGATGAATCATGTCATGAACCTGATGGATGACATTTTACTGTATTAATGTACTCTGTATTGTGGACTATATCCTTTTGTAAAGGACTGATCTCTTTTAATAGTTTTTATCTTTGCTGCTGTGTAAGTGGGTCATGGAAATTTTAATCCGTAATGCTTGTTTTGAAACTTTTTATAGTTTCTGGAACTGAATAAAGGTATTTTGACTTGAGTACTATACCCCTGATATTGTACATGCCATGCCTGACAATTACTGTATAGTTAGATGTGATAGTCTGGTCAATCAGGGATCACAATCATTATATATTGTAAGTTCCCATGCCAGATCAAACCTTTATTTATCCTAGACTGAGGCCATTTTTTTCTCACTAGAACTCGCCAAGAATTGAAAGTTTTCGGGCTCTTTAGTTTATCTTCCTCTTGGCCCTGCTCATAGCTGGGACTTGTTACTGGCTTGTGGCAATTATACCCTCCTAAATGATCTTAATATTCATTTAGACAATACAAAGTGTAGCCTAGCTCCACCATTATTGGAGTGCTTAAGGCCCTGGGACTTCAGCAAGTAGTCAATTCACCTACACCTAGAATTATACCCCATTTCTTATTTTCTATTCTGTGTTTAACTGCTGATGCTCCTACATCACTCAGATCATTTTGCTATTTCTGTCCCAAATATATATTATTGATCCTGGAGAGCCGACTTAAGGACTAACTACTCTTTATAGACTGTGATCCAATTTCACCCCTGAAGTTTTCTGCTCCCATCTTCAAGAGAACATACCTGTGCTAGTTGGCACAGTGGACGACACCACCAAACAGTAGATAATTTGATTCATTATACTTTAGATTCCATACTTCCACCTACTCCTGTCTGAACACAAAGCTCGATTTCCAGCCCAGTGACTCAGTGATTTCTTGTTACTTTTAAGGAAATTGTAACTTCTTAGAGCAAGTCTGATGAACACTATTCCCGGGAAGATAAAATTAAGATGAAAGCCGCTACTAAGGAGTATCGTGGGGCTTGCACATCGTATTATGCTGATAACATTATTAGCTTCAGGACTCTTCTCAGGAACATTTTCAAATTAAGTCTCGCTGTCCATTTTATGGTGTTGCCACTTGTCTTTCTTTCTCTCTCTAGAAGGATTGGAGACATCCAGTCCTCTTAATGTCTCATTGGCCCTTTGATTGTAGCGACAATCCACCCACGTCCCCAAACTTCATATTTGCTACATTTCATCATTTAGATACCATTTTTGGCACTTCTGGATGCCTTCAAAATATGCTCTCTGCAGGATCTTTTACCACTGGGAATCCTGAAAAATGGCGAGCCCTATATTGGCTACAATTTTGGATAATTTGCTAAACTCTTCTGTATATGCTGTCACGATACCTGTGGTCTGAAAGCATACTATGGTCGTCCCTCAGCCTAAATCCCAATCTTGATGCCGCTGATTGGACGAATTATCGCCCAATTCATTTACTGCTCATCTGTGCGAAGACCTTAGAACAGGATATCAATTACCAATTGTCTTCATTTCTGGAAGCGACAATCCATACATCAGCCTGGTTGCTGTCCAGGTTTGAGCACAAAAACTGATCTGCTAAGTATAACAGAGCATCTTAGGTGGGATTGTGAAGGAACTGCAGCTCTCATCCTGCTGCATCGGAGCACTGTGTTTAACAGTCTCCCGTCCCATACTTCTCCAGAAGTCAGCTGATGGTATCCAGGATATGGCCGTGTCTTGGTTTTACTCTTTGCTCCAGGATTAGAGATTCCAAGTTTTTTCCAATCCCTGAGGGTCTTCCGTTCTTCAGCTGTCATATGGGGTACTTCAGGGCTTGCCTCTGAGACCCACGTATTGTTTTTGTCCGACCTCTGTATAAGTTCATGGCCTGACTTTGTTCTCCTGTGTCACTCTGTGCCATGGATTCTACGAATCCATTGAATCTTAGCTCCTGTCTTGTGGAGGTTGTGATGTGGATGAAGAGTAATATTTTAAAATTTAATGGAAATAAGAAGAGGTTGGTAATCCGCCTTGTGAATTAGCATTTTTTTCCTAACCATAGCCAGGTGGTCAGTTTGTAGAGCGCCTGGTTACACAGAACCAGAGTGTCCCCCACCTTAGTGCGCAAACACACTGGCTCAGTGTGACCAGGCGCTCTACAAACTCAATTAACATAACATAACCTAGGCTTCTATCTGGGTACAAAATTCTCCATGGACCACCAAATAAACATAGTGGCTGCCAGTTGCTTTAGCCTACTAACTTAGATGCCTGACGAGAATAATATGGCTCTTACTTTCCTCTTCTTAAAACAATTGTTCAGGCCTTTATTATCTCCAGATTAGATTACAGCAATGTTTTTGACTTATGGGTTCTTCTACTTCTATGTCTTATTTCTGTTCCTTGTCTGCTATAATTCAGAGCATATTCTAAGAACTAGATAAAAACCATCTACTTGCAAAAGGATGCTCATGTGAACAAATCTACATAGAGTGGGTAGAATTAGGTGGTGGTTTTACAAGGACCGTATTACACTTTGTATTCGTCCTCGCCCACAAACTCCTACATTCACTAGCTCATCTCCAACCCATTCCTATCCTTGAAAAAGATAAATCAATTACTGACTGGGGCAAGAATAAAATGTTTTTTTCTGGGTGGGAAGGCACCGCTTCCTCCGAAAAATAAAGTAGTGATGTAGGAAAAGGAATGTCTCTTTTAGGTTTGGATGTAGGATTTTTCCGTTGGAGAAAAAAAGCAAATCGTTTTAACAATTGAATGCATGAATTTGCATGTATTTTTTTCAATTTTCTCCATTTAGCAGATAGGTCAATGTACTAGCGCCCTCCAACATTGAATTTCCAAAGTTTGCCAATAATATGGGTACAAGACCTGCTTAGTGAATTCCTGAAAGTTTTAATTCAGCATCCATGTGTGGTCCTGTAAATGCAGTGCACTTTTGGGACTCTAGGCATGGGGTTTCATGCACTAGCTTTAGAGAATGGGACACTGTTCCGAGCTCCATGTGAGGGATGCCTTTGCCTGCAAATGGTTCACCAGTTGTCATAAGGTGTTGGAGCCAGTGCCACTTGGGATATGAGAGGTAGATTGTTGAATGAGACATCCATCCATTAGAGAACCCTTTCAGCTGTTCCAAGATGGAGTACTATGCAGTTAGTGAGAGCCTGTTGGAGCATTTCTAGCACCAGTGTCCTACCTGTGGGTGCATTTTTCCGAACCCAGATCGCCTGTTTGTTGCCGTAGTGATAATAAATTGGGTTGCCTTTATGAACCCTGTGTTTTTGAGGCACCAGAGATTGCTCCCCCTTGCATCAATATGGTCTACTACAATGCTTAAAAATCAAGGGAAGGGAAAACCACCACATGGACTTGTTTTGATTTTTTTATTTGGAGTACTATTGGGGGTTGCTGGATATTGTGTGTGTACTGTGCCCAACAGTCCTCGTGAAACCACCAATAGATTGCCAACTTCATAATGAAACTTAGGTTTCAAAGTGAGCAGGAACCGCAACTTGTTTGGCTGATCCATTTGACCCCTATCGTAGACCAGTGGTAAAGCTCTGCCAGGGGCTAGAGAAATAGTCCCAATCTTTTGGATCTCACAAGAGGGTGCATGGATGTTTTCCTTAACATCCTTCATAAGTTGGCGAATGATATAGAGGTGACGGTAACTACCTTAGGGATTAAAGTGGAGGTTCTCATGACTAGTAGCAGGAGTAGAGAATACAGTTGGTGATGGGAAAGAGGATAGGGCATCCTGAGATAGCTGGCTAAGCAGGCTGTTAACTCATCCACACATTTTCATACCGGTGCTGTGACAGTCCTCCACCTCCTAAATATTCAGGTAAAGAAAAATTATAATAGTGTCTAACATTAATTTGTTAGGTTGGTGCAGTGCAGACTCTGACTTGTGAGACTTTTTTTGTTAGGACTGAAGTTGACAACTCTCAGCCTACATCACTAAAACGTCTGTGAAGTTTACCACAGACGTGAGAACACATGTCACAAATTCTTTTGACCTTAAAAGGGGGAACCCATTTAATGTGACCCACCAATGAACCACATAACGTAAGAGATAGTTTTGGTCCCCCTTCTCATTTCCTCCAAAACCACCCCCTCAAAAGGAGAAGGAATCGGAAGGTAATGCTGGAGCTCAAGCTAGCGTCCCATACTCCGCATGTCCGAGGGTATCTTTAGGGGCGAGGCTTCTATGCCAGGAGAAGACAAGGCTGCTGCTGCCTACTTCGTGCCCATTAAGTCTTGTAGATTTCCAGTCTTCAATGCACTGTAGAGTTACAGATTCTTATGCCCTGAACATTTTTTCCTCGTGCTGAGAGAAAGGAATGTAGGTAGTACAGCCTATTTTATTTTTTCCCATAATGGGTGTTTTTTTATTGTTCAAGTCAAAAGTTGAATGGTGTATGAAAATTATGACACCTTGATTCTGTTGCCATGTTGTGTTAGCGTTTGACTTGCTCCGTATCTTCAATTTTCAGTTGGCTGCATGGTCTGTAATTTGCTTTTGTTTAAAAAAAAAAATACTTGTTGGAAATACAATATTTATATTACGTTTCCCATAGTTTTTACACGAATTCTCACTTTTTATTTTTTAACCACTGGCAGCAAACACGTTTTACTTAATGATGCCTTAGGACATGGGTACTGACAAACTTTTTCTTGGGGGTGAAAAGTACAGTCTGGTTTGTAGCCAAGGGTATCGATGGGCCTGCGGGTGGCGTCAGGGTTACTAGTCATGAAAATCACCACCTTTTGAAAACATTACTAGCTAACGGTCTATTTCAAAAACCGATGTAACAACAAAGCTACAAACTGCACAGTTCTCAATTGTGCCCTGTTCTAAACACCTATGCATAACCTGAACGCACACAGATATGGAGGCAACTCTCTTCACAGCACTGCACACAAGGAATGGATTGCATGTAAATAACCACAGGAACACAATATCCTAGAAAAAAATTAAACCACAGGGAATTGAAGAGTAAATATGTGAAAAAGAGTAGCATGGCTGTTTGCAGGTTTGGCGGCCGGTGGCCTTTTTCTGTTGACTGCAACTGATGATTAGGCAGGGAATATGGGTCAAGGCAATTGCTGGTAGTGCTCCACAAGGATGTCTACCTTCCCAGGGCGACACCACTAGTTTTAAGGCTCTGCGGAGTGCCAAACACAATAATTAAGTCACCCTGATTACCAGTAATCCTTTTTAGGTCGACCCTGGGCAGCCCATGCATTGCTCTGCGAGCCATGATGTATTGGAGTATGTACTTGAAGCCCTTCCCACTCTCTGCCCATATTTGTCATTGGCTTGTCATTGTCCTTTGTGAATGCTGGCTTATGATTCGGTATTAGGCTTACGAGTCCCTCCTTGGTACTGCCTTGTCTTCATTTGTAACCAACCATGAGGTCTGGTCCTTTTACTTCGGATGTTATATGGTATGTCTTTAGCCTGTAAGCACTATTTTTTACAAGCTCCTCTTGCTGCAGGTGGGTCTCACGCACAGTTGTGACCACCGGCATGCTTATTTTACTCGTAGCAAATTCGGAGCTCTTCAGGGGCCATGGGAGACGGGAGGCAACTCGGCGATGCCTCTAGGGAGGACAATAGTGCGTAATGTAAATGCTTCTAGATCTGGTGCGTTTATTTTCTCAACCAACATCTATGTTAAACATAAATATGCCTTAGGTTTGCTCCTCCGCTCACTTTCAAAAACCATGACTTCCACAAACGGCTCGTACCCTCTTTTGTCAATGTGTTCCTCTCTGAAATGGATCTAAAAAAGAAACTCTTTAGACAGAAATGTCTCTTTGGACACACACTCCTGCAACCGCAAACCCGACCGGAAGGTATTGGAGCTCTTGGCTGAGCAATTCTCCAGTTCATAAGTGGCAGCTCGCTGCGCTTTGCTCCTCGGCTTAGATTACCTGTAAAGGGTGTGCTTTCAACCCCAGCTTAACGTTGCTGCCGCTCCTTTGCTTTTCTCCCCTGCCCGCCACATTGCTCTATCGTTTGCTTCCCTATGCCCTCCATGCCGCTTCCTCCACTGCACCATAGTTTTGGCTTCCCACCACACTAGCAGATTTGCTTCCCCACACCCTCCCTGTCTGTATTCCTTCTGTTTGCAAAAGCCCTCCACACACACACTTCTAAACAAGCATTTGGAATGCAATAGGTCTTGCATTTGGAAGAGTTTAAGGTATTGGCAATGTAAATGACCATGCCTTTTTTTGTTTTAAAAACCAAAACATAAATAAAAGGCATTGTCATTTACTATGTCAGTAGCTCAAACTTGCTCAGATGCTTGTTTAATAGCAGCATCAGACTGGGACTGAAAATAGACCGGGCACCAAAATAAAAAGTGGCCCTTGTTTGTGAATTACATATGCAAAGAGGGGGAATCAACAGTAAAAACGAACCAAGAAGACTGTTAAAAAAGGGGGGGGGGCATGTTTACCAGATAAAAACATGCTGTATACGTTTTTGCAGGGTATGGAAGACTGTTTTAATCCTAGCTTGCTGCATGCAATGGGCCTGATTCTCAAAGGGTCTCCGCAGTTTTGGTGGGAGTACCGAACTCGTGGCGGGACCTCCATACTGCTGTTTCGTATTGCAGAGGTTCCATCGCAAGTGCGAGATACCCGCCGCAACTGCACGGCTTTCACTGATTGCCCCGGAGTCCGTGAAAAAAGTGGACCGTTAACCAGATAAACTGTTGTAATTTGTAGAAAAATGTGCTGTATACGTTTTTTGCAAGGCATGGAAACCTGCATTAATTTGAACTTGATGAGGCATTGTGAGATTTGGTATCGGGAAAACCAACAGTAAAACCTGGCTGGCAAACTGTAAAACCGACAAACTTGTCAATTCACTGACCTGAAGGTCCTCTGGCGGGAAGGGCAGGCTAGCTGGCGTTTCAGCAGGAGGAAAACAAGCTGGGTAGCAAGGAGGGGGAGCAGGCGGGCCCTTTCCACTGGAGGCCTCTGCTGCATGTGCAGTCCTTTTGGCAGAAGAGAAGCGCTGGCCACAGCAGGCGGTTGGCTGTCTACAGCAGGCGAAGACGTCTTCTGCAGAGGCAGCAGGAAGACTGCCAAAAGGCTCCTTAAAAGTCAGCTGTGAATGTGCAACAGCTGACTTTTAAAGGGCCTTCCCGCCACTACCCAGGTGTATAACTTAACCTATAGTTGGTTCTCCAATGCCTGATTATTTTAGTAAACAGAAAGGAGTTCCACTGGAGCATCTGTGGTGACGTTGCTATCACCATGCTTCAGCGGCTTTTATGTTTACTGAAAGCATTGAGTAGTCTGCTACAGAACAGCTGTACAGGGCTTGCCCGGGGAATAAGAAAGGTCTGCGGGCCGCCAAGCAAGGTCTGCTGGGTCGCTGGCGGCTTGTTGGCCTTACACTGAGTACCACGGCCTTAAATAAGTGTTATTGTCCTGAAACGTGCCAATCTGGTTTAGTAAATTATCCTGTAACTATGTGTACAGTTTAATATTAATCTAGCATAAATGTCCCTTGCCTCCATTCTTATGCATGTACATGTAAGCAATTGAGAATGTAATTCTGTTTTGCAAACCTATGAACATTATTTAATTGTACCAACACCAGTAACGCAAGCTGAGTTTACAGCTGACTGCCAGAAATTACTTTGAGCACTCACACTAATAGTAAAAGCTTATAATAATAATCTTTATTCCGGATATAAAAATTATGACCATAACAGACAAATTAAAATACACATACATGAAGTGTGAAGGTACTCCGTATAACAGCCGAATATGCTAAATGCGACAACACAATATCCATGATGTATGGTTATCCCCGCAGGTATCTTAAATTCATACCACATCCAACTGCCCATCTTTCAATAAAAGAATATAAGATTCTAATTTAAATAACATTAACCATAAAAGATCTGCACCCGATCCTAAAAGGTAAGCAACACTTCAAGCCTTTTATAGCAGCCTAACACAGTGCAAAATTAGCAAATACTTTTTGTGACCTTCAGTCATCTCTAGTGGTTCTTATCCTTAAAGCAGATCTTAACGAATTGGAGACACAAAAGAGTTTAAAGCCTAGGATAACAGTTGTAAAAACAATAAGGCAACACATGCCTACCTAAATCTAAGCTTTTTTAAAAGCCCATTAAGGAACACTTGTCTAGGATGTGAATAATATGTACAGAGGAGGACAAAATGTAAGGTCTCCTGTGGAGATCTACTGTCGCAGCCACAGGGGTTCCCTTTGTTCTGTGTGCACCGTAATGCCGGGGGTTGAAACCAGTAAGTGGTGAAATAAATTCCATCTAAAACAGGTAATTAAAAATGTACCTTGTGCAGTTGATGTGAGTGATAAATAGGCGTTCCATACCCTGCACCAAATTTATTAAAATGTGTTTTCTGACCGTGGGTTTCCTAAGCCCCTTATCGTCACGGTGGGCAGTTACCGGTTTAAAAAACAAATCTTTAATCGCCTTATCTTGAGATCCAACCTTATCATAATTAGTAAACCGATCTTCAACGTCCTAGTGTGGTGAGGGTATCCTTTACATATTTTGACCACAGTATTTTTGACACATAAATAAGGGAAAGGCAGTCCTGGATTCCCAGCCTGTTAAAACCTGCCTCCTCGTTGGACAAGATCTTCACCCAACACAGGAGGGGTTTAACTGCCACCATATCAGAGATATACTTAGACCCCGATTCCTCATGTAAGTAGCACACAGGTACTATGAGGTACTTTCAAAATCCGCCTAAAATATATTTATTTTCTTTAATTTGTAATTTGTTAGCCAACATGTATCCCCATACCTCACTACCGTATAAAACTTTAGAAACCGAAAAAGAGTTTCATAACTGTAAAATAGTCCCCGGTGACCAATTACCTAATCTGAGCATAGTTTGCAATTTCTCCAGTTGACCTGATCATTTCTAGACGCTTCTCTTCTAATGTTTAAAACTCAATTTCTCATCGAATAAAATACCCTGATAAGGAAAGGCCGGTACTTTCCCTAGACTGTGTGCCTGCTTTGTATGTATTGGACTTCCTGCTCTGCTTTCCAATTTCCATTATATAAGAGTTGGTTAGATTAATCCATTGTATCCATAAAAGTCACAAACCCATCTTTTAAAAGCTACAAGCCCTTCGGAGTACGTTCAAGGAGTACTGCGTCATCCTCATATAAAAAAAAACGGAGACTGTCTTCTGCCTATCCTCGGGGTGTCTGCTTGTAAAGCAGTCAGGGCAAAGTTGAGACCATTAATTTAAGTGTGAACAGAATCGATGCTAATATACAAACCTGTCTGATCCCACTAGAGCATTTAAAATGACCAGTGGTTTTCACCTCCTGTGTGCATCTGGCTATGGCAGTGGTGTTAAAGTGTAGGGCCATTAGGGTATTAGTTATTGCCGGGTCCACTCTGAGCTCTCCAAGGAGTTACCAGAGTTTACAGTGGTTATCTCGATAAAAGGCCGCAGGGAGGTCCATAAACCCTAGATACAATGCCCCCGATTTTGCTATAGTTTATTTTGTAATTATAAGGTAAAGATTGAGGCATTGATCTATATTGGATTTACCAGCGCAAAACCCATGTTGTACATCTGTTATTAGATTAGTCGCTGCCCATTCAGACACCATGTTCAATAGGACACGACCCAGAACCTTCGCTGTCATGTCAATAATGGATATGGAACGATAACAATGTGGACTGTCCCTATCTCCCGTCTTAAAAATCGGTACAATGGTGTCGATGGACCATGATGCTGGCATTGCTGTTGCTACTGCCACATTTAAAACACTCACACGGAGAAGGTCCCACATCTGTGTATTGCAGCGGAAAGGGTCTGGCGGGACCCCATCTGGACCTGGCGCCTTATTCTGCGAAAGTCCCTCAACTCCTAGTATGACCTCATCCAAAGTAAAGGCAATGTCCCTTTATTGGGACATCCCTGCTAGAGGAGTTTGCTGGTGCTGTTAATAGACCGTCCACCACTTGTGTAATGGCAATAAATGCATGAATTATTTCTTCCCCCTGTAATTGCGGGTCCAAACATTTCAAAATCTCCTTTTTGCTTATCCTGAAAAGTGAATTAAAAGCAACACTATCTACCTGTGCTCACTGTAAACTCCTTCCTTGGTCACTTGCTGCGATCACCGACCCAGTTATCCATTGGGGTACAGGCCGATTCCAAGGGGCTACAAGTGGCATTAGCGAACATTAAAAAAGGATATGAGAGACAAATATGAACTCCATAAATGTTGAACAGCCTCTACCTTTTTATAGGTCGGGGGCACAGGAGTCAGGGTGGGTAGCGATCCGGTCCAAAGTATGAGTTGGACCATAAGTGTTTGAGAGGACACACAAATCCCGCCCTCTGAGTGTTCCATATGCAGTCCCTTACTTATTGTGCAAGTCGACCAATCTCGGTGGGTCACCATTAAATTGGAAGACAGATGGTGTTAGAAATGGGGGTCTCTAGTTGACAGAGGTAGGTACCTTTGTCCAAATGAGGACCCTTGCTTCTAGTCAGGGTAAGGGGATACACCCCTAAAATAACCCCTGCTCACCCGCTTGGCACAAGCAGACAGGCTTATCTCAGAGGCAGTGTGTAAAGCATTTGTGAACACATACAGTAATACAGTGAAAACACTACAAATGGACACCACACCAGGTTAGAAAAATAAGTAATCTTTAGCTAAACCAAAACAAGAACAAACAAAAATCCGCAATACAGTATTCAAAATAAGGCTTTTAAATTGTAGAAATAGTTCAGTTCATTGCAAGTTGTAAATGCAACTCTTTTCTCAAAAGTACCTTAGATGCGTCACACAAAACAAACCAAATGGCGACAGGGAAATGATACGATGGTTCCTAACACTCAGCTGAGATAATGTGTAGGTTGCTTACTGCAGTGCAGGTGATGCGTCGATTCCTTACTGTGTGGAGAGTTGATGCGTCTGTTTCTTACTGCAGCCTCTAACAGTCTTGGCACCTCGATGCGTCGATCTGGTACGGTACGTGGTTTCGTGCAGCCGCACAGCAGGCTTGCGTCTGAATCAGTGCGGCGATCTTGGACTTCAGAGATCGGTACACTTGATGCGTCGTGCAGCGATTTCTCGAGCCGCAGCAGGCTCTTAGCCGATGCGTCGGAAACTGGTACGGATGCGACATGCTTCTTCGATGTGGCGTCTATTTTCCAGCTCCCAGCGAGAGCTCCCTAGAGGTCCTAAACAGCAGCAGGCACCTCTGTGCAGGTAAGAAATCTCAGCAAGGAAATTCAGGGGGGCTGGTGGTGAGGTATTTGTGTCCTTGAGACTTCAGAACAGGAGGCAAGCTCAGTTTCAAGCCCTTGGAGATCTTCCTCAAGATGACAAAGCAAACCGCAAAGTCCTTTTCCCCTTTCCTTGGCAGCAAGCAGCCACTGCAGGCCAACCGCAAACAGCACATGGGCATATCCGGCTCTTCACCTTGGCAAGGGTTTCTCTTGATTCCCAGAGGCGATCAAAATGTCTGGGCCCTACTTCTTTTTATACACCAATCCTTTGTTCTCTAAAGGCAGTGTCTTTACCTGGCCAAAACCAGTTCTGTCCTCACTGGTGCGGCTGGAGGTGGAGACCGCATTGTTGAAGGCAGACCAGGCCCAATCAGGTGAAAAGAATCTCCGCCCACTACTCTAAATGCAGCCCAGGCCCATTCAGCCTAGGTCTGACTCCTCAGACTTCTGGAGCCACAGCCCCTCTCCAGCCCAGTCATCCAAATTCCAGACATGCAATACACAAACCTAGCAGAGGCTTACTGGATGGTTAGGCAAGAAAATACCTACTTTCTAAAAGTGGTATTTTCAAAAACTGAATGTAAAAATCACCCTCACTAAAAGATGCGGTTTAACATTCTGAGTTGGGGCATACTAAACTTTATATTTCTACCTTGTTCACAGGGCCAGTTATGTTTATAAGATGTTATAAACATACTCCCCATTCTGCCCTATGGGAACAGGTAGCCTTGCATTCGTGAAAAACAGAATTGGCAGTAATTCACTATCAAGAGATGCCACACACAAACCAGGGCATGTCCTACCTTTAACATACAATGCACCCAGCGCACAGGGGTACCTTGGGCCTACCTTAGGTATTACTAATATGTAGAAAAGGTAAGGTTTAGGGACTGGCAAGTGTGTGCACTTGCCAAGTCGACATGGCAGTCCCAGACTTCACACAGGCTCTGCAATGGCCGCCAGAACTACATTTTACAGGCTGCTTCTGTGGGTGGAACAATCAGTGCTCCAGCCCACTAGCAGCATTTGATTTACAGGCCCTGGGCACACACAGTGCACTATACTAGGGTCTAACAAGTAAATCTGATATGCCAATTATGGAATTACTAATCCATAACAACAATTTATAAGGGGAGCACTTGCATTTAGCCACTGACTAGCAGTGACAAAGTGCCCAAGGCATCTAGAGTAGCAAAATGGAAACCAACACACCGCAAAAACACAGAAGGCAACAGCAAAACAACGAAAGGAAGACCCATGCCAATTGTGCCAGGTCTAACAGATGGCAATTAAAAACTCTCACTATGATTAATTGAGATGGCGAAAGGCCTTCCCTCTGGATTCGATCCTGACGTCTATCGACTTAATTCAAGACTAGCCTATCCCTGTGATTGTGGTCTTGCGTTATAGAAATAAATTAAAACAAATCGATTTTAATTTACTCGTCCGTGTGAGTCCTTGTACAACATCGGAGTCCCACAGCAGGGTCTTCCACATATCATGAATCCTGGGGTCTATAAATACAACCCCCTTGCTCTCCCTGAGCTAGACCTTACTGCTGGGCAGAAAACTTTTGTATCCCTCTATAAAAAAAATTAACTGGCTCCCACGTTTCCTGAATACATATTATGTGAAAATCTCTGATGTATTGGAGCAACTGCTCATCCAAAAATGTACTACAAACTTGCCAAGTTCCAGGAGATTATTTTTAAATCACCCACCATGAGCCCACCCTGAATAGTCTGGGGCAATGGTAGCCTTCCCTGCACTACCTAGCCCAGTCTGACTTTGGTCCCTAAACTCTGGCGAGATGCCAGTTATTTGCCCAGGGTTGGCCTACTCTGTCACACTGGGTTCAACCGAGGGTTGGACCCACATGTCAATAACTCTACCCCTACCCTCACCCACTTGTAGTCCGTCTATCGTTTTGATCCCTCAGGGGGGTAAATGCATTGCGTAGTGTAGGGAATCCCCCACACAGGATGTCGCCCTCTTCATGCTCAACAAAACTTTGGGGTGGTGTTAAACTAAAAGGTGGCCTATAGAAAAAACCCAGAGGTAGTGGTTTAATCCCTGATTCTACTGAAAATTATTGCAAGGAATGAGACAGGCTCTTGTGGGACAGTTCTTGGTATCTAAGCCTGACAAGCACGCTGTCTCCTGTAAATGTTTGCTTAGGCCTACCAATCCAAGCTCCCCTTTTAGCCATCAAAATTTGCCTTTGCTCAGCCATATCAAAACTCGCATATTTAAATAGCTAGTGTTACTTTATTAATCAACTGGTTGTTGGACTCGTCCTTTGGGCTGTTTAGTCCTGGTACCCCTACCAGGACCACAGTGTAGAGCAGCTCTCTGGCTGGAGATCTAAGACTGTTGGGTCTGGGGAATTTGTAGCAGAGACAATATCCCTGCTGACTGGCCGTTGTTGTGGCTAGTGACCCCTTCGAGTCTGGCCGCAATTATGGATTACTGACTGTTGGGATAAACTTGTCCCCGAATTTGAAACCTGTGTCACAAACCCTGTTGCGCCAGAGATTACTTGAGGCGACTGGGTCTCTGTGTGGCCCACTGCAGGGAGATTTATTGGTTGAGCAACCTAGTGGTGAGAAACTGGTCTGCGTGGCCTGAATAAGGGGAGATAATGCTTTATCAACTTTGCCTAGAGTGACTCTAATAATCTCTAAAGTTGTGGATGACACCAGTTACTCAATAGACCAGTCACTGATTCCACAATTTGTTTCAAGGGCACCCATATTTCTGCAAAGATCTTGATGCCCTTAATGTCTGTGCTTGTACTGCTCTCCCCTTTCTTAACTTTGACTGTTTTCTTGTTCACTTTCCATTGTTTATTGGGAGCAGGGGGTGCACTTAAATCTGCACCATGGGTGGTGGCCATCATAACCCTATTCTGTGTGGTCTGTCCAGAAGCAGTGTTAGTTTGGCTAGGGCTTGGGGACCAGGGCTAGGGGCCCCTGGGTCCTCCTCTCCTTGTCCCAGTACTCCCTCTGGAGACTTTTCGGCGCTGGACCAGAGGACTCCCCAGGAACAATGATACTGCCCCTGTCTTGTCCAGAGTCACCTCTACCCCATATTTATTTCTTTAGTAATTGCCCCCACCTCTTTTATAAAAAAAATTAAACAATGGTTCCCTTGTGTCCTGTGGGGAGAACATGGGTGCGGCTTTCCTCTTACCCATGGTGCTGTAGTCCAGTAAACCCACCTCCCAAACACGGGACAAAGTGATGACGACAGTCCAGAGGATTGGGAAAAGCTCGCACGCACCGGTTCTACAATCTGTGTCCAGCGGTCAGCCAAAAAACACTTTCTGGCCCTCCTAGCTCCTTGCCGGTGATACATGATGCAAAACCGCTCCAGCCGTTAATGTCCTCTGCCGTCCAGCTAGCATGGAGCCAAGAGAATGGGCCTAGTCTGGCCACAGTCTGCCGTGGACGGGCCCAAATAGGCCCTCCTGCTGCGGGACCCCCAAGATGGTTTTATGCGCCTCCTGGCGGGCGTACAGCCTGCATGTCGTTGGCGGCGTGGAGGCCGCAAGGCAGGCTGGGGTGTGGTCTTTTCCCCCTCGTGGCAAAACCGGCTTTGAATTAATTAACCATAAATCTACTCTGTACCAGTCATCAATGTCTAGTTACGGTTCTGATGCATTTGCTATCCATTTGTAGGGAGTAAGAAGTGCTGTTAGAATTCAACTATACTACAGAATGCAGTTGTACAATTGAGGTGTAGGATACTACATAGTGTAGATGTGTACTTATAGGAAACCATTTCAAATGTGCTTCTTCGTAAACAGTAATACTCGTAACAGTCTGCTTGTGTTGCACCATACATAGATCATGCTTTTAGAAATTTTAAAGATTGTGTTAGTATTTGTCTAATTTATAGAAAAATATGTTCGGGAATTTAGCAGCTCATTTTTTTCCTGCAATTGAGTTTGAATTTGAAAAATGGATTGGCTCTGTGGCTAAACGTAAAGATCTTAAAGGAGTGGAAGAACTACAAATAACTATACTATTTGAACATGTCTACGCTTGATATTCATGTGCGTACAGGAAATAATTACCTGAACATCATTATTCAGTGGCAGTTATGTCTAGAACTGATGTCAAGAAAAGGCCCTTGGAATTTGTGTTCCTGAGGGGAGTGGTAGAAGGGGGAAGCACGAGGATTAAATCTGTTCTCAGAAAGAATGTCTCGATCGGTAGTGTCAAGAGGGTGAGAGAAATGTGTGGAGTCCTTGTGTGCTTAGCAAGAGCAATTCAAGCATTGGTCAGATGTAGGACTGACACTTTTTAAAGCTGCGCTTACTTCCTCGTGTCTATTGTCCAGCACTGCGAACAGACTAGTCTAACCTGTTGCAGTATGAGCACAAGTTGTCGCCATTTATGCTTATGTAAATACACTGCTATAGTTCAATGGAAAAATGTAACGCGCGATGTTGTGATTTTTTTTTTTATACAGCGTTGGCAGAATATATTATAATGGTACTGTGACAAACTATAAAGACTGAATCCAGAACCTGTTCGCCAAGACAGTCACAGTTGCGTAGACAGACTGGTTACATTGTCAGAAAATTGTCCTTCTACACAGTCCCTACTAGGCAGTTCTGTATGTGATATCAAGACGTGTCAATGGGTGTGTCGGGCACAGATAAAGCTTTAATGGGCCCCATATTTAGTTCAAAAGCGCCGACCGTAGTTTGGGGCCAATTCTCCCGTTGCAGCGACCTTGTCAAAGGTGGGGGGAAATGTGAAAAATGCCTTTCTGTATAGTGTTTTTGACTTGTCCTTTTGCATTTTCAGGAACTTTGACCTTGAAGATGGTGAGTAGCCAGCCGAAGTACGACCTAATTCGAGAGGTTGGTCGTGGCAGTTACGGTGTAGTTTACGAAGCTATTGTCAGGAAGACCTCTGCAAGGGTGGCAGTGAAAAAGATCCGCTGCCATGCACCTGAAAATGTGGAACTGGCGTTGCGGGAGTTCTGGGCTCTCAGCAGCATCCAGTCTCAGCACCCTAACGTGATCCACCTAGAGGAGTGCATCTTGCAGAAGGACGGCATGGTGCAGAGGATGTCGCATGGCTCTTCCTCCTCTCTCTATCTGCAGGTGCGTGCTGGGCTGTGATCCTAGGAAGCAGAATTCCCCTGTGCCCAACTGCCCTCCAGCTGTTATAGCCCGGTTAAAGGTTCGGGGTCGGCTCCCTTTCAATTGTCCCTACTTTAAAATGGTTAATATGCATGTGTTGATAATGTATGGAGCCCGCTACTGTAATGACACCCTTGCATTAGGAGAATTGCAGCACGCCAACCATATTTTAGGTCTGAGTTAATGAAGGCATGTTCCCGGGTCGGAGGCACACAGTCGTCCAATGTGGAATCGAAGGTTTTGTGATTGAAGAGAAGTATGCACGGTTTCACTTTGATTGTAGCTTAGCTCTTAAGCTGCTAATTGGCACCTTTTGTTTATTTTTTGAGGGAGTGGGGTGGCCTTCTTTGTTTACAGAAACCGTTTTTAGAGCTAGAAGTTTGTTATATCGTGTCTGGCTCGATTCTAATGCACTATTAAGGATGGTCTCTATTCGAGTGGATCTGTGTTCCTGTCTTTCTCATGTTCCATCAGAACAGTTTATTGCACGCAATTCTCGTCTGCAGGGATATGTAAATGCAGACTAATAAAGTTTGAGAACACAGTGAAAAATTGTGTTGGAAGTTTGCTTTTTTTTTACTTGTATTGTCACAAAATGTGAACATCTACCCCCGACATTGAGAAGAAATGTCATGTATCACTAGTTACGCTGCAGTTCTGTATCTGGTGTTTTTTTTCCTCTCTACATAGCTAAATAACTGAGCTAGTAAATGGTATATTAAATTGATTCAAAAACTGTTTTTCTTCTTAATCCCATGCCCCACAGGCTTTTCAAGTAGACAGTTATGTATGTGTGTGCCATGATGGTTATGGACATTCTCTGATGCACAGATGGAGTGTTGGGAACTGCCCTTTTATTCCAGACTGCTTGACAAGCTATGAAACCTATATCTGTCTACAACCTCCACTGCAATGGTGGGGGGAAGATAAGAAGCGGAGTTGAAAATAATTATCGAGTACCTGTAGAGCATTTCTCAACCAATATAGCAGCAGAATATTCCACCAGTGGAAAGTAAGGACTTGGGATGATCGTGGCCTACACAGCACAAGGGCCGATCTCTCTCAACCGATCTTCTACACTGGCATCATAACTGCAGGATATCCCTTCAAACTCTGCAGAGACTAGAGTCTAATATCGTACCCCAGCAGACTTCTAAATAACCATTCCTAATTCACCCCTTCTTCAGATAGCCCATTGCTGCCTTAACTGCCTGATGGGCCTTGAAACGGGTATTGGCAAAGCTAATAGTCTCTCCTTTGAGGCCAATTGACTTTGTCACTGTTTTTAAGTGATGCTGTACACCATGGGTACTTGTAAACATTTTCCCAGGAAGAGGTGTGGCGCCACGGCTAGGGCGACTGACTGCGGAATCTGGGGATCACTGTTCGATCCCCGGCGACAGATTAGCCCAGCACCATGCGACTCTGGGCAATAGCTTGCTTAATCTTCAGGACGGTCCCCAGCGCCTAGAAACCCTTACAGGTGATTGTGCGCTTATTCCAGCAGAGTGAGGTTTCAGGGGACCGTTTAATGAATGGTGGGTGTAGGTGGAGTGAAGGATGTACTGGGAGTCTTGGATTTATTTTGAGGGTTTGGTTGCATAATGTGTCTATGCCAATTGCCTCTAAGAGCTACAGATTTAACAGTTCTGTGCAATGCGTTATCTGGGATGTCCCTCTACCACACCTTGGGGTGAGCCTTCTCAACTCCCTATCCCTACCTTTAGCTAGTCAGGTGTGCAAAGGAAGTAACTTAGTTATTGAATTTGAAAAAAAATGTAATCCTAGTCCTTACAATTTCTTTATTCCTTTGGTCTCTCATATGTAAACACTAGCCATTCGAAATGTTAAACAGGATCTGCTAAGTTAGAAAGTTGCTTCATTGATGAAGAATTGTCTTTTTTAGCACTTGTGTATTTACACTCCATACTTGAGTAAAAGCAGAGTAGTGGTCGCTGGATATTGAAGCACATGCTATTTAAATTGGAGTATGCAGCTTCCTGGAAGACCTGCATAGAAACAGGATAGTTGAAAAGATGTGTACCAGCAAAGGCTCATGCGTGAATTGTCATTTCCCAGTTGGCATGCACCAGTGGTGCTGGAATAATGTTTCGGCTGGGCTTCTGACATTCATGTGTCATCACTGAAGTTACTTACCTGTAATCCTAGTTCTCTTCCAGAGGATACTCATCAATAGTCATAAGCACTGAATAGTCCCGCCTCATCTTCTCACATCTGACCCCCCTATGCTGTGTGGGAGATTATATTGTGAATCTAATGGGTACTTGTCCTTCCTTTTGTGTGACGTCTGCAACATCAGCCGTGCTTGGTAAAAGTTAAAATAGTTTCGCTATACCTGGAAACAAGCCATGTAACCAAGCAACTTTCAGTAAATGTTTTTATATCTGGGTCCTTGCCCAGTCCTCCCAAATGCATTGTTTTGATTAGAGCGGCTCCCTGAGTTCACTCGCTAAAGGAGAATATACGCATGAGTTTACACTAGCTTTAAGACTAGGCAGAATCTGTACTCCGAACCAGCCTGTGTTGCAATTTCACTAACTTTCCCATAAAGGCACTGGTTCATGTTTGTCTGGAAATAAGTCTGCAATTACATTAAGCCCATACAATTTAGGAATCTGCATTTATTGGGTGTGATAATTGGCACCGATTTACAATTTCTGCCCTAGAAGTGGGGCATAATTTGTGGATTTTGGTACTTCCTGCATGGGCTAACAGTTTTTTGTCTCCTTTTGGTAGGAAGTGTTTTACTTTCTTCAGGCATGTGAGATGGTACCATGCTATCTTAGTCTTCTTGGAAATGCTTGTTTATATGCGAGGCCTGTGTTACGGGTGAACCATAGTGATTTTTCAGTGTCTCATACAGGTATGGAGAAATAACGGTTCATGTTGGAAATCTGAACTTGACATGAGGTGGGTGTGCTGGGCGAGGGTAATGAGAACCGAGAATTCAGAAGTTGTGTCTTGGGGTAAGTCAGTGTGAGGAGGTTGGTCAGTGAATTTTTTTTGTGTGGTGGGGGGTTAATAACAAATGTGAGCAATTCAGTTTTTGTCTAGTTGACTTTTGTGTAGGTACTTGAGATCCTGTTCTGAATTATTTGAAGACCTTCCAGAGTTGTTTAATTTCGTTGCCTGAGGAGATTTTGAGATAGACCAACCTGTTAGTAGATCTTGATTGTGTTAATGACTATGGATTGGAGGGGGCTGCTGCTTCTTGAGGCTTAACATGACAAGAGGATGGAGTTCTGAGGTTCCATTTGATCTTGCAATTCATATCTGTATGATTTGGTGCATCGTGCTACCATAGAAGTTAATGCATTGAAGAAGCATATTTGAGAACCCTGTGCTTGTTTCCAAGTTCATGCTCAGCCCTTGAAGCTCCACTTTGTTGAAGGTTAAAAATCTAGGAGGGTCTGAAAGGTAAGCACATTTATGAGTAGTTTTCATCACGGATTTGAAGAATTTGTTTCTGTGCTTCTGCACGATTTGAAGAATGATTGGCTATGTTGAAGACTGTTCATGCTAATCTGCACATGATAGTTTGGTGTAGACTAGGTTTTCAATGTGTTTGTCCTATGAATGGTAGGTGGCTGACTTTTGCGGAGGTTGCCAAGACCATTTAGGCCACAGGTTGCTTTCTTCAGTTGGGATAGGATCTGTCATACATGGAGTGCCTGGCAAGGTCCCTTGGCTGATAGTGGTTGACAATCTACAGCAGTGGTGTGAGAATACCTCCTCGAAGAGCCTTAATGTTTAATTAGGGCTGAATGCCTTCATAGTTAAGCTCTGGTAGAGAGAAGTGGATGCCTGTCATGTAGGTTGGTAAGGAAGTTAAGACTTCATTTTTTTTTTTTTGACAAATTAATAATTTTGCTGAGGCTGGTTTTTGATTGAGGCAGCTCTTGATGGCCTTTAAAGAGTGCTTTGGTTCTGTTAGTCATTTCTGGTGGTCTTATAAAAGGTGACTTTGTATCTGGTGGTGAGTAGTTGGCATGCAGAACGAAGTCTTTTGACTTGGGTGGGGAATCTGTGACATCAGTTCATCTCCATTTCGTTCCTGGCATACATTTGGCACAGTCTTGTGCTTTGCTTGGTGCAGAAGGATTAAGTTTAGAGTATTATGTTTTCAGTGGAGCTTTGTGTTGTACATGTTAAGAGGTTTGTTATAGATTAGCATATGATATAAGCTTGCAGTGCATGCTCTAGGTCGAGATGTTGACATTTCAGATCTTGTTGTGCCTAGTGTGGTAAATCTGATGTAAGAAGGCCGTTCTGATGTGCAGAGATCAGTGGCAGGGTCCGAGCTTAGTTGGCTATGGTGTTGCTCTCTGTAGGCTGCTATTTGCAGGGGTTAGGATGTTGTGTGGCGGTGCGTAACTGAGCCATTGTCTTTTCTTTAAATAAAGTGTCTGGTTTGAGTGATGGTGTAAGCTGTGTCTGGAGGGTGTGTGACTTTCAGGTATCCGTTGATTAGCATTTGTTGGATGGCTTGTACAGTGAATGTTAGTAATGTATTGGTAATTACATAGCACTTTTCTACTTTTTGCAAGGCCCATGTTGCTTAATGGATTGAGTAAGCACCAACTATGTAGTTCCAACTGGGTCCGACAGCGTGTAATTTGCAGCCTGTTCCTGGACTCTGGAATGAGTTTTGCTTACTTGATACCGGTTAGACTTAGTGTGAGAGGTTTGATCGACGTAGTGTGAGATTTAATACAAGTGGTGTGGTCCAGAAATGCGAAGTGTTGAGGAGAGGGATTATAAACCCAACTGCACTTGCAACTACTCGTTCTGTGTATTTTGTTATGACTAGTGGTGATTATTAACGGATTGGCCGGTGTTGTTGAACTTTGTGCCAGTCTGAAGTGGCATCATCTAATATGTAGTTCCCCAGCGATGATGGGTTAATTAATCCATAGGTACATTGTAACGTTCTCAACATTGCTCAGGCCCGGTGGACTAAAGTGTCCGATACTGCCAGTTGCGTTTTTATTCTGATTTAAGACCATGTTTGTCTTTGTGTGGTCATAGTATGGTGGGTAGGTAGAGCGAGTGCTTCAGTGTTTTTCATGTTTCAGTGATTGCGTAACGGAATTCCTTACTGGGTCAACAGATGACGCATTTATCTCCAATAATTCTTTCATGTGCACACCCTGCGGGGGTGTAGAAGAGGGCCAATTGGCGGCCTAACTCTGGGATTGTTCTGCTGGAGTTAGTTCTCGTTTGTCTCGGAGGTTGAACGAACCGTAGGCTGAGCAGCAGTGGGTGCTAGAGTGACCTATGCTCCTAGACTTTACTTTCGCTTAACTTTCTCTCGTTTTACTCTACAGAAAGCATGTAAATCTAGCATTGCACCCAAATGAATATATTCTTTACATCTGCAATGGTTTTACAGATTGGGCCTGTTTCAGATGGCATGCACCCTTCTCTTCTTTCCCATGGGCACAAGTTAAAAATAGACAATTTGATGACTGAGACAAATTAGTCTTGTCAATTTGGTATGACAAACACTTTTTAGTTAAAAAAATAAATAGCTTAACCTGCTGGCCAGCAAAATTTAGCAATGCACAAAAGAGGTGATGCTGCGCAATCATTGTTACACGTAAGTAATGCACTTTATTTCCTGTGATATACAGCGTGTCATTGGCACACAAATTTCATGAATTTGAAGGTGCTTCTGCAGGCAGACAGATATGTCATGCCAATATTTTGAGTTATCTTTGGTATCGTTACAGGTTGGCTGAAACTCTTTTCTTTTTTTCTTCTCAAAGCTGGTGGAGTCTTCCTTGAAGGGTGAGATAGTGTTTGACCCCAGAAGCACATACTACCTGTGGTTTGTGATGGATTACTGTGATGGGGGAGATATGAACGAGTATCTGCTATCCCGCAAGCCCAGCCGTAAGACTAACACCAGCTTCATGCTGCAGCTCAGCAGTGCCCTCGCTTTCCTCCACAAGAATCAGATCATCCACCGGGACCTGAAGCCTGACAATATTCTAATCTCCAAGGGCAGGACCGGTACCATCGATTTAGAACCCACCCTTAAGGTAGCGGACTTTGGCCTGAGCAAAGTGTGCTGCACGTCAGGCCTGAACCCTGAAGAGCCTGTGAGTGTTAACAAGTGCTTCCTCTCTACTGCCTGTGGCACAGACTTTTATATGGCACCCGAGGTGTGGGAGGGCCATTACACTGCTAAGGCAGACATATTTGCTCTTGGGATTATTATCTGGGCCATGCTGGAGCGCATCACCATTGTTGACACAGAGACCAAGAAAGAATTGCTAGGGAGTTATGTGAAGCAGGGAACCACGATTGTACCAGTTGGGGAGGCTCTCTTGGAGAACCCCAAAATGGAGCTGCTCATACCCTTCAAGAAAAAGTCCATGAATGCCCGCATGAAACAACTGATCAAAGAAATGTTGGCTGTCAATCCCCAAGACCGTCCAGATGCCTTCGATCTTGAACTGCGACTGGTGCGAATGGCATTCAGAGACTTCTGCTGGGACACGTGACGTTTAAGGAGGCGCCCCAACCTCCCATTGGGGTGCGACGAGCTGCAGCACACAGTAGTGTGAGGACTGAACGAACGCAGCTTAAGTGAGGCTTTGTGAGGAGAGACTAACTAAAGTTTTAAATCTTTGCTTACGTTGCTTTTGGGTGTACGCACTGACATTCAGCCTTGGAAATATGTAGGGAAACGTTTGAGACTGGTGCAGCTTCATTCCAGTATGCCCTCCTTCCTTCTGCGAGTAATGAAATATTTCAGTAAGCAGGTGGTTTGCATGCTTGGACAGTGGGTCCCCTGCGTTGAGAAAGGGCTGGGGATTGTGTGCTTTTTTGATAGATGGTACGTATGTGTGAGACTGCGTGTATTCCCTATTCAGCACAACTTTGAGCGTTTTGTGTTTGTTTAGGGTGCTCCTGCTCTTTGGAAAGTAGCTCGTGAGATGGTGTGCACTGTGCGTTTGATTTAAAGGTGGTGTGACTTCACAACCTAGATTGAAGGTTAAAGCTACATTTTGCACACTGGAAATACCCCATTTCTTTTTGAAACTCTGCTTCTTTATAAGTTCTGCAGTAGCATTGCAGAGCTGGTTATACTGCGTTGTTGTTTCGAGGTCAGGCTCTGCAAACCCTAAGATTTTACTTTTTTAGGATTATCCTGCTTTGGACAGGAGAAGTCAGGTAAGGCAAAGCTTAGTGCCCTGGACTTTACTTTCCTATCTACCATGGTAGGGGGGAGTGTCTACACTGTAGTGTCCTCCAAATTCCGTTCTAAAGTTTTGTCTCCGCCTCTGTTCTGCTCTAGTGTTTTGGAACTAGAATTTTGCCCCTTTTGTCGGGACAGAATGGCACATGTCTCTACATTATTCCACCGAAAATAGATTGGTTCAGGATGCAAAACTTAACTGGGCATTCTAGGCCAGCGATTCCTGCTGGCCTTTATAAATTAGATTTTTTTTTTAAGAGCGTACTGTCTTGGGTTAGTGTATTAGGAAAACATGTAGTATCTGTGAGACTACATCTATTGTACATGGTAAATATTTTCAATTAAAAAGGATAGTACATCAAACTTGATTAAATTATGCAATGCTGTACTTCACCTAACCATGTATTTTGTAACAAAATAACATTTGCCCAACCCGATTTCACATGGCAGCACAGTGGAACTGACAGTGCAAGAAATAGTAATGGGCTTAGCAAGTGAAAAAGACACTTTCCGCTTAACCATTCCTACGATTAAAACCATTTGCCACTTTTTAATGCAAATGTAATTCATAAAACTGTAGTGTAAAATACATATCAGCATTGGACCATTTTAATAGGCAGCACAATTGCCACAGGTTTACTGATGCTCCCAGTTGGTTCTGTTAAACACTACTGTGTGCCTGAAGTAAAACGCTTCTCGCTGTTCTATAGATTTGCTCTCCAAACCCACTAACAATTCTTTCTTCAGCCTTCAACCTGCTTTTGTCCCTGTGCTGGCAGTGCTTGATGAACTCGAGCTTCCTTTTAAACTCGTGGCCCATCACGCTCTCCAGGCCTATTTAAACTGATGTTTGTGCTTGGAATTTTTGATATTTCAGACTCTTTCCCCAAGTACTCTGCCTCTCTGCACCAGGCTCACATGGGGACCTCCACTTTTTCCCCCGCTTCTGATATAAGTTGCCTTAAACTTTCATATTTGCCAGCCCTGTAAGTCCTCCACTCATTTCCCGCCGTTGTACTCCCTCCGGTCTGTTGTAACGACTTCACATTACATATGTAAATCACTGCCCTGTCACAAAGTGTTGTCTTTAGCGACCCAGGTTTGATCTGCCTGCATCTCCTTCCCTCCTCTCTTGCTTTGTTGTGTTAGTGATGTGTCGGGGACCCCTTTCCTGCGTGCTGGTTTTGCTGCTCTTTCTGGAAATTAGAAGTTTGAAGTCTGTGAGAGACGGCTGCATTGCACTTTGGTGAACACCTGGCAGCTCGTGCAACTATTTAGATGCAGTTCTTCTACCATTGGTTTGTTTACGGGGTTGAGTGTCTGTTGTCCCGTGAATAGAACTGTTGGCATCTTTAGAGTAAAGGATCCCTATTTATTGGGTTTGAGAATTGTTTGGGTGAACTTTGCACAATCCTGTTACTCACAATTCTAACCGTATATTGCGAGGCTAACAGTGCTACTACCTTCAGTGAAAATAAATCGCCTCCGAATGCTTGCATCCAGCTCTACGCACAGTTTATCTGGAGTGGGAAGGTGCCTTCGCATCTGCTCCCTCTGTCAGCGGGGGACCTACACTATCTGTTCAGTGCTGGCTGGTATTCAATTTCCTACCTCTAGAAATGTGCATATTTTTAAATGATGTGCACGTTGGTTAGATTAGAGCTCTGCATTGTATTTATTACATAAAGGGAAACCAAGGGAAGAAATGGCACCTCAGTACACCCATACCTCTTTTCTCCTTCTTTTGAAACGTTATGGTTCCTATACTATTCAAGGCAGCGCATTTGCTGATCCCAACTTTGAGCTGCTCAGTGATATTGGCTTCTAACCTTCAGGCATCCTCTCCTGTCGAACGTTGTTCTGGGGGTCCATTTGCTGCTCTAATATGTTTTCCTTATCAGCGGTGCGATTTGATCCGCTCTGCAGTACGTCAACAGTGGCTGGAGAACGGCAGGTGTACAAGAGTAACACTGTTTTAGCTTTTCCTTCCAAAATTCTGGCACGGTGGGTGAGCTGAGGTGTGTGTAACACCATATGGATAATGTGATTATAACACGATCAAACCACCTTGTTCGAGTCTCTGCATCGACGAATGCTTCAAATAGTCTTTAACGCTTAAAACTCGTGCACACAGTTATTTTGTTTTTCAGCAGAGCTCTTCAGGGGAGGGGGCTTAATTCTTCTCAATACAGACTGTTGCAGCAACCACATGTAGTGTGCCTGTACAATGGAATGGTATTCCACGATGAGAGAATAACTTTATCCTCAAAGCAAAAGCGTTTTGTTTTTTTAATCCAGCGAAATTGTAAACTATATATTTTATGAAAAAATGTAAAAGGGGAAAAAAATTGAATGTGTAATTTATTTGTTAAGTTCATGGCTAAGAATAAAGTCTGACTTCAGTTGTGACTCCTGTGTTTATTTCGAAGTGTTTTGTGTTCATGTATATATTATACACTAAGGCAGTGATCTCATGTTTTTGCATACTTTTATAAACGGTTGGACCATTGTTGGAACTGTGTACGGGGAAGAGGCTGTAGAGGGGTGGTTACAGGTACAACAGGACAGGTACAACAGGTACAGGTACAACTCTGGGCCTACTCACCGGGCAGGCCACTTGTTGGACCCTATTTTTTCCAACATTCCGGAATTGAAATGGCTTGTTCAATTCTGCCTAAAACTGCCAATACCCTCTCAACTTAACAATTCCTGCCCTATATCTTCCATGAGAAACTGGAAGTTGCTGGATATGGGAAAACTCAACAAAGCGCTAGCTATGAATCCCACGGCCCCTGGCCCTGATATGGAATGTATCGCCACGTTCACACACTCATGGCTTGAAAAGGCCGGCGAAAACTGCCTCCCTCTATCTCGGCTAAAAAGTAATACCCACCGTCCCCCAGCCCCGTGGTTCAATGAGAATCTGAAGATCGAAAAATCTAAATGTAAATCTCTAGAAAGAAAGTGGCGCAAGGACTATGCCCACGACATAAAAGTGGCATACCACAAAGCCAGAAATGAATATCATTCCGCGTGTGCTAAAGCGCGTGCCCTTTACGTGGCAAATACCATTGACACTGCGCCAAACAAGGCAAGAACGCTGTTTAATACAGTCAAAGACCTTGCAGGTGCAAACACGGCTGCTGCAGCTCGCCCTTTAGATAGGAAACAATGCCAGGACCTTGCGTCTTTTTTTTTTAGTGACAAAATTGAGAAAAGTATTTCGGATATCACCAGGAACTCCCCTGCACGGGATCCTAGAGAGGAAATGCCCCTGCGGTCTAAGAACACTAACACCCTGCATCATTGGCCTCACATTACCCTGGAATCATTGAAATCTACCCTCAAAACCGTCAAATCTGGCTCACCCTGTGACCCATTACCCGCCTCTGTTTTCAGACAACTGGATGACCCAGCTCTGACCATCATTGTGGATACTCTTAACTCTTCTCTTCAGCTTTCCTCAGTTCCATCACTCTGGAAACATGCAATGGTATGCCTGCTCCTGAAAAAACCCACAGCAGACCCTGAACTACTTGCAAGCTACCGACCCATATCACTTCTCCCCATATTTTCAAAATTACTTGAAAGACACATCCACTCCGCCCTCACCCACATCACCGAAACCAATTCCCTTCTCCATCCGTCACAGTCTGGTTTCAGAGCGGGTTTCTCCACCGAAACAGCTCTGCTGGGAGTAACCGAAACCATCAGGAAACTCCTAGATGATGGTCAGACGGTCGCACTCATTTTACTTGATTCAAGTGTGGCATTTGATACCATCTCCCACACCAAACTTCTGGCCACTCTTGGGAGAAATGGTATACAGGGTAAAGCACTCAAATGGATTGAGTCTTTTCTGTCCCAGAGAACTTTGAAGATTTAATCTTCCATCGCTTGTTCGGACACGATTAGAACTCCGCATGGTGTACCCCAGGGCTCAATTCTGAGCCCTTTGTTTTTTAATCTTTACCTCAGACCCCTGGCTGATTTAGCTGACAAGGCGGGACTCACTCTGATGACATATGCAGACTACTCTCAAATCGTCTTCTCACTGTCAGAGTCCAAGCCTACGGCCCCGTCCACCCTTAAACAAGGGCTTCAAAAAAATCTTCAGCTGGATGTCTGCTAACCAGCTGAAGCTAAACGGTGATAAAAACGAAATCCTCCTCCTGGGAAAAAACAAACACCTATGGAACGCCTCCCATTGGCCCTCTGAGCTAGGCAGTATCCCCACCCCTGCTATCCACATAAGAAATCTGGGGGTCACCATCGATAATACCCTCTCGATGAAACTTCAAGCAAACAAAGTGGTTGGTCTGTTTCACTATCTTGAAATGGTTGAGAAAGATCCTCTGGACGTTTCCCCTTGCAACGCAAAAGACCGTAGTCAATGCACTCATTACATCGTGGCTTGACTACGGCAATATTCTTTATCTGGGCTTGAATCAAGCAGTCATCAAACGTTTACAACTTGTCAAACTCGGCTGCAAGATTACTTTGTAAAATTCCAAAAACTGCTAGTGTGTCGAAACATCTGAATGACCTACATTGGCTCAGGGTAGAAAACCGCATCAGGTTCAAAGCCCTGAGCTACATGTTTAGGATCAAATCCGGCACCGCACCAAAGTATCTTCTATTCCTAGCAACACCCTACATCCCGGGAAGAGAACTGCGTTCTCTGACCGCAGCAAACTTTGCAACTCCGAGATTCAAATTGGCAAGAATAGGAGGTAGGTCTTTCTCTGTACTAGGGCCCTCTCTGTGGAACAAACTCCCCCCCCCCCCCCCCACCCCCCCCTATATTCGCAAGGAAGAAAATTACGCCAGTTTCAGAAAAAATATATAAAGGCCTGGCTCTTCCAGAAATAAGTACAAATGCTTTACTGTTACCTCTCTTCATAGAAGAATCATCGGCTCCGGGAAACCCTTTTTGGGTAGCTGTGCGCCATACAAATATAAAAAATAAAATAAAACAGGCAAGCATTGCTCTATCGATAGCTACTTTTTTGCTTTTTCCAGGGGAATAATTCCTGCTATTGGATCTTAAGTTGTTATAATAACTGGTCTTGCTAGGAAGGAGGACGAAGTGGCAATAATACTACAGATCTGACTTTGAAAGGGTGTCGTTTTGGTTCCTAGTGGGGCAGTGTCTTGCCTCAATATTGTAGCAATATCTATTCCTTCATTACTGAATTTCTGCTGGGAAGTGTCTATTCTCACAGTATTTGAGCTCACGCACTGGAAGAGTGTACTGTTACCAAGTTTATGTTCCCCCAGGAACTGCTTCTTCTGTCACGGTCTCTTCCCAATCAGTGAACCTCCCGCTTTAGTCAGTTTAACTCGATGACAATTCAACCTTCTATCCGAATTGGGCCAGGGACAGGGCCTCTTCAGCATTATAGCTCGGCTTGGCACATTGTCTCTTTTTTTTGTGGGTTCTCATTCTAAAACAGTCTTGGCACCCTGGGGAGCTCTCTCTTATCTTAGTACTTATTTTTGACTTGGGCAGTCACATTTCTGATTATTGGATCTCCAAACTGAAGCAGCTTCAATTCGGAGTTTAGTACAACTGAGCAGTGTTTCTTTTTGTATGGAGATTTTAGGCTCCGGCAGTGTCACTTATCCTATTTTAGCTCACATGGTTAGTGTCCAACGTTGAACCTCCCAATGGGGCAGTTTCTTCCTCCATTAAATCTTTTCTTTTTGGACAATATTAAGCCATCTTCCAACCTCCATTCCCAGTGCTTGTATACTCTAGATGAACATTCAATTCACTTCCTGTGAATTGCCCCCTGGCTGAGTCTCTGTGGCCTTGTTTTTCGTACTGCACCTCATGCCTCAATCCCCAAATGTTCCTTGGCAACCCATGCCTATGTACGGACTCTTAAACCTGCTTGCACCAGTCAATGTTGCAGACCCACTGGGCCACTTGGGGTATGTCCTCATTCCCGGAGCAAAATCACAGCTCTTTTGGCCTTCTCAATGGCAATATTACAGAACATGCTGTGTCTGGTCAGACATTGGCCTCGCTAGATCTCTAGGCATATAACCTGTGCATTAAGCTCCAGCTTGTGATTAATAACTCTTGCAGTATTGCATTGTACCCCCACCCAAACGTGTGAAAGTCTAGGGCAATCCCACACTGTCTCAACATGCTTCTACAATTGCATCCTCTACAGACTATTTCTGTATCTTTTTCGCCCATCTTAGAGTAAAGTGCGAGTGTAGTACACCCTATGAAGTCTTTTCAATTGTATCAGAGGAAAGCTTGCGTGTATTGCGACCTACCTCTGGTACCTACATGTCTTATCCCAGTCTGTATCCTCTGGGGCACCTAGGTCCTGTTCCTATTTGTGTCTAAGGCCATAGAGTGGTGTCTGTTTCCAAGTAGTACTCTGTGTGGGGGAGATCGCATGGCTATGTAGTGACCCCCAGTGACCCATACTGTAGTGCCCTTTTTGCCCTCTACCAGGCTGAGTAAGAGCCTTGGTTGGAGTATGTGTATCTTTCATTTACATGGGCTATACAAATTTCTCTGTGCCCCCCTCAGGGGCAGGAAGGCTAATTCTTGTTGTCCGCTAGTGACTCAATCCTTTACCACCTATAACCGTGGTGTGTGTGTGTGTGTGTGTGTGTGTGTGTGTGTGTGTGTGTGTGTGTGTGTGTGTGTGTGTGTATGTATATATATATATATATATATATATATAATATGAGACGTGTGTTGTAGATAACATTGCTTTGCATACTCCTGCCATCAAGTGTTGTTTCCAGATGTTTGCAAGTAGGTTTTTTTTTTCTTGAAGTCTTTAAAGTTACAAGGTAAGGGGAGTCCTCCTCTTGGTAATAGTGCGCATTGTAAGATTTTTTTTTTCTTTCAGCCATCAGGTTCGGGCGTGTTTTGCACTGCTGCGGTTCAAGGCTGTTAATCCGGGTCCTTTTGGTGCATAATCCACTCTTACTGTCGCTGCTATTGTTTCGAATATGTTTTTAAACACTGGCGTATCGAAATTCGGAAGAAATCTCTCATATTGTCGGAACACCCCAACCACTGCCTTCGAGCCTAGCCTGTCCGGTTTACCAGAGAAGTGTTTGTATAGCCGGTTTACCCTCTACTCAATACCAACTCCATCGTCATTATAACTGCTAATGGACCATCACAAAGTCTGCTGTTAGTTAAAAAAAAGCAGACTCTGGCACTGGTCAGTTGTTGCAATCTAAAAATACCTTGTGGGACTCTCTAGCTTGACGTAGAGACATGCAGAACAGAGAAAACACCCCGATATCTTTAGTCATATTGATCAACAACAGGAAGACATATTAGAGTTAGCTGCCGAAGAGGAGATCTTGTCTATTCTAGACTGTGAACTTCTGACTGGTCTTGAGTTCTATGACCTTCTGACTGGTCAAGGTGCAGTGAGCACCCAGATCCCTTTGCCCACACAAAAACCTACTTCTATCAAACAAAATACTTCTGGGCCAGCTATGCCGTCCAGCCATGGTAGGCACAGTCTCTGCTTCGAACGACCCACCCTCAAGCTTTGCATTGAAGGCACAGATAAAGCGTTCCGGCTCCGCCCCAAGCTGAGACACTACCTCTTTGGCTCCCAAACTATCTTTACTGAAAGAGAAGGCTGATACTGTTCTGAAACCTTCAGCACCGAAACCCACGTCTGCTCCTTGAACACTTCCGATGCTGATTCTACATGCCATGCAAGAAAAACTCGATCCCAAAAAATACATCTTCATCAGACAGGGCGTGTTATAAAAACCTGTGCCAGTACCATCTTCCAAAAGGTAACTTAGTTCCTACAAGACACTGTATATAAGATACCTTTCAAATAAGGAGGACCTAGCTAACCGTTCCCTGCACCCTTTTCCTCCTCCACAAACAGTCACCTGTACCTATGATAACTTCTTCGCCTCCAAACTCTCTGGGTTCTCATCACAGACCTAGACGCTGATATAGAGGGTGACCTTTTATTATGAAGCACATCCAGACCCCTGGCGGAATTCATATAGACCCTCCAGGAGAGACCGATCCTGATCTCTATCCTGTAAAACCCTAACCTACTTATAACACCTTGTATTAGGAGCTCATAGCCAGGGAAGCTGCATATCCTGGATCACTTTACACACAAACCTTGGAATAAGACTTTTTATTTGAAAACTTGGGTACTACAGACAAAACATCTCAATTTCTTCAACTGTTAAAGGGCATGATTGGCCATGCAGAGGATATTTTTAAGGACGCTGTATGTGCACACATTACACCTAGGGTGGACAAAATTCACAAACCCCCACTCTGACCCAATTTTTATTAGCGGTCAGCTTCCACCAGACTCCGTGGTTGTGTCCAGTGCTTGCAAAAGAGCAAACTCTCAAATTACAGTTGCTGAACCACCTCTTGACAGAGAGCCAAAGTTGATAGTTGCCTCAATCGAGAGCTGCTGCACAAACAGCTAGTCTCTGGCATATAGCCAATACAATGATTTTTCTTGCCAGATACGACAAAGCTCACTGGAATAAAATGGAGGAATTACTCCAGTATCTCCCAGAGGAGCAAAACAAAAAGATACAGGACTTAGTTCATTGCATGCTCGGACACGTTCCTCACCCCCCATGGAGTTCCACAGGGCTCCATCTTGAGCCCGCTGCTTTTTAATTTATACCTGCGACCACTGGCCGATTTAGCCGACAGCGTGGGCCTCGCGTTAATGTCATACGCTGACGACTCGCAGATCATTTTTTCCCTATCTGACTCAAACCCCTCAACCCCCTCTGTTCTGAAAAATGGTCTTCAGGAAATCTTCAACTGGATGTCAACTAACCAGTTGAAGCTAAACGGGGATAAAACGGAGGTTCTTCTTCTTGGAAGAAATAAAGAGCTCTGGAGCCCCTTACACTGGCCAGCAGAGATGGGTAATCTTCCCATCCCAGCCACTCAAGTAAGGAACCTAGGAGTCATTATCGACAATACTTTGTCGATGAAGCAGCAGGCAAATAAAGTCGCTGGCCTCTGCTTCACCATAATAAAATGGCTAAAGAAAATTATTTGGATGTTGCCCCAAAACACCCAAAAGACCGTAGTCAATGCACTAATAACATCACGCATTGACTACGGTAACATTCTTTACTTGGGCTCAAATCTTGCAGTGATAAAACGACTCCAAATGATCCAAAACGCGGCTGCACGACTCCTGTGTCAGATCCCAAAGTTTGAGAGAATATCTAAACATCTGAATGACCTACATTGGCTCAGGATAGAACATCGGATCAGCTTTAAAACCCTGACATATATGTTTAAAATTAAAACCAGAACTGCACCCGCCTACCTACAAACCCTGGCTTGTCCCTACCTTCCAACAAGAAATCTCCGATCTCTAACAGCAGCAAATTTTGCTATTCCTAGATTTAAACTCCAAAAAACGGGAGGGCGTTCTTTTGCTGTGAGAGGGCCCACTCTATGGAACTCACTTCCCCCTCAGATCCGGAAAGAAGAGAGCTATACGAAATTCCGGAAATATGTAAAAACCTGGCTGTTCCAGAAACAACTGCAGTAATACTACAATTTGGCAACTTTCCTTCTATCTAATCAAATGACTCAGGCGCCGGGAAACCCTTTTTGGGTAGCTGTAGCGCCATACAAATTTAAAAAAATAAATAAAATAAATAAATTAGTTCACAAGGGAACATTAATGTTCGAGGCAAGTGAGCTGTAGATCACATGCTTTGCATTCTCTTGCCATCTAGTGTTGGGTCCGGATGTTTGCAAGTTGTTTTTCTTGAAGAAATCTTTCCAGTCACGAGGTAGGTGACTCCTCCTTTCGGTGATAGTGTGCATGGGCATCGACTCCATTGCTAGATTGGTTTTTTTTTTTCTGCCATGTGGTTCAGATGTGAACTGTTGCGCTCTGGTTCAACACAGTTTCTCTGGCTTCCCTCGGTGCGCAAGACACTCTCCCTCAACAGTATTGTTTTCAATTCCGTAATCTCATTCTCCGCATATCGTGTTTATTGAAACAAACCTTTTTTGATCGGGTACTCGTGAAAAGGCTATTGGGCCTACCTACGTTGGTCTGCCTCGCAGTAGATGGAACGGACTCTATTTAAATTCTGTTCTTGGTGCCACTCGAAGTTTCTGCGCACCGACTCACACAAACTGTCTCTCTGGAGCACAGCGGCAAAGACTGCAGGTGTAAGACTTTCTGATCAAAGAAAATGCTTTGCGACAGTTGGGCTCCATTCCAGACCTCTTCGGAGAAGATTCGGAACAAGAGGCCGGAGATGTCATGGGAGCCGAGGAGGAACACCGAGCGGAAACCTTCAGGATCGAAGTCAGACGGGCTCCACCCCACCTGCATCAACACTGAAAACATGTTCGGAGCCGAAATCCACCGCATCCAAAGCCCTGGCAACCTATAACACCGGCACCGAATCCTTTGGCACTAAAATAAACGGATGTGCTGATGATTCCATTCAAAGAGTAACATTTTGATGCTCTGCCCTCCAAACTGGATTTTAAACAGCACGAGCTATATATTCACCCAACAACTGGACATGTTACCACAAAGGTGACAATGAAACGCAAAGCTGAGACAGAGGTCTACCACATTCCTTTAAATAGGAAAAATGCCAGTACCAATCCTTCTCCTCAGTTTCAACCATTATTAATTTCACCTGAGCACTCACCACCACATACACCTGAAGATCAAGATGATGGGGCTGGGGACAATGAGCCAATACCCGCAGACCCCTGGACCAAAACAAATTCACCCACAGGGAATGATCCTGATCTATACCCTACCAAGCCTTCTCCACCAGACAACATTGTAGGATACATAGACTTGTTGGGTAGAGCTGCTAACTACCATGGGGGTTCAGCTACATAATGAATCGCTGTAAAAGGAGTTCCTTTTCAAGACTCTTAGAAGTACCCAAAAGTCCTCGCGCACACTTCCCATGATCAAGGGTATGATCAGACACATAGATTTTTTTTAATGATCCTGTCAAAGCATGTATCCTCACCCCAAAGGTACACAAGAAATATGAGCCGGCACCATCCGATCCAGCATACATAAGGGGGCAGTTACCATTGGATTCCTTGGTAGTTTCCAACGCACGCAAGAGGGCCAATCCACAAACCGGAGATGCTCCAGCCCTAGACAAAGAATCTAAGCTGCTAGACGCTTTGGTGTAAAGAATACCCTCCCAGGCTGCAAACTTTTGGCACATCTCCAATACACAAGCACTGTTTGCTAGGTACAACCTGATGAGCACAAGTCCAAGGCGCAAGAACTAGTGTGGCAGAGACTGCTCATTTCCAATAATTCTATTAGGTGTGCCCTAGATGCTGCAGACACTACAGCCAGAGCTGTCAACACCAGAAGGCATGCCTGGTTACGTATTTCAGGATTGAAACCTCTATCCTGAAGGCACCATTTGATAATGATCACCTCTTTCGCCCTGTGGTAGATTCCTCACTAGAAAAGACGAAGGACCCAGAAGTGGCCAAATCTATGGGAGCCCTTCAATCAAACCCAGGACGTGGTTCCTTTCAGCGCTCCTTCTACTGCAGAGGGTCCAAAAATACCTCCTCAGATACGGCCACCACCTACAAAGACAACAATCAACCCAGAGGCTCCAATACATGCTCCTCTCCTCCAACACAAAACAGTGACACTCCTAAAGGACCCCACCGCCTCCCCCTTTCCAGCCGGACCATTTAACATCTGTAGGGGCATCTTGCACATTTCCTACCAGTCTGCAGTCCATAACTACTGACGAATGAGTACTGGAAATTATTCGTTCTGGCTATTTCCTGGAGTTCGCAAACAATCCTCCAAACATTACTCCAGTCACACAAACTGTCACCGGATCACTTGCACCTTCTCAAATAGGAGGTTCAGTCTCTCCTTTAAAAGGGGCAATAGAGCCTGTACCCTACAATACCGCAGGTCTGGCGTGTGCTCCTTTTACTTTCTCATACCCAAAAAAGGGGGTTCTCTCAGACCAATCTTGGACCTCAGAGAATTAAAATCTTAACATAAGTCAGACCATTTTCACATGGAAACACTTCAACAAGTGTGCCTACTCCTGCAACAGGGCGACTTTATCTCTACTCTAGACTTAAAGGATGCCTATTTTCATTTTCAAAATGCATCCTGTTCCACGCAAATTTCGCAGATTTATTGTAGCTGACCAACATTACCAGTTCAATGTACTCCCCTTAACCCTCTAAGAAGACAACTTGGACGACTTGCTCATCAAAGCCAGTACTTATACAAAGTGTCCAACATATTCACATGACACCACAGTTACTGCACCAACTGGGCTTCACAGTCAATGTGTTGAAATCGCATCTCATAACTTCCAACACTCAAAAAGGGCGGGGGAGGGTGGGGAAGGGCAGGAGGGGAGGGGGGTGAAGGGCAGAGGGGAAGGGGGGAGGTGGGGAAGGGCAGGGGGGAGGTGGGGAAGGGCAGGGGGCAAAGGGGGGGGAAGGGCAGGGGGAAAAGCAGGGGCCGGGGGAAAGGGCAGGGGGGGCAGCTCAGGCAGGGGGGGTGGCTCTTCTACACAACACAGTGCAAGTCCTGCGGAGTCAACAGCGAAAATCTCTCCACATAAACCATCTAGAGCTGCTAACAGTCTTTCTAGTGCTCAAAGTATTTCAGACAGTTCTACTTCGTACCAACAACATGACAGCAATATATTACATACAAAAAAAGGGGGGACACACTCGCCAACTGGAGCTGCGACTAGTTCCACATCAAACGCTGCACCTCACATCCAGTCTCCTCACACACAGCCATGGAGAAATCGGGCACCCAGATCAACCACTGAACCTCAGCAATCTGGCTCCCGATGTTCTAGAGTTTGGTTATCTAAATCTCCCACCATTCTGTCTGAACATCATCAGAGAGGCCAGAAGGCCTACGAGAAGAACTTGTTATGCAGCCAAATGGAAAGGTTTTGTCATTTATTGCAATAACATCCATCCTCTTGATGCTTCAATACAAAATATAATTTGTTACCTTTTACACTTGTAGCAGTCAGGACTAGTTTACACTTACATCCAACTACATCTCACTGCAATAGCTGTGCATCTACAAAATAGGCAACACTTATCACTTTTCAGAGTGCCAGTAATCCAAGCCTTCATGGAATAACTCAAGAGTCCTACCACCAAAACATCCATCTGTTCCACTGTAGAATTTTAACCTAGTTCTCAAGATTAATGGGCCCACCTTTCGAACCCATTTCATAAATGTGAGCCACAGTTTCTTTCCTTGAAAACTGCTTTTCTCATTGTGATCACTTCATTGAGGAGAGTAGGTGAACTACTGGCACTAACTATAGAAGAACCTTTTTTTTCCCCAATTTCAGAGAATAAGTGGTTCTTCGTACTAACCCAAATTTCTACCTTAGGTAGTATCTGCCTTTCACATCAGTCAGTTGAATTACTGCTATTCTTTCCTCATCCTGATTCTGTGGCAAAACCAGCTCTCCGCACTTTAGATGTCAGAAGAACACTTTTATATTACATTGAAATAGCAAAATCCTTTTGTATGACAAAACAACTTTTCGTTGCTTTTGCACCACCACACAAGGGCAGTCCCAAATCCAAGTCGGGTATTGCCAGATGGATTAAATGCATTGAAACTATTATGTAAAAGCAAAGAGAACGTAACAATACACCCAAGAGCGCATTCCTCTCACAAGATAGTGGCTACTATGGTTTTCTTTGGAAACATCCCCATTGTTGACATTTGTAAAGCAGCAACATGGTCTACACTGTACACATTCACCAAACATTATTGTGTAGATGTGTTAGTGGGACAACAAGCTAATGTTGGCCAGGCAGTACTTGGAACACTATCTCAGACCACTCCAACAGCTACAGGTTAGCCACCACTTTGGAAGAATACTGCTGTATAATCTTTGCAACACATGTGATCTACAGCTCACATGACTCGAAGGGATAATGTTACTTAACCAGTAAGTTTGGCATGTAGAGCTGTAGATTCACATGCGTCCACCAGGTAACTCTACCTGTTGCAGTTCTCTCTCCTACTCTATATACATATGCATGGCCATCTTTACTTACTAACTCCATTCTCCCCTTCTGCGGGAAAACAATCTAACAGTGGAGTCGATGCCCATGTGCACTATCACCGAAAGGAAGAGTCTCCTACCTTGTGACTGGAAAGACTTCTTCAAAGTAAAACAACTTGCAAACATTCAAACCCAACACTAGATGGAGTATGCAAAACATGTGATTCTACAGAGCTACATGCCAAGAACAGATGCTTACTGCTTACTGAGTAAGTAACATGATCTGTCCAACTCCTCCATAGGGTGTGACTTAGATGCTGCTGGCACCACTGCCAGAGGGATTGATACCAGCGTCCTCTTAAGGAGGCTCGCCTGGCTGCGTATTTCTGGTTTTAAACCAGAGGTTCAACCGATATTATTAAATGTTCAGTTTGATAAACATCTCTTCTGCCCACAAGTGTATAAAGCCTTAGAGAAGATGAAAAAATACACAGGTGGCTAAATCACTTGGAGCACTTCAGGCATCTTCCGATGGAGGCTACTTTTTTGTTGTTGTTGTCCTAAATGAAGGAGGTTCAAAAACCACTTCACAGATGCCTCCACATCTTCATACAGCTACCATCAGTCCTCTCCTTCTAGAGGATCTTACTTGGGCAGCTATAGAGGTAACAACTCAAAAGGTTGGGCAGAGGCCCATCAACCTGTGCCTCCCCATCTGCGAACAAACCATGATTCCATAATCATTCCCCTGATCATACTACACCTTTCAGGGTACGCCTACAGCAGTTTCCTCCCATTTGGCAGTCAATAGTATTAGACAAGTGGTTTTTGGCCATTATCCAACCTGGTTTACCAGCAATACTCCTAATATTCCACCTCGCGCTCACAGTTTTTCTCGAACATCAACAACTGCTCAAACAGGAAACACAAGCTCTATTAATAAAAGGAGCTAGAACGCCAGTTCCAATACCACTTCAAGGATCAGGGGTTTACTCTCTGTACTTGACTAATTCCCAGAAATGATGGCTCTCTAAGGCCTATTTTAGATCTGATGCCTTTAAACCTCTGCATACTACCAGAACACTTCCATATGGTCACACTTCAACCAGTGCTTCCACTTCTACAGCAAGGAGATTTCATGTCATCGTTGGATTTAAAGGACCCATACCTGCACATCCCTTTTCACCCAGCACATCGCAAATACCTAAGGTTTGTCATAGCAGGAAACCATTATTAATTCAAAGTCCTCCCATTCAGGGTCGATACTGCGCCCAGTGTTCACCAAATGCTGAGAAGTGGTAGCAGCTCATCTAAGAACAACACAAATTCATGTCTTCCCATATCTGGATGTTTGCCTTATCAAAGCCAATGCACACCGTATGTCAACAACACACTCTGAATCCCAGCTGATGGAGAATATTCATGGTAGTCAGTCAGTGCTCCAAAGTCCCATCTTCAACCTTCAAAGCTGCAACCATATCTAGTAGCTATGATCAACTCTCAAATAGGTCTAATGTAGCAAGGATTCAAAATGTTCATACACTGCTACCACAGATTCAAAGCAATTGGTATCTTAACAGCCCACTTTCATGTGACTTCTAGGTATGATGGCATCATGCATTGCAATAGTCCCCCATGCAAGACTAAGCATGCTTCCTCTACCGGAATGTTTAGCTAGTCAGTCAACTTAAACACAGTCAATGACACGACCTAGTGTTGATAGACAGCCACACCCATCACTCTTTGCTGTGGTGAAACACAACTTATCAAAGGGGCTGCCGTTCGTCAACCCTGTTCCCCCAGTTGATGCTAACAGCGAATGCATCCCTCACAGGATGTGACACTCACCTACAACACCTAACAGTGTAGGGCCCTGGGACAACAAACCGCAGAATCCCCACATCAACTACATAGAACTTCAAGCTATTCACCTAGCACTGAAATAAATTTTGCCTCGCCTTATAGACCAGGTTGCCCTAGTCTGGATGGACAATTTGTCAGCCATGTACTATGTACAAAAACAGGGGAGGGACTCACTCACACCCTCTCTCTCTCTCTCTCTCTCTCTCTCTCTCACACACTCTTTCTCACTCACTCTTTCTCACTCACCCTTTCTCACTCACACCCTTTCTCACTCACACCCTTTCTCACTCACACCCTTTCTCACTCACACTCTTTCTCACTCACACTCTTTCTCACTCACACTCTTTCTCACTCACGCTCTTTCTCACTCACGCTCTTTCTCACTCACGCTCTTTCTCACTCACGCTCTCTCTCACTCACGCTCTCTCTCACTCACGCTCTCTCTCACTCACGCTCTCTCTCACTCCCGCTCTCTCTCACTCACGCTCTCTCACTCACGCTCTCTCTCTCACGCTTTCTCTCACTCACGCTTTCTCTCACTCACGCTTTCTCTCACTCACGCTTTCTCTCACTCACGCTTTCTCTCACTCACGCTCTCTCTCACTCACGCTCTCTCTCACTCACGCTCTCTCACTCACGCTCTCTCACTCACGCTCTCTCTCACTCACGCTCTCTCTCACTCACGCTCTCTCTCACTCACGCTCTCTCACTCACGCTCTCTCACTCATGCTCTCTCACTCATGCTCTCTCTCACTCACGCTCTCTCTCACTCACACTCTCACACTCTCACTCACACTCTCTCACACTCTCACTCACACACTCTCTCACTCACTCTCTCTCACACTCTCTCACTCACACTCTCTCTCACTCACACTCTCTCTCACTCACGCTCTCTCACTCACGCTCTCTCTCACTCACGCTCTCTCTCACTCACGCTCTCTCTCACTCACGCTCTCTCTCACTCATGCTCTCTCACTCACGCTCTCTCACTCATGCTCTCTCACTCACGCTCTCTCTCACTCACGCTCTCTCTCACTCACACTCTCACACTCTCACTCACACTCTCTCACACTCTCACTCACACACTCTCTCACTCACTCTCTCTCACACTCTCTCACTCACACTCTCTCTCACTCACACTCTCTCTCACTCACACACACTCTCACTCACACACACTCTCACACTCTCACACTCTCACACTCTCACTCTCACACTCTCACACTCTCACACTCTCACACTCACACACTCACACACTCACACACTCACACACTCACACACTCACACACTCTCACACTCTCACACTCACACACTCTCACACTCTCACACTCTCACACTCTCACACTCTCACACTCTCACTCTCACACACTCACACACTCTCACACTCTCACACTCTCACACTCTCACACTCTCACACTCTCACACTCTCACACTCTCACACACTCACACACTCACACACTCACACACTCACACACTCACACACTCACACACTCACACACTCACACACTCTCACACTCTCACACTCTCACACTCTCACACTCTCACACACTCTCACACTCTCACACTCTCACACTCACACACTCACACACTCACACACTCTCACACTCTCACACTCTCACACACTCACACACTCTACAGTTGTCATGCCTCTCTTAGACCAATTGGTTTTGGCCAATACATCACAAAATCCACCTGCCAGCTGAACACCTTCCAGGTACAGACAAAACATTGCTGACCTCAGAAGGATGCGGCCACAAGTTGGAACTCCACCCCCAAGTCGTCCTCCCACACTTCCACAAAAAGGGGTTTCCACAAATAGGCCTCTTTGATACAACAAAATGACAAAACTTTGCCTCCAGGTTCCCACACCCTGTATCAAAAAGCCATGCCCTATGGATAAATTGGTCAAATATTTGCCTAAGTTTTTCTGCCACTCCGTCTTTCTTTCCTGGTTCGGAAACTTAAGCAGATGTATCACCCTTATTCTAGTAGCTCCCACAGGGGCTGGTCAACTATGGTTTTCCACACTACTCAAACTTTCGTTAGTTCCACACAAGAAGCTTTGTCTCACTCCAAACCGACTCACTCAGAACCATATATAAATCAGACCCCCAAACCCAAAAGAAATAATCTTGCGATTTGATTCCTGAAGTTCTAGAGTTTGGCTACCCAAATCTGCCACCAGAATGCATGACCATTCTGAAGGATGCATGTAAAGCTACCAGTAGAGCTTGCTATGCAGACAAGTGGTACAGGTTTGTTATTTATTGCAATAATCCAACATTTGAGCCACTAAATGAATCTATACAAAACATTATGTTCGAGGCATAGGAGCTGCAGATCCTACACTTAGCAATAGATCGCCACCTGGTGTTGGGCTCGGATGATTGCAGGTTGTTGTCTTCTTGGAAGAAGTCTTTGTAGTCACGAGATAGGGGACTCCTCCCTTGGACAATACTGCGCATGGTTATCGACTCCATCCTTCAATTGTTTTTTTCCGCCACTGGGTTCGGATGAAAGTTTTCTGCTCCGGCTAGAAAAGACTTTTTTTTCTGCATTTTTGAAGCGAGAAACTTTAGATAAACTTATTTCGACATCGAATAGTCTTTTTGACATCACCAGCTACATTCCGGTGCGTCGACTTGGGCCTATCGGCGCCGTACGGCCTACGCCTCATGGACAGCACTCCATTCAAGAGATGCCCGGTATGTCGAGCAAAGTTCCCTCCTAGCGACCATCACGAGGTCTGCAACCTCTGTCTCTAGTCAGAACATGACAAGTCGACCTGCGCCTTCGGGATCGAAGGGCCCGTCGACACGAAATGGGATCAGCGCCAGCACCAGAGGCCATCTTTGAGGAGATCGTCGAAGAAGACTTCTCCGAGGACGAAGATCCAATCGAAGATATCTCCGAGGACGAGGCTCCACTCGTCGCCAAGGAAGACTCCCCTGATCTCCAGATCATATCAGGGGCAGAGGACTGACGATTCGATTCCATCTCTACCACCTTTGAGTACCACTGACCCTGCACAACATACACTACCCAAGACAAAGGCAGCGGTCGGCACTCCGCTCATGGGCCCAGTCGAGATGAAATTTACCCTCAGACTCCCCGCCTTCGGCTCAGAGGAAAAAGATTACGCCTTCCGGTGCCTCGGCACCGAAAAAACATGTGCCAATTCCACCTCCTCCATTGGCACTGAAACATCCTTCGACACCGAAGGATTCTTCGACACCGAAGCCAAAACGCCCTTCGGTGCACAAAGACAAAGACCCTTCGGCACCTGAACCAAAAGAGACACCGGTGCCGAAGCCAAAAACCGTACCGGACCCGAAAGCTTCGACTACGAAACCCTCCGGTTCCAAAAATAAAGGGAAGCCAGATTCTGGAGCCGCAGGCCCAACAAAACCTGTCTCCACGCCGAAATCTACAATACCGGTACCAAGGACTCCAAGGCATTATACAGACAAGCCTAAACCACCTTCAGCCCTGAAAAAATTGCCACAGGACTCAATCACTCCTCCTAAGGCAAAGAACACTAATCAATCTCTATCGGCACCGAAAAAATCGACTCAAAAGAAGATTATAGAACAATAACTGTTTAAACCAGATCCTAAACAGAAAAAAGTCTATATTAATCCAAAAACTGGACATGTGGAAGCAATTCCCTATAACAAAAGACAAGCAGACACACCACTTCCACCTGTGGTTCCTGCCAAAAAGGACTGTGCAACTTCTCCAATGCACCCTTCCTCTCCTTCACCTTCTTCCTCTCCTAATCCTTACATTGAACCTATGACTTCTCCAATTCAATCTCCTGCATCATCACACCACACTGACGAAGAGTATGATTTAGGTGGGGGTAATGACGTAACATACCCTTTAGATGAGAATGTCAACCCCCAATATCCCAAGGAGGACGAGGCATATGGTTTTACACCAAACAATGCACCAGACCTCCCTGAGCCTCAGTACTACCCAACAAAACCTTCCCCTATAGAAGATAGTGTTGGGTTTAATCCTCTATTAAACAGAGCTGCCCTCTACCATGGAGTGTCAATGCACTTTGCCATTGAGGAGGATTTCTTACTAGACACTTTTGAGCAGTCACAAAGGTCTACTCAGATATTACCTATGATCAAATGAGTTATTAAACATGCTCCTGACATTTTTAAAGATCCAGTAAGATGTAGGGTGCTAAATCCCAGATTAGGAAAAAAGTATAGACCAGCACCAGCTGATCCGGTCTATATTAAGGGACATCTGCAACTAGACTCTTTGGTAGTGTCAAATGCACGTAAAAGAGCAAACTCCCAAACTTCTGGTGACACGCCCCCGCCTGACAATCAAAAATTATTGATGCGTCTGGAAAAAGGATTGCTGCACAAGCAGCAAACATAAGGCGCATACCAAACACACACGCCTTACTCTCACGCTACGACAGGGCTCACAAAGACCAACTAGAAAAATTCATGGAACATCTCCCAGATCAATACAAAGATCAGGCAGCAGAGCTCTTTCAAGAAGGCAAACTAATATCTAATGCCTCAATTAAATGTGCACTAGATGTAGCTGACACAGCATCCAGAGCAGTCAATACTAGTGTGATTCTCAGACTTCATGCATGGTTACGCATTTCAGGTTTTAAACCAGAGGTACAAACCACCATCCTGAACCAGCCCTTCAATCAAAACCAGTTGTTCGGACCGGAGGTAGACAACACACTAGAGAAGATGAAAAAAGACCTGGACACAGCTAAGTCTATGGGTGCATTACAATCCACCCAGAATAAAAGTTATTTATTTCTTGGAAGGTTGCTTTATTTGCTATCACCTCACTAAGGTGTGTAAGTGAGCTTCAGGTACTAACTTTAGAAGAACAATTCTTTCAGCTTCATAGGGATATGGTGGTTCTTCATACCAACCCAAAATTCTTTCCAAAGGTAGCATCCGCTTTTCATATTAACCAGTTGATTTGAGTTACCTGTTTTCTTTTCCCAACCAGATTCTGTAGCAGGAAGGCCTCTTAAACATCTGATGTATAAAAGAGCATTAATGTATTACATTGACAGAACAAAACATTTTTGTAAAATATTTTGTTGCAAATGCTCCCCCTAAATAAGGGAAGATTATCCAGTATTAGGGGTGTCTTTCATAGATTCACATGCCTGAATCATTCCCCGTCGTCAAGACGGGAGCCTCCGGTACATAAAAAAGTAATGTCCTATAGACCTACATAGAGAAAAATAGGCCTAAGGGCCTCACCGTAGTAGCATATACTTGTCCTTATGTAAAAAGGACCAAACTCTTAGTCAGCCAATCAGCTATCACCTCCCTCTAGAACCTTCCTGGCAGGAGCCTCAGTCTCTCAGATTTTCTACCGCACGTTGTGCTAGGGAGTCTCCAGCCTGAGTTCTCCTCAGGATCTCTTCAAACAAACTTTTTCACCTTTAAAAGTGAGTTCTGGCTTTAAAGTCTTGAACAGGACTTCGTCAAGCTACTTATCACTGCAGTAAGTGTTTAATTCTTCAAATTCTGGAATGTCTGAGACCCAGAAGAAAGCCCTCTTCAGGGCCTGCTCTTCATGTGGGAAGAAAAGAGTTCATGCTGATGACAAGCATGACCTGTGCTTGTATTGCCTCTATCCGGACCACATATCTAAGGACTGTAAGATTTGTAGGTCTTTTCCTCACAAAACGCAGAGGGACAGAGAAGGCCGACTGCTCATCTGGCTTGACAGACTAAACGAGCGAGATAATGTGGAATCCTCGGAGGGGAGCTTTTCAATGGCCTCAGAAGCCTCCCTGAAGAGACCAAGGGTGGCTTCCCCTGGCTCCTCAGACAATCCTCCTATGAAGGCACATAAGAAGTCTTCAGAGGCAAGATCCACTAAATCTACAGTGTCTTTAAAGGATCCTCAGTCCTTTAAGAAGCCTATACAGTAGTCTAGCAAACTTGCGATTTCCTCCCAGGCACAAAAAGGTGTTGCGGCGCCTGGTTATGTCTCCACAGCGGCAACGACTGTGTCGACGACAGCGTCGTTGGTGGTCTTCTCATCGACGACGACCACTCCATCGCCGACAGCGGGTAAACCTATCCCATCTATAATACTGCTGAAACCGTCGACGACGTCCAAGACCTCGTCGACGAAGATTGTCCCGTCGACATCGTCGATGAAGAGCTTGGCGTCGACGATGAAGCCATCGACAACGAAGCCATCGACGACGAGGCCATCGACGTCGAAGCCGTCGTCGACTAGCGCATCGTTGACGAGAACATCATTGACGAGGGAATTGTCGACTAGGAAAATTTTGTCTACAGAGGAACAGTCGACGAGGATCATGCCGTCGACGAGGGTACCGTCGATGGGGGAATCATCGTCGACATTGACTATAACTGAGCCGTGGAAGAAGTCCAAGCTCATAGAAATGTCATCTTTGACCCTGCCACCGTCAACAACACCGGAGACGACAGCGGGGGCTCCTGCAAAAGGTTCTGCGCCTGGCATACTGGCCAAGAAGCAGATTACTTCGGAGACAACGTCACCAAGTAAAGTGCAAAGTCATCTGCCTACAGACATTCTCCAGAGTGAGGAGTCTGAAGAGGAGCTCATGGATCAAGCAACGTCCCCTTCTGACCTTCACGTAAAATGTCAGAGTACGGACGAAGAACAGGATGAGATTAGCTACCAGGAGCATTCTTACCAAGCTCATGTTCGCACAGAGGTCACCCCGATGGTATGCCTTCCTGTTTCAATTGTGAATGACCTCAAATACCTTATACAGGACTACAAGCAACGTTTCCCTGAAACACAGGCAAGTGAAATAGGGGGCCCGACACCTGCGACAAATACACCAGCGACAGCCCCAAAGCAAACTCGTCCGACTACTCAGGTCCGCCATGAGACAGTGCCACCTCAGGTGATAGACTCAACAGAGGATGAACAAGAAGAATTGGAAGAGGGGTAAGTGCATGACACCCAGACGGATCCCGATGAGGATGATGAGTATGTGGCATCTTCCGCTGCCTCACCCCAACCGCGACAGGCAGATACACCGCCAGTGGATATTGGGGGTTTCCATAGAATAGTGGAACGAGCGGCGAAGAGATTTCATATGGTAATGGAATCAACGGAAACAGAATGCTTCTTACATGACTTCAAGGAGCAAGCAAGGAAAACGACAAAGTCTATCCCGATGATAGAATTTCTCTGGGACCAGAGAAAGAAACTGATGCAGACGCTGGCCTCTTTACCTGCGGTGGTTCCGCGCCTAGATAAAAAATACAAGGCCCCAACCACAGCACCGGCTTGCCTTAATGGACACCCGAAACCGGATTCGGTCGTAACACAGGCGGCCCAAAAGAATTCTCGCAACCCTTCCTCTCCTCTGTCAGCCCCACCGGACAAGGAAGGCAGGAAGTTGGACACAATCGGCAAAAGGTTTTCAACTACATCGGCCATGACCATCAAGATAGCCAACTCCATAGCCCTGTTGGGGCGTTATAACCGCCAGCTTTGGGAAGATATCGTCCCATATATAGCGGAACTGCCGGACGCAGTCCAGGAGGAGGTTAAAGCACTCCTTACAGAGGGTCAAACCTCGGCAGCTGAGATCATTGATTGTGCCATAGATGTTTCCATGACGGGCTTCCGGCAACTAGCGGGGGCAGCCGTCCTGCGCCGCCAGGGATGGCTGAAGGCAACATCATTCAGGCAAGAAGTGCAGACGAGAGTGCTGGACATGCCCTTCGATGGCCAGCATCTGTTCGGAGACAAAATTGACGAAGCGCTCCAAACTATCAAAAAGGACACCGATACTACTAGAGCACTTGGTACTTTGCAGGCAAGGAACCAGTCCTTTCGAGGCAACAGATCCAGAGGTCAGTCCTCCTACAGGGGATCCTATCAAAACAGGTCTTCGTATTCCTACCAGAATAAAACCCAGTACCAGCAGAAACAGCAACAAGGTCGTCAGACCTCTTATGGAAGATCACACTTCAGAGGTAAAAACCAGAGAAGGGGCACTGGCGGACGCCAGTGACCAATTACTCCAGCCAGTCCAGTAACTATTTCCCTCATTAAAAATTGGAGGAAAGTTGACCCAATTCCTACACAATTGGCATCTCATCACCACAGACCGGTGGTTCCTACAATTAATAAGATTCGGCCATTCCTTGGAATTCACCACCATCCCACCTGCGACCCCCTCCACGCAGGCTTCCGCACAAACACCTGCGCCTGCTGCTCCTGGAAATATCTGCGATGTTAAAGAAAGGAGCGATCAAACAAGTTCATCCGTCTCAAAGAGGGAAAGGATTCTATTCCCGCTTCTTTCTTATACGCAAGAAGGAGAAGTAGTGGAGGCCCATACTAGACCTCAGGGCACTCAACTCTTTCCTGAAGAGCCAGTCGTTCAGGATGGTGACGATCCAAGAAATACTAGGCATACTGGAAAAAGGAGATTTTATGACATCCTTGGACCTCCAGGATGCCTACTACCACATCCCGATACTCAGGGGACACAGAAAATTCCTGAGATTCGAGGTAGCAGGACAACACAATCAAATCACAGTCCTGCCGTTTGGCCTCAAATCCGCACCGCGTATTTTTACCAAATGCCTTTCACCTGTAGCAGCTTTCCTGCGTCAAATGGGTCACCAAGTCTTCCCCTACCTCGATGACTGGCTGGTAAAAGCACCTTCAGCTGCAGGCGCGACCGAATCCACCAACGCCTGCACCACTCTCTTTCAACAGCTCGGATTGACTCTCAATTACGAGAAATCGGTCATGACCCCATCAAGAAACATCACCTTCCTCGGGGCGACCTTGAACACGGAATGCGCAAGGGCATTTCCTTCAAAGGACAGAAAAAACAAGATAATATCTCTGGCCACGGCTGTGGCATCAAGGAAGTCCCTAAGAGTAAGAACCTACAAGTCACTCCTAGGAATGATGTCTTCTTGTATACTCCTCATCCCTCACTGCAGACTCAGGATGCACCCACTACAGGAGGCCCTCACGAACCAATGGACGCAGAGTACAGGTTCTTTCGAGGACATTGTAAAAATAACACCTAATATCCAAGAGCCTGGTATGGTGGAAAAACCACAAGAATTTGTCTATAGGACTGCCATTCCTGCTTCCAGCAGCACCTCTGGTAATCACCACGGATGCATCCCTGGGAGGCCGGGGAGCGGTCCTCCAGGACCTCCAAATAAGCGGCAAATGGTCAAATCAGGAGAAGCTCCTCCATATCAACCTCCTAGAGCTGAGGGCTGTGTATCTGGCACTACAAGCCTTTTTGCCTCTGATCCAGACCTACCAAGTGCTCGTCAGAACGGACAACACCACGACGATGCACTATCTCAACAAGCACGGGGGAACGCGCTCACTCTATCACGCGAGTCACAAAAGATCTGGAACTGGCTTGTACTACATGGAATCACGCTCAGGGCGGACTATGTCCCAGGCAAGGACAACACCATTGCGGACGCCCTAAGCAGGCAGAAATCCCTCTCCCACGAATGGGAACTCGACAGGAGTACGCTGGATCACATATTCTCGGAATGGGGGATCCCAGGAATAGACCTGTTTGCCACCAAGGAGAACGCCAAATGCCCAAACTACGCAAGCTGGCGTCCCCATCCAAGGTCACTTGGAAATGCTTTTTCCATAGGTTGGTTCAGCGTACGCTTTTCCACCATTTCCGATGATTCCCAGGGTTCTCAGGAAGATGAAGGCAGAACCCTGTACCCTGATCCTGATTGCCCCGTTCTGGCCAAGGCAGCACTGGTTCTCGGATCTTCATCGCCTCTCCATCAGGACATCGATTCGTCTGAAGCAGCACCCGAACCTGTTGACGATGTCCAAAGGGCAGGTGCAACAACCGAACCTGCAATCGCTCAGGTTATCGGCCTGGCTCCTGAGTACAGAGAGTTCTGTCATCTAAACATCCCACAGGACTGCAGGGAGGTGCTGGCAAAAGCAAGGGCGGACAGTACCAACAAAACGTACTCCCTCAAATGGAAACGATTCTGCATGTGGTGTTTAGAGAAAGGCCTGAGACCACTCCTTATCACACCCGAACAGATATTGCCATATCTTCTACACTTGGCACAGTCAGGACTGGCTCACGCATCCATAAAGGTGCATCTGGCAGCCATTTCACGATTTACCAGGACCTACAAGGGACCCTCCCTCTAGTCTAATAGACTTATCAAGCAATTCTTAAAAGGACTGTATAGATCCTTCCCAAGACCTAGAAGGATTCCACCAGCGTGGCACCTCAATTTAGTCCTCAACCAACTCATGAGGCACCCTTTTGAGCCCATTCACCGAGCATCCATCAAGTACATCTCATGAAAGGCGGCTTTGCTACTCGCTCTAACATCTGCCAGGAGAGTCAGCAAGCTACAGGCTCTATCCATTCAGGAACCCTTCATGCAGTTCAAACAGGACAGGGTGGTGCTGAGGACAAATCCAAAATTCATACCGAAAGTGCCTTCAGACTTTCACCTTAATGAGCCAATGGTTCTACGTTCCCTCTTTGCGAACCCTACAACCGCAGCGGAAAGGACGCTACACTCCTTGGACCTCAAAAGGTGTCTGAAGTTTTACATTGATAAAACAAAGGGCTTCAGAAAGTCGCCACAACTATTTGTGGCCTACAGTAGGCCAAGGATGGGTATGCCTCTGACGAAGCAGAGCATCTCTAGGTGGATCTCCTCGGCGATAGCATTCTGCCATGACGGGGCCGGACGGCCTTTGGGTGCTAATGTTCAAGCCCATTCCACCAGAGCAATGTCCACATCAGCAGCGCTGTTCGCTGGAGTGCCGATACTGGACATTTGTAGAGCGGCGACGTGTAAGTCCCCGCACACCTTCTCCAGACACTACTGCCTGGATGCTGTACTTATGAAGGATGCAGCAGTGGGCCAGGCAGTGCTTTGCCATCTATTCCAGTGAGGTGAGCCTTCCAACATCCCGCCATCCTGGTATGCACATCTCTTTCTATTATGATTTGTTGATGTATGCTAATGTTTCAAAGTCACAGGGTAAAATGTGTATTCTCTGAAATGACTATATGGCATGGTTACATCAGAAATGCGCATAGTGTATTGCTAACTACTCTGATTCAGGCATGTGAATCTATGAAAGAGACCCCTAATACTGGATAAGAAACGCGTTACTTACCTGTAACAGCAGTTATCCAGTATTGGTGTCTTTCATAGATTCACATGCAACCCTCCCGCCTCCCCTGGAAGGACTCACGTTCTCTATACCTGTATTACGCCTACCTAGCTTGGTGCGTACGAAAATCTGAGAGACTGAGGCTCCTGCCAGGAAGGTTCTAGAGGGAGGTGATAGCTGATTGGCTGACTCTAAGAGTTTGGTCCTTTTTACATAAGGACAAGTATAGGCTACTAAGGTGAGGCCCTTAGGCCTATTTTTCTCTATGTATGTCTATAGGACATTACTTTTTTATGTACCGGAGGCTCCCGTCTCGACGACGGGGAATGATTCAGGCATGTGAATCTATGAAAGACACCAATTTAGGATAACTGCTGTTACAGGTAAGTAACGCGTTTCCTATTTCAAAACCTGGCATTTCTAGCTAGATCGTTGAATGTATCAAGACATTGAATGTTAAAGCAAAAAGGGCTTTATCTATACCTCCAAGAGCACACTACTCATAAAAAAGGAGCATCTATGGCTTTTTTTAGGTAACATTCCCATAGCTGACATTGGTAAATGTGTATGGTGTAGACCAAATAGCTGCTTTATAAAACACTTGTGTGGCTATGTTAGCACGCCATCAAGCTAATGTATAACAGGTGGTGCTGCGTACACTTTTTTAAACAACTGCATAGTCCACTGGTTAGCCACTGCTTTTTGGACGGCATTGCTCTACAGTATGCAAAACGTGTATCTACAGCATACATGCCTTTAACAGATTGTTACTTAACCTGTAAATATCTGTTCTTGGCATTTAATGCTGTAGATTCGCATACACCCTTTCTCCTCCTTGGATACCTATGGTTCCTGCCGTTCTTATTTTTATTCAATCTATTTACACTTAAACAATTAACAATGGAGTTGATGCCCATGTGTACGATTACCAAGATGAGTCCCCTTACCTTGTCACTCGAAAGACTTCTTCGAAGATAAACCACTTGCAAACACCCAGACATAACACTAGATGGCAGGAGTATGCAAATCATGTGAATCTACTGCTCTAATTGCCTAGAACAGATGCTTACACGTGCTTAACATCCTTTTAAGTATGGTGCCACTAATCCTCCCATCATAGGGTCTTCATGAGAGCAGTTAACGTAATCCTCAAGGGCCCCCATTCCAGAGAAGTGTTTTGTATAGCCACATTGCAGCCTGAGAGAAGCTGTCTGGGTGCTTGTAGGTAGTGTTTTCTAACTTATAGGAATTTCGGCGGCAGCATAATTTTGACTAGCGCCCTTTTGCCCAGCACAGACACTGGTATCTGCTTCCAATGAGATTCGTATATTCTGAGAGTACTTATGCAAAGTTATGATCCCTAAAATCTAATCTTTTGAGTCCTCTGTGATTAGTTTTTTTCAAGGTACCTGGATCCCTCCTTGGTCCACTTCAGGATGCATGTTCAGTCTGTCGGAGTCCCCACTTGGGCATCTTTTATGCTATCTATTTCTGCCAGTTATTCAAGATTACCGAACAGCTTGCAAACATTCCAAGTATTTCTGGGATTCTTGGTATAGATTGTGCGAGGTCTGTCAGATAGAGGAGAACATATCTGCTTATAGGGAAATAACACCCTCCCACCAAAGGTCCCATCAAACACCTTGAAGGAGATTATTCAGTCAAACCCACCCTGCTAGGAGCGCCATTGCAAGCACAAGCAAAAGGTAGGAGAGTGGGCACGCCTGTCGCATGCCTCAGCTGAACTAATTCCTTGGACAGTGTCCCTAACACCTGCACGTGGGTGCGCATACAGTAGTTGAATCCATTCCTCGAATGCAGGACCCAACCCTATTCTCTACAATACCTTCAAATACCGCCATTCAAGCAAATCAGATGCTTATTTGGGGTCTAAAGGTAGAAAAATCACCAGTTGTAACAATTGTTTACTTGGCAGGACTCCTGTTCAGACCTTGTCATTGTGGTGGGTGGTTATGTGTGGCATAGCGCCAGATTGGTGCTATCAAGATGGCAATTAGTAGTATTAGGCAATTTGCCAATATTTTAAACAAAATTTTGGCGTCAGTGTTCAGTAGAGAGAAGGGCCTATATGAATCAGTCCTCCACCAGTTTTTCCTAGTAAGGACTATTTTGGTGGTCCAGCTATCAAGCGAGAGCCTGTAGTCTCAGCGGACGTAGTTATACAGCTGAAGAAGCGGTCCACTGAGTCTGCCGCATAGACCTTCAAAAACCTGGGCAGGAAGCAATTGAGGTGTGGTGTTTTGCACAATTTACGTTTCTGTATGGACTCTTCCAATTAACTATCCAAAGCCTATCTGTCTTCCAAATCTAAAGTAGTGAGAGGGATATTCCGAACTAAATCCCGGAGTTCCTCATCTGTGTAGATCTTCATGGAGCAGCAAAAACCCTCCAAATAAGTTGCTTGTGAGCAGACACCTCTCCGGTCAGAGTGGTTATTTTATGGACCCACCTTTGGCCCTTCTCTCTGTGGGCTAGCCAGGCCAGCAATTTGCTTGTTGCTGGTTTCCTATAATTTGTTTCGCTCTGTGAAGTAGCCTGCTTTGTCATTCAAAATCTGTCAACTGTGTTCTCTAGCTATTTGTGTATGGTATACAGGTCTTATGTTGGACATTGTATGTATTCAGTCCCCTATTGAGCGAGTTTTGTTTCCAACTCGCATTCCCTGTGCACCCTGTCCAGGCTCTTGCCTGCTATTGGTAATATGAGGTGTCTCCTAATAAATGTTTAACAGCCACTAATGTGGACTCAGTGACACGAGTGACAGTTGGGAGTCGTATAAAGCTAAGTAGGCGTCTGTTTCAACTATTGTCTGTTTTGCCAGTACTTGATGTCCCAGGGATCTAATCTCCTGTCCTCCCTGCGTATTGTCGTTTTGATGTTAACTAGTGCATAGTGAGGGGTGTTCAGAAATTCTTCTTGCTAGGAATTGTGTAACAAAGTACCTCTCTCGTTGACTGGAACCAGAAAGTAGTTGAGTCTTGACAAGACAACCAATCTGTATCATGCAAGAGTACTGTTTTTAACTGGGATGAGCCCCTTTCCACAATTTCCACAGTCCCAATGCAGTCAGTCTCCCAATCTGCGATCCACCTTCTCCCTCTGGGTAGTTCTCATAAATCTATCAATATCTGGATACAGTTTTCAACCAATAATCAAGATTGTGTCCGGTTACTTGGAAATCCTCTATCCCCATCCTCTAGGACTCCTGTCTGAAGCCTGGGGTATGTACCACGTGACCAACAAGATTTGAAGCCAATTACAGTCTTGCAGTATAGCCACGTAGCAGCTCTCCTGGTCTGTCCAGGTCTGTGCCATCTGCAACAGGAGTGACTTATGGGCCGGGATTCCCACCCGCAGGAGCCTGAGTTAAATCCTGAATGCATCAGATTTGTACTTGACTCTTCCCAAGGAGCACAGCAGCATTTGTACTGGCATCTTCCACTTAGTAGGTTACAAATGAAATTTCTTGGGGTTTCTTGTAGGAAGGTCAAGTCTGGGTCATGTCGGTAGAAGAATGTCTGTACCATTCCCCTTTGGAGCATGCTACTCAGACCCGATGTTACTACCTGGTGTGTCCATGACCTCAACTATGCATCGGTTTGCCTTGCATTGCCTCAACATTACTCCTGTACCCCTCCTCCCCCACCACCAGCGTACAACCTTATGCTGCAGGTTCAAAACTCTGCAATGCTTGAGACATCTGTCACCCATTAAACGAAACCATTCACTCACAAACTTAGGATAACAACAATAGCAATTCTTACAATCCCCACTTCTTGGGTCTAAGGGGTGGAGGGGCATTCATTACACCAAAGTTCTGGTACTTACTGACTATGGCCTATTTCACATAGAATCCTACTCTGCTCCATCCGTCTGTTCATGTGTCGAAGCAGCACCTCTAGTGGCCTCATCAGTGTCTTATCTCCAGTGTCCACTGCAGTTTGGCTACTCGCTCGCGTTGAGAATTTTTTCCATTGTTGTTTCCAGGGCTCCATCGGACCGCCACCTTCCAACCAGTCCCATGCTTTGGCTGGTGTATTAAAGAACAAGGATTTTCCCTCTTGCCAGGATCTTACATTTTGCGGGGATTCGCATCCTTCTGTAGATTGCATCTTTACAGTTCTGCTTTTTTTTTTTTCAAATGATCTATGCTGAACTTGTACCTTCTGTGTAGGCTGCGAATAGAATCCATGTGTGTTTTTTTTTTTTAAATCTTGGGGCGCTTGTTGCCTGACTGCTCACAGGGTTGCACCTCGGTCCCTGAAGTTCAGGATTGGAGCAATGATTTGTCTGGATCTCGCACCAGGGTTTTTTGAGAATAAAGTCCCTTGATTACAAAATTTTAAAAAAGTCTTGAGACCAATGTTCAATCGTTCCCTTACTGTTTGAAAGCTGCTATATGGTTCTTTGCCAAAAGATCTGCTGTCCTAAAAAAAAAAAACATTTTCCCACCTTGCCAGACAATCATCCTGTAGAACCTTTGATAGTTGATCATTACCAACCAAGGGGGTATATCTACTAAACCTACCCACCCCAAGTTTTTTCATGACGCCTGCCGAGTTACGGAATGCTGCAACCAGAGTCTTGAGCAGTGTTCTTTTAAAATATATTGGTTCATAAATCTTTAAGAGGCACACATAAGCCCGTGGTCCAATCAGCATTTCATAAATTGATAGGATAGAGCTGGGACCTTGTTCTTTCCTTGACCTGATTCCAAAGAGGGGCCAATAGTATTGCAGAGATGCGGCTAGGTAATATAATATAAAGTTGGAAAGCTCCAACCCGCCTGTGTCCCTCGGGAGGGATAATAATACATTTGATCTTCTAGTTCTGCTATATGACCAGATGAATCTCGTTACCTCTCTCTCACTCGATTAGCCTGAACCAATCATTATGCATTTCCAAAGGGATTGTACGAAAAACATATAATAATTTAGGTAAGCATCATTTTAATCAAATTGCATCTACCAGTAATAGACTGCTTTAAGTTATCCCATCGCCTCGTGTCGTTCTTAATTTTACCTGTTATAGTAGCTAGGTTTACATCTACAATATCTTCCACCTTTGCCGAGATATGTATTCCTAAATAAACTGCTTCCTCCACATTCCTACTGTCAGAACTTTACAAATAGATTCATCACCTGAATGTCTCCCAAAATTTCCCGCTATGGTTTCAACCGCGAGCAATGCCCTGTCTGGGTCAGAGGTGATTATTGCCACATCAGAATATGGCAATTTCATATCCACGCAGAGTTATAGGAACAATATCTGGGGATAGCTTCAACCATCTGGGAAAAGGATCTATATCGATCTATATATATATATATATCAAGCAAGTGTAACCTCCCAGGCTCCGACCGCAGCGACCCAGGAAATCACGCAGATCCAGTAGTTTACTTCAAGCACAGATTTTTATTCAAAAGCTGAACCAAGCAATCTGACGCGTTTCGGGCATCCGCCCTTGCTCACAGACAATCAGAGTTGGAAATGCTTGCGTTTAAATACTGAATGCTTAACAGTGAAAAAGTGCATTTTTTTTCGTTTTTTCGTCATACAGTAGAAAGCGAGGACAAACTACTGATAATGCATGACGTAGTCTGTTTTCCAAACATTTCGAATTTGCAACAGTCGGAAATAAAATTCATTTACTGGTTAGAATCCACATTTCATACTGACAATATTAAAAACCCGTGATATTAGAATTAATGATGCAAAAAGACATAAAAAGCTTAAAATGCCTATACAAAAAATACCAAATATAAAAAGCCCTCGCCTACACGGAATATTCATAGTGCAAAATTGCGTAGAAAAGTGCAAAGTGCATCGTTTAAAAATAATTAATGTCATGATAGATGCAATAAAAAATCAATAGTAATACTAATGATTTTGTGCAAAATAAGCTAATTGTAAACATTATAATGTTGCATCTATATCAATCGAAGTGCAAATCAACGCAATATGTAAACATACGACTGTAGCAGCATGTTTATAGGGCAGGGGCTGTTTGGTATAAATACCACAGGAATGTCATTGTCACTTATCAGACTGTTGAAAAAGCATATTTATCAGGAAACACAGAAAAAGCATATTGTCTATGTCCTCAAATAATAGGTGTACCCAAAAATTAATACAGATACATAAATAGTGAATCACCGTGAAAACATGTATAAAAAAGATAAATGTTACGTGCAAAAACCCAACAAGGAGACATAATATTAATCACATGGGGGAAGGCGGCAGCCAACCAGGGCCCCAATACCAAAAGCAATGCAAAACGGGACGGCCAATGCAAAAACTGAATTACAAAAACACATGTAGGTCCTCCGTATTGTTGAGGCCATTGGGAGATCTACTGTCTAGCTCAAGAATAAAATGGGATTCCATTCTTCTGAGCATCCTGACCCTATCTCCGCCTCTTCTAGGCTTGTCAATTGCAGAGATAACAAAATAGGATAGGCACTCCAGGTTGTTGTTATGTACTGCCTTGCCACAGGATAGGCTGGGTCATTGTTGACAATAGCCCGTAAATATATATATATATATATATATATATATATATACATATATACATATATAACAGGGGAGATGAGGGGCACTCCTGTCTAGTACCCCTGCCAATTGAAAAAATCCTGGACTCTTCCCCCGTTATCTGCAATTGTGCTGTAGGATTAATATAAAGAACCTTTACTGCTCTAATAAAGGAGCCCCATTGCCCATTGGCTTCCGAAATCCTCCAAAGATACCTCCAAGACACCCTATCGTTGGCATTCTTGGTGTATAGGAAGGCCATCCTCCATAGGTTTCGTGAGGACCTCTGTGGCATCAAAAAGTTAATAAGACGCATAACAGTCAAACTTTATTTCGACCATAGGCCATAAAAGCAGTACACAGATCAAACACGATAAGATTGTCTGACATAGAAAACTAAAACTGAAACTAGAAATAAACATTAAAAAAAGAAGTGATGAGGTATGACTGAATTATTACGATAAAATCCTTTAAAATAGTTGTTTGGAATATTAATTGAAAAAATTGATCACAAACCGTTCGAATTCGAGGGTGGTGGCATTAGATACAAACATGAAAGCTAGAATTAAATATCTGACCACTTGCCAGCCCCGCCCTATTTTATAACATAAACCACCTAGGCGTTGAGCACGGGATCTAGTTCATTGAGCTTGGTCCTTCTTTAACACCACATATAGAATAGAAATCTTGAAGTCACAAATACCATCAGGGGGGAGGGGTTGTATCTTAAAATACGATACACTGCTGATAATTTCTGATGCCTAGGTTTTTACATAATTGGAAGATCCATTTGAAAGCTTTTTTAAAAAACTCACTCACCCTTCCTGTCACACGATTGCAGTGTGCAGGCACCCCTTCACCCAGCAAAACGAGCGCTGGAAAGGGTGAAATCGCCGATCTTCCACAACCGCCATTCCCCACGCCCTGACTGGGCCACGCCCACTCCGAGGCCACACCCCCTCCTCATCACATTCTCATAAAAATGTGCATGTACCGGAAGCGCAGCGGACGAGCACAGTGGGCGCGACGATGGCGCGCCGAAGGCGCGCTTAAGGCAAGCTCGTCTGCGCTCGTCCGCGATCAGGACACGACCGGGCCGGTCTTCATTCCCGACCCACCAGCCATATCACCGCTTCATACTCTGAATGAGCTGCTGTCTCTGAACCCCCCCACTCCCCCCCCCCCCCCCCCCCCCCCTATTGCGCGACTTGCCCTTTTCCCACCTCTGACGCTCGGAGCCAGGCCTATGTCTGCACTGCCTGCAATTTCTCCCTTCCCGCTCCAGACAATACTAGCAGGATGGCTCACACCCTGAATTCCGCCTCCTCGCGCGGATCCCAATCCTCCCTGACCCTCAGAGCTGCCCTAATCAACTGCAGATCACTGAGCAAACATGCCATCGACATCTGGCAGTCCCTTCGGGACAACGACTGGGACCTGCTTTTTCTAACCGAAACATGGCTGAATGACACCACGAATCCCGCCATCACCCTCGCTCTGCCGGAGGGCTACAACATCATCTGTGCAAACAGACCCAATGGTAAATCTGGAGGTGGTGTTGCCTTAATTCACAAATCCAAATGGACGGTTATCCCCCCCCCCCCCCCATTTGACCAAATTGACTGTATTGAAGGCCTCCCCTTCAGTGTCCAAATCTCCCCGTCCTCCTCTTGCTCTGGAATTCTTATCTACCGTCCCCCGCATTCCAATACCTCTCATTTACTGGCTCTGGCGACTATCTCACTCAGCTTAGCACACGCTACGCTAACTTCACCGCCCTAGGAGACTTCAATCTCCACGTTAAGAACGAATCCTGTTTGCACAGCAGCAACTTCATCTCGACGCTAGCAGTTTGCAACTTAGTCCAAATAATTACCCTACTTACGCATAAAGCAGGTCACACTCTAGACCTGATCTGCTCCAACCTACTATCTATCCAGGCCACTCCCCCTATCCCGGTCATATGGTCGGACCACTTCCTCATCCCTTTTGAGATTGACATTCCCTGCCACATTAGACCCGCTATCACCCCCAAATCATCAGGCAGAAACTGGAGTCGCATCACCCCTGAAACGCTCCTGGAATATCTAAAAAACACTCTACCCTGTTTGTCGTCTGACCCGGACTCACAGATTGACCACCTGGATGCATGGATTAGTCAGGCTCTAGACGCTCTGGCCCCTATCAAACCCACTAAAATCTACAGGGCGGCACCCCTCTGCACCTTGGTACTCTGACGAGCTCCGGCAGAAAAAGGCCTCCTGTAAATCCCTCGAACGCCTCTGCAGACAGAACTACTCCCTGGATAGCAAAACCACCTATAAATCAGCCCTCAAAGAATACCGGAGAATGATCGAAAAGCACAAACTAGGATTATCTGGCCTCCAGAATCAAACTAGCCAGCAATGGCGCTAGGGAAATTTTCAATATCAATGCGCTGACTCGTACTCAGCCCGCCTCTCAGTCGCTATGCGACAAACTCTCACAATTTTTCGAGGATAAAATAGAGGCTATCTATTCCTCCTTCCTCACCCCTAACATAGAAGGGCGAAAAAAGGAACTCCTCATTCCTTCGCTTCCGCCGCCCACCCTACTCGAATTTGCAACCATATCAGAAGCAGATTCTATGGCTGAACTTCTCAAATGCAAATCAGGTTCACCTAAAGACCCTTGGCCAGCCAAGCAATATAAAAATCTTGCACCCCTTCTCAATCCCCACCTCAACCTCATTTGGAATGACTCCCTCAGAACGGGCTGTTTCCCTGCCAAATGGAAACATGCCTCATTAGTCCCCATCCTTAAAAAGCCCAATTTGGATCCAGACAACCCCAGCAACTACGGGCCTATTTCTCTCCTACCTGCCCCAGCTAAGATCCTGGAAAAACTGGTACACTCTCAGTTGTCGAATTACATCGAAACCAATGGGCTTCTCCACGACTCCCAGCACGGTTTCAGGTCGGGCCACGGCACTGAGTCGGCCCTTATCGAAATGGCTGACTCAGTGAGATGGACGCTTGACCGAGGGTCGAGGGCGGTGTTAGTGCTGCTGGATTTCTCAGCAGCATTCGACACCGTCTCTCACAATATCCTGCTGGAAAGGCTGAAGGACCTAGGGTTGGGCGGCGCTATTCTGAAATGGTTCTCATCCTACCTCTCGGACCGCACTCAGCAGGTCTTCACTCCTCCATTCACCTCCCCTGCCAGACCACTCAAATGGGGAGTCCCACAGGGGTCTTCCCTGAACCCGCTCCTTTTTAATGTGTACTTTACCCCCCTGGCCAAGATGATCGCTCAGACGGGGATCAAATCCACTTCCTACGCTGACGACATTCAGCTTCTCTTCACTTTCGACTCCCCCTCCGCCTCAGCTTTTGATCCACTGAAATCCTGTCTTAGGGATATCTCGAGTTGGATGGATGCCAACTCCCTCCGACTCAATGCTGGAAAAACGGAGATCCTGATTTTCAACTCACCATCCCCCCTGGATTCTAGTATATGGTGGCCAGAAGACCTGAGCCTAGCCCCCACCCTTAAAGACTTGGTGAGAAATCTAGGAGTATGCTGGGACAACCAACTTAGCTTTAACAATCCGGTACAAACAGTAGCAACCTCCTGCTTCGCAAAGATCAGAACCATAAAACGTCTTATCAATTACCTGCCGGCGGACTGCCGTAAGACTGTGATCCAGGCACTGATAACATCCCATCTTGATTACGCCAATGCCCTCTACCTTGGTATCACAGCAGGCCTCTGCCATAAACTTCAGACGGTCCAAAACGCCGCCGCCCGGCTGGTGGAGAGAGTACCTGCTAGACACCATATTTCTCCACACCTCCGTAAACTGCACTGGCTGCCCATAGCTAAAAGATGTGTGTTCAAGGCCATGACACTGGCCTTCCGACCATCAAAAGGCAGTGGGTCGGCACACTTGAAAAACACCCTGCGATCCTATGCCAACTCCAGGACTTTACGCTCCAATACCCTTCACTTCCTGGAAACTCCCCGATTTAAACGCTCTCTGGCAGGTGGAAAAACCTTTGAGGTCTGCACTTCTCAGCATTGGAACAAGCTCCCACTAGCCTTACGCACCCGTCGGACAGAATCAGCTTTCCGTAAATCCCTGAAAACACATCTATTCTCCTCTTAATACCGGATATCTGACCCTATGGCCTCTATTTTCAGAGCTCTCAGCGCCGGGACGCCCCGTTGGGGCCGCTGCGCGCTCTACAAAATACTCAAATAAATAAATAAAATAAATAAATAAATTTGGCTCTTGCGGTAGCGTAGGAAGGGCAGAAGAGTAAGAAGTGTAAGTCGGATTCTACGCTAGCTGAACAGCCAGGGCAGCCCTTAAGTGTAGAATTTGCTCCAGCCCACTTGTTTGTAAACTCCCTTACCGGAAGCCTTCCTTGTCTGAATTGCACATAACGTTTTTTTTAAGGGAGGGGGGGGGGGTTATCTAAAAATTGTTCAAATAGATATGTGCATTTCACCTCAATCTAGAGCTTAGCGCCCCTATGTTACCATTCCGATGTAGAGTGGCCAGATGGTGTTCGTTAAGCGCTAATGCAAGAGATTTATTGGAGATACGGTTACATGTCTGTTCTGGGGCAAGCCATAGACCAGCCCTTCCCATGGACTGACAGCTGTTTAATGTGCATAAGCCGAGGGATCTACCCTGCCCCCTGCGAAAGTAGGAAGTCCTTCAGTTGCTTCCTATAATGACTAAGCTCTGGGGTACCCCAGAGACGTCTCCAATAGGGTAAGGGGCGATCAATTATTGTGTCCCTGGTTGGGGTCAGGCCAACGTCTAGACTTAGTGGGAGTAGGGGAGTGGTCTGGGGGAGACTTAGTAGGCATCTCAAGAAGCTGTTCACGGTCGCTTCCAGAGTGATTACGTTAGTATGGACCCAGAGTTCTACTCCATACAACGCTCCTCCCCTTGCTTGGGGCTTGTAAATTTCTATGGGGGAGTCTAAAATGTTTGGGGGCCATCATCATTATGTACCTTTAGGAGACCCCCTGATACCTGAGCTAGTTTAAGGTTGGCTTTGACCACATGAGACCGCCAGTCCATGCGGTCGTTCAGGGTAATCCCCAAATAATCAAATGTGGATGTTCTACCCAGGGCCATACCCTTCAGTTGGGGATGGGGACAATTTGTCGTTCTAGCATTGTAAACCATGCATTTTGTTTTGTCAAGGTTAATCTCCAGATTCCTAAGTGAGCAAAAGTTACAAAATGCTTCCAATGTACGCTGTATACCCATAGATGACTAGGATATAAGTAACGTGTCATCAGCGTACATTAGAGCTGGGACAAGGCGGTCTGCCAGACTTGGAGAATCTAGATTTTTTTAATCCTAAAAGATGGTCAACCAGGCCGTTAAGAAAGAGGGAGAAGAGTCTGGGCGCCCGCATGCACCCCAGCCTGACCTCCTTTTCGACTCCAAAAGGAGCCGAAAGCGCTCCCATTTTTCCATAACGGACCCTGGCATAATTGCCTTGATACAATCTTATTATTTGGCATAGTTAGTGGGGGATGCCCATTTCTAGCAGGATGGCCCAGAGCTTGTCTCTTTGCACAAGATCGAACACAGATCGGAGATCTACGAAGATCAGGTACAAACTGCCTCCCCTCTTGATAACCACTTTCCAGTGGATTAGCTGTAGTCTAAAAAGTTGGTCTGTGGTAGAGAACTTAGCCCTAAACCCCTCCTGAAAGGGGGGAGGGGGTGTAAGAATATCGTGATCTGCAATCCAGAACTGTAGCCTACAGAGTAGTATTCGGGCAAACAGTTTTTGCAAGATATCTATAAGGCTGATCGGTCGGTAGTTCACCGGGTCAAGGGGGGAGTGCTTTTTGAGGATTGGAATAATTTCGGCTCCGAGCCAGGTAAACTGAGCTTCCATGCCCTGAAGGATGGCGTTGAACAATAACCAGATATATGCTGCCCAGACCTTCTGCTCGCTAAGGAACAGGTTGCCCGGGATCCTGTCAAGGCCTGGCGCTTTTCCTGACGGTAAAGACCTCAGGGCAGCTTGGACTTTTAGCATGGTGTATCTAGGAACCCCCTGGTCTGGATTTTTAAGGTCTTTACTCTCTAAAGGCTCAACTGGGGGGGCGAGTGGTGGCCTCAGTAGAAGCACCATTGATTAAGGAGTACAAGTTTTTATAGTGCATGATCCAGGCCTCTTCGCTAACATTCGGGGCTAATTGATTCAGTAGAGCCTCTTTTAAGCTCCCTTAATAACCGAAATTTCGCCTATCTACATATTGGGCTGTACCATTTGTTTGCGCGATGAGGCCGATCCTTCTTAATGGCGGTGGAATAAAAGGAGGCCAATTTGTCAGTAAGCTCTATGTGGATGTTATTTATTGCGTGTAGGTGGGTAGTGTCTAATTTGTCCACTGAAAAAGGGAGTACACTCTCGAGTGTTTGCGACTTGGTGGTACAATACCGCTACCTTGTCATGTAATTGCGCAAAATTACCTCATCTGATTCTTCTACCCCCAGCAGTTAAAAATACATTTTGATTGTTACTACCCTTGTCTCTACAGGAGTTGGACAACAAACCAAGTGGGTGCTTTAGCTCTAATGAGAGTAGATTATGGTTGCTGTCCGCTCTAGAAACGACAGTAAAAGCCCTGATGTGAGACCAGAATTCTAAATTAACCATTATGTAATCAATTGTACTTTTTCCTGGTCTATTGAATGTTACTTTGCTGGGGGAATCTGTGGGGAATCTTCCATTACAGGCTCTAAGGGAATGTGAAATGGTTAGTCTATTCAATTTCAAAACAAGCAAAGTCCAGCTCTTTGTTGGGTACATAGAACACTCTAGGATGGTCCACACTGTATCCTCCTCCCGAGTGACAGATGTAATGCCACCTAAGATGCCTAACTTGGTCAGCCGTCCCCCTACCTTGAATAAAACCTTGCTGCCATACTGATACCAGATAGTGCATTACCTAATTCAATCGAGTGGCGAGGATCTTTGAATATAATTTAGTGTCACTGTTTGAGTGTTATAGGCCTATAGGAGCCCAAATTCATGGAATCTTTACCTTTCTTCTAAAAATGTTGGCAGCACCCTTTGACCCTGGTGGTATCGTCCTATCCCTCACCTTTTTTAAATAATCAAGTAATTCCTGGGTGATCTAGTTGACAAAGGTTTTTATAAAATTCTAACTGAATACAATCAGTCCCCGTGGCCTTACCCAATGGGAGAGCTTTGAGAGCAAGACGAAGTTCCTCCTGGGAGATTTCCAACCCTAGCAGGAGGCCCTCCTTCTAGGATACCCCTCCCATTCTGAGCAAATTTGAACCGATCATCCTGCATATGGAGGCCCCCCTATAGATGACGTTTTATATAATACCTTGTAGAACTCCCTAAACTTTTTCAGGGGAGACAGTCGAACACTAGCTCTGACCTTTGGTGCCACCTTCAGGCATCTTCATCAACCACTCACCCCCAGGCCACCTATGTCTGTGGGCAGGGCACAGGCTATGGCTTCTTGGCAAGCTTCAGAACAAGGCTGCAGTGTCTGCTTGCAACATCAGAGATGGTGCTGGGTGTGGCCCACCCTGGCGGTTTCATACCAGCTCCACAGGATCTGTTTCAGCTTTCTTGTCACAGCTGCTGCACCTCACCACCCCAGGGCTGCCATTTTGTTTCTGGCTCTGCACATTCCTGTGCTGTCAGTCAGTCTCTCTGAACTGCATGTTCTTGTTTAAGCCATTTGCCACCTTACTCCTCAGTTGTGATCTATCACTGTTGTGGTGCCTCAGTCTATGTAGTTACCGGTAAGACCGAATCTTTGCCATTAGATGGCAGTCAGCAGCAAGAGCTTCAGCTCAGTACGCCATGTTGCTTTGGTGCTTTGCCACACCGCTTTCTTCTATTAGTTAATCTCCATCTGATACAATGCTTCAACTTTCAATATTCTCTCTCACATTTGGCAGCTCAATTACTTTTAGTCTTAACATCTTGTTGAACTCCAATGGTGGACTGTAACAAATCCATAGCTTTTGATCAGAATTTGCTTATGAAGCAAGCTACCTTTTCTTGGTTTACAATTTGCATATCTTCCTGTCAGTCCTACTATGTGGTCTCCAGGAAGAGCACATTAGCTGCACCTTCTCCAATAGACTTCATCCTAATGTTGCACGCAATTCTTGTAAGGATCTGTTACTTTCTTTTGTTGTACACAATGGACACCTCCCAAAAAGAGAATTCCTCTCTGGAATTTAGGATTTTTTGATTTCACTTAACTGAAATGGGCTACAAACGACAAGTGGAGCTTTAAAACCAATTTGCAACTTGATATTTATTGAAAAATTGAAAATCTCACACATGCTCTCACAGTGGGGTGCACTGTTTGTAGAGCAGTCTTGTGGATTTCTAAAGGGACATTAAAAAATGTTCTGCCTGTATAATGAAAGCCTATCCGGCTGTATTTTCATTTTCTTATTCATACATTTTTATCTTTGAGGACAAATGCTTTAATCCATGTTTCAAATTGGTATGTAAAGTCTGCATTATCCCCAAAAAGGAATGGAGCCTCTCATAGAATGTCAGACAGTGCTTCATCAAGTCAGAAGGACATTACCATTCAGTGCAGTTTTGAAATGGATTGTATTTGTTAGAAGAAGTGCCCTGGGGTTGGTCCAGGTGGTTTGGATTGTTTGACTTTCTACAATGCAGATCCAGGACTACAAGCAAGTAACCTTTTCTTCTTAAAGGGGGAGATTTTGAATGTTGTCTCTTTATCTGCTAACACTGGGTAAACAAGCATTGGAAATGCAATAGGTCTCGCATTAGAAAAGTTGGAGCTATTGGTCTTTTAAATGACATAATTTATTTGTTGGTTTTTAAAAATAGCTAAATTGATAGCTTTGTCATTTACAACGCCAATAGTTATAACTTTTGCAAATGTGACACCTATAGCATTTGGAATGCAACATGTTTTGTATTTACGTGACTTAGATGGCAGCTCTGGTCGTTAGGCGACAGACAGAGGAAGACAGTGGGAGACAGGGAAGGAAACAGAGGGAGGGATACAGTGGGAGACAGACAAAGGGAGGGAGATGGTGGTAGACAGAAAGGGAGACAGAGGGAGACATACAGAGGGATGAGGTTGACAGGGAGACAGCGAGAGGGAGACAGACAGACAGTGAGTGAGAGAGGGAGAGAGATAGAGGGAGGGAGATATATAGACATGCCAGGTCTGGTGGCTCAGTAGACAAAGGTGTCCGCTGCAGGGGCCTGTGTTCAACCTCATGGTCACAGTTTTCTTTTTTTGCTATAGCCCCTCCCCCACTGGTGCGGCCCTCGGCCACAAACCACACTGTAAATTTGGTCCCCGAGAGAAAGTTTTTGAGTACCCATGGACTAGAGTAAATAACTGTCAGAGGAGAACAATGCACTTGTCTTATCTGGACAGCAAAGCTCGTGTAGTACAATCAACAACATTAAAGCAATAAGAAGATGGCAAAATGTAATCACAAATCCATCAATAAGATGCATTTACAATGCAATCAGTCTCACAATTGTGAATGTTAGAGCTATTGGCAATGTAAATAATAAGAACGGGCGCTGCAGAGGGAAATTAGAAGGCATGAACTGGAGGGGGGTGCGAGTGAGGAAACACTGACCAGATGCTGACAGCCTGCTTACTGGCTGCAGCTTGAAACTACTCATGTGAAATTACCACAGCTCAGTGTAGATGTCTGATGAGAATTTTGTCTGTGAATCTGCAAAGCAGAAAGGTCTTGCCCACACCAGAGATACTTATGAGTATCACCCAGAAAGGGTGTTTATAATGCTTGGAAAATACCTTTGTTGGGATCTCATTTAAGTATGCTTTCAGCTCCTCTGGCCTTGAGCTCCTCGTGAAACAATACATGCATTGAATGACATTCTATAATAATATACAAATAATACAATATAATGGGGGTAATAATGAATGTGATAATAATACTATTCATCACAACCTGCCCTGGAGTCGCATATGATATCTGCTCAGATAAATCCCCCCCTCCCCCCCTTTACTTTCAAGGCATCCTTGACGGATTTTAACCTAATTATTACTTCAGCTCCACTTGTGTCCGGATTCTTACAAGCCATGGGTGCTGCGATTTTATGTCTGCACTGCATTTCCTTGGATTGCACATTTTATGTGTTTTTGTTCTTTCTCTGAAGTCCTCTGCTGCAAGTATCATTAAAATCAGAGACATGGCATTGGTAAACAAGCAGCGACCGGCGGGTGGATGGAGTGGGTACGGCATGGCAGATGAAGTGAAATGCAAGCATAGCCGATTTATCTGTCTCTGCAGCCGAAATCAGCAGTTGATGTATGTAATGATTCCTTAAAGCTGCTTGGAATTCCTGGCTCTGTGAATGTTCTTGGAGTGGGTCCTCACTGCTGGCTTTACCAGGACATGGTAGCCACCATGCTGTGCTCTGTTGCAAATGAAAACACACCCTACTGCAGGGTCCTAGTGCCTCTGGAGGGAGGGGGACACGTACCTAAACAAGCGGTGATGGGTGTGAGGTGGTCTGGGGATGGCACAGGAGATAAAGTGAAATACAAGCAGCGCTGATACATCGGTCTCTGCAGCTGAAAGCAGGAGCTGAATTGTGTAGTGCTTACTTAAAGCTGCTTGGAGTTCCTGGCTGTGTGAATGTGCCTGGAGTGGCGCCTCGCTGCTGGCTTTACCAGGACGTGGTAGCTGGCCATGCCGTGCTCCATTGCGACTAGAAACATACCCTACTGGAGTGTCTGTCCCAGCGCCCTTGGAGGGAGGAAGAGACCTAGTTAAGCAACAATGGGTGGGAGGTGGGGTGGGGAGGCCATGGGAGATAAAATGAAATCCAAGCAGTGCCGAAGCTGAACACACTGTATGAAATAGTGATTAATAATGTAGCACTGCCATGTTGAAGCTGCACGGTCTCTGCCTTACCGTAAGCAAGAGCTTAGGCAGAAACGGCACAGACCAACTTAATTAAAAATGACAGTGTGTGGGAGATCGAGATTAGGCCAGGGGGGAATACAAGCAGCGATATCGAAACACACCGTATGAAATAAAGTGTTTACAAATGTAGCATGGCCTTGTTGAAGCTATACAGTCTCTACCTTACCATAAGTGAGAGCATAGGCAGAAACAGTACAGGACCAATTTGATTAAAACAATAGATCGTGCGGGTGATCGAGATTATGTCTGAGGTTTTAAAAGTGGGTTGTGGAATCCTGCTTATAAGAAGTGCTCATGTACTAAATTAAAAAAATAGTTCTGAGGACACGACATTCAATGGCTCTAGTATAAGCGGACACCAGCTTTTTCCCAGCCTCGGACATGCAGTGTTGGGGAGGGGGGAGGAGAAATGCGACACGGCGGGCAGGGGAGGGGGCGGAGCGGGTAAAAAAAAGAAGACTGAGGGAAGGCAGAGAAGGGGAGGGGGGAGGAGAAATGCGACACGGTGGGCAGGGGAGGGGGCCGAGCGGGGAGAGCGGCGATGAGGGTGTGAAGCAGCAGGGGCCTTTGAAGTGAAGCTAAGCTTCACTTCAAAGGTGTGGGAGGAGTGCTGCTGGGGAACAGATGACGATTTGATGATGTGCACACGCATTTTAGGTCAATGCGCTTGCGCATTGACCTAAAAGCGCACGGGCACAGCACGAAATCGCCAGTTAGTTAAAGTCTGTTTAAAGCCCTATAGTCTCGCTTCTCTCAATGCGCATGCGCATTGATAGGTCACGAGACCTAAAAATGCAGCCATCTAGCTGAACTGACCAGAAGCTGAGGCGAGTCGGTTGGTTAGCAGACCTAGATTTTGAAGAAACGAGAAGGGACATGATCTACAAATTGTAAAAGGAGAAATGTAGCTTGCTTCATAAGCAAATTCTCATCAATCAATCATATCATTTGTAAAGCGCACTACTCGCCTGTGAGGGTCTCAAGGCGCTGGGGTGGGGAATGCTGCTACTGCTCGAAAAGCCAGGTCTTGAGCAGTTTTCTGAAGTTCAGCAGGTCTTGGGTCTGCTGTAGGTGGATGGGGAGAGGGCGAGGTCGCCGGAGCGGAGCTAGCGGGTGGGGGTGTAGAAGCTGAGTCGTCTGAGGTACGTTGGTCCGGTGTTGTGGAGTGCCTTGTGTGCGTGGGGGAGGAGCTTGAAGGTTATCCTCTCGTTGACCGGGAGCCAGTGCAGGTCTCTCGTGGGGTGTGATGTGGCTGTGGTGAGGGATGTCGAGCATCAGGCGTGCAGAGGCGTTCTGGATTCGTTGGAGCCATCAAAGCTCTATGCATTTGTTACAGACCACCATTGGAGTTCAACAAGATGTTAAGACTAAAAACTGAGCTGCCAACTATTTGAATAATCTACATGTGGCAGAGCGTGTATTTAGGGAATCGAAGATAATTATATTGAAGTTATCTTACAGGAATACTGTTTAAGCCCTGGGGTAAACGTTTAGCAGCACAGTAGAGTTGTAGTTGATCAGTCAAAATATCAAGGTTTTTAGCTTGTTGAGGTCCTGCGCTTGATAAATTGTGAAATAAAGAGCAAATGCCTGCCCTCTATAACTGAGAAGAATGAAGCACTGTCTCTCACCTCTGTTTCCCTTCAAATTAGAGGTAAAGGGTTGAGGGACAATGAGAAATATGGCCATAAACCCAGCAGGACTAAGGCTTATGGCCCCCTGCATTCACGATTGTGCTTACGATTGTCCACTGCTGCCACTAGAGCGTAGACTGTTCTGTGAATTGAATCTAAAAAAGACAAATTCCTTTAAAAAATTGGCCACTTTGACGCCAGCTGCTTTAATCATGGAAGTGAGAGGAATCACTGGGAAGCTCAATCTCTGTATCTCAAGTAAGGTCAAACTCTTGTTCAGCAGAGTAGGAGCCTACCCTGTTCAAGCAGTCAAACTAACTTTTTTAAATTGTTTATCAGGGTCACAGGTATACACAGTACAGATATTGCAAGCGAAACAGCACAACAATATGATTACTGTAATTGTACAGGGATGAATTGTGCAGAAGACAGAATGCATTTTTTGCCTCAAAACGACAACCAAACAGAAAAACCGGTATACGTCAGTGCTACTAGTTCCATCTCAAACATATAAGCATCAACCACAGTGCAAGATGCATCATACAAATTGATTTACAATAACACATGTGAGTAATGTATAGCATAGTATAATGAGCACTTACAGGGACATACATGTTGGAGACCTTGGCAGCATCTGACAAGACATAGTGCTAGTGCACGGGTCGATACCAATGCGAGCTATTTACGGGTCATTATCAGTTGCACATGTATGATGTTCACCGTCCATTCCCTCCGATGCTGGAGCGCATACAACAAATCGACTATCTGGACCTCCTATCTCAGGAGCTGGTGGTGTAGATGGCAGGGTAGTCTCCCTGGCTCGTGCCCAAATCAGAAACGGTTCCCATATATCGCGAGGCCTAGACAAAGTGGGCATTAACTCCCAGTACGTAGCAAGTTGTGTATGGCCGTATGTAACATCAGATAGCCAGGCTGCGAATGTAGGTAATATCTTGCGCCCCCATCTAATAGCCACCCTTTGTCTGACATACAGCAGGAACAGGGCATGTAGTTTACATCTTTTAGGTTCTGTGTCAGTTATCAGCCCCAGAAGACCGATATGTGGTGTTGGGTCATCCGATCTGCCAATGATCTGGTTGATGGCATCAAAAATTCCAGTCCAATAGTTATTAAGGAGAGGGCAATCCCAAGCCACGTGCAGAAATGTGGTGTCCTCCATGCCGCATCTCCAACATCTAGTGTCGTCTCTTAAACCCATGCGATGCAGGTTGACGGGAGTACGGTAATCTATGTAGGAATTTAAAATGCACCAAGCGGAGTTTATAATTAGGTGAGAGTTCTAAGAGTTGTTTACAGCAGAAGGACCATTGTCCAGTTCAGTGTTCCAAAGGTTAATAGAATTTGGCAGCGTAATCGGGGCTTGGTCTTGCATGGTGGTGTATATACGAGTCAGAAGTTTCTTGGGTGAGGCCCTAGCCAGAACATTTTGGAGTGCCAGCAACGTCGGAGGCTCATCCGGAAAACCGCTCCAGAGTGCCTGGCAGGACGATTTCAATTTGTGATAGGTAAACCTATCCCTAAACGGTGTAGGCGATCCTTTCCTTTCAAGTCGTGGATCCCTAAATTTCCCATCAGGGTATACATCAGCAAATGTGTGCAAGGGGGTGCTAGCCAGGGAAATCACAACTCCACTTTCCGCCAGACATGGAAGCATTGGGTTCCGTTTCAGGGGAATGGCCGGTGCATATAAGCATGGGAGTCGAGCTCTCTTCTGTAGCTCCCGCCACACCCAACGCAAGGTGGCAGCTGAATCAACATCAGTGGTAGGTCTAGGAGCTATATGATAAAGCGCCACACTCCATGGCAGTGGGACCACCGAGTCCAGCTCAATCGCAACATGCGGCTGATATGGCATTGGATATGCCCAAAAATGCAGGAATTGGGCCTGTGAACATAAAGCATATAAACGCATGTCCGGAACTCCCAGCCCTCCCTGTCGCAACGGCAAGGTTAACAAGGCCCAGGAAACTCTGGCTTGAGTATGTGCCCATATCAAGGATAGCAGCTGAGAACGCAGACAAGCAAAGAAGTGGTTCGTGAGTGGGATCGGGATATTCGTAAATAAATACAGAAATTTGGGCGTAATCACCATTTTCGTTAGGGCCACCCTACCAGCAAGAGAGACTGGCAATTTCGACCACATCGCCACTTTGCCCTCAAGCATATGTACAGCCCTTCCAAAGTTCAAGGACCAAATACTCTGGAGGTTGCGCCTTATCCATAGTCACAGATATTTTACTTCCTCTGCCTCCCAGCGTAGTGGAAATTCAGACTGTACCTCCGTTGTGTTGTCTGTTAGGGGAAATATTACCGATTTCGTCCATTTTATGGACACTCCCGACAAGCCACCAAATTTCACAAATTCCCGCAGGAGTGGGTTCAGGTTATCAGCCGTGTTTTGGACATATAGGGTTACATCATCCGCATATAGGGAGATTAATAAACTATGTGTACTGAAACCTATCCACCTACTAGTGTGATGCTGCCTTATCCGGGCCGCGAGCGGCTGCATAGCCACGGCAAATAATAAAGGAGACCGGGGGCATCCCTGTCTGGTTCCGCGGGAAATTTCGAAGGGGTCTGATGTCATACCATTAACTCTCACTCGGGCTATTGGTTTGGTGTTGAGGAGTCGTATTTGGTTTATGAACAGAGGACTAAATCCCATGCGCTGCAGCAGTCGAAACAAATACGGCAACTCAAGTGAGTCAAACGCCTTTATGGCGTCCAGAAACACAGCAGCCGCATGAACAGAGGGGTGGAGATAATGCAATACTGAAAAAATTGTCCGCAAATTATAAGAAGGTGGATATGCCCTGGTATAAAGCCAGATTGGTCCGGCAGGGCCACCATCGGAAGGAGAGGCTGGAGCCGATTAGAAATTAGTTTTGCAAAGATTTTCACATCAACATTAATAAGGGAGAGGGGCCTGTAAGAGTCTATAGATTTGCTATCCATGTCCGGTTTCAGCAAAGTAATAATCAGGGCCTCTCATCGATGCCGGGAGAATCTCCAGTTCCAGAGATTCTGCAAACACCTCGTGTAACTGCGGTGCCAACTCTTCCACGGACGTCTTCTAAAACTCAGTGGTGAGCCCATCCGGGCCCGGTGCCTTATTTAATGGCAAGCTTTTGATCACTTTTGCTACGTCGTTAACCGTTACCGGGAGGTCCATGTATTGACGGTGTCTATCATTGAACCAGACCAGTGCAATTGAATCTAGAAAATCCTCAAGATGTTCCGGAGTGGAAGTGTGCCGGGTTGTATATAAGTCAGAGTAGAAAGATTTGGATTTCTGTGGTATTTCACTTTGCCCTACAATGGTGTTTCCTGTGGGGCTGGTGAGTGTGTGGATGAATTCAGGTCTTGCAGCACTGCCCAACAATCTAGCTAGGGTGCGGCTCGGTCTATCCCCCTCCCCGTAACGTCGAGCTTCCGCATGTTTGCCCAGGAATTTCAACTCCCTTTGTGCTTCCTCTGTGAAGTCTAACCATTTTGCTTTTAGTTCGGCCGCTGTGTCTGGCTTGGGGTCTATGCAAAATCTGCTCTCCAGCTCTTTCAATTGGCCCTCAATTGTGCTTATTGTATTTCTAATTGCTTTAAGGACCCCCGCTTGCCTTGCAGTACATCTGTGGACACCGAACCTGAATTATTTATTTATTTATTTAGTATTTTGTAGAGCGCGCAGCTACCTCCGACGGAGGTGTCCCGGCGCTGAAGACATTATCTCAGGAGGGTCAGAGGGGTTTGAGAGGTGAAAGGAAGGTGAGGGATTAGATCTGGGAGAAAAACCAGGTCTTTAGTTTTTTCCGGAATAGGGGTTCTGACGTCAGAAATCTTAACTCTGTGGGCAGCTGATTCCAGAGTTTGGAAGTGGCAACTGCAAGGGCCCTTCCTCCCGTTCGTGAAAGACGAAGACGGGGGAATATCATGAGGCGGAGATGGTTAGATCTGAGGTTTCGTGGGGCTTGTGAAAACCTCATTCTGCGCCGTAGGTATGTAGGGCCTCGGTCGTTGAGAGCTCTAAAAGCCAGAGTTAAGGCTTTAAATTGTATACGCAGTCTTTTTGGGAGCCAGTGAAGTTTGATCAGGTGGGGTGAAATGGAATGACGATAAGGGATATTGCAAATCAGCCTGGCCGCTGCGTTCTGGACTCTGTAGTTGGTTGATTAGGTAGGTAGGAGCACCTACATACAAGCTGTTAGCGTAGTCCAGGTGGGTGGTGATCAAGGCATGGACTACTGTTTTTCGAGAGTCTAGCGGTAGGTAGGGGATGATTCTTTTTAACATTCGTAGCTTCCCGAAACAGGCTGAGGTGACCTTGTTGATTTGGGTTTTACAGGAGAGGGAGGTGTTAAATTGAAAGCCTAGGTTTCGTGCGGCTTGGACCGGTTCTGGAGGAGGGTTGAGTTCAGTCGGCCACCAGAGATTGGAAGGTAAGGGTGATTTCTGATTAAAAAATAAGACTTCAGTCTTATCTGTATTGAGCTTTAGGTTGTTCGCAGACATCCAGGAGGCGATATTCAGCATGCAATGGCGAAAGTTGTCGAATGATTTTTCGGCGTGGTCTTTGAAGGAGAACACCAGTTGGGTGTCTTCGGCGTACAAGGTTACTTTGACGCTGCATGATTCGACCACCTTTGCCAGAGGTTTGAGGTACACATTGAAGAGGAGCGAGCTAAGGGAGGAACCTTGCGGAACTCCCCAAATCAGTGATTTGTTGGAGGAAAGAAAGGATCCTAGCATCACTTGTTGGGTTCTGTTAGTAAGAAAAGATTTTACCCATGAGAGGGGTGATCCGCAGATACCTATCTCTTGCAGGCGAGCTAGTAGTTTGTCATGTGAGATGGTGTCGAGTGCAGCGGATAGGTTGAGGAGGACCAGCATGGCCTCCTCTCCCCTATCCGTTCATTCACGGATCGACTCTGATATTTTTATTTATTTATTTATTTTCAAAGTTTTATATAGCGCGAACAAGATCTTCGCAGATATCAGAGCGCTTTACATAGAGGGTACATGAAGGAACATAGTCAAAACAAATAGATCAATAGATCACACCGTCCTAATATGTGGCTGCAAAGCCAATCATGTGCGTAATAAGACAACTCATACAAATAAGTAGAGGGGTCAAACATGTGATACAGATCGGTGCAGGGTGTTAACAGAGTTCGAGATAATAGTTAATGTGCATAATAAGACAACTCATACAAATAAGTAAAGGGGTCAAACATGTGATACAGATCGGTGCAGGGTGTTAACAGAGTTCGAGATAATAGTTCAAGTGTATTTAGCCATGAGGATAGCTTTTACTTCTCTTTTAAAGAGTGTAAAGGAAGATATACGCCTGGTTTCGGGAGGGAGTGAGTTCCAAATCCTAGGCACCATTCCTGAGAAGGAGCGCTTCCGGAATCTTCGAGGTTTCAGCAGAAGATTGTTTGTGCCTCTCGTGTTTCTGATTCCCCCAGAGTTTGTCAATATCTGAGCGAGGTAGCCGGGTGAGTTTAGGTGTACCGCCTTGTGTGTCATGCAGGCGATTTTCAGATGTATTCTGGCTTCAAAAGGCAGCCAATTCAGGGATTTCAAGTCGGGGGTAATGTGGGAGTGCTTTTTTGACCCAGTGATGAGTCTCGCTGCAGCATTTAGGGAAGCTCTTAGTGGTGCGGTTGTAGTTAGGGGGAGTCCGCAGAGGGCGGTGCTGCCGTATTCAATTCGTGGGATGACTAGTGGTTGTACTGCTGTTTGGAAGTCTTTGGCTGGGAGGTAGGGTTTAAGTTTCCTCAGAATATTGATCTGGAAGTTCGCTCCCTTTGTTGCCTTGCTGATATGTTGCTGCATGTTGAGATTGGTGTCAAGTGTTATGCCTAAGGATTTTGCTGAGTCCACGATGGTGGGTTGGACATTGAGTGCGGTTAGGTGTTTAAGCCAGATTTGAGTGGTGGATATCTTCGCTGGAGGTGAGATCAGAAGGAACTCTGTTTTCAGGGCATTGAGTTTGAGGTGATTATCTGCAAGCCAGGATTGGGTGCATCTGATTGTTGAGTTCAGGAGCAGGATGTCATTGGGGGATTGTAATTTGAGGTAAAGTTGGGTGTCATCGGCGTACATGTGAAAGTGTACATTGGATGCTTGTAGCAGGGTGGTGAGAGGTTCCATGACTAGGTTGAACAAGGTTGGGGATAGAGAGGATCCTTGGGGGACGCCTAGCGTTACAGGTATTGGCGAGGACATCAGGTTCTTGCTCTTGAATTTCTGCGACCTGTTGTGAAGAAAGGAAGTGAACCATTTGAGAACAGTTCCAGATAAACCCATTCTTGTGTTTAGTAGTTCTAGTAGATTCTCATGTTTAACGGTGTCGAATGCTGAAGAGAGATCAAGAAGGATGAGGAGGCAGGTGTCGTTTTGGTCTAGCATTTGAAGTGCGTCGTCAATTATGTGAGTCATCGCAGTTTCTGTGCTGTGTCCTGCTCGGAAGCCTGACTGGTAAGGGTTGAGGAGATCAAATTGCTCAATGTGTTTAGTCAATTGTAGTTGAGCGCATTTTTCCAGCAGTTTGGCGAGAGTGGGGATATTGGTGATGGGACGGTAATTGTTGAGATCAGAGGGGTCGGCTGTAGGTTTCTTTAGTAGAGGTGTGACCTGGCCAACTTTGAGGGAGTCAGGTATGCTTCCCTGTTGGAGGGAGCTGTTGATAATTTTAGTCCAGAGAGGGAGAAGCAAAGGGGTAAAGTCTTTTACTGCAGAGGCAGGGAGGGGGTCCGTGAGGTGATTGGATGGTTTCAGGGTGCTGAGCAGTTTGCCAATTTCTTCTTCCGAGTATGTGCCGAAGGTTGACCATGTAGCATTGTTTTTTGCTTCAGTGGGTGCTATGCATTGGGGTTTGGAGTATAGGCTTGCGTCAATGAGGAGATCGCTTTTTATTTTGTCCGTTTTTTGGATAAAGAAAGCAGCGAAGTCATCACAGGAGGGTGCCTCACGCCCAGTGTTGAGTGGTTGGGGTTGCTCCTTGGATTGTGAATGGATTAGCTCAAACAGTTTTCTCTGGCGTTTTTTTGCTTGGTCGAGTTGGAGGCTGAAGAAGTCTGATTTTGAGCGTTTTATTTTCCTGAAGTAGGCGTTTCTCTTTTTCTTCAGATCTTTTAGGTGCATTGCAGAGGGATCTGATCCTCAAGAAGCGCCGACTCGGTACTATAGTCTGGTCTGAAGCCTGATTGGGTATCGTGGAACTGAGAATTTGATTCTAGGTAGCACGATAGTTGTAATTGAACTGCTTTCTCAAGTACTTTGGCGGGTGTGGGCAGAAGTGAGATCGGTCGGTAGTTGTTTAGACAGTAAGGATCTATGCCTACTTTTTTTGGGATTGGGATGAGTAATGTGTGTTTCCAGGCGGAGGGGACAACACCAGTGGTTAAGGAGGAGTTCCAGATTTCGAGTAGGGGGTTGATGATTAAGGGGGCAACTTCGTTCATGATTAAGGCCGGGGCTGGGTCCAGGGGAGAGCCTGATTTACATTTCAAGAATAATTTCATGGCATGTTAGTCTCAAAGTAATCTGTGATATCTTTTCTTATATCTTCCTTGAAGGCCTCATCAAGGAGCGCATGAGGTGGCAGACACCAACTAAATGCACGGGCAGGGGCATCAGGAATGTTTAATTCTAATAAACATGGGGCATGGTCAGATAGTGAGCGGGCCATACCAACAGTCTCTGTAGTCCAGGCGGCCACGTCCTGAGTGACCAGCCAAAAATCTAATCTGGACCAGGCAGCATGTTGACTTGAGATACACGTACCCTCCCGTGCAGTCGGATGTCTCACTCCAGATATCTGTCAGTTTTCCTTCTTGTGTTGTGTAAGTCCCTTTACTATGATATATGGTAAACAGCAGCTTATGTTGGGTGCCTCCAACATCAACAACATCTTTATGCTGTACTGATCAGTATTCCTTGTTAAACCTATGTTCAACAGGCAATGGGAACTGCTAGCTAAGTGACACTGCAGTATGTTAACAAGCTAGATACAACAGTGGGAGTCTAGAGTCTTGACTGAAACGCTCTACGGATTCTCCATATACTCAAATATATCTAGACTATTGTATACTGAGCAGTTGTAACATGCCAATGGTGTACATTAACGTCGCCAAATATCAAGCCAGGCGGTGCACTATCCTATGCGATGTCAGTGTCTTACTGAAAAACTGGCACTTGAACTAACGTCAGCTGATGTAATTTCCTCGCGTGTGTGCGACTACTCAGAATCACTACGACCGTAAAGCCCTAAGTTTCCTTACCTAGTTTTGTGTATCCTACCTCTTTCATAAAGGTCAAGGGTGGGGGGAATTGATCTCAAGCCCTTGATTTTACAATGCTCCATGACAGCGGAAGTGCAAGTACCATGTCCAGTTCACATGGCTAGTATATCTAGCGCCATGTACACAATGGAATTGAAAATGCCAACCGTTGAATTCACTATGGGTACAGACGCCTTAGAAGAAAGACTGTTGGTTTAGTCTATATGGTAATATCGCTAAATGAGACGATCAACCCACATGATATGCATATTTTCAACAATTAGGACACCTATTATTAATATATTTTTTCTATCTCAATGGGTATGTATTAATCCTGTGTAAGTTCCAATACGATGAAGGTAATATACTGTTGGTAATCTGGTGTCTAGTATGCTGTATCTATATTCTCATATGTGTGGCATCTCAGATGTAATACTATAGATGTTACAACGAGGACCATGGAATTTCTTCGTTGAGTCCTGTAATATGACTTTTAGTGCGGAGCACCCATTGTTGTTTCACACCGAAAGAGGACTCTTTCTAAAGGGCCCATATTGATGTCATATCTGCGTTTATCAATTACTACCCATGACAAAACATCTTCTGAAGGAGCCATTTCAATGCAGTGTCTGGTCATGCATGTGTTAAACTTCTCACATCTAAATGTACTACAGTGTTCTACAATTCTGTCTTTAACTTTCTGTGTGGTCATCCAAATATATTTCAATGAACAGGGACATTTAATCATGTAGTTATCCAGTATTATGGGTGTCTTTCATAGATTCACATGCCTGAATCATTCCCCGTCGTCAAGATGGGAGTCCCGGTAAATAGAAAAGTAATGTCCTATAGACATACATAGAAAAAAGTAGGCCTAAGGGCCTTACCTTAGTAGCCTATCTATGTCCTTTTGTAAAAAGGACCAAACTCTAGAAGGTAGTCAATCTGCTACCACCTCCCTCTAGAACCTTCCTGCCAGGAGCCTCAGTCTCTCAGATTTTCTACCGCACGTTGTGCTAGGGAGTCTCCTCCTGAGTTCTCCTCAGAATTTCAAGATTTATTTCTTTTCCTCACAGAAATTGAATATTTTCTTCTACAAACAACGTCTACTCGGCAGAAGAAAGGACTTTTCAGAGCCTGTTCATCCTGCGGTAAGAAAAGACTGCATGTTGATGACAAACATGAAACTTGCCTCTACTGTCTTTACCCTGACCATTCTGTGAAAGAATGTAGAATATGTAGAACATTTTCTATAAAGACGGGGAAGGAAGACTGCTACTCTGGTTAAATAGACTTAAAGACAGAGATGATGCAGTATCTTCAGAGGAAGGAGAAATGGCTTCGGTGTCATCCAAGCTGTCCTTGAAGAGGCCTAGGGTGAGTTCCCCTGGCCCTGCGGATGTTCCTCCTAAAAAGACTGCCTCTAAGTCTTCTCAGGTAAAAACTGTCACGTCCGAAAAGGAAGTTACCACCTTCAGAAAGCCATCTCAATCATCATTGACGAGTTTGTCGACACATTCTTCACTTAGACAACCTATGTTTCCACATCGACCACGGTCTCGACGACGATGGCATCAGCCTCATCGACGACATCTATAACTCAATCGTCGACGGCGGGTAAGCCTCTATCTTCAATTATACTTATAAAAAAGCAATCGACATTACTTAAAATTCCGTCGACGGCAACGTCGACGAAGAGACATAAACTGTCGACGCCTACACCGACGACGAAGACACCATTGACTCCAGGCTCTTCGTCGACGAAGACATCGACGACGGTAAGCGCAACGTCGTCGACTAAGGTATCGGCGTCGAGTGCGCTGTCAACAAAGGCACCGTCGACGACTACCGCGTCGTCGAGGACACTGTCGACGTCTTCATCGTAGACGACTAAGGTACCGTCGACGAAGGAACCGTCGACGAAGGAACCGTTGACGAAGGAACCGTCGACACATGAAAAACAATCGGCGGCTGCACCGTCGACGACGAACTCGACGACATCGTCGACACCGTGGAAAAAAGGGGATTTAATTCCTCCAAAAAGGAATGAAAAGATTAAGATTACACCTGAAATAACATCACCAAGTAGAGTACAAGGATTACTTCCATCTTGCCTCCTACAAAGTGATGAATCTGAAGACGACCACTATGAGCAAGCTACTAGTCCTTTGGATCTTATTGTGAAGTGCCAGAGCACAGACGAAGATGATGTAGTTATTACAGAAGAGACCGTTCAAACACAACAGGTCACTCCTATGGTTTGCCTTCCAGTTTCAATTTTCTCAGAACTTCAATTCTTGAACGCAGACTACAAGAAACGTTTTCCGGAATCACCTGCGGAACCTCCAAAAGAGAAATCTTCATTATCTTCCAAAACGCATTCATCACCAAAAACAAGGCCACCACCTCTAGATCTTACTCAAGACAGAGAACCAGTTCATACTGTTCAGTCATCGGATGACTACGGAGAGGAACCCGAAGAAGGGGAGGTACGGGATGACCTCTCTTCTCACAGGGATGATGAGGAATATATAGCTCATTCTCCAGCCACAACTGAACCTCAGACTTCGGATTCCCCCCCAGTGGATATTGGAGGTTTCCACAACTTGGTGGAAAGAGCAGCCACAAGATTTCGCATGGCTATAGAGTCACAAGAAACAGACTGTTTTCTTTATGATTTTAAAGATCCGATCAAGAAGACAACTAGATCTATTCCCATAATAGAACACATATGGGAGCAAGGTCAGCAATTAATGCAAACGCCATCATCGGTCTCTATAGTAGTGCCCAGACTGGATAAAAAGTACAAAGCGCCATCAACAGCAGCTACCTGCCTTAATGCACACCCCAAACCATATTCTGTAGTCACACAAGCGGCTCAAAAGAATTCTAGAAATCCATCCTCGCCACTGTCAGCACCACCAGACAAGGAGGGCAGGAAATTGGACAGCATAGGCAAACGCTTTTCAACTACGTCCGCCATGACTGTCAAAATAGCGAACGCCATTGCGTTAATAGGCAGATACAACAGAGAATTATGGGAAGATATCGTCCCATACCTGAAAGAAATACCAGAAGACTTGAAGGATGAAGTCCAATCCCTCCTGAAGGAAGGACAAATGTCAGCATCAGAAATCATCGATTGCGCAGTTGATGTAGCAATGACCGGCTTCAGGCAACTGGCGGGTGCAGCAGTATTAAGGAGACAAGGATGGCTCAAGGCAACATCCTTCAGACAAGAAATCCAAACTAAGGTACTGGATATGCCCTAGAACGGACAACATCTATTTGGGGACAAAATTGACGAAGCCCTACAGGCAATCAAAACAGACACGGATACTGCACGAGCTCTAGGCACCTTACAGTTCAGAAACCAGTCCTTTCGAGGACACCGATGCAGAGGTCAGCCCTCTTACAGAGGATCATACCAAGGAAAATCCTCCTACGCATATAATCAAGGCAGATCGCAATACCAACTGCGACAGCAACAACAATGTCGCCAGACCTCCTACGGGAAAACAAATTTCAGAGGGAGAAACCAGAGGAAACCAACAGGCGGACGCCAATGACAGTTTCCAGCAGCTAGCCCCTCAACCATATTGTTCTTTCAAAATTGGAGGCAAAATATCACACTTCCTCCACAATTGGAAATCAATAACAACAGATCGATGGGTGATACAATTAATCCAATACGGACACTCATTGGAATTCAGTTCAATCCCTCCAACAACTCCTCCTCGCAAGATCCAACAGGCACATTTGCGATTACTCCTCCAGGAGATCTCATCAATGTTGAAGAAAGGGGCACTAGAACGAGTCCCAACAGCTCAAAAAGGAAAAGGATTTTATTCCCGATTCTTTCTGATTCAACAGAAAAGAAAAAAGTGGAGGCCCATACTCTAGTATTCACACTCCATTCATTCCTAAAGAGCCAATCGTTCAGGATGGTAACCCATCAGGAAATATTAGGATCTCTAGAGGAAGGAGACTTTATGACGTCCTTGGACCTCCAAGACGCATATTACCACATCCCAATACACAGGCGCCACAGGAAATACCTGCGATTTGCTGTAGCAGGACAACACTACCAGTTCTGTGTCCTACCATTCGGCCTAAAATCGGCGCCTCGCGTTTTCACAAAGTGCCTCTCTCCAGTGTCAGCTTACCTAAGACAGCAAGGCTACCAGGTCTACCCCTACCTGGACGACTGGCTGGTGAAAGCACCTTCTATGAAAGGCTCGCAAATGTCTTCCAACGCCTGTCTCAATATTTCCTTGAAACTGGGCCTGACTCTCAATCGCGTGAAGTCAATCTTACAACCCTCCAAAGTTACAACTTTTCTAGGGGCAACTCTAAATATGACATCTGCAACAGCATTCCCATCACAGGAAAGAAAACAGAAACTAATTGCTACCGCCAATGCAGTGACCTCAAAGACACCATCCGAGTCCGTACTTTCAAGTCCTTTCTAGGAATGATGTCCTCGTGTATACTACTCATTCCTCACTGCCGGCTCAGGATGCGCCCACTCCAGGAGGCACTGACCAAGCAGTGGACTCAGTGTACAGACTCTTTCGAGGACCACATAGTGATTACTCCACAAATCGCCAAGTCATTACGCTGGTGGAAGACTTCCACCAACCTATCACAAGGACTAACGTTCCTTCTGCCTCCAACTCCACATATCATAACTACAGACGCCTCTCTAGAAGGATGGGGAGCAGTCCTTCAAGAGTTGCAAATCAGTGGCAAGTGGACGGACCAAGAGAAGAAACTCCACATCAACCTCCTAGAACTGAGGGCAGTGTTTCTGTCTCTACAAGCCTTTCTCCCCCGCATCAAAAACTCAGCAGTGCTTGTGAGAACGGACAACACAACCGCAATGCACTATCTAAACAAGCAGGGAGGAACACGTTCTCGGACACTATCTCTAGAATCACCAAAAATTTGGAACTGGCTAGTACTCCACAACATCAACCTCACGGCAGAGTATGTCCCGGGCAAAGACAACGTCATAGCGGACGCATTGAGCAGACAGAGGTCTCTGTCCCACGAATGGGAACTCAACCAAAATGTTCTAAACGACATTTTCACAAAATGGGGGAAACCACAAATAGACCTATTTGCCACCAGGGAGAACGCCAAATGCCGCAACTTCGCAAGTTGGCATCCCCACTCGCAGTCACTAGGAAATGCATTTTCCATCGCATGGCGCAACGTGTTTGCATACGCATTTCCGCCATTTCCCCTACTAACAAGAGTCATTCAGAAAATGAAGACTGAGCACTGCACACTGATTCTCATTGCCCCGTTCTGGCCGAGGCAACACTGGTTCACAGACCTTCGTCGCCTCTCAGTCCAACCTTCAATCCATCTGGGACATCATCCATCACTACTCACAATGTCCAAAGGCCAAGTACTCCACCCAAATCTGAAATCCCTCAGATTATCAGCATGGCTCCTGACTACAGAGAATTCTCACAGCTAAACATTCCGCAGGAGTGCAAGAATGTCCTAGCAAAGGCAAGAGCTGATAGCACAAACAAAACTTATTCACTAAAATGGAAACGCTTTTGTGTTTGGTGTATGGATAATGACCTCCATCCCTTTCAAATCACTCCGGAACAGCTCCTACCATATTTATTACAGTTGGCACAATCTGGTCTTGCCCATGCATCTATCAGAGTTCATCTGGCAGCCATCTCCCACTTCACGAGAACATCAAAAGGAACATCGCTATGGTCCCACAGATTAATTAAACAATTCCTGAAAGGACACTACAGATCCTTTCCTCGACCACGCACAGTTCCACCAACATGGCACCTTAATGTGGTACTCAACCAATTAATGAAACATCCGTTTGAGCCCATCCATAGAGCTGAAATCAAATACATCTCATGGAAAACAGCACTACTACAGCTTCATTCCCAAGGTCCCTTCGGATTTCCACCTAAACGAGCCACTAGTCCTCCGATCATTCTTTCCTAATCCCAGCTCTCCAGCGGAACGATCACTTCACTCTTTAGACCTCAAAAGAGGTCTTAAATTCTATTTAGACAAAACAAAACATATCAGGAAAACGAAACAGCTTTTCATTGCCTTCAGCAGACCAAGAAAAGGCATGCCACTTTCTAAACAAAGCATTTCAAGATGGATTTCATCTGCAATTGCATTTTGCCATGATAAAGCTGGACGACCACTACAGTCCACAGTTCGAGCTCACTCCACAAGAGCGGTGTCCACATCGGCGGCACTATTTGCCGGAGTGCCCATAATGGACATTTGCAGGCAGCGACCTGAAAGTCTCTGCATACTTTCACCAGGCACTACTGCCTGGATACAGAACTGATGCTGGATGCAGCTGTGGGCCAGGCTGTACTTCGCCATCTATTCCAGTGAGATGAGCCTTCCTTCTTCCCTCCATCCTTTATTGGTATGCACATTTTCTTCTTTTTATATTCACTTGTCGATGATTGCAAGTCGTATGATATGCATTATCTCAGACTGCTTATACTGTCTCATCACAAATGTGCATAATGTATTGCTCGCTACTCTGATTCAGGCATGTGAATCAATGAAAGACACCCATAATACTGGATAAGAAATGCGTTACTTACCTGTAACTGCAGTTATCCAGTATTGGTGTCTTTCATAGATTCACATGCAACCCTCCCGCCTCCCCAGGAAGGTCTCCTCTCTCTCTCTTTCTATATATATTACGCCTACCTAGCTTGGTGCGTACGAAAATCTGAGAGACTGAGGCTCCTGGCAGGAAGGTTCTAGAGGGAGGTGGTAGCTGATTGGCTACCATCTAGAGTTTGGTCCTTTTTACAAAAGGACATAGATAGGCTACTAAGGTAAGGCCCTTAGGCCTACTTTTCTCTATGTATGTCTATAGGACATTACTTTTCTATTTACCGGGACTCCCATCTCGACGATGGGGAATGATTCAGGCATGTGAATCTATGAAAGACACCAATACTGGATAACTGCAGTTACAGGTAAGTAACACATTTCATCACCCCACTCCTGTTACAATTGGTGTGATTATTCAGTCTCCAGGGTGTCTAAAGGCCCATATCCAGTTGTGTGGTGTGTTGAGTAAATGGACACACAGAGCAAGACCCACACAGGAAATGACCTATCGCTGGGGATGTTCCCCATAGTGTTGGTTGTCTCCTCTGTGCCTGTCTCACTATTGGTCTAGTGTGTACTAACAAATCGCCAAAAAGATTGTTTCTATGCTTCAGGGCAAACGGTGGTCTTTCCAGGGGAGAGTTGTAGCCCACACTGTGTACCTTGCAGTCGCAGTGTGTAAGAGGCAACCCAATGATGAAGTATGTCACCTTAGGGCAAAGTTATTCAAACTGTGGGGCGCGCCCCCCTGGGGGGGCACGACACCATACATTTTCAGCTTTTATTGTTTCCCACTGGCGTACGTCGCAAGTACGTTTGTTTCCTGTCTTTCTTCACCCATTTCAAATGGGACTTTTGGAATGGAGAACAGCAGCCAATCAGCACATCGGAACCTCACCACTGACGTTCCACCAATGAAGTGCACAGCACCGTAGATGGCAGGAAGTGCCGCAAAGTTTGCATGCACAAAGCTCCTGCTAGTGTGGTGCTTCTTCACTCCTGCTGTTAGCCCTGCATGCTGCCTTTTCTTCTTGGGTAGCTTTCCTTTGCGTGCTGCCTTGCTGTGAAGGATTATACCTCGAGCATTTTAAAATGACCAACAGGCAAGTCGGATCTGAAGAGAAAGCGAACAGACATTCCTTCTTCCCAGGGCATCTGCTTTCCTGAAATAAGTATGTTCACTTTCGGTTTTACAGCATACTGAACTTCGCATACTCCCTGTATCCTATTTTTTACTGTCTCACTTAATGTCTGCCCCTTTCTTTAGTTCTATTGTTTATTCAAATTCAAAAGAGACTTTATTCGGTGTATTTCAACCATAAAAGTGCATAAACATACAGTACATACATAAAATAACATTAGATAAAATGATTGCAGATATTAAAAGGACTGTCTACATTAGATCCATAGAGCTCCAGTTCATTGTAATCACTTAATTCATTGGTCCAAACAGATTCGCAATTTAAGAGACAGTTTTAAAAATTCAAGAACTTGGAGGACACTATCACTGTAAAGCAATTGTAAATATAAAAAGGCTGGACGTGGGAATTCATAGATTCTGCATAAAAACATAAAATGCAACATATCCTGTGGAGACTTTCCGTCGCAGCCACAGGATATTGGATTTTTACAGAAACTCTCCTTTTTGGGTCTGATAAGCAGATGTTGAAACAGATTAAATCTGAATCTTGTCAATAGAAACTTATCGTGAGTGCTAAGAGTGCCGAGTAGGTAAGGCTCTGTTGTCAGGCAGGTTTTAACCATAATGAATTTCCTTACACTTACTTTTTGTAGCTCAACACCCTCCCTCACAGCCTTCTTACGCAGAAGAAAGGTCTGCTTGACTAGTTCAATGTCCCCCTTTCCAATTCCTGATGGTTGTTCAAACAGATCAGGACGATCCATCTCAGAGAAGCAAGTTTTTAGATACTTCATCCATGGAGTGCCCAGCGCATTATTATGAGCCATAAAATCATTAACAATTAAATGTGTTGGGGGGATGTCTTCGCACAACCACATTTTCAACCAACAGGTCAGAGGTCGTAGGGATAGGATATCGCTCAAATACCCCACACCTAGCTCCCCGTGAACTGCAAAGTTGGAGGTGGAGGCCGGGACACACAGCAGCCGTTTGTAGAAAGAATTTTCTGTGGTCTGAAGTTGATCCCCAGCCATGTAACCCCAAAGCTCACTACCATAGGCTGCGGTTGCTATAGATTTTGCATCATATAATTTTATCATTGCAGCCGTGGGCTTTTTACCAAGTTTTGAAGCGAAGTTACAAATGGAGGCATTAACCCTAGTCACGTCACATCTTTTCTTTGCAAGTTGTGGGCCTCACGATAATTTAGAGTCAAAGAGAACTCCTAGATAGGAGAATGTATTAGAAAAAGGTATTACTGCCTTATCTAGTTTGAAGGTATATTGTCTCTTTGGCTGTTTCCCGACTTGCATAATGTATGATTTAGAGTTGTTCACTAACAGATCTCTATCTTCCATGAACTTTTTAAATGCATTAAGTAGTAGTTGAAGGCCTTTTTCAGTTCTTGCTAACACCGCATCATCTGCGCATTACAAGACAGGAATACTTCTTTTCCCCACTCTCGGACTGTCTGCTTTCACCTCCTGTAAAACGCCATCCAGCTCGTTTATATAAAAATTAAAAAGGAATGGAGCTAATATGCAGCCTTGCCGCACCCCCTTCCCTGTTCTAAAATCATCAGTTACGGACAGGTCTTGGCAATACCTTATATTTGCACTTGTGTTACTATGGAGGTCAACCAAAAAGTTTATAATACCATTGTCTACTCCCTTATCCCTCATGGACCCCCACAGCTTCCCCCTTTTCACACAGTCGAAAGCTGAGGATAGGTCCATGAAGGCCAGGAGGCCTGTACCCTTTTGTGCAATAGTAGATTTGCTGAGTATTAAGAAGAGATTTAAACATTGTGTTGTGGTCGAGCGGCCATTACAAAAACCATATTGAGTAATAGACATGATGTTGTTGTCCCGTGTCCACTCAGAGAGATGCTGCAGTACAATTTTCCCCACTAGTTTCGTCATGGAGTTAATTAGGGAGATAGGCCTGTAACAGAGGGGGCTATCCCTATCCCCTTTTTTAAATATAGGCACGATAGTGGAGAGCCCCCAGGATAGTGGGCATCCGACTCTCGAGGCTGCACTAATAACCGCCACAATAATCGGGGCCCAGAAATTAGGATCAGATTTGAAGAGATCCGGGGGTATCCCATCAGGGCCTGGTGATTTTCCCGCTGTGAGTCCCTCTATCCCCACTAAAACCTCTCCTATACTGACATTAAGGCGGGAGCCCCCTTTGATACATTCAGAAAGTACAGCGTTGACCTCACTACCCCCATACAATTGTTTAAATGTGCAACCCATTAATCTTGCCTGGTTTCACCTTGGAGACTCCCAGGAGGGACTATCTCACAGGGAAAGCCAGGACGGGTTCCCCAGCGGTCTATAGCGCTACGAGGCCTGCGGTGTGGGTAGCAGTGCGCTTTACAAGACACACAATTTATTTGCCCCAGTATTGGAACTTTCATAGATTCCCATGCTTTGTATCATTCCCCGTCGTCGGAATGGGAGCCTCGGTAAATAGAAAATACCATAGTAGTAAATACAAAGTGAAAAAATAGGCCTAGGCCTCATCTCATTTTGTAGCTTATCCACCTCTTTTTGTAAAAGAGACCAAACTTTTGCAGTAGCCAATCAGAGCAGCCTCACCCCATAGAACCTTCCTGAGAGAAGCTCAGAGCCTCAGATTTTCTACTGCACGTTGTGCAAGGGAGTCTCCATTGAGCTCTGCTCAGTTTCTTCAATTTCTAACTACTTTTTTCAACAACTTGGATTTCTTTCAGTCATGTCTGACAGGGAGAAAAAAGCCCTTTTTAGAGCCTGCGCTACCTGCTCCAAGAAGAGGTTGTTTGTCGAAGACAAACATATGGACTGTATATACTGCCTGTATCCGGACCATAAACCTACAAGCTGCCAGATTTGCAGGACCTTCTCAGCGAAGACCTTGAGGGACAGGGAAGGACGTCTCCTCACATGGCTTCAGAAGATGAAGGACCGTAAGGACATTGTGTCTTCAGACAGTGAGGGGTCCTCGTCGGTGGTGTCATCTAGGAAGTCTCAGAAGAGGGGTAGGTCTCCCCCTTCTACTTCAGGCGAGTCCCTTCACAAGGCCTTACCAGGGACCTCTGATAGGTCTGACAGGCCTGCTTCCCTAAAATCTCCTCACCACGGTGAAAAGGAGAGGCATGGTAAGCCTGAGGAGTCGCAACCTCCAAAAAAGGTGAAAAAGGTTACAACTATCTCTTCACCTCCCTCTGAGAAGGATAGAGGGGTCAAGAAGCCTTCGACTTCAGTCCAGGAAGTCATTTCGGACAAGAAACAGAGGTCGTCGACGGTGAAAAACACAGGTACGTCGACGACTGTAAAAAAGGATGTCTTTGTTAAAGTTGCCTCGTCGACGGGCTTGTCGACGACGGCTGCGTCGACGACGCCTACACCGACGACGCCTACACCGTCAACGGTATTCAAGGCACCTGATACCTGTTCGTCGTCGACGAAGATCACCATCTCTACGTCGACGACGATGACAGCAAAGTTGGCGATGACGACGACGAGGACGACGTCGACGACGACCGTGTCGACGACTCCAGTTTCCATGCTGCTGACGACGAGTTCGTCGACGCTTCTTCCGTCGTCGACGATGAGTTTTTGCTAGTCGACGACGCAATCCTCGACGACGAGAGCAGTATCTTTGTCGGCGCTTCAGTCATCGACGCAGGCCCATAAGTAGTTACTGTCGACGACGACCTCGTTGACTATGTCGTCGACGACGGAATCCTCTGAAAACTTGTTTTTTCGCGCAGAAGGAAGCTGATAACACCAGAGATTACGTCTCCGCGACAGGTTCAAAAACTTCCACCTAATCGTCTGTTGGATGACGACTCTGAGGAAGAGACTTTTAGTGAGTTTGGACAAGCGTATAGCCCCTCTGACCTACAGGTTAAGGTTCAGGATGTTAGTTCTGAGGAAGGAGAGATAGAACACCAACGCTATGTTCCTGATCATTACTATGGGGAAGAGGACACTACTACCAGGCAAATGCCTTTGCAGAAGCCTTCACGTCAGGTGCAAGAAGGGATGGTGGCGATGCCATTCAGTTTGATTACGGATCTACAACTTATGTTGCAGGACTACCGGAAGCGTTTCCCTACTTCCCAAGAAACTCAACAAGTGCGTCCTCCGACGCCTCCGCCTCAATCATTACAGCCTGTGGCAGAACAGTCTTTGCCTCCAAAAGAGCGTACCAGAAGTGGTGCAGGTGCATGATACAGATGATGATACTGCCTCTTCTGATGCGGACCAACAAGTGGATCCTGACCAAGATCAACAAGTGGATTGGAATCCAAATGACCCACGGGATCCAGACGTCGCTGATCCAGATAACGCTACCTCGCCTCCAGCGGACGTTGGAGGTTTTCACAACCTGATGGAACGGGCTTCCAAAAGATTTGGTCTCCCAGTGACCACGGTTCAATCCGAATGTTTCTTATATGATTTTAAGGAACCATTCAGGAAATCGGTACGGTCCATACCAATCATTGAGCATGTCTGGTCTGAGGGCCTGAAGGCTATGCATAACCCGGCCACAGTCCTCCCGGTGCTACCAAGACTAGAGAAAAAGTACAAAGCACCAGATGGCAGTCTGGCGTGTCTGCTTGGTCAACCAAAACCGGACTCGGTCATTTCTTAGGCCGCCCAGAGCAAATCTAAAAATCCCTCCACACCGCTGACTACACCACCAGATAAGGAGGGCAGGCGCCTGGACAATGTGGGTGAAAGATTCTCAGCAATGGCCAGTCTTCTTGTTAGGGCTGCCAATGCTTTAGCAATTCTGGGACGTTACGATCGCCAGATGTGGTGCGACCTTGCCCCATTTGTGGAGGAATTGCAGGATTCTTCTAAAGAAGAGTGAAGAAGATTTTGCTGGAGGGGAAGCGGGCCTCTTCGGAGGTCATTGATTGTGCTATGGATATAGCAACCACAGCATTTCGAGCGCTAGCCGGTTCGGCTGTTCTGCGACGCCAAGGATGGTTAAGGGCCACATGGTTCAGACAGGAAGTGCAGAATAAAATCTTGGATCTGCCATACGACGGAGAAATGCTGTTTGGCAAACACGTTGATGACGCCTTACAGGGCATAAAAAAGGACACTGATACAGCCAAGTCCTTAGGAACATTGCAATATCGCAAGGTACCCTTCAGAGGAGCAAGAGGTAGAGGATTCTCCACTTATAGAGGAGGTAATCAGAATCGCTACTCTTCTGGCTCACAATCTAGCCAGACATATAAACCTCAATACACTCAGAGGGGTTCTTTCTCTCGCCAACAGCCCAGAGGACGACAAGGGCAGCAAAGGAGAGACAACACCAGGAAACAATAGCGGCCAGGTGGCTCTTTCCACTGTTCCTGTTCCCTCATTAACACCAGTGGGGGGGCAGGATTGCCCATTGCCTCAACAACTGGATGGTCATTACATCGGATCAGTGGGTCCTACAGATCGTCAAAGAAGGACACACTTTGGAGTTTCAAAACCTTCCTCCAACAAGAGCGCCAGACGCCTTTCCTCCCAAACATCTCAAACTCCTTCATCTCGAAGCCCACCAACTCTTTACCAAGGGGGCGGTAGAGCCTGTACCCCTTTCTCAGAAGGGGAAAGGGTTCTATTCCAGGTTCTTCCTGGTTCGGCAGCTCAACACTTATCTCGTCAAGTTGTCCTTCAGGATGGTCACTCTTCAGGACATCCTCCGCCTTCTCAATCCAGGGGACTACATGGCGACCCTAGATTTGGAAGACGCTTACTTCCACGTTCCTATTCATCCAGCTCACAGGCAATATCTTCGATTTACAGTGGGCAAGAGTCACTTTCAATTCAAAGTACTGCCGTTTGGTCTCCGGTCCGCTCCGTGGATCTTTACAAAGATTCTGGCTCCAGTAGCAGCCTTTCTCAGAAGACAGGCTATACAGGTCTTTCCATATCTGGACGATTGGCTGCTGAAGGCTCCGTCTGCCCAGGAGGCGTCCAGGGCAGATACGTCATGCAGAGAACTGTTCGAGCAACTAGGTCTTCGGCTCAACAAAGAAAAATCAGTTCTATGCCCCTCCAGGACTGCGATGTTCCTTGGGGCCATCCTGGACACAGAATGTTGCCTAGCCTTTCCATCGGAGGAACGCCAAAGCAAGCTGATTTGTTCAGCCCGCCTTCTTCAAACTCGAAAGTCACTGACAGTTCGCAAGTACAAATCGCTTCTCGGATCGATTTCATCCTGCATACCATTGGTTCCACACTGCAGGCTCAGAATGCGTCCACTGCAGGAACAGTTGGACAAGCAATGGCGTCAGGTCACAGGCTCCTTCGACGACAGGATTGTCGTTACTCCGGAAATGAGAAGAGCAAGCGGCTGGTGGTTGCTGAAAGACAATCTTTCCAGGGGTTCATCGTTCCAACTTCCACCATCTCCCATAGTTTTGACAACAGATGCTTCCATGGAGGGATGGGGAGCGGTCCTCCAGGAGCTGAAGGTCAGTGGCCATTGGAGTCCAGTCCAAGTCAAGTTCCACATCAACCTCCTGGAACTTCTCGCTATCCGTCTGGGTCTACAAGCTTTTCTTCCGAGGATTCGCAACCGTGCAGTGCTGGTTCGTACAGACAACACCACAGCCATGCACTACATAAACAAGCAAGGCGGAACGAGATCCTCCACCCTCTCGAGGGAAGCCCAGACACTTTGGAATTGGGTAATCCAGAACAATATCACCCTTTCAGCGGAACATCTAGCGGGGACACTCAATGTCAGGGCAGACGCTTTGAGTCGCCAAAGGACTGTCTCACACGAGTGGGAACTGGACCAGACCGTTCTGGAGGAGCTCTTTGCACGATGGGGGACACCATCCATCGACCTGTTTGCAACTCCCCAGAACGCCAAATGCCAGTCCTTCGCAAGCAGGGTTCACCATCGGGAATCCTTGGGGAATGGGCTTTTGATTGCTTGGTCCGGCGCCTTTGTTTACGCCTTTCCTCCCATTCCGCTGATCCCGAGGTTGATCAGCAAGCTCAAGGTGGAACCGTGCAGGATGATTCTGATCGCGCCAGCATGGCCCAGACAGTTTTGGTACTCAGAACTTCTCCTCCTCTCCCAGGACCAGCCAGTTCTCCTGCATCCTGTTCCAACACTGTTGACAATGGCTCACGGACAGGTTCTACATCCGGACTTGAAGTCTCTGCGATTGACAGCGTGGCTCCTGAGTTCCGAGAGTTCCAAGGTTTAAATCTCTCAAGGGAATGTAGAGACATTTTGGCCCATGCCCGTGCGCCTAGTACCAACAAGACCTATCGGGCTAAGTGGAAGAGATTCTGTGTTTGGTGTCGGAAGGAAGGTTTACATCCATATACCTCTGCACTGCACCAACTCTTGCCTTACGTCCTTTCTCTGGCAAAATCTGGATTGGCTCCGTCTTCTGTAAAAGTGGATCTAGCGGCCATTTCTAGATTCAGACGTTCATCTTCAGGTCCTTCCCTGTGGTCAGCAAGGATTATCAAACAATTCCTGAAGGGTTTATTCAGAGTCTTTCCTCCAGTCCGGCCTCCACCACCAGCCTGGCATTTGAACTTAGTCTTGTCATATCTCATGAAAGCCCCTTTTGAGCCTATTCATAAGACTGACCTTAAGTTTCTCTCTTGGAAACTGGCTCTTCTCTTGGCCCTGACATCGGCTAGAAGAGTAAGTGAACTCCAGGCTTTCACAATTGAGGAACCTTTTCTACAATTCAAGAATAATGTTCTCATCTTAAGAACAAATCCTAAATGTATCCCAAAGGTGCCCTCAGAATTCCACCTAAATGAGCCAGTGGTCTTAAAACCGTTCTTTCCACAGCCTTCCACACCCGCGGAAAGAACTTTGCACTCTTTGGACATTCATAGATGCCTGAAATTCTACCTGGAACGGACAAAACAGTTCAGAAAATCTTCACAGCTTTTTGTTTCATTCAGTGCTCCTCGCAAGGGTTGTCCAGTTTCTAAAGCTTGTATTTCCCGCTGGATTTCCAGTGCTATACATTTTTGCCACCAGGCAGCTGGAAAACCACTGCAGCGAGCAGTTCGTGCTCACTCTACAAGATCAATGGCTTCATCGACGGCTCTATTTGCAGGTGTCCCAATCAAGGACATTTGTAGAGCAGCGACGTGGAGTAGTGCCCACACCTTCACTCGCCACTACTGCTTGGATTCTTCTGTGAAAGAGGATGCAGCAGTGGGCCAGGCGGTTTTGAGGAACCTTTTCCAATAAGTCGGTGAGCTTTCCTTTCTATCCCGCCTTCCTGTTTGCATATTTTGTATTGCTGTTTTATTGTCATGGTTTATTATTCTAATGTGTATCTAGTTTTCTTATCAGAAATGTGTGTGATATTTTCAGGTTCACAATTTACAAAATATGCTTTTTCTATTTACTGCTGGTTACTCTGATACAAAGCATGGGAATCTATGAAAGTTCCAATACTGGGGCAAGAAAACAAGTTACTTACCTGTAACTTTGGTTCCCCAGTATTGGTAACTTTCATAGATTCCCATGCGCCCACCCGCCTCCCCTGGGAAAGCTCAGTCTTATTGTTTTGTGGTATAGCTGTTCACAACGGCTATGAAAATCTGAGGCTCTGAGCTTCTCTCAGGAAGGTTCTATGGGGTGAGGCTGCTCTGATTGGCTACTGCAAAAGTTTGGTCTCTTTTACAAAAAGAGGTGGATAAGCTACAAAATGAGATGAGGCCTAGGCCTATTTTTTCACTTTGTGCTTTTTACTATGGTATTTTCTATTTACCGAGGCTCCCATTCCGACGACGGGGAATGGTACAAAGCATGGGAATCTATGAAAGTTACCAATACTGGGGAATCAAAGTTACAGGTAAGTAACTTGTTTTCTTATTTATTTATAACATATTCTAACCCCTCACCCGAATCTTGCACCAGGAAGGGTTTCTTAAGCACCGCCCAAAATCTAGCGCTATTTTTCAGTGTTTATGGTTCCAGGATCTCAGCCCAAGCCTCATTCTTCAATACCTCCTTCCGTGAGGCAATGACTGATTTGTACTCTTTACGTGACCTCTGGACTAATTCCTTGTTTCTTGGTATTACCAACAAAGCAGCTCTAAGGTCACGAGCAGCTTTAGAGCATTCCTTGTTAAACCACCTCGGGCCCTCCCTCCCTCTACTCTTTATTGGTTCTGTCATTAAAATAGCTATTTTGTCTGTTAGTGTCTGAAAATCAGACAGGACCTGAGTTGGAGCGGAGTCATAATGTGTGCATCTAATGATTATATCACTGCAGGTATTTTTGATGTTCTGATATATGAGGTCCGGGGTGCACATAGACCATTTTAGGCGGTTTCGAAACACGGCGACCGGGAACACACAGAGGAGGGATACCGCAACATTGTTCGCAATCCACAGAGGGATCGAACCTAATCCACTTTTATGAAACTTTAATTGGATCCCCTCCTGGTACGGCTAGATACACACACGTATCCAGTTGATCTTTGCTTTCGTCCACCATACTTGGTTTGGAGAACTTTAAAACCGATGAAAATTCGATTGCTCTAAACCCAGAGCAGGAAATCTTTGTTTATTTTCTGAGTGTCATTAACTTTACATACTGAATTATCCACCTGAAGCTAAAGTGTCCATTAAGTCCGACCTACTGACCAGTGGGTCACACCACTAGCCCTGAAGAGTCGTGTTGACTCAACTTCTAACACGACGAAACACGTGTCGGCGGAATGTGGATCAAATAAACAACCTTCCTAAGGATAAAGATACAAGGATCTGTTGTTGCTTATTACAGAACTGCTAAATACTTTGTTGAAACGTTTTTTGTTTCCCTGATTATACTGCTTTGTGGTTGCGAGAGCTTTGCTTCTTTAAGTTTGGGAGAGTCTGTTGATTTTCCGTTGGAACGGTTAAGGGCTTCTCCGTCCGCTCTTCACGCAACGCAACTTCACTTGTTGTTTTAAGTTACTACATAACGTTTACTCTAGGCAGAGCGCCCTACATGTTCTGAAATCTAAAAAACCCTCCACAGTTAGCCATTTTAGGCGGCGTCTACCATCCGTTGCTGTTACCCTACCCCTGGCCAAGTTGCGGCTTACGCTAGCCACCCAGGGCCCCCTTAGATGTATGGTGAGTGGGTTATGGTCACAGAGTTCGTTATTATCTATAGAAAATGAATGCACAAAGACCTGCATGGGCAAGGTTAACCGCATATAGTCGATAAAAGCCCCCTTTCCACGCCCTTTAAAAGTTGGGGTGACAAAGCGCTTTGAGGGGTCACAGAGTGCCATTGCTAAAGTAAGACCATGGTCATTAAGAAAATCATTAAAACGGACCCCCTCCATGGTATGTTCCAGATGTAGACCATTTAGTCTAGGGCAATGTAATTCCTGAAGGTTTTCACCACAGGGGTGAATATTAAAATCGCCCATGACCAATAAATTGTGTGAACAATCCCTCATTAAGGTACCTATATAGTCATTTAACATTTCTAGATTGCCATGAGCTGTGCCAGTGTTAGTGGAATTATAAAAATTGATCAGACCAGCCTTACAATTGCCAGCAGATAAAACTAGGCCTTGTATACCGGGGTTGTTTGATGCCCTGCTATCAATTGTACATGTCAGTGCTACCGAGATAAACATTACCATGCCACCCTTAGGCCTTCCCCGGTTTACTGGTATAGCAGGTACAAAATATGCCTTGTAACCTTCAATACACATTTAAATTTTACTGACCAAGTTTCTTGAAGGCAAATAATCTGAAAGCCCCTAATGTATGATAACCAGCTCTCATCTTGCATTTTGTTTTCTAGACCCGCCACATTCCAGCATATGACGTTATTTTTATATATTGTGGGTGGATTCACCTCTGTCGGCTGTCCTACAGGAGACTGTACGATACTCTAACCATCCGGCACCATCAGTCAGTCGCAAGCGTCCAGCCCTGAAAACATTTCGAAGCGATTATGTGTGGGAACATTGTACCCTCTCATGCTCTGATTGACAGCATTAGAATTTGCTGCCGGTGTCTGCCAACCATTCAACCCATAGGTATTATTATTATACATGTATGGTGCAGCCGAAATTGGAGTCTGAACATGGGGTGTGAGCCTATACCTTCGAGGGACTTTTTGGGGAATTCTGGTCAGGAGCATAGAAGTAACCCAGAGGGCGCACACAAACACTGTTTGCATTGTATACTAATGAAGATGCACGCAGTAAAACTGTCGCGACATGTTGGGGATGCTGGAAATTAACAACCACACAATCCCCCGTGGTCGCCTTCCTCGAGGGGCCAACCCAATTGACCCTTTCAGTAGAGATAATTTGGTCATAGTAGTGAGTTGGGTCACCACAATTTTTGTTTAACCACGCCACAGTTTTATTTTTTAGAGAGTCATGAGATTCTCCGTGTGGTTGGGCTGGTACTTCTTCGTAGCGTGGAACATTGGTTAGCACCACCACATATGGCACACAATCAGGAGGGAGATTTACATTCCTAAGTTTAGCCCTCTGCTGAGCAGCTGCACGGGTGCTCAACGATGCAGGGACCTGATGAAATGGCTGGATTACTGGTGCTGTAGCTGTCACAGCCCCAGCGCCTGCCAATCCTTGGGGATTCGGCTGCTGCCCGCTCTGCCCCCTGTCAGCATTCTCCTTCCCGCCCCTAGCAGGGATAATTTTAGGGGCTGTAACTGCTGGGGCGGGGGTCAGATGTGCCGCCACCAGACCACCCAGCCTTTCTACCTCAGAGGCTACTACATCCAGTCTAGACCGTATTGGGCTGATTAGTTCTGTGATTCTGGCCTCCAACTTTCCTACTATTTTGTTTATCAAGGTTTCTAGATTGGAGGCAGATAAAGTTAGGCTTCCCTCATTATTGCCCTCTTGGTTGGCTTCTTCTAGAACAGGATTACTTGTGCTGTTAGCGTTACTGGCTTTGCTAGTGTTAGGTGGATTAGTGTGGGATTTAATTTTTAAAGGTTTCCCCCCGCGCCTCCCTTGAGTCTTTCTACACTTCCTCACTGGCCTTTTGTGTAGGAGGCGTCTCTACTAACTCTTCCTCGGCTGAGTCTTCCTCTGATGTGTTATGCAAGTCCACAGGCATCTCAGAGTGTACCTGTGCCTGTACCACTATGCTCGGTCCCCCTGTACTATGTTGGTTAGGGGCATCTTCTAAAGTGCCTTCTAGACCTTCTGTTATTTCAATAGGCACATTATCCAGGGGGGGGGGGGGGGGAGGCTTTTGCTGCCTAAGGAGGCCCTACGTTCGTTGTTTATTTGAGTAACTTTTTTTTACCAGGAAATTGTCCATGGTAAGCAGGCCAGCTGTTGGTGGATCCGAAATCATTTTGGGCATTATAGCTGCTACAATACGCCCCAAGCCCCCAGTAAGCGTAGAGAGACCAGTAGTACCTCAATCTGATGCAACAATTATCCACAAGTTAAAAACGAATTACAATAATATATAAACAGTCCAATGTCTCACTTGAATGAACTAGTTCCTTAAACTGGAGCCAGGGTCTGTGGCCTGTCCCACTCCGCCCTCTGAGGGCCACAGAGGGCCCGCCCTTTGCGCCCCGCGTGACTCGCGGGGCGCTGATTTGAAGCGCCTCCGGGCACGTGTGCGGCGTCACAGGGTCCCCAGGGCAGCTGGGAACTGTGGTCCTCCCGCTGCTGCCGGCGGGTCCGCAGCGCGACTTGTGCCGTTCCCCTCACGGCGGTCCTGTGTGGCAGAATGAAGGCCGTTGCCCTCACGGCGTGGTGGCAGGTGAGTTCACTTTCCCCCTATTGTTTATTTATTTGAGAGTTTTATAACCCCTTGCCAGTAAACGTTCGGTTACTTTACTGGGCAGTTTTGACTTAAGCCTGGCACCCTCAGGCATAAAACACCCTAATTAAAGCCCCCTACAACATCCATTGTATGATAGGCTCAGGCTTTTCATCTTCAGGTTTAGCACCCTACTCTAACCTCAGCATCCCAGTCCCTCGCCTAGATATGGTGCAAGGTTGTCCTTTTCAGAGAGGGACCTTGAGATATAGCCCCTTTCTCCAATCTTCACACTCATTGGAGCTCCTATAGACATGGGACAGACTTGGCATCTTGCGCCAGAGCACCCATAAATACAGCAACATACTAAAATATACCCCCCAGGACACCCTTCTACATGTGTTATACACCTGACATTTTTAGGCACGGCAGCTGGGACATTAACTTCCTAAGTCACACATCCCAGACACTGGGTATCCTTTGGCCTATTGTTATATTTTCAAACTTGTACCTTTCAGAAGCAAATCATTAGCATTATTATAAAAATGCAGGGTCTAGAGCACTACAAAAGTAGGAAGTTCCTTTTCATCGGCTGTGAGGGAGAAAGCCTTCAGCCTCAAAGTCTATCCCAGAGATGAACTTGTCACAATCACTACCCCAGAGGAGCGACCTGCTTCACCTGATCCCAGAAATCCTGGCTGCTACCATTGTCTCAAAGAAGACACCGGTCTCACTCCCAGGTCCAGGGAAGAGGGACATCCTAAGTATTTTGGGGGCCCTGGAGCAAACACATTTTTTTTGGGGGGGGGGGGGGCACATTCAGAACAGCTTTGAATTTATGATCCAGTTTCAGCTCTTTCATGCCCTCTTGGGCCTGGCCACTGACCGTGCACAGGCACGCTGGTCCAAATTCTAAATGGTCCAAATTCTAAATGTGTTGACATTTCATATTCGGGGTTAGTGACGTGTGTATTCAATATTGTAAAACAGCAGCATCTCACTAATATTACTGCAAATAATCTCTGTGACACCCTCTCATTTCTTGTGTGTGCAGTACTGTTTTGTTCTAAAATAAACTTCTTTTATGGGTGTTGCATGAACACATTTGTCTGCAAAATGTATTTAGTAGACTCTCACACATCACCACAGTAAAAATAAATTAAAGGAAAATCATTTTAACCCCTTCGATGCTCATGACGAGCTCAGCTCGTCATGAGGCACGGTTGAGCTGTGCTGATGACGAGCTGAGCTCGTCATGAACAATGGTAACTCTGTGAGTGCAGCACCGGGGGGGAAAACCTCTAGCAGCCAAGGTGTTAAAACAATCTGTTTAAGAATGATTCAAGATTGGCAGGGTAAGAATCTCCCCAGAAGAGAGCTGGCTTTATAGGTGGTCCCGCTTAAAGGCTGGGGCCCTGGGCCAGAGCCCACGTTGCCTAGGCCTTAAAACGTCTCTACCAGGGAAGACACCTGCTACAACCTGTGTATCAAATAAACTATTTACCTCCATGCCTGGCAGGGGGAGTCAACTGCTTTTTTTTCACGGAGAGAGAAGCTGTAATAGGATGTGCAGTGCAGTGCAGTAATGGGGAGTTCTTTCTGGGAGGTGAGAATGGAGCAGTGCTGCTTAGGATGGCCAGAGTTGAAATTGTTTTTTAGGAAATGCCATTGGACAGTGCTTCTCAGTGGAGAGCACTGTCTTTGAATGGTACTAATTTTATTGACTACAGAAGTTTCTTTGAGGAGGCTTTGCAAGAATTAGGTGGAGAACCAGTAATAATTTGCACACATTTTATCTTGAAAAATGTCATTTTTCACTGTGTAGTAAGCCTCGGTCATTTAACCGCACCAACTCGCAAACCTGCAGTTTTCTAAACCCTCTTACTCTGTTTAACATTATTAGCCGGATATGGACTGGAAAATGCGGATGACGGTTGATGATGTAGAATTCCAGGTTCCAGAAATGTTTGTCAGGTGGTGGGGGGGCCCGACATCTAAATAAATTCAACTGGGGGGCCTCAACCTAAAAAAGTTTGAAGACCTATGCCTTAGGGTGAGTGAGGATTCTCGTCTTAACAAATAGTTGTCAGTTCCCTCACCTATATAACTAATTTTTGTTGATTCAGTAGAAATGCTCAAGTTTTTAGCTCTTCGCAATCGCAAACTGGTCCATTCCTGCCAAGTCTGGCACATGCGACGATTGCCAACACAAAGTTGTAGTGAACCCAACTCTTCACGCTATAGCGACCACTGGCAGCATGAGATCTGCAGTGCGTGCTACGACAATTCCAGCCTGCAGTGAACACCAATGTGAAGCTTCATCAATGACGGTCTGTGACACCCAACGGGCTCTTCCCACTTCAATGACAATCGTCCTCAACTCTATCCCTGCTCCTTGTGGCCTCCTCCACCGAACTGAACTCTTCATGCTGAACTTTAACAGGGGTGTGAAATTTAATAAAATCTCTACTTGTCCATGGTGCTTCATAAATGTACTTGTCCTGTAACAAAATCCACTTGCCCCTTTGATGCCCTGCAGTGCAAGCACACATTATGGCAGCAATCTCCTTATATAGGAGCTCTGGTATATTCTGATTATGCCAGGACTCATACCATAGTAGTGTTTAAATACTTGCTATCCCCTTATCTTGTCATGCTTCCGCAGATCTACATACTGGGGCTGAAGGTAGTGGAAAGCAATGGTTCCAGGGTTAGAATGCCCTCTTCTCTATCTTTACCCATACTGAGAAATGTTAGGAAATTTACTCTTGACAAAGGCAGACTTAAACTTTCTTTCAGAGTTGGGGAAAAAGTCGGTGTAGGAAAAGGAAACTTGCAAACACTCAGACTTTTGCATGAGCAAATCTACACATGCATATTTGCTCATGGTAAAATGCAGTTCACAAATACTTTCTAGGAGTACTATTTCTTGTTCTATTTCTGTAAATTCTTGGGAATTCACGAAAGCCGTATAGCTGCACTTAGTGCAAGGACAAATACCATGGGTGCACTTTTTAGACCTTTAATAATTGGCCCCTAATTTGGTCTGTCGTTGATCGTGACCACTGTGAGTGACTGCATTCTACTCTTTCACAAGGAGCATATCTGCACACAAAGTAATTTTAGTTTAGTGCCAGTAACTACTGTGGCTGTGTGTGCTTTTTGAGGCCAAAACAATTTTTGCTTTTGCCAATGTCTGTTATAGTGGTGAAGCCCGGCAGCTCCCATACTAATTGGGTTTCACGAAAACTATGCCAAAATGTCACACATTGACAAAACTAAAAAAGCTTGCCACCAATTTCAGACCCACTGGCTTTGCCAATGCTTGTTTATTTTTGTTTCCCATAATCTTATTGAATTTGGTTACACTGATTTTCCGTTATGAATATTTTTGGGAAATACTAGCATGCATCAACACCTGGTACTAAATGATGCTGCTGCAAAGAAATGGTACCAGAAATTTTACAGTAGTTTAGCAAAAAAAAAATGTTCTCTTGCTTTTTTTAATGAATATTTTATTTTGAAAGAAAAGACTTGTCAATCTTGCTTTCAAGCTTTTGCAAATATTTGCATCAAATCAGAGAGCATTCATATACGTAGCCTCATATTGCTAAACTTTGAAATAGAGTGTACACATTTTAATACTGGAACCACTGTCAGTAGTGCAGTCAGAGCTTACAACATTTACTAAGAGCGCTCATCGGAATAATAAAGGCTTTGAATTAACCCCTTGGCCGCGGCGTTAATTCTGCCGCACCGCTGGGGGGCTAGGGGGGCCACGCGGCGCTGCCATGCTCGTGACAGAACCACTCCGTCACGGGCGTGCTGTGCTTGTGACGGAGTGGTTCCGTCACGGCCCCGCCCGCTCATTAGAACGTCCGCGCAGGCGCGGAATTCCTGCTGCGTGGGCGGGGCAGCTGTGCCATGACGGAACCACTCCGTCACCAGCACAGCGCGTCTGTGGCTTGTGACGGAGTGGTTCCGTCACGAGCACGGAAGGGGTTAATGAACCATAAATACAAGTCTGAACAGCATTAATAACAGGGCAACAATATTACCTGTACTGCAGAAAGTGCCCTTCCCTGATTCTTAATGTGGTACTACAATCTAGCAGCCAAAGAGTTTGTGCTGCAGGGGGTTGGGCCTACTTGTCCCAAGGACAAAGTACACATAAACTTGTTGCCCTTGACTGCAAACAATATGCCCTGGGCGGCAGGCTATAGGAATTCTTTATCCCTGCTTTAAAGAGGAAACCGTTTTCAGGAAAACTAACCTGGTCCCTTTATCCGGCCTGTGAATAATTGCAGTCGACCTGAACTTGTGACTTTCCTCTGGTCTAGCAAGATCTGATGACTGCGATGCTATTAGGTGCTTTGCTTCCGTAAAACTTTAAAATTGCGTCTTTCAGATTTTACTGATTGGAACTTTTGGGCACATTTTATCAACATTTTCTATTTCTTTAAATTTTATTTTAAATTGGTGTGGGTTTTTTCTTGTGTTTTCACACTTACTAACTTTTACACATTGCCGCTAAGTTAAGCCTCACTGTTTTTGTGCCAAGCTACCTGAGGGGTTAAGCACAGGTTAACTTAGTGACTTTTGTGGTTCGCCTTGACAAGGATTATAGTTGTTTCTTGAGTACCGTTTTCACCCCCCCTACCAATAACCTGATTTCTTACAATAACCAATTGGCAATTCCAGCGAGTGCCATGAAAGTGTACACTTCTGGTCCCTTCCCCAGACACAGTAACCTGCTACATGTTCTCCTATAGAAGCTGCATGTTTTCATGTACATCAACATGCTATAAGTTGACGTGAAGCAAACTCCCCAGTATTTTTCTTGACCAAACCCATACAAAGAAGCTGCAAGACAAGTTGTAGGGCACCTCCAGCTCTTTTTTTTTTTGCTTGCTCCTGCCTCTACCACATTTCTTTCTGCCCATACTCCACAGTCCAAAACTGAAATCTGTCTTGTGTTTTAAACCTTTATCCACCCATGTACCCACAATTGTTTATGAACCACTGAAAATCTGCCAGATCCTCCATAAATTAATACGTTGTGGTAGAACAAGAAGTGCTTTCTCCGTTGCAAAAATTTCATGAGCAATAAATTGGCAAGAATGTGCAAAAAAAACCTCCTACACTAAAAAGTAGATCTTTGTTCTTACTTCAGTGTCTCAAGATCTCCTTTGTGCTGTCGGTCTGTAAAGCAACATAGTGCCAATCCTCATCTTTGTCGCTCGGTTGTATTCCAGACAGCGACAGCGACAGCTTATTCTTGCTAAAGAGCATCAGGGTAGACTGATATCTAATGAAAGTCTAGTAAATTCCTTGTGTAGAGCGCAAACAGTGGCAGTAGGCTTGCCTTTTCTGAGATTCTCTCCCAAACTGCAGGGTGTTCTAAGGCCTGGCTGCTCACTCCTCCTTTTTACGTCTCGCTTGAGACCACGCATACGGGTCACCATGTTTATTTGCAGGAGGCTTAGAGCCTACCCATTGCTTACCATTGGTTGGCTTCATCATATCCATTGTTTTCTTGCTTCTGTTCCATTTCTCTGTTCCTGTATCCTTTGTTGCAATATGTTTAGTTATTGGGCTTCTTTCCAAACTTGTTTTTGAAGCATGAAACATTTTCTGGATTCACATGCTGTGCATTATTCCGCCATCTAGTGGTTGGGTCTAGAAGACTTCATGTTAGTCTTTTTTCGTTCCTTTTTTTGTCTTTAATTCTGGGTGTCTTCTGTAGCCATTTGCTGTTATGTCTATCCTCCTCTGGCAGCAGGCTTTACGCCCAAAAGCCTCTGTGTGGCCACCATCTTTAAATTATTTTTCCATTGTTTGGTGTGGAAGCAATAGCGGAAGCTCTACGGATGCTGAAGGAATAAGGGGTGAAAACCGGACACTGAAAGTCACCAAAAGGTGCTTGAGGTTTACCAAACCTTTTAACTTTACCACATAAGTTGTCAACCACGCGGTAGAAGAATGCATGGAATGGGTGAGAAAACCACCAAGGTAAATCAGAACTCCCTTTTAGGTTCTACGCCAAGTGCCACTGAAAATTTGCAAATTGAAAAGCCATTTGGTCTGTTACCTCTGCCCACTGTAAGACCACAACCCAAAGTTGAATGGACCCAAGACTTTGAGAGAGAGGTAGTCGTAAACGCCAGACCGAGGAAGGGAAGCCTGTTGCTAAGGGACCTCAGCCTATTGAGTGATGAGCAAAATGTCAAAGGCAGAAACCTCTAATGTTGAGGTGAAAGAGGTCGGCAAAGTTGGACATAACAGCCGACTAAAACTACAGGATGGGAAACCTCAAACATCAGGTAACAGTGAAAAAACCTTCTGGACCTGAGCTGAAGACTACTTCGGGCTTGAAGCCACATAGTACTGCCTCAGCATCGAAGCACTCAGCGACCGAAGGAAAGTTGAAATGCAAGGCAGAACCCCGTAGGTCCCGATGGAGAGACATTGTTAACCCTTGGAGAAGCCTTCTTTGTTGAAAGGCGATCGAGAAAGGAGAGAGCCAAGGAAAGCTCAGCAAATCTGCCGGATTTGAAGAAAAGGGCCCTGAAGTGGGCCTTAGAAATCAAGAGAAAGAAAACAAGGTTCAAAGCCGAAATGGGAGTGGTACTTCAGAAGGATAAAGATTTGAAGGCGTCCGAAAAGGAATTGCAAATCCCCTTGAGTCACCAGAGGAAGAGAGCAGTAAGGAAGAAGAGCACGGGGAGCTCAAGCCACCAGCTAGTTCATAACAAAAAGAGCATGAGATGTTCCCTAATGAGGATGACGCAGAAAACATGGGTATCTTCAAGGATGCCAAAAGTGTCAACTAACTGCACCAGGGCTTCAAAACAGAAGTGGCTGTTCAAATATACCCCTCGAGACCATCGCCACCTGATATCATCCTGTACAACGCTGTACTGAAGAGAGCGGCAGAGTAGTGGGGGCCAGGTCAGAGGAACAGAAGACACAGGTTTGTTTCCTCATAGACACTCCTACCATCTTAGAGCAAAAACCAATACCTCCCCATGCTGCCAACCATCCTAGATCAAGGTAGAAAAGCCTTTATAGATCCAGCATCCTGCAAGGTAGTAACACAGGATAAAGAAGAAATACAAACCTTCCTCAAAAGATCCTTTCTACATTAAGGACAATGCAGTGGTGGATTCCATCATTGTGGCCACAGCAAGAAAGAGGGTGAAATGAATGTCCAACATCCACAGGACCTCCGTCAGAAAAGGAAAGAATGAGAGTAAAGATGATTGGCTGAAAAGGAGGGCGCAACACAATGGAGGATCGCAAACTCAAATACGCTTCTAAACCACTTGGAGGAGTTCCGAGAACTCCTGAAACACCTCCCTAAACCGTATCAAAAGAGGGGTGCCGCACTGGTAGAAGAATGCAAAGCAATAGACCACACATGTGTGAAATCGGATTTGGACATGATCGATATAGCAGATAGACAACCGGTAACTGGAAATTGTGAGGGGGCCTAGTTTCTGGTTCCTGGATTTAGAAATTAGGTTTAGGTGAACATTATAAGCACACCCTTCTCAATGGACAGCCTGTTTGGATGCGCTGTGGACAACACACTGTAGCAAAGTAAGAAGGATAATGGCACTGCAAAGGCCATGGGGGTGTTGCAGTTCTGTGGACAGCTAAGTAAGGCAACCCCACCAGTGAAAAGACCCGCACAGTGGGTAAGCGTCCAAGGCACGATGAGCCAGCAGCATGGCTGAAACAACACCAAAGTGTTCCGCTGTAGTGGCAGTTCCCACACGACAGCAACAGCCCTTTCAGGGCAGGGCCAGATGAAGGAGACTGCCTTTCAGAGGAGTTGGCTCCATCCCCAATCCATTGTCTCTGCTTACTATACACCCCACCATGTAACACCAGTTGGGGTGGAGGTTAAAGACCAGGAGTGAAGGTGTTTGGGGGATGAGGGTTCACAAAAGACAAATGGATCCGAAAAATCACCCAAATTGATTACTGCATAGAACTGGTAAAGACACCACCAGGAGTCAAACCAAAGAGAAGACTACATCAAGAGGAGGTGAGGGGCGTGCTGCCTGCAAAGCAAAGTTCAAGAACTTCTGCAAAAGAGTGCAGTAGAGAGGGTGCCCCTATGTCCTCAGCAGAAATCAATCTAGGAAACTACTCGGCATACTTCTATGTCCCAAAACCTGACCAGACCAATCACAGAACTTCGCTTCCTAAACTAATTCATAAAGACACAAGCCTTAAAATGACTACACAGCAAGAGGTCGCAGCTCTACTACAGAAAGGGGACTATTCGACAATCGGAGACCTAAAGGACGCATTTCTATGCATCCTGATGAACTGCAAACCAGTGTATCCGGTTCATAGTTTACAAGCCAATAACAATTCTGTGTGTTCCATTCGGGCTCAAATTGGCACCCAGATTTTTCACAAAATGGCTAGCATTGGTGGCTCCCTACATAAGAAGAAAAGGAATTAATGTCTACGGGACTTAGAATACTGGCTAATTAAGGCAGGCTCAAAAGCACAGAGCAAGAAGGACACCTGGAAAGCATCCGTGTCACATGAAGCGGAACCAAAGGATAAAGTGCTCCAAGAGGTCTTCCACAAAACGGGCACTACAGAGATTGACTCATTTGCAACCATAGAAAAAGCAAAATGTTGAGACTTCGTATCCAGACAAACACACTGCCTCTCCCAGTGGAATAACATGTCAACTGATTGATCAAGGAGCTTTGTGTACACATTTCCACCAATTTCCCCTCATACCTTCAGAGATAAGCAAGCGTTAACAGTCCCAGATGACAATGAAACATGGTTTTCAAAACTGGTGTAGAAGATGCAGGGAAATAAATTGTCAATACATTAACTTCTGTGTATTTCTAGACCGTAGACCATGCCTCCTTGCATAGAAAACCTGAATCTAGCTGTCTGTCTCCTTAGGGCATAGAGATTGGACACTTGAAACTCCTAGACCGTTCTTAAGGAAGATCTAATGCTGAGCATGAGAAAATGCTACATGGTAAAATGGCACAGATTCATCTTGTGATGCAAAGACATGGGGCCGCTGCTCAGCAGAATTGAGGACACTATAGTCGTCCGTTACCTCGCCCATCTGCTAAACAACAAACTGACATACAGTTTGTTAAAGGTTCACCTGGCGGCATCAGAACCCTATAGACGAAATTATTTAGGAAGGAATTTCTCTACAATGCCTATGAAGGCAAACCCACTTTTTCTCCCAAAAATCATATCGAAATTCCATGTGAACCAAGCTTTCCAGTTACCAGGTTTCTTCCAACAACCAAAATCAAAAGCAGAGAGAATGCTGGATATTCTAGCTGGCATAAGGCTGTGATGTACTTCCAAAACAGGGCACAGGAGATCAAAAGGGAAGTCTGTTCTTCATATCATTTGCAAATCCCAACAAGGGCTAACCCGTAAGTAATTGGACTGTGTAAAAACAATTAAACTGTGCTTAACAAAGGACCGGAATACACCTAAAAGAGAAACCTAGAGCACACTATAATAATAACTAGCAGCCCGTCCCAACGTTGTCCGGGTATGAATTGCTGCCGGCCAGTAGTATATTGTTTTGTAGGATTTCGTTTTGATAGCATTTCTTATCTGTGACAGGCCTGTGAAACGCTCCGAATCAAAGTGCACTGCTGATGCACTTAAGAATGCGCGTTCAGCAGTGTGTGAACTTGAGTTTCCCTACTTCATTTTTCCTTGCAATATTATATAGCGCGAACTCGAAAACATGGCATGAGCACAATTTACATTACAGAAGAACACATTCATTTCTGGTAGGCACGGGGAGACAAAGCGATTTGCCTGGGAACGGAGCTCCCCAGCTCAAAAGTTCGCAATTCTAGGACTTGTGGTGGGAGGTGTGTCTAAAAGTGTATGTCGGTGCTGGCCATCAATGAGAGACCTGTGCATTTTTCAAATGGGTGGTGAAAAAATATGAGTATGTTGCTGGAGATGTGGGCCGCCGTGCCACCAATGTACTTTCCGGGGGAGGGTAAACACCGATTATTCCGCAACTTTCTTTCCGCATACCATCACTCCGCATACGCTCATTACGAAAGCACCTTGACTCCGCAATGCCATTATTACGCATGGCATTACATTTTAAAAGCTTTTACCACGCATACATTTACAACGAAATTCGTTGTAAATGCATGAATGGTAAAAGCATGTTTTTTCTTATGTTTGGTAAGTATGGGTATATGTTTTGGGGTACTGAGGTATATGTTTTGGGTTGTTTGGGTATTTTAAGGGTTCAGATATAGTTTTGGGTTATGGGGTACAGGGGTAGTTTTAGAGTTTAGGGATAGGTATGGGTTTTGGGGTACAGGGGTATTTTTAGGGTTCAGGGCTAGGTTTCGGTTTTGGGGTATAGGGGTATTTTTAGGGTTCAGGGGTATTTTTAGGGTTCAGGGGTAGGTTTGGGTTTTGGGGTACAGGGGTATTTTAAGGGTTCAGTGCTAGGTTTGGGTTTTGGGGTAAAGGGTTTTTTTAGGGTTCAGGGCTAGGTTTGAGTTTTGGGGTACAGGGGTATTTTAGGATTCAGGGCTAGGTTTGAGTTTTGGGGGTACAGGGGTATTTTAGGGTACAGGGCTAGGTTTGGGGGGTACAGGGGTATTTTTAGGGTTCAGGGGTAGGTGTGGGTTTTGAGGTACAGGGGTATTTATAGGGTTAAGGTCGGTTAGTGTTTAAGGGTGTTGGGGTATTTTAAGGAGTAAGGGTGGGTTATGATTATGGGGTGCAGGGGTATTTTAAGGAGTAAGGGTGGGTTATGATTATGGGGTGCAGGGGTATTTAAAAGGAGCGGGGTGGGATTAGCACACAATATGAGACATGGCATGAAGGGCGGAACGTACCACACTCCCCCAGCGTTTGCCACGCCCCAGCACACACCCACAGGACAACACAGACACGTCCACAAGGGACTACTTTGCTGGCACGGTTCTTTTACCTTTTAAATGTATATGGTGCGCGTCTGCATAGCCTATGTCCTTCTGCTGCAACTGCCCTTTCCAATGCTGTATTGGGTGTTGTGATTGGTGCTCTGGTTCCTGAGATTACCCGCCTCAAAGGTTTGGGCTCTCTCTTTATTTTTTTAGTATGGATAATTGCATTTGTAAAGTGCCTAGTTACACCATACTGGTGTGTCCCCGCGCTGTACAAGCCAGAGCGCCTCTGCTGCTGTTTCTTTCATCTGCCTCACCATCCTTGCCCCTCCCTACTCTTTGGGGAATAGGTGAGTTTTCAGCTCTTTGCGGAAAGCCACCTCTGATGTCTCCAGCCGGAGATTCATAGGCAGTCTGTTCTATTGTTGGGCTGCCAAAACACGAAAGGAGTGCCCTCCCATTCTCACTCTTCTGAATTTTGGAACCTGGACCAGTCCCGTCGCGATAGACCTCAGCTGTCGGGACGGGTGGTACGGGGTTAACAGGTTGTGGAGGTAGGTGGGCCCTTTCCCCTGTAAGATTCGGTGGCCAACACATAGGGCTTTAAACATTACACGTTCCTTAATCGGAAGCCAGTGCAGTGTTCTCGGTGCTCTCTTTGAAGGTGCTCTCTTGGGTAGCGTCAGGACCAGGCGTGCAGCTGCATTCTGTATGCGTTGCAGCCGCTGAGTGCACTTGGCATTGGCTTCCAGATAGAGGACGTTCCCATAGTCCAGCCTTGATGTGATCAAGGCCTGGACCATGGTTTTCTTAGCTGAGAGTGGCAGTAGGTCCAGTGTCTTTCTGAGAACCCTCATTATCCTGAAGCAGGTGCCTGCAACCCGTTTGGTATGGTGCTCGAGTGAGATTTTGGTGTCAAGCCATTTCTCCAGATTCCTCACCTGTTTGCTTGGAGTGGGTAAAGGACCTAACGCTGGAGGCCACCAGGCCGAGGTCCAGACCGAGGGAGCCTTCCCCACAATCAATACCTCGGTCTTATTTCCATTTAGTTTGAGGCAGTTCTTTGCCATCTTAGCCGCCAGTTCCTTCAAACAAGAGCAGAAGTTGGTGGCAGCCTGTTCCTCTGGCTGTGTCAAAGTCACAACCAGTTGTGTGCCGTCTGCATAGGACACAACTTCCACCCTGAACTTGTCCGTGATCTCTGCTACTGGTGCAACCTACAGGTTGAAAAGGGTTGGGCTGAGACTGGACCCTTGAGGCACTCCCTGTTTCAGGCAGATGTCTTTAGATCGAAATGGCCCCTGTGCCACTTGAAAGCTACGGTCCAGCAGGAAGGACTCCAGCCATTCCCATGCTTTACCCACCACTCCTCCCCTTTTCAGGCCCTGCAGTAGCGTATGATGGGCTACAGTGTCGAATGCGGCACTTAGATCCAGCAGGATCAGTGCCGCTGTTTGCCCTTCATCCGCATATTTCCGAAGGGCGCAGGTTTTCTAATTGCTCCATGCTTATATCGGGCTTTATTTTCAGAGGGAGCACCACCGCCTCTCTCCAGATTTTCGGCACCTTCCCTGAGTTAAAGGAGAGTGCTAAAAGATGTCAGATATAGGGCTCTAAAGTCTCCGTGCTCTCCCTCATTACTTTGAGTGACGCCGGATCTTTGGGGGAGCCTGATTTAATTTTACCCGCTATTGTGCAAAGGTCCTCCCGAGAAGGGACGCTGAAGTTCGTAAGGCAGTCCATATTTTTAGACTCGGTGGAGGTCTCCCCACCCCCGCTGCCTTCTCTGGCCGTGTCCGGAAAAGAGGAATATATCCTCTCTACCTTATGCGAAAAGAACTCTGCCACCGATTGCAGGATTCCTCTGACCCTGTCATAGGGACATCAGTACTGGCGAGATCAGAGATCTCCTTGAAAACGGAGAACAGCTCTTTGGCTGAATTGTCCGCACCCTCTATTCTACTACTGTAGTAGGTCCTCAGATTTATACTTGTCCCTGTTATTCATAGAGAAGTCTCTCCTCCACTGTCTTTCCAGGCGTTTGCATGCTGCTTTTTCCCCCCGCAGTTCGTTATTGAACCATGGGGCAGATTTAGATTGCCTCGTAGGTGCAGTGTTCGACCAGGGCGCTTGTCGAGAGCCTCGCAAGCTGACTCTATTTCCAGGCCCCCTGGGGGCCCGCCTTGTGTGAGAGTTAGTTGAACGCCACTGTGGAGGAATTAGCCCATTTCCTGTGTCTTACTCTTTCTATAGTTCCCACATTACCCAGTGTTTTAATATCTGGTACCGCTGCCTTAAATGTGATCAGAAAGTGGTCGGACCATACCACGGGAGCTGGGGGTTCAATAGATAGGCATCTCCCATTTTGCAAAAATCGGGTCAAGAAGATGGCCATGACAGTGGGTAGGCAGTTCAGATTTCAAAGTTAGCTGGAGGACTACTAATTCCTGTCGAATTTCTTGCGCCTCGGTACTTTTGGCCTCATCAAAATGAAGGTTCAAGTCTCCCAAAAGTAGGAGCCTTTCATACCGGAGGGCTGGCTGGGTTAAGTTCTCAATCAAACTAGAGGCAAACCGCGTCCCTGGTCCTGGTGGTCTGTATACCAGGAGTCTCTTGAAGATATGATTGTCTGAAGCTGAGATCGAAAAGAGCCCAGTTTCGCTGTCCGCGATATTCGCGAGCTCAAGGGTGCATTGAATCTCGTGTTTGCAGATTATAGCGATCCCTCCACCCCTCCATATAGGTCTGTCAATCCTACTGTTCGCATATCCTTGAGGGAGGGCTTCTAGGTTGTCTGGTGCTGAGGCATTATTGAGCCATGTCTCTTTCAGAAAGAGAACGTCGACCTGCCCCTCTACCAGGTGTTCATGTATTTCCACCCTGTGTTTTGCTAACAATCTGCAGTTAATTAGGGAGAAATTCAGTGTCTGACCCCTATTTCTAGGCGTCAGCTGTCGACTTACGGCATAGGAGCAGTGATTGCATCTTTGGTCACAACTGTTCGGTTCCATACTATGCTTGCACTTATCCTCCAGTGTCGGGCATAAAGCGCGCAGCTGCTGAGAGTTGTACTGCCTTTTGAGTGTAAAACCGGCAGGGGTTCTGGCTCCTGGCGGTGACCAGGCGCAGACGGGCTTGCCTTCGGCGCGCCAGCGGCGCGCCCGCTGCGCGCTTCCCTGGCATTAGTTCTTTTTTGTGCTTCCCGCCTGCTGAGTCGGGAGGGGCGTGTCGCGCTCTGCCGGTCCGCCCTCCACACAAGCAGCAACAGCTGGTGGACCGGGGTCAGAGCGAGCAGCGAGCGGAGATTGCAGGCGGACTAGAGTGACCGGTAAGTTCAGTTAACACAGAAGTGCAAAACGAGTTTTAAAAAGATTAAAATGACACCTTTCAGTGCACAAGCAAACAGCCTAAGGCAACGCGACTTGCATATCAACGTGCGTCCCAGTCAGCGGCTCTTTATGTGCTATACTAACCCACAAAAAAAAAATTCACTCTAATCTTTCTAGCAAAACTGCTCAAAAGCATGTCATAAGCCACCTACCTGGTTCTCCTATGATTCTAATAGGGCGACAATGCTGGTTCCTGAATCTTCCAGGGACTTGCCCTCTGTTAACAGGAGGAGACACTGCTTTGATGGCAAATCCCAGGGGGAAGGAGGTTGAGATGAAGAGCGCATTTAGAGACCAGGATGATGTGGCTAGTCTACTAAATAGCAGGCATTCAAACCAGTCTGATGAATGGTACTGGCAGACATGCTACCTATAAACAAGCAAATAATATGGCTTTAGTCTAGTATTCACTCTCTTACGTCACCTCATGAAAGCTTTTCAAATATCAACCAACCTTAAGTTTTCATTTAGATTGTCCGTAGAGGCTCTTTTTTCTCAACACTTTCAAAACTGTAGTGTAATGTTTTCAGCATCAAACTCTCAAGCAAATTTGGACAGGGGTTCTTTCACCCAACTTCTCTCTGGCAGAGCCCTGCCAACACTATGTACAAGTTGAACAAAAACACTGGCTACCTTTGTTTGCAGCACAATGTTGCAGCTGAGCTCAACGCAAGGTAAAATCTTTTAATCTGTTAGTACGTCTCTCCTTTTCTTATTCTGTTTTCCATCCAGATGCAAAACTGCGGAATGTTCTTTGGATTGAAGTCGAAGCAGGAGGATCCAGGTGGATGGCAAGACAGAGTCCTGGAAGCTGGGAACAGGTAAGGGGCAGGCGAAGAGGTTAAGCAAATGGGAAGAGTGTAGACTGTCTTTAGACTGCCTTAGAATGCTCATAAAGGTCACATTTGAATTGGCTGTAACCAGGAACAGGTTCACATAATTAATTTACTGAGGCTGTCTTTTAGAAGGTGTTTTAGAATGTTCACAAAGGTTGTGTTTTAATTATAGCAAGGAACATGTGCAGATGATTAATTTGAGGGCCGTCTTGCGGAAGGTTCACGTTGAGGTAATTTATGCTGTTTGCTTGATGCTTATTCTGGTGGATTATCTTGATGTTTCCGTGGGGCCTGACACATGACCTTCCTTAAGCATGGTAAAACATTTGTAAAAACTATTAAGCCTTTTCAAACAAACCATGGAACACGAGCTGCAGCTAGCTATTACCAAAAGCATGTAATATGGTCAAATGTCAGGTTACAAGGCATTTGCTCATTCAGGAGTGTTGGGAGGAATGATAGGAGTCATGCCGTTGTGTTGGCAAGCCTTATTGATTTTGCCAATGCTTTTTTATACTTGTATGCTCATTTTCAAACGTGCATATAGTGTGCGTGGCGTCTTTATAACTAATACAGAGTATTCCCCGATGGATAGAGGTAGAGATTCAATGAAAGTCAACTGCATAATGTGACACCCTAATTTTGTCTGAGGCCAAATTATATTGGCCAGATAAAGTTTACCAAGTGCTAATGCTTCCAGGCCTCCGAAATTATCACTCATTAAGTCTCCAGTGCTTCTCTAAAACTGCCAAATTCCCTCTGCAAGCACACCACTTGCACATTCTTTAACTGCCACAAATTACTTAGCAAACTGAAGCCCTAGCTACCTTGTCAGGCCACTCGTTGCTCAGCCGTTCCTTCCATTATAGAAAGCCTGGGAAATTGCCTGTGGTGATGTTGCTTATTCTGAATGACTGACTATCTGAAATTCAAATGGTTCTTCTTGTGACTAGAATATCTCAAGGCAACTGCAGCAAAAGGGAGCGCTACGTCCTAGTAACCAGGTCCACACCTTGAAAGTAGTTTTGCCAGTGTGCCCCCGATCTGATAGACTTCAAGCCGCAGCATCCTTACCTTTTGAATTATCCCCAGGCGTCTGACTGGATCTGGACATTTTTCTTGTGCAGTACCTTGACTGCTGGTAGGTGGGGTTGTCTGACTTCGATTGGCATAGTCCGCACCAAGAGTGACGTGTGGTGCCTACATAGGTGCCACCCCATCATGCTGACACATGTTCTTTTCTTTCTGTGCGAATCTGGAGAGAGCTACCCCTAGTTAACATTTGACTGACTTTAAAAAAAAAATGTATTTAAGATTTATTGGTGTGGCAGGGATGACCGCTAAGAAAACTGGCTTCAATCCTTGAGGCCCCTGTCACGGATCCATGTCGGTGACTAACCACCATCAAGGTCTTAATAGTGGTCCCTCAAGCTCCTTGCCCCTCCTCCAGCACTGATTTGGATGGGAGGGGTATCGTTGGGGGGGGGGGGAGGGAAGAATCTCTCCTTTCCAAAGATATCTCTTCCCAAAGAAACCCCTTCCCAGTGGATCCCTGCTTGGGGATCTCCACATGAGAGCGATTCCCCAAGCAGGGATCCACCCACTAGACTGAAGGGATGGGGGAGTGGTTCCTTAGGCAAAGGCTTGTGATTCCCCCTCCCCAAATATTCACCTACAGCAGTCTCTCTGTTCCCCGGGGGTGGATGGGAATACTTGCCCCTGAACTGCCACACCCGAAAGCTCACTAGACACCAAAGTTTTTTTGTCTTTTAAATGAGGCATCAGTCTTTCTGCCCTCCCCTTTCGGGGGGCGAATGGGGTAATTACCCCCAATCTGGCCACTGGCGGGAGGCAGAAACCCCACTAGATGATAGGGAAAGGGTTTTCTTAAATAGAGGTCTGGTCTGCCGACCATAGCCCTAGCCACGCCCCCCACTGCAACTGAATGGAGCATTAGTCTTTCTTCCCCCAGGGGCTAATCGAGATTTAACCTTTTTCTTCGCTGCTGGGTGTGGGGAGGGAGGGGCAGCAAGCCCACGGGATACCAGGGATTTTATTTCAAAAGAAATAGAGGCGGGATTGTCCACCATGAGCATGCCCATGCCCCAACTAAGCAGGCAGCCCCCCAAAGTCCCCCCTCCCTTCCTTCCTGTGTGACAGAGCCCACTAGACTCATGTAATGTTTGGGGAGAGGGTGTGGGGGGGGAGACAGAGCCCCTGTTGTCATGGGACAATGCACCACTCCTACCCCAGGCTTAATAGACTTGCTGCCCCTCCTTGGGGTGAAGAGTGTATTCAGCATATCAGAAAGTTCTTAAAACTAGACATTTGGGACAGTACTGGGTGGTGTGCTTCATATGCATCAAACACCATTTCTTACCCACAAATAGAGTGAAGAATATTAACAATAAAGCGACTTATAAAGTACGTGGTTTCTTCAACTGAAGTGTCCCAGCACTACGGTTTCACTCCCAAAGACCAGATCAGATGTTATGTTAAAATAATTTCTAAAAGTGGGCATCAACCCGAGGGTGTCTTGGCTCTAGCTGCAACTGAGAACAAGGAGAGCCTGGAAGAAGGGGCCTCGAGTGTAAAAAGCCACGTTGAAAGCTCCTTTCTGAATTGAGTACAGGGTGAGCAGAGCTAGAATGTGAGAGGGGAGTTTGTTCCAAAGTTTAGAGATGTACATAGTAAAGCTCCTACCTCCCCAATTGAACTCTAGGAACCTTCACAAACTTGGCACCAGAGGAGCTAAGCTATCAGCTGGGGAAATGCCACTCAAAAGAGTGCTTAAGAAAAGCATGGCCAGAGTTGTACAGTGCCTTGAAGGCAGTGCAGAGAGCCTTGGATTTAATCCAGCTTCTCACTTTGAGCCAAAGCAGACATCTAGTATCCTTGGAGACTGATTTGATTTTGGGAATTCCTAGCAAGAGTCTTGCTGAGGTGTTCTGCACCATTTTCAGTTTATTCATTTTTTTCATGTATATAGATTTAAAGCCCATTGCAGTAATCCAATATGGGGAGTATTGAGGCTATGAGCACTGTCTTTCTTCTATGTTACGAGATAAAAGGGAGGATTTTCTTTATTACCCAGAGAAGAAAAAAGCAGGCGGAGACAGTAGCACTGACTTGTTGGTCAAAGGAGAGATTTGTGTCAATAAGGATACCCAGATTTTTAGGTCGAGCCTATGCGAGGCATGCTGTATTAGAGTAGGGACTTGAATCCTTGCTCACTCTCCGCCGATATTTGTCATTGGCCTTTGCCATTGTCCTTCTTAAATGCTGGCTTCTGATTTATTAATAGGCTTGTTAGTTCATTCTTATTAGCGTCTTGTCTTCATTTGTAACCTCCCATGAAGACTGGCCTTTTTACTTCAGTTCTTGCACTGTACGTCTTATTTGGTCTGTAAGCACTTTCTTTAATGAGTTTCTCCTACTGCAAGCACTACATGTTTTCAACAATGCATTTTATTTGTGTTCATTATCGAAATAGATCAATAAAAGGCTTTGTCATTTACAATGCCAATAGCTTAAATTCTCGCATATGCGAGACCTATTGCATATGCTGGTTTGTCTTAGTCACTAGCATGTTGAGGGCAGGGGGGATCCTAGTTCCTATCGCCACCACATGGGGGAGCAGGGCAGAGAGTTATTCCCACACAGTACAATCTCTGTATTATTAGAATTGAGTGATTGCTCATCCAAGTGCTAATTGCTAGCATACAGTCGTGGAAATGAGCAGCTACCTCAGTGCCTGTGTTAAAAGCTGACACAACAATTTGTGTCATCAGCGTAGGAGGTAACGGAGAATCCATAGGATTTGACTAATGAAGTTAACTCTGTCACATAAATATTATAAAGGGTTGGGCTAATGGAGGATCCCTGTGGGAACCTGCAAGGGAGAAAGAAAGGGGAGGATTCAACTGGATAGAAATACAGTTTGAAGTCTATCTGAAAGAAAAGAGGAGATTAAAGCCAGAACGTTTACTCCTATTCCCAGTAGCCTGCGACGGTCGATGAATAACCTATGATCGACCATATTGAAAACTGCAGACTGGTCTAAAAGAGGAGTGTTGCAGCCCCACCTTTGTCCAGAGTGACCGATTTCCCCTCTGGCTTTATTCAAGCTGATTCCATGCTATGATCAGACCTGAACGCAAATTGAGGCTCATAGATTAGATGGAACCCTTTCTTTCAAGGATACTAGTGTACCTTTGTAAGCGGAGGGCTAAAGGAGAGCGTCTGGGCAGGTTAAGCAGCAGCCATGCTGCGGCGTCCTGCACATGTTGAAGTCTCAAGTCGTGACTGAGAGACCCTCCAGTTACAGAGCATTGAAGTAATCCAGTCTGGACCTGCTCAGAGACTGGACCACAGATTTCCTGGTTGCCTCTGGCAGAAAGCCAAGATTTTTTTTCCCCCAATGTTTTAAGGATCCCGAAGCATTGTCCCGCTAGGCTAGTGATTTGGCTGTCAAACTATAATGTTGAGTCAAACCTGATACCTAGTTTAGCCACTTTAGATTTTGGTATAGGTAGAAGGCCAAGGGAATCTGTCCGCCAGGCCGATCACCAAATTCGAAGGCTGCTTGGCAGTAATGCGTACTTCAGTCTTCCCAGCATTTAGCTTGAGACAGCTAAGGCTCATCTACTTATTCACCTTCATCACAAAAGATTTAAGTAGAACTGCAGTATTGGCTGCATCCTGAGAAAGAGTTGAGTATCATTGGCGTACGACATGATGCTAAAGCTGTAACACTCTCATATCAGCCAGGAGGTGAATATACATATTGAATAGCGTTGAGCTCAGAGAAGATACTTGGGGCACCCCCTGTTGCAGTGAAAGAACATTAGAAGAAAACATTTTTTTGGCCACCTGAACAGTGCGGTTCTGTAAGGAGGAGGCCAACCACAGTAGTGCTTTGCCACCTATTCCACCGCGCCACAGCCATTCAAGAAGTATGTGGGACACTGTTAAAGGCTGTGTTGAGGTCCAGCAAGAGCAGTACTGTAGTATCACCTCAATGCCCTGCAAACCTCAAAAGTTGACTAAAACGCACTTTTTCCTTACATTTCTTTGAGGAAAACTGTTATCTGTGGGAAGCCACAAATTTTCTACCGCACAGCATTCTCCCAAGTCTCTGATGAAAATGGTGCCTCACTTGTGTGAGTGGGCCAAGAGACCTTGACACAAAAGACCCAAAAGTGCTTTGTGGAGAGATCCGCAATAAGGGTAGCTGCAGGATTTGCGGCCGCACTCCGCTGCCACCCATAGAAACCTACCAACCACAGACCTTTCTGAAAAGTAGACAACCAGGGGGTTTTAGGGTGGTGTGCCTTGCGTGAATTCCATGAGGTTTTCTTACCCACAATGCCCTGCAAACCTCATACTTTGCCTCAAATCACATTTCCCTTACATTTCTGTGATGGAAACTTCTGGAGTCCACAAAATTCCTACCACCCAGCATTCCCCCCACTTGTGCTGATAAAAACGCATAAATATGCAACATGTCTGGTGTAGACGAGCAGAAAACACAAACTACTTGAGCAGAAGTTGCCTGAAGAAATGGAGAAAGATTTGGGGGAACTGGCAGGGTTTTAGAAGGGGGTGGCGGGGTTAGGGGGGTCGAGCGGAAATGTTGCCTTTATATGTGGACAACTTCTCCATTATCAACTCCTGGAAAGTAACTCAATGTAACCATGAAATGTGTCCAATTACATTCTGTAACACTGCTTGAACCCGCTGCAATAAAAGAAATTTAAAAAGAGACCTGTCATTTGACACATGACCGTGTTTACACAGTTCTGATGATTCAGGGTACTCCTGAAGTGAGCCTTTTTTCAAGAATAAAACCTAACAAAATATAGTATTATTATGAGTACTATAAAAATGTGTCCTGAAGTCCCATTGTTCACGTGATGACACGCATTAGCTGGTATTCTCTTTCATATTATGAGATGAAATAAAGAATATCACTTTGGCTACGCCGGAGTTCCTGCTTTCTTAATTTTTTTTAAAGTATTGACACTCTTTTGTATTTGAATGCGTTAACTTTTATTTATTTTAACTAATTTAAATGTGGCGATACTACTTGCAGATGCCTCTTTTGTACTTCAGAATGTTTCGTGGGATTTGTTCTGACCGTCGCAAGTATGACATTTATGGCTGTGTGGGTCTTGGATTAAACCTGATTCCCCTTAGAAACTACCGCACGCACTGGACTACCTTGTGCAACTGAAATTAAGGTTCCACATTTAACTTACTGTTCCAGTTTGCTTCTATTATAGTTTCACATAAAATACCATAACATCATACATAATCATTATGTACTTATTGTTAATAAACTGCTCTATCCATCAAAAACAGCCAATTCAGTTTCATGTGTTTCTCAAACTAGAGGATTCAATTCTCAATATTAAAGGTTCTACTCACAAAACTGGTAATCGTATTCAAACAGCTGCTAATAAGAACTTCCCCACAAGACAGTTGTTTTACAACATTGTTGGATAAAGGCAGACCCTTCTACATTTTCTGAAACCTGCACTTTTCCACTCGGCCATTACAAATATGACACTGTGCTTAGTAAAAATTACCGAAGACTAAAACGAAAATGTGTTTGCAGTGGCAGCTCAGCTCTAGGACAGAAATGTGTATCATCATTTTCGTGGAAAGATATGGCTTTCTCTCTTGGCGGTATAGATTCGTCTTCCAAATACTGTGCCATTGCATTAAATGGCTTCCAGTGTTCAGTAATTCATCAGAATGTGTTCTTTCTGTTCTGGATAAGGGACCTCCCCTCTTGTCCGTTTTACAGCGTTAGTGTGATCCTCACCCCTGGGCTGACTCCTCTACTCTCAACCCTGATACTCTTCTTTCCAGTTTAATCAGTATAAAATGGGATGTGCTTGTTGATAATTGGTATTAATTTACCCAGGATTGTAGTCTAGACCGCTTGTAGGATTTTACTCTTTGGCTCAGTGTGAGCAAGTGGCCTTTTTGAAACGTTGTGTACTCCTACAGTGTTTCGGCCTGTAAGAACCTGCGACAGGAAATCTGTTTGAAAAGAGATATGTATGAATGTGTATGTATGTATATATACATATGTGTGTATATATACGTATATATATATCTCACACGCATATACTTCTGTACTTTTAAATCGTAGTTCATGTTGGGGCAGAAATTATACCCTGTCTCCCTTGCTTTGTTCACGTTTTGGAGTTGTTTTTTTTTTGTTGTCTTTTTGCGATTCCCACTGAAGAAAAGGATGCAATTGACTGGAGAACCAAACTCCTCAAAAACAACAAGTGAATCCTGTTTTAAAAACCAAATTGTTCTTCAGTTCAGTGTCTTTGCCCTTCAACTTGATCGGTGTAGATCTTTCTGCAGTTTAAAAGTTTCAGGCTCTAAAAATGTTGCAATATCCTAACATGAAAAAAGTACAGCTGTTGTATACTTTAGGTCCACTTATGTAAGAGTGGTACGCCCTCGACTGGAAGCCGGGTTCTCGATGTTTTTAACACAAGAAATAAAGCTCGAGGCTCCAGCCCAGTCTTCATCAGGCGCAGACAGCGGTTCACACGGAAAGGTCTGGCAAGTTCAACTGTTCTGATGTCAGTTCCTGCAATGTTGTCACTTTGGGTGTTGGCAGTTACATTCCTTTCATAATGCTAGTCATTAATGACACATCGTTGCTTGGAGACTATGAAAGCAGCAGTAGCAACACACCATGGAACTGGCACATCTCAAGAAGAGCCACTGCAAGTGGTGTGAATGATTCATCGCTTTGACCTGGTATTTTAAACGTGAAGGATTTGTGCAGAAACTGTTTTGTTTTCAAATTTATTTTAAACACCGTAGCACAATGTGATCTGAGTTATAACTCTTGCTGTGTTAATTTTCTATGGTTTGCCTGTCCTATCGTGTGGTTTTTAGCAGTCTGTTAAGTGTCGAGCAACACCTTAAGAAATCTCCTTTCGTCCCGTCTGGATGGCCAAAAGCTGGTGAAGAAGAGTTGTCCTGCACATAAAGGTGAGCCTAAGATAGGGTGTGAACCGCTGTACTTGTTAAATGCAACATGTTCAACCTACATTGATTACATGAAAGGGAAAGAGGCTTTCAAAAGGTGCTTACTAAGTGCGTTTGTTATGCCTAGATGCGAGCCCTGTACTCACTGTACCACTGGAATCATGCTATACCTGGCTGAAGAGCCCACAATAAGGCCAAAACCGGTCCTAGGTTGCTTGTATCCCGGTTCAGGGAGGCTCTGGTTCTGCATTTTGGGCGAACTGTTCCGATTGGAGCAGGGTTAAGACTGATTTGCATATGGCTGGGTCTTAACAGGTGGCATGGTGAGCAACAACGATAAATTGGGATGCAGCCCGAGCGATTACCAGTGGCTGAGATGAATTTAACCATTTCATCCATCACCTTGTTGCAGTTGACGCACTCAGTACAAAGCATAAAATGTGAATAGCATCTTTGAGCTGCATGTACCACATTTCCCATCGAATTTACTCCACACTCTAGAGGGCAGGGTCACAGTCTTGAAAATAACAGAGATTTTCTTCTTTCCTAGTTTAGTATCTGAAATAGGAAGTTTTGAACCTTCATTTAAGAGCATTTTGGGAAATGGTTCACTATTGAAGTCCACGCAAAAAGTAGCACAGCTGTTTAAACATAACCAAGAGAAACACTTTACAACAAAAGACGAATATATTAGCAGAGAGTACTAGAGAGGAGGAACGTTATGGTTAGTATTTCAAAAGAAACTGCAACATATGCATATTAAGAGCCCTAAGAAAAATGGACCGCCAAGTTGACTTTGTTCACACATGTGAACAATTTTTAGTTGGCCACCTCCTGGAACAGTGACCCACTTACTGCAAATCATAAGGAACTTTTGTACCCTCCGAACATTACGTTGGGAGCATAAAGTTTAAAAACCCCATTATCCTTAAAAATATATCCAAGCTTGAACCAGATTCCTCTGAGAGGGTGGGCAGGACATGTGGGCTGGGACAAGAACGAGTTATTTATTTTAAATGAAAATTAGCAGTCCAGTAGGTCAATTTCCTATATATCCAATCGTAATCATGTATGTTAAATCTGAAAGTTCTTTCTTGGGTATGTTTTTATCCTCATTAATGGATCCCGCTTCTGAAGGGATTTGGCATTAGCAGCAGTCCTGTAGGCTTTAGAGAAGCAATAAAAAGCCTGCCGTTAACCAAATCATGACTCTTCTGACTTTACGACAAGTCATACTGGTATGTATATGCAACCTGCTAACCAGTCCCTCTGCCTCTTTTGAAATACCACATATTGTGTATGATACTGTTGCGTGCCAAGTCTGGCACTTTCCTGCAAGCCATACCCGTAACATTTATTTATTTATGAGCTTATAAAGCGCACTTCTGCCCAAGGGCGTCCTGGCGCTGCGTACTGAATCCAGAGCTGAACGGGGTTAATCCATTAATAGCCAAGTCTTAAGCCCCTTTCGGAATGGGAGAAGCTCTGGTGTGCTTCTAATAGGCCCAGGCAGGCTGTTCCAGGCTTTTGCCACACAGACGAGGAAGCTGCACCCTCCCCATCTGGCCTTTTTTGCCCGTGGCACCACCACCAGTTTGCTGTCAGCTGATCGAAGCGCTCTGCCCGGCGCATACCTTTTTATCCCACTGCTCAAAAACTCTGGGCCCATGCCCTTCAGTGCTTTAAAGACTGTGCATAGAGCCTTGAACTGAGCACGCCTAGGTACTGACAGCCAGTGAAGTTTTCTGAGACCCTCAAGTATTGACACAAATCTAGGGATCCCAAGCAGCAGTCTGGCCGCCGCGTTTTGAACCAACTGCAGTCTGTATTCATGCTTTACTTTTAGATTGAGATACAGCATATTGCAGTAGTCCAACGTGAGGGCAGTAACAGCCGTCCTGAAACCCTCCACTGGTAGGAAGCATTTAATTTTCTTTAATATCCTGAGGATATGAAAACAGGATTATACTACTCCACTAACATGATCCCCCATAATCCAGGTTGTGATCAATAATCACACCCAGGTTTCTGGCCTTCTCTGTGGGAATGGGAGGATTTCCCAATGCCTCTGGCCACATATCCGGAGTACAGATGTTGGGGTTGTTTCCAAACAGAATAACCTCGGTCTTCCCGGCATTCAATTTGAGGCAATTAGAGGCCATCGAATCTGCCACGCTCTTCAAACAGTCATGACATCATGCTTTAATATCCCCTCGAGACCCTTGTTGTACTGATAACACAATCTGGGTATCGTCTGCGTAAGATGTAAGTTGCAGACCGAAAGACCTTATCAAGTCCGCCAGCGGGCTGACATAAATATTAAAGAGCGTGGGGCTCAAATAGGACCCCTGCAACACCACAGGGAAGGGAAAAGGGTTTAGATCTGTTCACCCCCAGGTCAACTGTCTGACTTCTGTCGGTCAGAAAGGACTTAAGGAGACTCCAAGCCTGGCCCTCCAGTCCTGCCCCGCCAACCGGTCCATCAATACACCATGATGGACCTTGTCGAAAGCTGCGGACAGATGCAACAAAATCAGCACAGCCGCCCCTCCCTGATCTACCGCCGCCCTCATCTCTTCCGTGGCTTTGATAAAGGCAAGTTCCGTGCTGTGACCTGCACGGAACCAAATTGTGTCGAGTCTAGGGCATTGGTCTTCTGAAGGAAGTTGTTGATTAATGGCCTTCTCTAAAATTTTAGCCGGAAAAGGAAGGCAGGATATGGGTCTATAATCGTTGGGTTCCTTAGCATCCAGACTGGGTTTCTTTAAAAGGGGGAGTATACATGCAGATTTCCACTTCCTGGGGTATTCACTCAAATCCATGATCTTATTCAGCAAGGGAGTAAGAGTGAAAGCAATGACCTCGGGCAGGTTTTAAGGACTGAGGGCGGACAGGGATCATTAGGAGAACCAGATCGAACCGTCCTCACTAGGTTTAGAACCTCTGAATATTGTAGAGGATTGAACCGCTCTAAACTATCCTGGCTCATTCAGTTCTTTTACCAGTACTGGTTGCCGCGGCCCCCGCCTTTTCTTGGGTTTCGGAAAAGGAAGAAAAGATTCCTTCCACCTTGTTCCTTAAAAGATAGAGCTAAGGACTCGCACAGAGTTGCGCTGCTCTGCGTGCATGGCTTAGTTGGAATGGACAGTCTGGTGATGGTCCTGGAGAGTTCTCTAGAAGAGGAGCTAGCCCTATCAATTTGCTCAGCAAAATAGACCTTTTTTGCCTCCAGAATCAGTTGTTTATAAAAAATCTGACTTTCTTTATATTTTTCCTTATTTGTGGGACAGTAATTCCTTCTCCAGATCTTCTCACGCATCTTGCACTCTGTTTTGTGTTTTTGCAAAAGGTCTGTAAAACCAGGGTCCTGATGGCTGCGCTCTCCTGGGTGTGAAAGATTTAGCAGCACAAATCTATCGCAGGCATTCTCAATCCACCTTGAATACAAATCCTCTGCAATATTAACATTTGTTGGGAATTTAGGCGCACTAGATTTTAAAAACTTCCCCATCTCCTCCCCCTTTATATTTTTCCAGACCCGGACTGCAATTGTTTTCCTTGATTCAGCCGAGGCTAAGTTCCCAGACCCTAGGCGGAGCAAAAAAGTTTATCATTTTTTACTCTTAGATCAAACCTAGCCAACAGTTGACTGCGCAAAACAAATGGAGTGACTACTTGTTCGAACATCAAGACCGTTATCTTTCAGCCTTTCGAGGGGTAGCACGGGACTATACTAAACTATACTACACTGTACAATCTAATATCTGCTGCCATTCACAGCAAATTGAGAGCTTAGGTATTCCTGCAAGTCTTTCTGCTGCTCTGTTTTTCAAGAGGTGATTTTAACTATTTGCTGATACCTTCCTGGTGCAGATTTGTTTCTCCTTTTTGGTACAAAACGTCAGCTCAGCATTACATTGCTATTGCCTTTCAAAGTTGTGATGTTGTAAATGTGCAGACCATGTTGTCCTTGACAGTCCTGAAGACAAACTTGCGGCTTCAGTTCAATTAACCACTGCTTTGCGGCTCAATGAAGGGAATTTTGGGGGCACACAGAAGCCTTGCGATTAATTTGCTTCAGATTTTCCAGTCTGTGTTTCCACTATAATTTCACAAAATTTCAAGATCTAATTAGAGTGGAGACTACTTTGATTCATGCACTTTCGTTAAGTGTTTACTCTTGCTGTTTCAGCGAACAGCAGAGGATGACCAATTTTTCTTAATGTCTTTTTCAAAGGCAACGACTCCCTCGTTTTGCCTTGTTCTGAAATTACTGTGATTTGTGATACTATGATGTCAATTGCTGAATTTAATGAACACTGATTAGGTTTTACTTCGTAGACTCCTGGAATGCCTTCCTGCACACCCCAGTCTGAAGAGGACCAAAGGACTATAGGATATTGATCGGAGAACGTTCTATTGCCCCATCTCCCGTCGGAAAGCTGACCCGATGGTTTTCATCATGGTATTGCCACAGTGGCATTAATTTGGACCCTCAATTGGGTGATGGCTGGTCAAGGTTATAACAAACAGTCCAGCTCTGTCTCAAGCTTAATTTGGTGATCCATACTGTTCTTGGGCTTCGATTCTCGTTGAACCGGTTAAAGCAAACGTAATACAGAAATGTTAGAATTCAGCAGTACAGGCTGGTTGACCTCTTGTCCATTATCTATTGTTGTGTCTTATGAATTTAGCCATGCGCAATACTTTTAACACACTTCTAATTAACAGGAAAACGTGCAAATGGCTTTATAAGAAAATGTTTGAGGTCCTTATTTGGTGCGTCCCACTAGTGGTTTGGACAAGCTTGTGAAATAGAAGTACGGATCAAATTGCCTTCGTAGTGAGAATAAAGCCCAGATTGACACAAAGGGTCAATTCCTTCTGTCCTGTCATGGGGTTCTCTGATTCTGTGCCGCCTGGAAAGTTGTCAGATTCAGCTGCCTCACCTTGCCCACAGACTCTTCTTTGCTTAGCTGGGAAGCCTGGAGATTCTCAAACGTAAGACAGGCAATAGATTTTTTAAATATAAATCAGTCTTCTTGATATATTTTTGTGTCATCAAATCATTGCTAGAAACCAAACTATACAACAGAACTTATGTTAACCTTTTTTTTTTAAGGTCTTGCACACAATGTCAAACATATACTTAGCGAGATCGGGCAGAACCCAGTCTGCTTATTCTGCCTAAAAAGATTTCCAGTGCAACTCCACTCCCCCTAATAGCTCTACCTCGCTCTTACTCCTTTGAGTTCCAGTTCCTCTCCCCTAAACTGCTGTGGATTATAGATGAACACACACTGATTGAAACCATCAAATTCTGAACTCTTCTGAACAGCCACTAATGCATAATCTTGCTGCCCCTTCACTAAAAGATGTCCCCTCATGAACCTTTAACTTGTTCTACATTTACATACATTTGTAAAGCGCACACCTACCTAAACAGATGACATTGTACTAGACCTCAACCACCTTCTCTATTTGTTGATGTACACGGTCCATAAATAGATGTACATGTGAACTAGAACAACTACAATATTTCATGTTTATAATTTAGTTTTCATGTGACTTAACTCAGCACTGTGAGTTCTTCCAAATTGACTGAATACGGAGAACCATCAATCCTGACTACATCATAAGAAAAACTTGAGGGCTCAGGGAGGTGTCGCACTGACGGAGGGTATTTCAACTGGTACAAAATACTCGCCACTATAAATTGAGGAGGGTACCTAGGTTGTTTGGAAGGGGAGCTGGGGGAAGGTACGTTTTGTTTTTGGGCATAATGAAAACCCCTGGGCAGGATTAATTGGACCATGAACATTATAATCAAAGCTCGACCTCCTTTTCGTCTGGTACTGGCGCTGCAGTTGTATAGCTGTGCCAGTGCATACAGGACTCCCAGTCGCAGATTGGGTCCACACTGGCTAAGCAAGGGGAGCAACCTTGCAATGCCTGCTTGATGGGCAAGTCCAGGTCTTCTCCCATCCAGAGCAGCATACCCCTTCTGAACTACACATACAGTTGGTGCTGCATGTGCTGTCAGGCTAAAATAGACAAATGGTACTGTGTGATAGAAAAGATGCTGAAGAGGGGCTGAAACCTGTTATGTAGAGGAAGTAGCATTCAACAGTCTGACCCCCCTTACCTCAGACACTAAGTAACATAGAACCCATGGGTTAGTGCCAGAAACTTTTCACTTGGCACTAATGGTACAATTGAGAACTCTCAGTCCAGCTCAGGCTGTCTCCCAGGAGCTGCTGGATTATGTCTTCAGTACAGAGTAATGGCTGATGACCTGTGCTAAGTATGTACTGTATAATTGTCTGTATAGTAAAGCACTTATTCTTTTAAGTCAATGCACTAATTGGACATTAAAGCATTCTTTTCCTTGAGGTGGTTTGTTGAGTTCAAAGTGTGTAACTCCACATTACCTCTGAGTAAGCTTTGGGCCGGATGATAGGCCTGTCCAAGAAAATAATGAGGGAAAGGAAGGTAATTAAGGTGAGGTCACGTATCAGTGTGGGTCTCAAATAGCTGGAAAATGGTAGAGAAGGAGGTGGTGGGAGAAGGCTGATGAACTGTGTGCCTTTAAAAAAAATTATTATTAGGGCAATGCAATGGATGCAGATTGTCTATACCCAACAGACCAGTGCATGTTTAAGTTCCTGTACACATCAGAGACTACATCAATCTCTGCCTGCAAAGGAAAGATCATTCCATATCTTTGGTGTGTTTCCAGAGAACGAATATTCGAGGGTGGATGGATGTCTTTATTGATACAGGTCCATTGTGAGCAGGGCTCGGTTTCTTGGTTTGTGATCAACACGGGCCACTGTAGCCCTTCCCCCCCACCCTCCCTATACTTTAAGCCATGTGCACAGACACCAGCTCTGTTGTACGAGATTTCCAAAACAAACCTTGACCAAGCCAATAGATCTAGCATAGGTGAAAATTATTGGCTTTTCGAATGCTTGATTTTTATTGAAAACCAGAAAGGCTGCCATGTGTAGGGTTTCTTTGAGATAAGCTGGGTAAGACTTTGGTAGATATGCCAATACCACATTATCATAGTTTATATGTAAGATGAGTAATGCTATGATGCCTAAATTAAGGGGGTTCTTTTTATTTTTTTGTATTTGGGGTTTCAGGTTACGGACAATGTTTAATTGGAGTTGGGCTTTTCTGGCCATGTTTTACTGTACCGTGTTGTAAAGCACTCCCTCACCCCAAGCCAGGTGTCTGAGCATATTGTATCAAAGACTAAAATAGGTAAATAACTATCATCGATTTGTTCTTCTTTCCTACAACGTTGGAATACACTCATGTGAGAACTGGATATTGACAAATCTTTATTGGCAAGCTAGAACTCTCTGGTAAAAAGAACTTTCAGATGAATAATTGAACCGCAGATTCCGTGCCTTTTGAATTTCCCCAGGCACCAGACTAGCTTCAGAAAAACTTTTCAGTTATTGCTCACGCTCACTGAATGGTGACACCACGAGACTCCCAGATGGCATCATCTCCTCTCCAAAAGTGACAACGTGCAGCCATATATAGGTTTCACCCCCTCACGTGGATGTCCATTCATGTTCGAGCAGTAGCGGACCCCCCCCCCCTAGCGCCTTGAGACTCTCCGGGTGAGTAGTGCGCTATATAAATATTGTGATTGATTGATTGATTGATTTTGCTCAGCCTTTGAGGATCCGGAGCTCCACTCCTGAACTTTTGTCAGTTTTACTGACCTCCTAAAAGATTATTTTTCAATCCTGTTGCAGAATAAGTCTCTCTCTTAATCCAACGGGCTATTAATCTGTGCTGCACTTACAGGAAGCAGATGTTTCTTATGTACCCACAGGACTTCCACCTTTGGTGTCTTGGATCTAGAAATTATTCATTCATACAAAACAGAGTGGGAGGTGAATCTGTGCGCCGCAGAGCACAAGAAAGGAGGCCAGGCACCCTCCAAATGTACCACCTGCTCAAAGTTGTGGTCCTGATGACTGTCCTCTGGTAAATGCAAGACTAAACCAAAACATGTCTTGAAACAAGCAATGCACCAATTGTCAGACTCAGAACCCTGTCCATCCACCTCTATCTGATTTCCCCTAATTGCCTGGTCCATCTTCAACTTCACAGCAGGTAGGGGCCTTCAAGGAGGGTGTGCTAGAACTATTTGGGGGTGATTCTGGCTCCCCTTGGAGCACCTTCAGACCTCATGGATCCAAATAGGCCCTTATCAAACTCCCACCACTGTAAACTGCCTCTGTTCTGACTGCACTCCCAGTTAGTTCTGATAAATTTCCCCATTGCGATGAGAAGAATACTTGCTCCAGGGATTCCACCTATTTGACACATCATTCTACACCTGAGAGCCTTGTAGTTCAGATTGCGTCCAGGAAGGCTAACTAGAGTGCCTTCTTTGCTGCCCCACCTAACCGCAAATCCAAGTGCATTGAAGCACTTGTTAAGTGCATTTTCCTCTTCTGCCAATTTGGGTGGGGAGGTCGCAATTAATGTGCTAAAAAGTTCTGAGACTGGTGTAGGGGCCTTCAAGGGATTTCGATGATGGTCAATCACCTAGCAGGGTTCCTAAATTTCAGATTAGAAGAGCTCAGCTTGTGTCATCTAGACCAGTGGTTCCCAAACTTTTGACTCCTGAGGACCCCCATTGAGTCACCACTGGAAGCCATTTGTATGATTTAAATTTGAAACATTAAAACAGTAATTCCCAAAAAATAAACACATGTGAACACTTTTTGCGACATTACTGTGGCGATAGAGGCTTAGCCTTCTTTACAAGGCAGTGTTAAGCCACATAACATGGCTTTATGTTGCCTTTTAAATAAGGTCCCCTGTCACGCTATGCTTAAAGTGAAAGGGGTGGGCAGTGGGTGTTGCAGTCGGTGTTCCACCGCAACACCCATTGATTTTGACACTGCCCCCTATTTACAAGGGCATCATAAATAGGAGACCGCACCAAAATTAAGACCAGGGAAAGCCAGGTCTTAACTAGGCAAAACGAGGAGAAATCTTTCATTTCACCTCGTTTTTGCATTTTCCATGTGGCTTGCCTTGTACAGCACACATGGAAAAAGCAAAATGCCTTGGATTGTTTATGTTCAGAAAGGTGTCCCCTCCTGCACATAAAAAATCTTTTTTAAAAATGCCATTTTGTAACTTCAATGTGTGACGCATTAAGCAGCACACATAGAAGTGACAAAACAGCATTCAAGATTGTTTATGTGCAGGAAGGGAGACCTTCCTGTACATAAAGAATCTTCCCCTGCATGCACACACCCTTGCACTACGGTGCAAGGGTGCCTGCATCGTTGCTACACTGCTAAGTTGTAGCACCAGCACTGTGGGAAACACAGGGCTGCACCAAAATGCTCGTAAATATGGTGAAGCCCTGCATTTCTGAAGTGGCGGAACCTATCATTAAGCCAAGGAGGCTAACGACATGCTCCGTCACTTCTTTTGTAAATATCCCCTTTAGTATTTTATATTCAAAGAATTTGCAAAAAACAAAAAATAATTTAACGAGAAGGTTGGTGCTGTCACTCTGTGACTAACTTTTTATTGGTTGGTTTTATTTCGCAGTACAAGACTCCTGCTCCATCCAGGGCCAGACTGGAAACCCAAAGCAGCCCTGGCAAATGATTTCAGACCAGTCCCCATATGGTGCACACCAAGTGCAGTGAGTGAACCTGACCACTACTAAGGGGGCTTTGGGAGGCTCCCCCCCCCCCCCCCCCCACAGAAATTTAGGAAACAATGGTGCAGCCTACAACACATTTATCATTGTATATTAAATTGTATTCACTTTTAAAGAATAATAAATAAAGACCTTACTATGCACAAGGATACGACAATCTTTGTTGGGGTTCTTCAATTATTCTTTATTATCAGCCTTCAACAGTACCTCTCATCTCTCCATATCCTCTCTGTCACATGTATTTCATTTGAATTATAGCATCTCGCATACCATTGTAGGATGTCGGAGCACTTTACATCACACACATATAGAGACAATGAATCATATGTGTAAATCAGTGTATAGAAAATGTTATATAAGGCAAAGGGTACTAGAAGGTGTAGGATTCACATGTAATTCATACTGGTAGGCATTTTTAAAGAGTACTTGGCCTGGAGAAGAACAAACTTGACATTTAGAACATCACCCAGTGGTTAGCATTGACTTTAACAATAAAAATGTATTTCCGCCCAAATAAACCTTTTTAGCAGCATCAGGAAAATGAAAGACTGGGGCAGAAACATAAGTTACTAACTTCTACCATTCAGTTTGCAAGCAGCTCTTTGATGACAATTTATAGGTCACTGTGCTAGATTACGGTCGTCACTTATGAACTGCGCAGTAACAACAGAATCTCGGTCACAAAAGCAGTGTAATCCACTCCCCTATGCACATAAAATACTGTTTTTTTAAAATGCATGGGTCACGTTCTTTGCAGTAGGGATATTAACTCTCTGTGCTACATTAGAAAACTCAAAGCTGCCACTGGACAAAACTCATCTCTCCAGCAGGTGCATTAATCACTGGCTTTATTTTGACATTTTTTTTGCTGCTCGAAAACTGCTAATTAGACAAGGAAACTTGTAGTGCTTTTAAAACTGCCTCCTGCGGAACCCCTGGGAATGTGTCACGGACCCCTGAGTGTCCGCGGACCACAGTTTGGGAAACACTAATGTAGACGACCCACAAGTGGCATCTACATCGAGAGGTAGTTTAAAGTGTCTTTGCCAAGTGGGGAGACCCCTGGTAATATCTTTTCACCACTTCTGAGAACACTTAGTGTCACGCCTTTTGCACCTTAGGGTTACCTCCTCTAGGTTCTTTGGGAGACTTGTTTAGCCTTCAATGGGACTCTGATCTTCTGAAAGCATTTCATCCTCCCCAGCTACTTCCTCGAGGAAAGACTGGGCTCAGCTCCTCCGGTTAGGCACATAGAGTTTGGCACTAAGCCACTGAACTTGTGCGTATTAACTGGCCTACCTTTACTTCTTTGGAAGAACCTGCAGTCCCAACAGGGCAGAGTGCTTAATCGAAATCATCAAAACATACACCTCAATGCGTAGAGATTGAGCGGACCCAGCTATGTGGTTTTGACTTGTCTGTACAGGTGGTGGGGGGTCACCAGCCACCTACCAAGAAGACCTTTTTTGCCTGCTGGGTGAAGTTTGAGGCCTGGTGTAAGGACTGTCCGGTTGCTCTGCTTCAGGCATCTCATTCTACTTATATTAACTCTTTGCCTCTGCAAGGCTGTGTACTTCTTGAAGGTTATTTGCCGGCCACCTCTGCCTTTCTACATTTACCCCCTCCCATGAAGTCTCCATGTATGATGGTTTTTTTTAGGGTTTACATAGGTTTTCTTCTGTGCCTTTTCTTAGGACCTTAAGTTCTTACTTTATGATGTGGATGCTCTCTGAGCCTATGCGCAGATCTTTGATTTTTCTGGCCCTTATGACTTTTCCTCATTGGGATCACCTCTGCATGCTGCACAAGTTCACTGCAGGTGCTCCAGGTATATCTATATATGCGGCCATCTTCTCTGACAAGTTGGTACCCAGACTCTAGCATTCTTTCCGCCAATGTGGTGTTGCCCTGCTATGTGAGGCATGCCATCATCTGCCTGCTATCTTTACTCCATCGCATCCCTTGAAGAGAGGGAGGCTTCATCAGCTGGACTTTGAAGGGCCATCGCTTTTTTTTTTTTTAAATAGAACAAAGACTCGCCAGGTGGACGACCAACTCTTTGTTTGATTCATCTGCACAAAGAAGGGAAGAAAAGGGAGTGTATGTTCAGAAGGAAACCTTGTCCAGATAGATAGTCCTTTGTATATAGATTTGCTGTGCTTTAGCGATGAAGGATACCCTGGGGGTCTTTGAGGTGATTCTGCCAAAGCACCACTGCAATTTTGCTAGGTGTTCTTCTGTACTTGACATCTGACAGGCTGCTACGAAGGCACCCATCCACACCTTTAACAAACCTTACTGCCTTCCCACTCTGGTCTGCATGGAAGGTGCACCTGATTTCTTCACTCTAATCATGATGACATCAAATCTTTCACCCTGTAATGTTGGATTGTCCAAGTTCACTTTGAAATCTTTACAACTTTCATTTGCTGACCATTCTTTCAGATGGGTAATTAGTCTGACAGATTTCTTTTATTTTGAGTTTCAAAAACCTTTATTGATTATATGCTCAATGATACAATGCATTGCAAAATAAAGGAGGATATACGATTCCAAGTGCTACTATATGCAGTATAACTGTTGGGGGTCAGTATCCCACAATACTATGCATACTACCCAAACTCCTCCCCCCCCCCCCCCCACCCCGTACATCCCTCAAATCAATTCTTGGCAATAAATTTGTAACATAAAGTGTCCATCCTCGGGTCACAAAAATGTCCAACACTGTCCCAGGCACCACGAAGCAGTACATCTTGGTTAGCGGCTCCTCTGTACTTTGGAACACATCGTTATACTTATTGAAAAGTTCTCTCGCCCTCTCCCCTTTCTGCCCTCTAAAGAAAAAAAAAGGGGGGGGGAAAGGCAGCTTATTGCTCTCTGCAGACATATGTCCTCCTTCACTCCCTTCAGTGTTGTGCTACACTGTCCCCTTCCCCTCCAGAGAGTTCCTGTGAAGCTTGGTTTATCAGCCCGGTTTCTGGCGATTTCCCCCCCCCCCCACCCCGCCCCCCTCTTCCTTGGTTGCCGTCTGCACTAGGAGATACGCTGTGTGTGGGCCCCAAATATCTTTAGGATGCGACTTGTGAGGAAGTGTGTCAGCGTAATTCTGCAAATGCTCCTGCCACGTGGACATGTCGTGTATCCAGTCCTTAAATTTAGGGGCTCTGCTTCACCCCCATCGGCATGCCACCTGACGCTTTGCTAATAGTAGTCCCAGTGCTAGGAATTTTTTGTGTATCGTCTGAATTTCCTGATTTAGGCCCAAAAGAGCAGTAAGGGGGCACAGCTCAATTTGGGTGCCCAGCATGGTTGAAAGTCCCTGAAGTGTGTGTGTCCAGTATAACCTCACCTGGGGGCAGCTCCATGCCAAGTGGAAGAACCCTGCGCCATGCTGGCCGCAACGCATGCACGCATCATTGTTCCTGAGATGGAACCTGTGAAGCCTAGCTGGGGTGTGGTATAGGCGGTGTAGGAATTTAAAGTGAATAATTCGTAGTCTATTGTTACTAGTCACTGCCTCCGTCTGTGCACAGCTAAGTTCCCACTGGTCATCTGTCAATGTGACTTGCAAATCAGCCTCCCATTCCCGCCTGGCCCTTGCGTGTGTTGTTGTAGATGGGGTGCGCGCATGACCGTATATTAGAGATACAGTGTGCTGAGGGTTATCTGCTTGCAAAAGCGCATGAAATGGTGCCAGTATCTCCGGCTCTTGTGGAAAGTCGGGGGTGGCCGCCTTCACACTCTGTCGTAGCCGGGTATACATGAAGACATGCATAAACGACGGGGCATGTGAGTCAAAGAATTGTTCCTTGGTACGAAAGCGACCTTCCAGGTAAAGATCTCACCCACCTATGGTATTTCAGTGTCTCTAACAGCTTACGGAAAATCCCTTCATAGGTAACTTGCAACAGTGGGTTGCGCTGCAGGGATATCTTAGGTGAGTACAACATGGGTATTTCCAGCCGAATAGCGATACGTTGCCACGCCAGCATAGTGCAGTCCATCGTAGAGGGGACTTTCTCCCTCTGCTTCACAGCCGTGAAGAGATAGCAGTGGAGGATGTCTATATGGCCCAGACGCCCACGACATGCTAAGTGGGGCATGAATGGCGGGGGTGGAACCAGTACGTGGCAAAATGAGCTTGTGCGCAGTAGTAATATAACTCTAAATTAGGAACATCATATCTTCCCTGGTGGTACAGCAGCATTAGAGTAGTTAGCTTCAGCCGCGCCTGCTCCCCCCCCCCCCCCCGTCCGATGAGTCTAATAAGTTGCGAGTGAAGCGATTTGAAGAAAAAAGGCTCAGGCTGACAAGGTATGTTAATGAAAAGGTACAGTAATTTGAGGAGCATGACCATTTTAATTAAAGAGATTCTTCCTGCCATGGAGAGCGGGAGGCGCAGCCAGTTAGTGATATTGTCCGTGATTTTATCTATAGCTGTGCCATAATTTAGCCTCATGAGCATGTCCCGATCTCTGGTAATCCGAATGCCCAGATATTTCACCTCGTCATCTTCCCACGTCAGTGGGTAATCCAACTGATGTTGTGGGGTGTTATCAGTGAGGGGGAAGACTGCAGATTTAGACCAATTGATCTGCACTCCAGAAATGGCTCTGAATTTAGTGATCTCCTGGAGTATAGGGTTTAGGTTCTCGTGCGGCTTATGGACATATAGCGTGATATCGTCCGCATATAGGGAAATGAGTAGTTGTTGAGACGGGTAAATTAGCAATCTGTGATTGTGATGTTGTCGTAATTTAGCGGCTAAGGGCTCGATGGCCAGGGCGAATAAAATGGGAGACAGGGGGCACCCTTGGCTCGTGCCTCTAGATATAGGGAAGGGGGCGGATTTGGCCCCGTTTAGGAGGACTGAGGCCATTGGGTGGGTATAGAGCAACTGGATCCATTGGAGGAAGACTGGTGGCATCCCCATATGTCCTAGCGTGCCCAGCAGGTAGTCCCACTCCAGAGAGTCGAACGCCTTGGTAGCGTCGAGGAATACCACCACCACCGAACAGTTCGGGTTTATATCCTGAATTACAGCTGCCAAGGTGCGGAGATTGTGTGACGTGGTTCTGGTTGGGATGAAGCCCGCCTGGTCTGGCACATGCAAGGTTACCACCACAGGGGAATGGTCTGAGTGTGTACGTGCTAGGTGGGTCGTCTTTTCCAGCAAATGATCAATACCTCTGGAAATAAATACATAATCCAGCCGGGCCCAAGTGGAGTGGTACGCCGAAAAGTGTGTTCCTTCCCGGTGCTTGGGATGCAGATGCCTCCAGGAGTCGAGTAAGTAGTTCTCTGTAATAATGGCCCATAGTGTTCTCTGTGTGGTTGTATGATGCGCTGGTGTGCCCTGTGATCTATCCAGTCTCGGATGCATGACAGTGTTGAAATCCCCACCCCAGATAATGTAAGTGGATCTGATCTCCTGGATCTTGTACCATAAGTGGAGGAGAGACTGTGAATCATCTACATTAGGCCCATAATAATTGGCAAAGGTAATGTCATAGGAGTGAAGTCTGCCCCATAGTAGGCAATACCTGCCCCCCTCGTCAGTCACTGCGCCACCAGGGATGAAGGCACCCCCCTTCCTCACCAATATGGTAACATCTCTGGAATATGTAGAATATGATGCAAAGCTGCAGTGATTAGCCCAACTCGAGGCAAACTAGGGAGTGGTATCAGGGCTGAAGTGTGTCTTTTGCAACATTGCTACTGCAACATGATGCCTATCGAGATAACCTAAAATTTGTCGCTTTTTCCTCGGGTCATTTAAACCCCGGACATTCCATGATGCAACAGTAATGGTATTACTGCTTCGAGCTTCGCTAGCCGTTATGTCCCACGTGGTGTGTAACGAAAATCAGTGTGGCCGTAGCCCCCTTGGATTGGACAAACATTTGTGTAATCACAAACCCCAAACCTCCCTCCTCCCACACCGGCTCCCCCAACTTGCCAGGCATAAGTCCCATCCGTTCCAAATATCTCAACCCTTTAATCCCAACTACCTTACCCATAACTGCTGCCTCCAGGGGATCGCCCTCTCGGGTACACGCTAGGGGTTCACGACCTGCCCACTTTCCTCCATACTCTCACCCACCCGCTGCGCCGCCCACGGGCAGCCAGCTGCGGCGGGACGGAGGGAAGCCGCAGAGCCAGCTATCTTACATAAAGAAACATATAGTAATACATCACCAGTGGTGTAAGTCTCGCTAGCCGTCCAGCCAGTAGTAAAGTTTCAGCTGTCAACAACATGTTCAATGGGGGTCCGAGCCAAGCGACGGGGACCTGCGCTCCCTGGTGTCAGAATCAGTGGTATCCGAGCGGCAGTGTCGTGGTAGATAATCTTCCACCTGTTGAGGAGTGGAAAAGAAGTGCTGCGATGCATGGTGATTAATCCGTAGCTTCGTCGGATACAGCATGGCATATGGGATCTGCTGCGTCTGTAGTTTTTTCTTGATTGTCGCAAATTTTCTCCGAGCATCCTGCACCATCTGCGTAAAGTCTGGGTAAAATGATAACGTTGTATTTTCATAGTGTACTTGACCTTTTTCTCGGGCAAGCCGCAGCACTGCATCTCTGTCGCGATAGTTTAAGAATCGAGCTATCACAGGACGCGGCGCGGCCCCCGGAGGCGGGCGGGCGGCTAGGGATTTATGAGCCCGTTCGACTATCAGATGGGCCGAAAATGCTTCTCTGCCGAAGAGGTCTATCACCAACTTTTCTACGAAGACCTCCATGCGTCCTGTAGCTGTTGTCTCCGCCAGGCCTAGGATTTGCACTTTGTTTCGTCGGGAACGTGCCTCTAAGCACTCGTTTTTCTCTGCAATTATCTTAAGCAGTTTATCCATCTGCGACACCTGCTTTTTGCTCTTGGAGGCCCCGTCCTCCAGATTCGACACCCTAGACTCTGCCTCCGTTAGACGCTGTTCGTGTTGCCCCAGCTTAGCCACTACTGAGTCCATCTGGGCATTCATCATGTCCATCTTGGCGTCTATTGACGTGAGGCTTTGCTGCATGCCAATGAGGATCCCTTTCAAATCGTTCTCGGGTGCCTCTGTGTTGTCCGTGTCCTCCTGGTCCTCTGTGCGTGATTTGGTGGTCTTACGTGCCTCAAATGGAATTTTGGTCTGTTTAGCCTCCGATCGCCCCATGGTAGTAGTCAGGCAGCAACACGTTGGAGAGGGTGTGTTCAGCGCCCAGCGATATACCCGTATGCGCAATTCAATTGCGTCAGTCGAGTAACTTTATCTTCGCAGGTTCCAGGGGGCCCCCAGATGATCTGTATATGCTCCGAGAGACTCAGGTAAAAATGTCCTCAATGCAGCTGTACAAAATGGTGCATAGGCGACTCTCTCCTGCAGGCAGTGTGCGCTTTTAAGAGGAATTAGGAGCAACTAGGCCGTCAGAGCCTTCATGAGGGGTTCTGGTCAAGCAGGCCTCAGATCAGAGCCCAGCAGTTGTCACATTCACGCTCTGACCACCTCGCACGTAAAAGCAGTCTCTAGAGTCTCATGGGCTGACTCTCGTTACTCGCAAAATGGCGGCTACGCACTCTGTGGTGTGCGCTCTAGTCTATGGGCGCGTACGCGATGACGCGTCACGCCATAGACTGGAGCGGAGAGCGCGCGCATGCGCAGTAGAACGAGATTGAAGGCGCGAACGGTGAAAAGGAGTTGGCGACCGGAGCTAGAAGCGAGTAGACGCTCGGCGCCCTATTGCTTGTTACAACTTTACCTGCATACAATAAAGTAACATTATACCTACAAAGGCTCAGCAAGTGTGTTTGGGGGCAAGGAAGGAACATTACATTGGCGACGAGGCTGGCACCCAGAACACCATCGTGCACAGAGGACAGGAGCAGCATTCCCCCATCAGCCACACACCAGCCAGAGGGCCAGAAGAGCAGCCAGCACGAGCATAGGGCGTGGCAGCAGCGCAGAGGCAACAGAAAAGCCAGAACACAGCATAAGCTTCCAGGTCAGTGCTGCCCAGGGGAACGGAGCCTACAGCCAGCATCCTGGCAACCAAAGGCATAGCCCCCAAGTCAGAGGAAGAGGCACAGGCAGACAACCCCACGCCGTCCACAAGGGACAGTACCCCAGGTAGTCCCAGGAGTCAAGGGGACGCAGCAGGGAGCGCAGGAGCATCCAGGGTGCCCGACCAGCCCAGTGTTCAGGCGGCAAACCCCAGAGGTGAAGCCAGAATGGCAAATCCAGCTTCAGCCCTGATGGCACCGGTACCATTTCTGCCCAGACCGGGTGAGCCGCAATTAAAATGGGAGGACTGGAAAGAATACTTTCTGAATTACATTGAGGCCTTGGAAGATGAGAGTGAAGGGGCATACACCCCGGCAAGACGAAAGAGACTGTTGCTCCACAATTTAGGCCCGGAAGGGGTGAGGGTGTTCAAGAACCTAGTACCCAAGGAGAGGGGTGCAACGGAGACAGACGTCTTCAAGAATGCACTGGACGACTTGGACAGCCATTACCGCCCAGCGGTTTGCGTCTCAATTGATCGCTACAACTTTCAGCAGAGAAAACAAGAGGCGGGCGAATCCATTGACGATTATGTGGCGGCTCTCCGACGCCTGGCCATCACGTGCCAGTATGGTGCCCTCCAAGATGAATACATAAAAGAGCAGATCGTGATGCATACCACCAGCAGAGCCGTCCAGGACAAATTATGGGCGATGAACGAGACGTCCCTCAAGGAAGTGGTGGCGATGGTCAAGAAAGCAGAAATGTCGAAACGAGGCGCCGATGCAGCAAAAAGGGAAAGCGTGCCGAGGCAAATGATCAACAAGATTGATGAGGCACCACAGTCCAGTAAACCAAAAAGCACGTACGGTGACCAAAGGAAAGACACAAGATGGACGGGTAGGCATACGGCCCGCCCCAGCTCCAGCAGTAAGTTTGCGTGCTACAGGTGCGGCAGCACGGCGCATGCGGCCCAGGACAAACGATGTCCCGCGTTCCGAGACAGGTGCTCGTTCTGTGGCCTGACCGGCCATTTTGAAAAGGTGTGCCGGAAGAAGGGAACGAAATCCGCAGTCCAGTGTGTAGCAGCAGCCACAGCGGATGAGAGCGGCGAAGATGACCAAGATGAGGGTGATTTGGTGCTGTGCATTGAGGACCAGGTGCTGGAGGTGGCAGGGAAGCGCAGTGATAAGCCCCGCACGGACATGCTCATAGGAGGTGTGAAAGTACACGTGGCAGTTGATTCAGGTTCCCCTTGGACCATAGTGCAGAGGTCCATCTGGGAAGAAGACTTTGCACCGATCGTGGGGCCAGATCTATGGCCTCCGGACATCAAGCCCATATCGTACACGGAGAATGCTATCCCCCTGGTGGGGTGCCGGGACTTCGCGTTCGAATTCAGAGGGAGGTCGGCCACGTGCACCCTGTATGTGGCGGAGAAAGGCCCGTCGGTGCTGGGATGGAGAGACGCCGGGGATCTTGGCATCATACTCAACCCAGGTGGGAAGGAACAGATACTATTGACGGATGAGTGGCCCCTCCACAAAGAGGAAGACTGGAAATCAGCATACCCCAAAGTCTTTGAGGGCACAGTGGGCAAACTGGACAAATTCGTGCACAAAATTGTCCTCAAGGAGGGAGCAGAACCAGTGGTACACAAGGTCCGGAACATACCCATATCCACGAGCGGAGCGGTACAACAGGAATTATTGAGGCTGGAGGAGCAAGGCATCATAGAGCCGGTGGACAGCGCGGAGTGGCTGTCGCCCTTGGTGGTGGTCAAGAAACCAAATGGCAAGGTCCGTCTCTGCGTGGACCTTCGGGAGCTCAACAAAAATCTCATCGCGGAGAGATTTCCACTTCCCAGAATCGAAGAGATGCTGGCGAGGACGAAAGGAGTCACCCATTTCACCACCATAGATCTAACGTCAGCGTACTACCAGATAGAGCTGCACCCAGCGAGTAGGAAGTACACTTCCTTCATTACACCCTTTGGGTGTTACCAATTTAGGAGGATGCCCTTTGGCCTGGCGTCCGCTGCGGCCGTCTTCCAGAAGCTGATGCATAGACTGTTCAAGGACATCTCAGGGGTGCAGTATTTTCAAGATGACATCTTGGTGATGGGCTCCTCCAAAGGAGATCATGACAAGAAGCTGTATAGGGTCCTAGGAGTACTGCAAAGCAAAGGCATGACGGCGGAATGGAGTAAATGTAGAATTGGGACTCAGTCAGTGACGTACTTAGGTCACGAGATAGGGACACATGGCATCTCACCGAAAGAACAGAATGTGAAAGCAATCAGGAATGCCAAAGCCCCATGCACCAAGGAGGAAGTGCGGTCATTCCTAGGAATGGCCGAGTATTACAGCAAATTTGTGAGACACTTTGCCACCAGAACATACAAAATGAGGCAACTAATCAGAGACAAGACCAAATTCGAGTGGGATGCGGAAGCACAATTGGAATTTGACACAATTAAAGATTGCATCAGCCACGCTGTCCCACTACAAGGGTACATCCCCACGGGCAAGACAATAGTGACAACAGATGCGAGCGACAAGGGCTTGGGGGCTGTCTTGGCGCAAGAAAGAGAAGATGGGTCCACGGAAACGATTAGCTTCGCGTCACGAGCGCTATCTCCAACGGAACAGAGGTACAGCGTTATTGAAAAGGAAATGCTGGCGGTCACCTGGGCAATGAACAAGTTTCGGCAGTTTATTTGGGGCACCAGATTCAAACTCCAAACAGACCACAAGCCACTCATCAAAGTCTTGACGTCCTCGGGCCATGATACGGCGACCCCAAGAATCGCAAAAATGACCCTGAAACTACTAGATTACACCTATGACGTGGAATATCTTCCAGGGACACAAAACAGGGTTGCTGATTACCTCAGCCGGGCTGCGGCCATGGAGGATGCGCCGGAGGAGGCCCAGGACAGGGAGGAGATGGTAGCCAGCATGGAAGACCATGAGACGACGATTAGCGCCCAGGAATGGGAGGCCGCCTATGAACAGGACGCGGAGAAGGTGGAGGTAAAAAGGCACCTCACCACCGGCTGGCCGGATAAAAAGAAGCTCGCGGAAGGAGTACGGAGGTTCTTTGAGATGAGAGAAGAACTGTCCTTAAGTGATTCGGGAATTTTCTTATACAGGGGTGAAAGGGTTGTGCCTCCGGAATCCCTGATACCCAAACTGTTGAAGCAGCTGCATGAAGGTCATTTGGGCATTGTAAAAACAAAGGCACGAGTGAAGCAGATGTACTGGTGGCCAGGTATGGATGCCCACATTGAAAGGCAAGTGAGGGAGTGTGGGCAGTGCCAAGGAGCGGACAAGGTGTTACGACCCCTCCGACCAGCATTGGGGAAGTTCGACACCCCACAGAGTCCCTGGGAGAATGTGGCCATAGACATTCTGGGGCCCGTCCTGGACAGCAGAGGCGTGAACAAATATATTTGTGTGGTGATGGATAAGTATTCCAAATGGCCTGAAGTGGACATACAAGAGTCCATGGAAACGGACACGATACTGAAATTTCTGTCATCGGTGTTCTTAAGAGAAGGTATACCCAGATCCATTCTCAGTGACAATGGACCGCAATTTGTGTCGGACAAATGGGTCCGATTTATGAGGAGGAACGGGATTGAGTCAAGGCACACGGCCGTCTACCACCCCGCATGCAACGGCCAAGTGGAGCGGTTTAACCGCGTGCTAATGGGGTCCATACAGGCAGCCATCTCACAGGGAAAAGACTGGGAGACTGAGGTGATGAGCATGCTGTGGGCTTACAGGATCACCCCCTCAGTGGTGGGGTACAGCCCGTTCCAAGTACTAAGAGGACGACATCCATTCACACGGGACAATGTAGTGTGGAGGGAAAAGACCATCACCAGCAAGTGGTCCTCGGCAGTGGTGCAGCACAACCTGGAGAAGGCCCAGAAGATTTATGCCGCACACTACGACAGACGACGCAATGTGAAGGAAACAGAGCTGGAAGAAGGAGAATGGGTCAGGGTCAAACTCCCTACCATACAAAAGAAAGGTGAAAGCAAGTTTAGCCAGCCCTTACAGGTCAAGGAGGTGCGTGGCAGGGCGGCTCTCCTTAGCGACGGCAAAGTGTGGTCCCAAGACCGCATGGCCAGAGTTAACAAGATAATAGTGTGGCCCAAGGCTGAGGAGGAGGAGATACAGGAGGAGTTCCAAGATGCTAGACTTCCACCAGGACAGAATGCACAAGACCTGTGGGACGGAGCAGGAGAAGAGAGAGAAGGGGAAACTCCCAACACAGAGTCCACAGACAGAGAAGGTACACCGGCCGGTGTAGTACAGAGAAGAGACCAGAGAGGTGGTGAGGAATCTCAAGGAGAGAGAGAGGTGGAAGAGAACATGCCGGTAAGACACACTCGCAGTGGTAGGACAGTTACGATGCCCTCTCGTTATAGAGACTTTGAAATGAGTGGACCCTAGTCAGGAGGCACCGCCTTGGTCCTGGCGGGCGCTAGAGACACAGACTTTGGGACTAAGGGACACTCAACGAGTTGGGGGGTAATGTTCATTGTTCACTGTTAAAAGGGGGAGATATGTGGTGTGCGCTCTAGTCTATGGGCGCGTACGCGATGACGCGTCACGCCATAGACTGGAGCGGAGAGCGCGCGCATGCGCAGTAGAACGAGATTGAAGGCGCGAACGGCGAAAAGGAGTTGGCGACCGGAGCTAGAAGCGAGTAGACGCTCGGCGCCCTATTGCTTGTTATAACTTTACCTGCATACAATAAAGTAACATTATACCTACAAAGGCTCAGCAAGTGTGTTTGGGGGCAAGGAAGGAACATTACACACTCCCCCAGATATCCGACTCACCAGGCAGCAGTGCGAAGGGCAGTCTCGGCGCTGGCACCGCAACGCTAAATTTCGGGCCGTTCAGGAGGATCAGGCTTTTATTCCTGGCACTTCCGTCACGTTATGAAGCACCTCCGGCCGCACCACGGGGGCCGCACCCCCGGTCACGCTGCAGCGCTATCACGGGTCCAGGTGTAGCGGAAGCTCAGGCAGTGCCGCTAGTTCCCTACCGTTGTCCGAAGGCTTGCGCGGCGTTGCTTTTTGATGGATCTCCGATGCAGCAGCCCATGTCTCAGCGCACCTTCGGCCGAGGGGCCCGCATAGCCCCGGTGTCTCCCAAGCGCCCGGGCCGTAGCACAGCTTCAGAGATTGCAGTCTGTGCCTCGCGCTCCGCTTCAGCTCGGCCCCGCAGACGCTTCCTTAGGGTTAGGGGCACAAGTTTGGTACCGGCAGGATCAGCTGGACGAGCTGGTTCTCAGAGCCCCAATGTCAGTAAAGATCGGCGATGTTGGATGGGCATGAAGGGTTTTTGCAGGCTCGGCAGGGCTGGAGCCTCACAAGCGCGCGGCCATCGTGGTCGTGCGCCACCTAGGGCCCCCTTGTCTGGCCGATTTGTCACCTGCTAAATATAGGAAAAAACTACTGTGGATTCGGGGTCTGAAGGGATAGGTTATAGACCACTAGATGTACGTTCCCTCATACAAGTTCAATACCAAATTGTACACCTATAGTCTCAGACATGTGTTTATAAGCAAATGAGTAGCGTCTCTCTCAAAAATAATACTACAAGTGAAGAGTGACTGGGGGAGACATGTTTCAGCCTGTTGATCTATACCATAGTATCAGCGGCTTTCTTCAGGACCAGAATTAATATGTGCTAATGCTGCTGCAATATGAAATATGTGAAAAAATGATAAGTATAATAGAATAAATTAAAGTTTTATACAACAAGACCGGTATTCCTGCTTTTCATTTGTCTGTCAGGTCATACCCAGGTATCTAAAGGTAAACACAAGAAGCAAAGAGGAGAGAGAGAGAGACACAAACAAATTGCTAAGTTATCACATGAAATAGTTTGCATAGTATGTGCATTTGTCACTGTATTGCAAGTATTATGATGCTTATAACTAATCATGGATAATAAGGACTTACCCTCAATAGTAGGAAAGTCCTGCCTCACCTCTACCAGGCTGGCTGCTCTGGAAGGGGGCCCCCGCACTACAGGGAAAAATACAGGTGTCTAAGTTGGTACACCATTTTCACTGCAAGATACTTAATGCTATGTCAAACAGGAGGACCAAAGATACTCCTTGGTACAACATAGTACTGCCCCCAAGTTTTAAAGAAATGGCTAGGGCCTTCTAGGACAAAACTATAGATGGTGGACTATTACCAAAAACCAAGGTAAACTGATCTTAGTATGCCTCGCCTAACAATTAGACTAAAAAGATGAGTAGGTCTAAAAAGATCGATTGGTCTAAAAAGATTGATTGTGGTCAAGGCTACAAGTCTTACCTGTCCGTCGGTACCTCGATCCCCAAGAGAGCTTGCCCCGGGAGGTACCGAACAGAAGGCAGACTTCCCTTTATATAGCGCTCATTTGATTATTTTCAGCCGTGCGCATGAGGGGTCCTGAAAATATAGCCGTCTCCATGCGCGCCTGTGTTGAAGCTACACCTGCGTCGGGAGGTATTGGTTCAGCCCCGCGCATGCGAGCTACTGTGAAAAAGAAAGAGAAAAAACGCTGATCTTTATGCGCATGCGTGAAAGTCATCGGTTTGCATATGCGCTGAAGCTCGATCTACAGATCGCAAGGGCTTACATTAAAAGCCTGGTATTGTTGATTAATCGTTCATAGTTTGAGATGGTGATAATAGTTGATCAAGACAGGCCATTTTGAGTGATGAAGGAGACTACAGATGGCACATGCGTTGAGTCTACAGTATATACGGACCCACGCATGTGCTATCGTTTTTTGGAAAGTTTGGACAAAATACTAAAAACACGCGTGCTCTTCATATGTACTTGTTAATGATCTTGAGCACAAAACAGCTGTAATACGCTCATAACACTAATAGTTACTCCTCATGTGTATAAGGTGACAAAAGGCAGGAGACAGCCCATCTTCTCATGCTCTATCTCCCGAATGACACAACTGAGGAAATTATTGTACTACATACTCGCAAAACTATAAACAATAATGTAAGATTGTCTTTACATTAGTACAAAGAGTCAGTGACCGAATTAGATGGATATAATGAAAATATCAATTTCTAACCCGTTTATATTTATATGTATCGATTAGCAGGAATGTAGTGAGCCTCTTAAATAGATACCCAGGGTATATCATCGTTTAGACCCACGAGATCTGTTTTCAGTTTGTACACCCACTGTTGTTCTTTGCGGAAGAGGAATTTCGTGGGGTCTGCCAAGTGTGGTGGGATCCAAGGTTTTTCTAATACCACCCAGTGTAAATCAGTGTCAGCATGTCCTTTATCAATAAAATGATTGGTCAGTTTTGTTGACCGTTTGCCGCATCTAATTGTGCTCTTGAATAATAGGGGTAAGGCCTCACATTAGTAACATATCCAGGTCCTTTTGTGATAAGGAACAAACTCTAGAGAACACTGAATCAGCTGTCACCACTGTCTGGAACCTTCCTGGCAGGAGTTCTAGTCCCTCAGATTTTCTACCGCACGTCATGCTAAGGGAGTCTCCACTGAGCTATGCTCAGGTTTTTCCTTATTTCTCCTTGTATTCAGCTGTTTTTAAGATTGTCATTGTTTGAGTGAAGTCCTCCATTATCGTCATGTCAGACACTCCTAAAAGAGGCCTTTTTAGGCACTGTGGTACCTGCAGAAAAAAGAGGTTACAAGTCGACGACCCCCATAAGGACTGCCTCTACTGTCTTTATCCTAACCACACACCTAAAGACTGCAAGGTATGTCATACCTTTTCTACTAAGACTTTAAAAGAACGTGAGGGAAGGCTTTTGAGTTGGCTGCAGAGGCTCATCACGATCCTCCTCTAAAAGTACTCAAAAAAGGCCCAGAGATGTCTCTCCAGGTCTTTCTTCGCACAAACCTCCAAAGAAGACGCACAAAAAGTCTTCAGAGGCTTCAAAAAACAAGGATTTACCTTCCAGGGAATCTCCTCCCCTTCACAGAAACCAGCTTCAGACCCTCCTACTCCTCCGCCGAGGGTGAAACACACTTCTAAAAAGCCTTCCTCAGCCCCGTTGTCTACCATCTTGTCGACTGTGGTTCCGACGACAAAAATATTCCTCACACAGCTACCGGAGTGACTTAGTCGACGACGACCGTCTGCACAATTTCAGTCTCGTCCTAGTCGTCGACGGCACAAATCCCTTTGTCGTTGACAATAAAGTTCATCAGGACGACCCTCCCATCACTGCGGTTTCATCATTGACTACTTCGTCGACGAGAGTTGAATCATCGACGACAGTAACATCTGGAACGTCCTTATTTTTGCCTGTTGACGAACATACCAACGACTACTTGGTTGAGGACGCCAAAGTCCAAGGCGGACATCACCCAGTAGGGTCCAGCCTTTACTACTCATCTTTTGGACGAAGATGATCATTCTGACGAGGACAGTGTGTTTCGGGCTGCAAGAAGTCCTTCTGAACTCAACATTAAATACCTGGAGGACTCGGAGTATGAAGATCAAGATCTTGATGAATAGACATACTATCAAGAACTAAGACATCACCAACAACCGCAAATGGTTTGCCCTCCTTCAGCCCTGGTATCTGACCTCCAAATTTATGTTTTCAGACTACAAAAAGCGGTTCCCTACCTCTGCTCTGTCTCCTGCTCCAGTTCTCTCTCCGCCTCAGGTGGCTCAAGTTCCACCTCCACCGCTTCCTACCACTGAAGCGCCTGTGCCGCCTACCCCCCTCTACCGACGACGGGTGGATGAGCCACAAGAAGGGCAAATTCAGGATACTCAGTCACATCATGATGAATGGGACGACTGTTATCCCTCTTCCAGCATCGCTGTCTCCTCCTCAGGTAGATTTTCCTCCAGAAGATATCGGAGGATTCCATAATCTCCTGGAAAGAGCTGCAAAACGCTTCCAACTTCCAATGTCTTCTCACCAACAGGACTGTTTCCTTTACGACTTAAAGGAACCCTTCAAAAAATCTGTTAGATCTATGCCCATCATAGATTATATCTGGGACCAAGGCATCAAAATAACGAAAAACACTTATACAGTTCCTCCAGTCTTGCCAAGATTGGATAAAAAATATAGAGCCCCGGACGACGCTCCGGCCAGCCTTATAGGCCATCCCAAGCCTGATTTAGTAATTACTAAGGCAGCTCAACGCAGATCAAAAAACCTTCTGCTCCACTATCTGCACCCCCTGAAAAGGAGCGCAAGCGGTTGGATAATATTGGAAAGTGTTTTACCTCCATGTCGGCGTTGACTGTAAGAGCGTCTATTAGCGTTATTGGGACAGGCAGATGTGGTCGGACTTTGCATCTTACCTCGAGGCCCTCCCACAAGACACTAAAGAGGAAGCAAAGGTGTTGCTGGAGGGCGAAAGATCGGCTTCTGAAATCCTAGATTGTGCGATGGACATCGCATCCACTGGTTTCTGCCAACTGGCTGGGGCGGCGGTCCTAAGGCGCCAAGGATTCCTTAAAGCGATAACATTGCGGCCTGTGATCCAGACCAAAATCCTTGACATGCCCTATGATGGGCAATATCTTTTTGGAACACATATTGAAAGCCCCTTTAAGGGATCAAAAAAGATAAGGACACAACCAGAGCTTTGGGTATCCTTTAATATAAAAGCACCCCTTTTTGTGGCTCACGGGGTAGAGGACAATCTTCCTACAGAGGAGGCTACCAACAGTATAGGTATCCTTCCTATTTCTCCTCTAACCAGCAATACAGACCACAATTTCAACTGAGGCAACAGACGCAAACTCCCTACAACAAGGCTTCTTTCGTGGAAAGGCTGGATAACAAAAGTAATCTGCCCGAAGCTAATGACTTCTCTCTGCTGCCAGTCTCCCTTTCACCTCCACCCTCCAAAATAGGAGAGATCTCCCGCTACCGTCAAAATTGGAAGCAAACCACTACAGATCGTTGGGTTCTCCAACTGATACAGTTTGGACATTCTCTAGAATTTGTATAAACTCCCCCACCGACGCCGCCTCAACCTATGGCTCACAAACATTTACACCTCTTACACCTGGAAATATCATCAATGATCCAGAAAGGATCTATAGAGTGGGTTCCTGTTCATCAAAGAGGAAAAGGTTTTTACTCCCGATTCTTCTTGCTGTGCTAGAAGGGAAAGAAATGGAGGCCAATTCTAGATTTACGGAACCTAAACAACTTCTTGAAGAAACAATCGTTTTGCATGGTCACCATTCAAGAAGTCTTGCAGCTTCTCAATGCGAACGACTACATGGTATCGTTAGACCTCCAAGATGCCTATTTTCATATACCTATCCACAGGAAACACAAACCATTTCTAAGGTTTGCTGTGGCCGGCAGGCACTACCAGTTCCGAGATCTGCCTTTTGGGCTCAAGGCAGCCCCACACATTTTTACAAAATGTCTTTCCCCAGTCGGTGCATACCTCAGGCAGCAGCATCACCAAGTATTTCATAACCTTGAGGACTGGCTCGTCAAGGCACCCTCTCTCAACAGTGCGAGAAAGTCTTCCAGAGCTTGTCTACGGCTTTTAAAAAAAATTGGGTCTTACCCTCAATCCAGACAAATTGGTCCTACAACCTTCTCTACGGATAACATTTCTGGGAGCTGTCCTGGATACGGTCCTGAAACAGGCTTACCCAATGCAGGAGCGGCAACAAAAACTCCTACAATGAGCAGAAAGTATACAGAAAAGAAAGTCTCTTTAAGTTCGCCTTTTCAAATCCCTCCTCAGAATGACGTCCTCCTGTATTCTTCTAATTCCCTATTGTCTCCTCCACATGCATCCTCTCCAAGAGGCTCTCACCACTCAGTGGATTCAAGTGAAGGGATCATTCGACGACAACATACAGGTGATTCCTCAGATAGTCGCCTCACGAAACTGGTGGACTCATCCACAAAATCTCTCTCGAGGCCTACCTTTTCTAACTCAAGCCTCTCCTCAAGTGATAACCACGGATGAGTCTCTAGAAGGTTGGGGAGCCTCCTTCAGGAGCTTCAGATCAGCGGGAAGTGGTCATCTTCCGAGCGGAGTCTGCACATAAACCTCCTAGAGCTGAGAGCAGTCTATCTAGCTCTCCTGGCTTTCATTTCCAGGATAAAAGGTTCACTAGTGCTTATCAGAACAGACAACACTACGATGATGCACTACCTAAACAAACAGGGAGGAACTCGTTCTCTATCACTCTCTCAAGAATCTAAAAAAATTTGGAACTGGTCAGTTCAGCACGGAATTTCACTGAGGCCGAAATATGTTCTAGGAAAAGACAATACATTAGCAGATTCGCTAAGCAGATTACAGACAACCTGCCACGAGTGGGAGTTGAACCAAGATACTCTCAACAGCATCTTCTCTCAGTGGGGCGAACCACAGTTGTATCTGTTTGCCACACAGCACAATGTCAAATGCCAACACTTCACATGCTGGCATCCCCAACAGGGATCTTTGGGGAATGCATTTTCAATAGAATGGTTCGGCGTATTTGCCTATGCCTTTCCACCGATTTCCCCCTTCTTCCCAGGGTCCTGAAGAAGATGAAGGCAGAGCCCTGCACACGAATTCTAATAGCTCCAGCATGGCCTCAGCAACATTGGTTCACGGAACTCCATCTCCTCTCCCTGAGACCTCAAATTCCTTATGATACCTTGTCCCTGGTCCATCATGAGGAGAGAGGGAAAAGTCCAACACCTGGATCCAGCCTCTCTCAAATTATCGGCCTGGCTCCTGAGTTCCATGAATTTCAAGGCCTGAACATTCCTCCAGACTGCAGGGCGGTTCTGTCTTGCTCAAGAGCAGATAGTACATACAGGACTTATTCTTTCAAATGTAAAAGGTTCTGTATCTGGTGTAGATCTGCTAACGTGCATCCCCTCACATCCTCGCCGGAAGAAATCTTACCATACCTTCTCCATCTAGCAACTTCAGGCCTCGCTCTCGCTTCCATCAAAGTTCACATGGCAGCAATCTCCAATTTTAGGAGATCTTCCACTGGACCTTCTCTTTGGTCAAATAGACTGATAAAACAATTTCCCAAAGGTCTATTCCGAACTTTCCCTCCTGTAAAGTCTCCTTCTCCAACATGGCAGCTCAACACAGTCCTTGCTCCACTTATGTGGCATCTTTTTAACCCGATACACAGAGCTGATGTTGCAAGGGATGTGAACGGACTCACCATCGTGAAGGAGATTGCCACACTTGCCATTACAGCCGCTCCTGGGGCCCGACGCTGCTGGTCTCCCCTGCCGCCGCTATCACTACATTGTGGCCGCCATGGGGGAGACTACAGCTCCCAGGCTGCTTAGCGGCTACACCGCCCACTTCCGCCCAGTAACGCGCCCGGAGGCGCTTAAAGATCTGCGGCTTCCCTGGCAGAGCGGGGGACTCTGACGCTGCATGGGGGGTGAACGGACTCGCCATCGTGAAGGAGATTGCCACACTTGCCATTACAGCCGCTCCTGGGGCCCGACGCTGCTGGTCTCCCCTGCTGCTGCTATCACTACATCGCGGCCGCCGTGGGGAAGTAGACTACAGCTCCCAGGCTGCTTAGCGGCTGCATCACCCACTTCTGCCCTGTAACGTGCCCGGAGGCGCATAAAGATTTGCAGCCTCCTCCGCCTCGCGGACGCGCGCGGGCGTCGCCGGGCTAAGCCCGGGCAAAGGGCCGTCCGGGGCCAGACGAGGCCAGGCCGAGCTACCCCCCTGATTATCACAAAATGGGTAAGAGAAAACAGTTGGGTAACCAGGGACAGGGGGGTAAGAAAGCCAAAGTACCGAGAAAAGCTGACTCAATTATCTCATATTTGACTTCAGCTGTGGGTGCCATTAATAAAGAAATCGCTGACGCCGAAAAAGAGCGGAGCATGCACCCCATGGCGACTTTGTCCGCTGATCAGTGTCCACCTGACGCCGTTGTGGAAGGAGGGGAACAAGATACCGATTACATACAATCACTGCGTAGTGGTGGATCAAGTAGTGTTACATCATCAGTCCTTGAAGTTGGGTCAGAAACTTTGGCGACACTGCCCTCTCCAAGAAATTAACTCTAAAATCACGTGCCAAGATGAGAGAGGGGGTCGGCCAACTAAAAAGTGCCAGAGAAAGACCAAACATGTGATGAATGATGCGGCCAACATGGAAGACTTAATCATGAATAAACTCAGTGCTAAAATTGAGGAGATGTTTATTTCCCTCCTAGAACCCGCCTTGGTAGCCACCGCAAAGGATATTATAGACACTTTAAACACCTGTGTTGCAGGACTGCTTAAGAGATGTGAGACTATTGTCGCCTTTATACAAGAGTATCGTGGGCTACCTGTGGCAGGGACAGCCCCTCAGATATTACGGTCAAATAATGTGGGGCAAATCGCGAGCAAGGGCCCAATTGCCACAACCAGTAACACACAACCCACTGTTGATTCACCTCCCTTTACCGACACTTCGGATATAACTCCTAGGCCCCCGCCTGTTTGGACAACCCATTAGTAAAGGTAACAACACAAATACCTGCCCAAACTCCTTACTCTACCAATAAGCCGGCCCACGTCTTATGCCAAACTAAGCTACATCTCCCACCCATTGCAGCCCCTCTTGTGGCAGTATTAACAGGGGTTCCACCGCTGGGGTTGGATACCAGGGAGAGTACCCGGGAACTTATGGAAAAATCCAAAAAGTGGTGTAGACAGCACGCTTGTGGGGGCTTAGACATATCTAATAGTATTAACATGTCGAGAAGAGTATGATGGGTGGGACCGTCTCAAAAGAACTTGGAAGGGGACTGCATTGTCTTGAACTTTGACAAACAGAATGTTGCGGACTACATATTCTGGGATTGGTCCAAACTCCAAAATTCTGGTGTAAGGCCACTTCCTGGGGTACTTTTATCCCCCTCCTTCCATAAACAAATGGTATCCTGCTGTCCGGACAAGGAAATTGTCTACTCATCATCAAAATGCTTCAAACCTCCCCCCCCCCCCCACACACAGAGTATATCGGGGGTATGGGATGCACCCTTGACGTTGGATAGACAAATTGACTCAGGTTTGTTGTTGGTCAATCGCTTTAACCCATTAACGACATTGGAGGACAACGACTGACTAAAAGACAAGTCCGGGTCAGCTACACAGCCCCAGGTCCCCACTTGTAGGATTATGAGCTGGAACGTTGCTGGCATCAAGGCAAAAAATGGTAATGAAAATTGGGTAAATATGTTAAAAACCTTCAATATAATAGCCCTCCAAGAGACATAGGACCCTATAAACAGCTTTTCCCTGGATGGTTATAGTCATTTTGTATCCCAGCAACACACAGTAAAGTAGGTAGAGCCAAGGGGGGCTTAATCAGCCTATTTAAATTAGATCTGAAGGGCTCCTTAATACAATGTGACTCAGGAAGCCCAAACTGTCTAATTAGTGGAACTGTGTTGCCCTGACTCTCCCAACATTTTATTGATGAACTTTTATAACTCATGTGCCAATGATAACATTAATCGAAATTTGGATTTAGTGGAGAAATTCTTGTCAGTATATAGTATAACTGCAAATGCTTTTGAAATCATATTTATGGGGGACTTTAATACTCATCCCTGCGACCTATCCTGTGCCAATACCGTGGATGGGGGCCCCTATATTCGATCCCCACACATTTTGAACATTCACAGCGAGGGGAGGCACTCAAACCTCTTGGCCTCCTGGAACCTGTATGAGTCAGTCTGCGGGGAAGGTGGCCTTAGGACCCCCACGTTTAAAGGGATAGACGCGTGTACAATTATTGATTATATTTTTATGACTTCTTTTATTTTACCTAAGGTTTTCAGATATAAGACTGAGGTATCTGTTTTTAGCGATCATAACCCTGTTATAATAGAGATGGTGTCGGGTCCTTTTTGGCTTAAAGATTGCAAAACACAAGGGTGGAAAGGACGTGATACTTAAAGATCAGGGACGAAGATTAAAATGGTCCAAAGTGGTTCCTGAAACCTTCTCGCAGGAAGTGTTATCCAGGGTCAAACCTGAGGTAGCTATATACTTAAATAAAGAATCCCTGGGTTCCCAGGTGGTCCACGCCTTTGATACTATCTGTATACAAATTAATCATAGTCTATCGGCCGGAATTAAACAGACCAGGCATGTAGGCAAAAGATGGTTCAATATAAGTTGCTCTAAGGCACACTGCATTACTCAAGGCTTTGAAGGACATCTCTAAAGATAGGGCACAAATAGCTAGTACAAGGACGGCATATAAAGAAGCTATACAAGCGAGGAAACATGAGCGTAAATAGGAGCCTTGGACTCAACTTTTAGCCCCGGAGGTTTTGAGAGACAGCGGGAAAATCTGGGCAACCATAAACCAACCACTGTTCTCAAACGATGAGTACTCGCCACTCGAATCTAACATAGCAGACGAAGTTTGGATAGCCCACTTTGGAAAAATATACTGTTCCCCGGGTATCGAGAATCCCACAGCTATTGACTTTCCCGGAAACGTGGCTACTTCTGTGGTCTTCGAGGTAATAGAAGTGGAAAAAGCGATAGAGCAGACGTTAACGAACAAGGCTGCAGGCCCTGATGGGGTTCCTGCAGACATGTTTAAATTTGCCCCGAAATTTTGGTCTAAAATTCTGTGTAACATGTTTAATTCTTTGGACCCAAATAACATACCAGTATCATGGAAGAAATCAATTATCATCCCGGTTTTTAAAAAGGGGGACAGGCAGGACCCCTTATGTTATAGGCTTATCTCCCTGATAGACTCCTCAGTCAAAATACTGGGCTGTGTTATCTTACATAAACTAACGGAGTGGTTAGACGATAGAGGGGTCTTGTTGAATGTAAATGTAAATGTATAGGCATTTATATAGCGCACTACTTCCCCGTAGGGTCCCAAGGCGCTTCGACCGCTGCAAAACCCTTCCTGGCTTCCCTGAGAGATGGTCCCTTAATGGGTATCTCCAGGGTGAGACCAGGCATCCCCGGCGGTCTGGTGGGGCCGTTAGTGAAGATGGAATGTGCAATATGGATTTAGAGCCAAAAGGAGTACCCTAGACCAATGCCTCAATCTGCAACTTTCAATTGACAAATACACAAAAGCAAAGGAGGGGTCGATGTACCTGGGGTTCATGGACCTCTCCTCGGCATTTGACCTAGTAAATAGGTCAAAGCTATGGCAAATCTTATTAGAATGGGTTTTGATCATGCCCTTGTTAACCTTTTGGCTGATTTGTAGTTTGGTCTCCTAGCCTCTGTAAGGGTTACTTCTGAGGGACGCCGTACTAAGCATTTTAATTCAGAGAGAGGGGTCAGACAAGGGTGCATTCTGGCCCTCCTTCTTTTTACATTATATATTAACGCCCTGGAGCCTGCATTGAGGGAGGCGTCACTGGACATACCGCGTATAGGGGATCTGGTTATACCGGTCCTCTTGTACGCGGATGACCCTGTTCTCTTGGCCCGCACGGGGGTAAGACTCCAAAGGTTGTTAGACGCTTTTGGGAGTTTTATGAAGACCCTGAATCTAAAAATTAACGCCAAAAAATCCCAAGTTATGATCATGGGGAAGTGCAGTAGGAATAGGAAGTAAGAAGAGTGCCTATATTTCCCTATCTGGGAGTTCTTTTTGATGACAGGGGTAATTGGGGGCCGCAAGAAAAAAACAAACGTTGCATTTGCAAGAACAACCTCTGCACTCTTGGGTTTTACTAAAAAATTAGGGGCTAGACCAGTAGAAGCAATATTGAAGGTGTACACAGCCAAATGTCTTGCAGTTGCCACTTATGGTAGCTAAATATGGGGTTACTGCCCCCAAGACAGAATTCAGGTGACTGAAAATAAATTCCTGAGATCAGTCCTAACTGTGTCGCAGTCTACACCTACTTATACTATCCATACTGAGCTGGGGGTTAGCCCCTCTAACTTGTTGGTTGAATACCTGGCTAAATCAGGAAATCTTCCTGAACCACATCATCCTGAAAGATTGTCTCCTGCTGGAAAATGTTAGCAAAATCCCTTGGCTGACATGCATCAAAACCAGTCTCCATAAAATAGGGCGATCCAAGCTCTTCTCTTCCCCTGAGTCCATTACATCTAAGGACATCTTATTAACTAAAAATGCTATGCTGCAGTCGTCACTGGGGAGAGAGGAGGTAGAATTAAGGAAACCTACTATTAGAGCTAATCTTATTTTAGTAAACACACCTGGACCCGAATTCTATCTCACTGTGGCCAACCGTCCCTACCATAGGAATCTTTTAACTCGTTTTCGTTTTAATCTGATTAATTTGACCTTAGGCTGCTTCCCAAAATGGTGCAAACCGGAAAAGGCTAGCCCATGTAACTGTGACAATTTTTCTATACAGGACACAACACACTTTTTAATGTTCTGTGAACACTATGCGGACATCAGCAAGAAGTTTCTGCTTCCTATACTGAGGGAGGCAGGGTTTCTGCAAGTAAAGCCAGCTCTCCTGTACTTACAATTACTAAATACTCACCGTATAATTTTACATGTTGCTAGCTTTTTAGTAGCCGCTGTCTGGATCAGGAATAAGTTTAATTCCGTCCCTATGAACTTGGCTGATCCTAATTAGTATGAATTTATTCTAGAAACCTAAAGAGATGTAGCAATGTAAACCAAAATAGCAGATTGCTATTTTTTAATTCTCATTTTATCAAATTTTTAATGGCCACATACATGTCATATCTTTGTATAACATTACTGCATATTTTGTATAATATTGTTGTATATATTGTGTATTATATTTTTAATTGTACCAATGTCTTTTTATGATATTGTTTTATCAAATAAAAGTATTTGACTGACTGTCACAGAGCTGACCTCAAATTCCTCTCTTGGAAGACTGCTCTTCTTCTGGCCCTTGCATTCGCAAGACGAGTCAGTGAACTTCACTCCTTTACAATACAAGATCCATTTCTTCAAATCAAGAATTCTTTGTAGTAACCCGAAATTTATGCCTAAATTCCCGTTGGACTTCCACCTTAACGAACCCATTGTCTTAAAGACCTTCTTTCCAAATCCTCAAACAGAAGCTGAAAGAGCTCTACATTCATTGGATTTGAAGCGCTGCCTTAAATTCTACCTTGACAGGACAAAAGCATTCTGCAAGTCCAACCAACTTTTCGTGGCCTCCAGTTTACCTAGGAAAGGTTTTCCCCTTATAATTAATGTATCTTTAGGTGGATCTCTGGTGCTATTGTCTTCTGTCACCAACAAGCTGGTCAACCTTTATAATCAAATGTGTGCCCATTCCACTAAGGCAGTTTCTACTTCTATGGCATTGTTTACGGGCGTGCCCATCACAGACATTTGCAGAGCGGCAACGTGAAAAACGCTGCATACAATTACCAAGCATTACTGCTTGGATTCGGAGCTAATGAAGTATACTGCGGTAGGACAGGCGGTGCTGTGTCATCTATTTCAATAAAGGTGAGCCTTCCTTCCCACCAACCTCTCTCTCTCTTTCTAACCGCACATTTCTGTTACTTCTATAATTTATGCCAAAATTGCGACTTATTGCTCTGCACTTTAACATTAATATGTTTATTTACTGGGCGTATATGTATGTTATTTCCTTCCTTTTGATGAAAATAGTTTTGTACCAACTTGTGATTTATAGCTTATGTACCAAAGGAAATGTGCTCATTATTGCTTTCAATTCTGATTCAGTCAGAATCTATGAAAGATACCCTAATACTGGATAAGAAATGATTTACTTACCTGTAACTGCAGTTATGCAGTATTGGTATCTACCATTGATTCACATGCAACCCACCCGCCTCCCTTGGAAGGGCTCACCTAGTACTCTCAGTTGTACCTCTATATAGCACTGTGCTTACAAAAATCTGAGGGACTAGAGCTGCTTCCAGGAATGTTCCAGAGGGTGGTGACAGCTGATTAGTTGTTCTCTAGAGTTTGGTCCTTATCACAAAAGGACCAGGCTATGTTACTAATGTGAGGCCTTAGGCCTATTATTTTCTATGTCTAATGGGACATTATTTTACTAATGTACCGGGGACTCCCTTCTCGACGAATGATTCGGGCTTGTGAATATATGAAAGATACCCATACTGGATAACTGCAGTTACAGGTATGTAACTCATTTCTTACCTAGAATTCCTGGTGCTGAGGGCTGATTCATGTCGTTTCCTCCATGGGACGATTAAGATGTTCCTGGATGCATTGGTCCCCTCTGGTGCACTTTTGGGTCATCTCAGGCAATTTGGGGGTATTTCTTGCAGGTCTTCCTTTGATGAAGACCACTCTTTTGTGATACTAGGAACACCTCCAGCCTTATCTTGATGTACTCCAGCACCATCAGGCCCTCTATCAGAGCCACCACAAGCTAAATTGGTGTTAATGCTCCTGCAATAACAGCCGGCACCAAAGTCAGCTGTGATCCAGAATAGAGTCCCAGACAATTCTGGAAGAGGATCGGTTTGGAGTAATGTGCCTTTTCCTGACTGCAATACTGTCAGACCTGAATGATCTATTTGAATCCAAAATCGATCCCTTAAAAATACCAGAAGGGGTGTAACCTTATACCAGTGACAGTAGCAAGTCAGCCAGTTTGCTGCCTCCCCTTTCCTTCAGTACTGCAGACTACATTGCAATGCAGAATGTCATTGAATTCGACACTTTGCCTGACATAGACATTGACTCAGGTTCTTTGTTTTCCTTAGGAAGGTCGCTGGAGTGTTAGACTTCCCACTTTCTCCTGTAAAATCGGTGTGTTAGACTTGCCTCTTTCTCCGGTAGAATCAAAATCTAACATTCTCAATGAAGTCCTATAAACCAATAAGGGACACATGAGCAACATCAGCCCAGGAGTAAGCCGCCTGGTTGGCTGGAGATCCAGGCTGGCATCAGAAGATCCATCTTTCTGAACATTGCACAGTTCCCGGTAAATTCTGAGGGTGAGGGTCTCATCTTATAATAAACAAAACACCAGAGCTTTCCGGGTTCACCCTCCTGGTAGGGAGATAGAAAGTTAGAGGTTGTGGGAAACGGATCTTACCAGTAGGCCGCCTGGCTTTTAGCTCACCTCATGCAGCCTGTCTCCTGGTGAGCTATACCCAGGCACTATGAGACATGGGAGTCAAGGTTGCCCTAAATTTCCCAGACCCCCTTATGAAGACTTCAAAGAGGTAGTTTATGATGCCCATGATGCTTCAAGATGCATGGTTATGGCTGGGCAGGATACCGCAAATTCAGTGGCCAGAGCCACGGACGCCTCAAAATTTTGAGGCTTTTCAGAAGATTGAATTTTCTGCATAACCCACCAGTCAGGAGCAATAGTATGGACTAGCACATTCAACAGCCCTTCATTTCCAACACCATCTTGAAAAGGTGCTCTAGATTTCCCGTAAAGAAGCATGTGGCTTGTGGGTGGTGAGTGTTCTTTTCTACAGACCTAGAAGGCTTTTCTGTGGGTCCTGTGGACCATAGGGGGTATTCCTTACCCTTACAACACCACCCTCCACAGAACCCTCACACTGAGTCTCTTCATTCTAAAGATCATCTCCTTTATGCTGCAGCAGGAGGTGACAGCCCAAGCTGCTCTTGGTACTCCTGTGTTTTGAAGATGGACCAATGTCTTCATCCAATCCTAGGCTGATGTGGTCTGTTTCTTCCCCAAGAAAAAACATTTATGCTTAGTAAAACACAGCTTTGATGGGGGTTAAGTAAGCAGGGGGAACAGCAGCTACAACGAAATTTCTATAATCTGTTCTGGAGAGAACTAGAGGTTGCACAACTGGGTTGAAGAAAGCAGTGTCTCAGTCTTTGAGTCCGTTTGTTCAACATAATGGGCTATGTGTGTTGCAGCAGCCCTGGTAGTTTAATGTCCCTGCTAAGGTTCTCAGCTCTGCTACCTCTTGCGTAGTTTGTTCTGACCAGTAAACCAACTGGTCTCTCACTCCAAGGCATCCCCATCCTAATGAACTAAAGTTGGTATTTTTTCCATTCCCTCTGGACTGTGGCTCTCCACCTTCAGCTTTCTAAAACCAGACTCTATTCCTTGCAGCGTAGTATGCCCACCTCATGTTCATTCTTCCTGGCTTGGAGCTCCTTCCAGCACAAGCCTTCAAAAGCAAGTAATGTGGCACTTGGCTTGCCCTCATTGTCGACCACACCATCCAAAATGCACCATCATCTTACATTAATCTTGTTACCATATTTGGCGACCCTTGACTCTGCTCAAAATTACACAGCAGCCTGTATGATCGGGACCACCATGGTTATCCTTCCTGTGAGCTCAGCCCAACCAAACTCGCATTGTGATTGTATCCTGCTGAAAATCCAGCTCCAAACACAAAAATCATAACTCTCCCAAAGAGGTTGTCTCTAAGTGTAGCAAACGTGGTCAACAGTGGCCTTCCCTTAAGATAATTAATGGAGTTAGGGTTTTTGTTGGGAATGGGCTCCCATTGGTTCCCAGAGCTTGGTTTCTCTTTGCTTTAGGGTTTGGAGCTAGGCTTTCTGTTGATTATAGTGTAGGGCTTGAGCTCCCATTAGTTTCCAGGACGTGGATTTATAATGGTTAAAGGTGTATGTCTTGGACTCCTATTGGTTCTTAGGGCTCTCATTGGCCCATGTAACCTAATCAAAAGAAAGGGTTTAGGGCACTCATCCGGGTCATCTAGGTAAAGTGTCTGGTGAAGGGTGCTGCCTGTTTGGGCCTGGAAAAGGGCCAGGGCTGGAAAATCTTACAAGCTGTTCCCTGGCTCCCCCCCTTCTTGCCTGTCATACGGCCTGCTCACGGGGGACTACATCATCCAGCAGCACTAGCGCGCGGACGCGCTATGAAGGCAATGCGCCGGCCCGCGGCGCTTTGTGGTCTTATAAGCTGTTCCCTGGCTCCCCACTGCTTGCCTGTCATGCGGCCTGCTCACGGACTCACTGGGGACCACATCATCCAGCGGCACTAGCACGCGGACGCGCTATAAAGGCAAGGCGCCAGCCCGTGGAGCTTTGTAGTCTTACAAGCTGTTTCCAAGATCCCCACTGATTGCCTGTCGTACTGCCTACGCACGGACTCACGGTGAACCACATCATCCAGCGGCACTAGCGTGTGGACGCGCTATAAAGGCAAGGTGCCGGCCCGCAGCGCGGGACGAAGCCTGGGCTAAGGGCGGGCGGGTCCATGCCCGTTGGAGCCCTGAAGAGGCTGGGCTGGGACCCCCACTAACATCAGCATAATGGTCAGGTACTGTTTCAAATTCAAATGGCTAAATTATGTCGAAAAGAAGGGCCTTGGGAGATAAGAATATAGGAAGGTTAACTGCGACCCTAGTCTCTTTATTGATTAGAGCAGCAAGTGTTCTGACACATGAAATAGAGTTGACTGAAAGGCGCCTTTCAATGGAGCCGCATCTTTTCCCTCTGGGAGTAACTCCTGATAGACTCAATGAACTTTTACAGGCCACGAAATCATCTCCAATATCGTTAACATCATCGAATCTTCCACCAGGCCAATAGGAGTCTAGGCTTACTTCACCTACTCAGGCCACACAAAGGAGGAAAATAGACAAATCCCCCGTAAATATGACCCTAAAGGAGCTTACTCCTACATCACCGGCCAGGCGCACTAGAACAGGGGGTACTATAAACACAAAGCGAAAAACAATCTTACATTTCTTGAGCTACTAAACCAAAAGGACAAGAAACTAGTGCGACAAAACCAAACATAATAGTAGTTTCCCTAGAGGATACCCCCTCATCACCCTAAGTTCCCTCAGGCGAGCCCTTTTGGACTGAAGTAACCAAAAGGCTGGCAGCAATAATGGATCCTATTTTAACAAAACTGTCTCAAATTGAAAGCAGACTGGCGGATCTTGAGTCGCAGAACTCCCTATTATTAACTAGAGACCCTCCTACAAGAGACTCTATTCAGGAATTTCCTAGAGCGAACTACTCAACTCAACTCAATAAAGGTTTGGAACCATCTATGAGGAAATCAACGCCAATTCTACCGGCTGATAATATTTTGCCCCCATCATTGCCGTGAATAGGAAATTCTAATCCAAACATAAATGGCGATACTCAGAACATTCAAGAGAAGATTGAAAGAAACTTATTGCGACAGGCACCATCATCCCAAGAGGATTCAAGAGGGCTTAAGCGAGGAAGAGGATTGTCTGAGATTTATATAGGAGCTCCAGGATACTAGTTGCACCAATCGCTTGATCTCCCACCAGCAGCAGCCCCACTGGTACTGGTCTTGGCTAACGTACACCCTCTTCGAGAAAATCAGAGGGAAGCCACAAGACAGCTGATGGACAAATGTCTTCATTGGTTAACAGCCAATCTCAAGGGTTCACAAATGAGGAGTTATCAACTGTTCACTAAAATCATAATGGCAAGAAGAGTGGACTGGTTGGGTGTCACAAGAAAATCTTTTACTTGTGACTGTGTGGTTATTAATTTTAATGATCCATACATGGGACCCACTCTCTTAGATAAACTCCACAGATTTTCCCCAAGGATTTCGCAGATCATTCCCATGTCACTGGATCATTTTTATAACCAAAGTGTTAATCTACATAGGGATTATGGGATGTTAGACGGGGACCTGGAGGGTCGGCCGAGTACAGGGGGAGAGGCCTCCGGTGAGGGCCCTCTCCAGTAATCGTACAGACAAGTAACTTCCCCCCCACAGATAGATGCCACACAGAGATGAGTTCTGCACACTTTTATATGTATCTTGAAGCAAGGTGATAAGCGATACAGCAGGACCAGGATACGAGGATCCCGTCAATTCTAGTCTCTTTGGGGAAAAGGGTAGCGGGACAGTCTGAGTACCGGTCTGGTACAGAAGCAGCAAGAGATGGAGCTCACAAACCTCGAGCCGGAGGGTTCGCATTGAGGGGCCGCGGCAGCGCCAGCAGGCCTTGTAGACGGTTCACGATGAGGAGGGCCGCGGCAGTGCCAGCAGGCTTCGAAGATGGTTCACGATGAGACGGGCCGCGGCAGCGCCAGCAGGCTTGGAAGATGGTTCACGATGAGGAGGGCCGCGGCAGCGCCAGCAGGCTTCGAAGATGGTTCACGATGAGACGGGCAGCGGCAGCGCCAGCAGGCCTTGAAGATGGGTTACGACGAGGATGAGCCGCGGCAGTGCCAGCAGGCCTTCAAAGGTGGTTTCACGAAGAGGAGCCGCGGCAGCGCCAGCAGGCCTCCAAGGATGAGTTTGTCTCGGTGTCTCTCGACTCCAGGATACAACTGCCTTCCTGCTCTGGAGCTGCCCCAGTTATAGGTCTGGTGCCCTTTGATGTCCGGACCCTCGCACTTGGAGGTCGGGAGGTCCGGGATGAGGGAGTCCAGACACCCAGCAGGGGGGTGGAGCCAGCGCCCAGGGAGGCTGGGGGAGATCAACACCTGGCGGAGGGGAGCCATCGACACTCCTTCTCCCATTGACCTGCCAAGCGGTCTCTTCACCCCCTGGGCGGATGGTGGTGCCTCGATGTCGGGCCTGGCTGGGCCCGAGGCCGAGGTCGACCCGAGGCCACGAGGCCTGGTCATGTAGGGTCCAAGATGGCGGCTGGGCCGGAGACCGGGGTTCTGGAAGGGACCCGGGCCAGCCGATACGGTGGGGTTCAGAAGCCAATGTTCCGTCGGGGAAGGGCTGGTGGATTGCCCCGGCGGGTTTGCACGGGTTGTTCTTGTCCGGGGAACAGGAGGAACAGGGGTCCGCGACCCGCCATGCGGGGAGGGGACAGCCGGCCACAAGGCCTGTCCAACATGCGTCCCCCCCAGCTGAAGGCAGGGAGAGTCACCCATCCTCTTGGGTACTCTCCTCGCCGAGGCGGAAGAAGCGGGACAGGCCGTCTGCGTTGGCGTGGTCTTGGCCGGGGCGATGCTCCACAGTGAAGTCCATCCCCTGCAGGGAGATGGACCAACGCAACATCTGCATCAGCCACTGCAAGGGTCGGTGATCTGTTTGTACCCGGAAGTGGGTGCCGAAGAGGTAGGGCCGGAGCTTCTTGAGGGCCCACACCACTGCGAAGGCCTCTCGCTCTATAGTGCTCCAGCGCTGTTCTCGGGCCAGCAGGCGTCGGCTGATGAAGGCCACTGGCTGATCGACCCCCTCGGGGTTGAGTTGGGAGAGGACGGCCCCCACGCCATGATCTGAGGCGTCTGTCTGTACAATGAATTCCCGGCTGTAGTCGGGGGCCTGGAGCATGGGGGCGGTACACATGGCGGACTTCAAGTTCTCAAAGGCCGCCTGACACTCCGGAGTCCAGTTGACTTGCTTGGGGTTCTTTTTGGACGTGAGTTCTGTGAGGGGCCCCACAATGCTGCCATAGTCTTTTACGAAGCGCCGGTAGTACCCAGTGAGCCCCAGGAAGGCTGGGACCTCTGTCTGGGTGACCGGGGGCTCCTAGGCCTGGATGGCGGCAATCTTGAGCTGGAGGGGGGCCACCAGGCCACTTCCCACCTGGTGTCCCAGGTAGGTCACGGACCCTTGGCCGATCTGGCACTTGCTGGCCTTGATGGTGAGCCCGGCCTTCCGGAGGGCGTTCAGGACCTCCCGGAGGTGGTGGAGGTGTCCTGCCCAGTGGTGGCTGTATACCGCAATATCGTCCAGATAGGCGGCGCTGAATTCCTCGAGCCCCACCAGCACCTTGTTCACGAGTCTCTGGAAGGTGGCGGGGGCGTTTTTCATTCCGAATGGCATCACCTTGAAGTGGTAGTGGCCATCCGGGGTGGAGAAGGCGGATCGCTCCTGGGCCCCTGGGGTGAGGCCGATCTGCCAATAGCCCGCTGTCAAGTCGAAGATGCTCAGGTAGCGGGCGGCCCCCATGCGGTCAATCAGCTCATCTGCCCGGGGGATGGGATGAGCGTCGGTCCTTGTGACGGCGTTCAGGCCCCGATAGTCTACACAGAACCTGAGCTCGGGGGCGACGCCCGGGGCGGCGGCCTTGGGGACCAGCACGACCGGGCTGGCCCAGGGGCTGTCGGACGGCTCGATCACTCCCAGAGCTAGCATTTTGGAGACTTCCGACTGGATGCAGGCGCGTACTCGATCAGGCACCCTGTACACCCTGTGTCGGATAGGGGGGCTATCCCCGGTGTCAACGTCGTGGAGGCACCAGGGGGTGACCCCCGGATTGAGGGAAAACAGGTCGGAAAATTGGTGTAGTAGTTCTTGGCAGTCTCGACGTTGCGCTGGAGACAGGGCATCGGAGAGATGGCTCCCTCCACGGAGCCGTCCTTCTCGAGCGTTTTCAGAAGATCGGGGAGGGGCTCGGGGTCTTCTTCAGCCCCACTGTCGGTAGCCATCAGGAGACTAAGTTCAGATTGTACAAAGTGGGGCTTGAGTCTGTTGGCGTGGAGGACACGTAGGGGGTTTCGGGGTGACTCCATGTCTATCAGGTAGGTGACGGGGCCCTTGCGCTCCACCACTTTGAAGGGCCCCATCCATTTGTCCTGGAGGGCGCAAGGTTCAACCGGGGACATCACCCAGACCTGTTGCCCCGGCTCGAACTCGATGGATGAAGCATGCTGATCATACCAGCGCTTCATGTCTTCCTGGCTGGCTTCGAGGTTGGCCTTGGCAAGCTCCCTGAACCGCCGGGTCTGGTTACGGAGGGTCAAGAGGTACTTGTATACATCCGGGGGAGTCTTCTGAGGGGCCACCTCCCACCCTTCTTTGACCAGGCTGAGGGGGCCCCGGACGGGGTGTCCATACAATAGTTCGAACGGACTGAAACCCAGGGATTTCTGGGGGACTTCTCTGTAAGCGAACAGGAGGCACGGAAGTAGCACGTCCCATTGACGACGTAGGGGGTCTTCCAGGCCCATGAACATCCCCTTGAGCGTGCGGTTAAATCGTTCTACCAGTCCGTTCCCTTGCGGGTGATAGGGGGTCGTGAATTTGTAGGTGACCCCGCACTGTTGCCAGAGGGACTTCATGTACTTGGAGATAAAGTTCGTGCCCCTGTCACTGACGACTTCCCGGGGAAAGCCCACCCGCGAGAAGATCCCCATCAGGGCTCGGCCCACCACAGGCGCTGTCACTGTTCGGAGAGGAATGGCTTCGGGGTAGCGGGTAGCATGGTCCACCAGGACATGGATGAACCGGTGTCCCTGTGCTGTCCGGGGCTCCAGGGGCCCCACAATGTCTATTCCTACCCGCTCAAAGGGGGTGGTGACGATGGGAAAGGGTTGCAGGGGAACTTTCAGTTTTCGGCCGCTCTTTCCGCTGGCCTGGCAGGTGGGGCAGGCCCGGCAGTGGTTGGCTACGTCGTTCCGCATCTTCGGCCAGTAGAAGTGGGTCACCAGGCGGCTGTACGTCTTGTCCTGCCCCAGGTGCCCGGCAAAGGGCACATCGTGTGCCAAGTTCAATAGGAAGTCTCTGAATCGGAGGGGGACTACCAACACCCGGCTTGCTCCCAGCTCGGCAATCTTTTGCTCACTGTAGAGCAGCTCGTTGTCCCAGTAGATCCAGTGGGCCCCCGAGGTATCCCCTGCGTTCTGTGCTATGGCTTGTTGTCGGAGTCCCTCGAGGGAGGGACACGTTCTTTGTTCCTGGCGGAACTGCTCCTGCGTGGGGCCACCTTCTTGGCGCCACTGGGCCAACTCCGGGAGGTCTTGTAGTTGATCAGGGGCTTCGTCGCTGGACCCCGGAGGACCAGGCTCGGGGGTGGTTTCTTCAGTGACGACCGGCGGTGGGGGTTCTGGCCACTCGGGTTCTTCAGTGGATGGGATGGCGCGGGCGGCCATGGATCGGGTCGTTACACAGACCCATTCGGGGAGACCAAGCATCCCCAGGTGCTCCCTCCGCTCGACGGCTGACCAGGGGGAGCTCTCGAGGTCGTTCCCCAGAAGGCAGTCCACCGGGGCATCGTCGCGGACAGTCACTTGTAGCATGCCAGACACCCCTCCCCACTCAAAGGGGACGCTGGCCATCTGACACAGACTTTCGGAGTTGTCGGCCGACCGCACTGGGCAGAGTACATTGGGCAGGATCTGGTCAGGGGTCACCAGATGGCAGCGGACCGCTGTCACACTGGCCCCTGTGTCACGGAGGGCTTCAGCCCGGCGTCCATTTATGGTGACCCACTGGCTGTATTTCTGCGTGTTGGCGGGGATGGGTGCCCGCGGGACCATGTCTCTCTCCCCTAGACAGACCAGGGACATGGCTGCTGGTTCCCACTCGGGCTGGTATTGTTCGTACTCTTCGTCGCCTTCCTGGCCCGGTTCTTCTCCCAGGGCGGCGGCGGTGAACTGACGGTTCGTGGGGCCCTGATTTTTCGGGCAGTTCGGATCATTGGCGTAGTGACCGGGTCGCTGGCACTTGTGGCAGGTAACGTTGGGGCGGAACCCTGGTCGCATTGGAGGGCTTCCTCTTCCGGCCGGGGGCGGGGGGTTGCTAGTGGGGGGCACCGTGACGGTGTCCCTGCCCCGACCCTGGCCTCCTCCTCCCCCCTGTGGGCGGTGGGGCCCTTGGGAGGCCCTGTTCTGTTCGCTGGGCCAGCTCCGGGGGACTCGGGTGCTCTCCCATCGGTCTGCTTCGATGGCGAGTTTCCGAGGTTCGGTTAACTTACTATCAAGGAGGTGCTGTCTTAGTTCGACGAAGCAATTATTGGAGAGGTGCTCCCATACAATAAGGTCAAATAATTGCTCGTAGGTGGTGACCTGGCTGCCCTTGATCCATCTCTCGAAGGCTCGGCTGAAAAAGTTCACGTACTCTACCCAGGTTGTACCAGGGATTCGTTTGCAGTCTCGAAATCTCTGCCGGTACATCTCGGGCGTGAGCCCATAGCGAGTGAGGAGGGCGGCCTTCATGTGGTCGTAGGATGTCATCTGGTGATCGGGGAGTTGCAGCAGGTCGTCTCGTCCTTCGTTGACGAATCTCCCCCATAACCCGGCTCCCCAGTCTCTCCGCGGGATCCGGTGGGAGGTCATAGCTACCTCGTAGGCTTTAAACCACTGCTGGATATCATCGTTCCAGTAGTATTCCCTGACGACATCCTTGGGGATGTGGACCTTGGGGTCCGTAGGGGTAGCGGGGCTCTGGTGCCCGGGGACGCCGAGGTCTTTGTTCTGCCGTCGAATTTCGAGCTCCTTTAAGCTACGCTCATGCTCGTAGGCTAGTCTTTTCTCTTCCAGCTCCCTCTGGCTCTTTTTCTCTTCTCGTTCTTCCCTGAGCCGTAAGTGTTCGAGGGTTATTTTTTGCTCTGCCAATTTGAGTTCTCCATCTAAGCGGAGTCGAGCCAGCTCCAACTCGTGGAGCCGGCTTTTCTCCCGTTCTCGGGCTTCTTCGGCCGAGAGGCCCGATCTTCTTTCGTCTGCAGGGGTGGTACTCGTTTCGGTGGTCTCAAGGCTTTGATTTTGGGGTGGGGATGTTTCCGTCTCCACCCACGATTCTAAGGCGTGCTTGAGGTCATCTTTCGTGCTCAGTCCCGTGGTAGCAATGCCTAGCTCTATGCAGAATTGCTTGAGTTCTTTGTGGCTGTACTCTTCCAGCTTTTCCATCTGAAATTTTTCGGTTGTTCCACTCTCCTTTGTCGTCATGGTGGCTGTGTGTCGTGGGGTGAGTTACTCTCTGTCCGATTATGCGTTGGCTCGGATCGCGCCGCTGGCCACCAATGTAAGACGGGGACCTGGAGGGTCGGCCGAGTACAGGGGGAGAGGCCTCCGGTGAGGGCCCTCTCCGGTAATCGTACAGACAAGTAACTTCCCCCCCACAGATAGATGCCACACAGAGATGAGTTCTGCACACTTTTATATGTATCTTGAGGCAAGGTGATAAGCGATACAGCAGGACCAGGATACGAGGATCCCGTCAATTCTAGTCTCTTTGGGGAAAAGGGTAGCGGGACAGTCTGAGTACCGGTCTGGTACAGAAGCAGCAAGAGATGAGCTCACAATCCTCGAGCCGGAGGGTTTGCAATGAGGGGCCGTGGCAGCGCCAGCAGGCCTTGTAGACGGTTCACGATGAGGAGGGCCGCGGCAGCGCCAGCAGGCTTCGAAGATGGTTCACGATGAGACGGGCCGCGGCAGCGCCAGCAGGCTTGGAAGATGGTTCACGATGAGGAGGGCCGCGGCAGCGCCAGCAGGCTTCGAAGATGGTTCACGATGAGACGGGCCGCGGCAGCGCCAGCAGGCTTGGAAGATGGTTCACGATGAGGAGGGCCGCGGCAGCGCCAGCAGGCTTCGAAGATGGTTCACGATGAGACGGGCCGCGGCAGCGCCAGCAGGCTTGGAAGATGGTTCACGACGAGGAGGGCCGCGGCAGCGCCAGCAGGCTTCGAAGATGGTTCACGATGAGAAGGGCCGCGGCAGCGCCAGCAGGCCTTGAAGATGGGTTACGATGAGGATGAGCCGTGGCAGCGCCAGCAGGCCTTCAAAGGTGGTTTCACGAAGAGGAGCCGCAGCAGCGCCAGCAGGCCTCCAAGGATGAGTTCGTCTCGGTGTCTCTCGACTCCAGGATACAACTGCCTTCCTGCTCTGGAGCTGCCCCAGTTATAGGTCTGGTGCCCTTTGATGTCCGGACCCTCGCACTTGGAGGTCGGGAGGTCCGGGATGAGGGAGTCCAGATACCCAGCAGGGGGGTGGAGCCAGCGCCCAGGGAGGCTGGGGGCGATCAACACCTGGCGGAGGTGAGCCATCGACACTCCTTCTCCCATTGACCTGCCAAGTGGTCTCTTCAACCCTTGGGCGGATGGTGGTGCCTCGATGTCGGGGCCTGGCTGGGCCCGAGGCCGAGGTCGACCCGAGGCCACGAGGCCTGGTCATGTAGGGTCCAAGATGGCGGCTGGGCCGGAGACCGGGGTTCTGGAAGGGACCCGGGCCAGTCGATACGGTGGGGTTCAGAAGCCAATGTTCCGTCGGGGAAGGGCTGGTGGATTGCCCCGGCGGGTTTGCACGGGTGGTTCTTCTCCGGGGAACAGGAGGAACAGGGGTCCGCGACCCGCCATGCGGGGAGGGGGCGGCCGGCCACGAGGCCTGTCCAACATGGGAGTAGAAGAACCCCAGCAGATATGGTCCAGAGAGCTAATGAAGGTGTTAATGCTAGTTTAGGGCTAAGGTTGCAGAACAGATTTACACCTCTTTCAGACTTGGAGACATGTGATTAACTAAATCCACCATTAGTATTATAGGGGAGTGAATATACTTCGGCTGCTCTGGTGTTAAAACCTCAGGTGAAATCCCCAAACCCATTAGTTATAGAGAGGTCTAGCTTTGTAGCAATTCCCAATCCAAGTAGTCAGGAGAGGGATGGGAGTATTGCACCTGCGCTGACTAGTGTAGAGGAAAGGGGATACACCACGGGATCCTGGAATATAGCAGGAATAGCCTCCAAGTTAGGACATCAGGATTGGCAAACCCTGTGGCAATCATTGGAGGTTATATTTTTTCAGAAGAAGTGGGCCACGGAACCAGTCTTTTTCCCCGGGTTTCGGAGCTTTTGTACTCCAGCAATTCCGTCATCATCCGGGAGGGCAAAGAGGGGACTATTAACTCATCGCGAATACTACATCCTATCAACTTAGACCAGTTGGCCTCACCAACAGCCATTTTCAACTTTTTCAATTGACCAATACAAAAAGGGATACTTAGTTATTTATTAACTATTATAACAATGAGTTTGGGAGTAATATGAAGGCAGTTTTGGACATATTGGTAATGGAGTTGGAGAATCTTCATTTGACTAGAAATGGGGGTCGTGTAAACATGTGGGTGGGGAATTTTATTATTAATCTATGTAAATATAATGGGACTATGGTATGTGGTTTGGAAGACCCTCATGGTAACCCTTTACGTCATTTTCAACACAATGAGTATGGCGAATCTCTAAATAGATTATTATGTAAGTGGGACCTGGAAATAATGAATGACGTAAAAGCAGGAGAGACAGGGAGCACCTTTAGAAGGGGAAAGCAAGAGTCTGTGATCGATTTTGTTCTATTATCGGCTTCGATAAAAGGAACAGTGGCACATAGGGGTACTCCGTTTTCCTGTTACATTGATCTCGCCATCCGATATATTCAATTAAGTATCCTGTCTAAATTAAAAGTCCAATATCAGCAAATGGGGGATGTGTCCCTGGCTAGGAAAAATGGATACCAATTGAAATAGTCCCAGGCCCAAAAGTTAAACCTGGTCCCTGAAATTTTAACCCAAATCAAAAATGAAATTATATCATGCCTGGAAGAGAATCCCCCGCCAGCACTGTTAGTAGCTCTGTTTACGGCCCTTATGATGAAATTAAAAGAAGCACTCACTCGCACAAAGGCACCATCTAACATCCCAACCACTCGTTGGTTTGATTCTGCTTGCTCCCAAGCAAAAACAGCTCTTGCAAATGCTTTAAATATATATCCCTAGAGATGCTATAAAGATTTGTGCACTCCGTATTGAATATAAGAAAGCCAGAGTTAAAAGAGAGAAGGAACTATTGATGGCCAGAATGGGAATAGCATTGCAATCTTTAATTACAGCTGACGCAACGTTCATGGCTTCCCTAGATTTGAAGGTAAATTAAACGAATTCCTTCATAATAGTAGCAGGGGCAGCTAGAGGGGAAAAACACCCCACTTTTAATTTGGCGTCAAAAAAGATGGAGGTGGTCAATTGCTTTTTATACCTGGGAGTACTCTTTGACAAAAATTACTCTTGGTCTAACTTGGTGGCAGTAAGAGCCCAGAGTATGGAAAGGAGTCTCCAAGGCATCAAAAGCTTTGTGAAGAAGCTAGGGACGAGCCCACTGGATCCAGTTAAAAAGATCTATTCTGCAAAAACCAAGGCTGCCACAACTTATGGCGCAGGAGTCTGGGGGATGGGAAATATTGAATACCTTCAGCAACTGGTAGACTTAGTCTTTAAAAATCGGGTATCTCTACCCTAATCTTTTTCCAATTACATTTTACATTTGGAACTTGGGTTACCTTATCTGATTGATTGCATTAGACTGGCACCACTTTTATTGTGGCTTTCGATCTGGCGGAGGTCTACTGTAGATCTGACTCAGTGCATTATTAAGCATTGCTGCAAATTGGAACACTATAAGAAGACTCGTTGGTTAAATTAAGTGGAGACACAATTGACTCTATTAGGGTTAGGGGAATTGTTTCAGGACCCTGAAAATTGTAAAAAGATTACAAAGACCAGGCTAACCGAGCTATTTTGGCGGAGAGCAAAGGGTGCCCGAAAGGGAAAAAAAATATTCAGAGTATTTCTGTTGCCTATGATTTAGCTCCACCCAGAATGGAGGAAGGTTTTTATTACCTTATGTCTATTAATAATTCTCAGCACAGATTTATTCTTTTACGGTTTCGCATGAATCTGATCTCTTTAATGCTAGGGTACCCGGAAAACACATACAGATTTTCAGATTTGCCACCTTGCCCTTGTAATAACCATTCGTCTCAGTCAGACCTTCATTTAACATTATTCTGCAAGTTTTATATAACAGAAAGCAAAACATTTCTTTACCCAATTATGAGGTACCACAAACTTAAACAATGCAGGGGGGCCATGTACTTTTTAAAGACCTTGTGTGACCCGTTTGTATGTTTCTCCCTAGCATCATTTTTATGGTCATGTATTAGAAGAAGGAAGGCCATGGGTAGCAGGCTAACAAATCGAAATTATGATAGAAGTGACTCACCATCTTAATACAGGTTTCTTAATTTTAAGAGATTCATATTATTCGTAATATTTTAATACTTTTTAAATGTGTTTTATAAAATGGGTTATTATAAATCATAAGTTGGTTAAATCCTGCGTGATTGATTCCCATATTTTTTAATTCTGTATATTTGGTTTATTATGTGTTGTAATATTATAAATGAAATTGTACTTTTATGACTTATGTAATCAAGCTCAAATAAAGTTGTATTTGACCCTTTGATTATAGTGTAGGGCTTGAGCTCCCATTAGTTTCCAGAACAAGGATTTCTAATGGTTAAAGGTTTATGTCTTGGACTCCTATTGGTTCTTCGGGCTAGGGTTCTCATTGGCCCATGTAACCTAATCACAAGAAAGGGTTTAGGGCACTAATCCGGGTCATCTAGGTAAAGTGTCAGGTGAAGGCTGCTGCCTGTTTGGGCTTGGAAAGGGCCTGGGCTGGAACATCTGCACATCCATCTATAAAACCCCAGGTCAGCAGCCACCCTTTTACACAATCTGTATCTATTGCTACTCCCTAAAGAGTATGCTAATTACACACCCATTTAATACATTCCAATAGTGGCCAGTTCCTCTACTGAACCATTCACATAGCGTAATTAGTAACAAAATCACCCACCAAATACACACATCATAGCCTATCAAAAACAACACAATAACTAAGACCACTATCCAAACAATTGACAAGCACAATGGCACTTGCCAGGACGCAACTAAAAGTCAAAGAATGTTCCAGATTTATGATCATGGGTTCCTTGAATGCATCTTCCCCATTAAACCTTCCAAACCTCTTTTAACCTTTCCTGTGCTCATGACGAGCTCAGCTCGTCATGAGGCACGGTGCTCCGGTTCTCATGGCGAACTGATCTCGTCATGAGCCATGGAACGCTCACACGCGGGGATAATTCCCCTGCTGTGCTGAGCGTTCCACAGGAACTGGTGTGGTCATGACGGGCTCAGCTCGTCATGAGCACACAAGCACTGTGCCTCATGACGAGCTAAACTCGTCATGAGCACAGGGGCGCTGAGCGTGCCCCCCCGCCCCACAGCACAGCGGGGGAATTACCCCCGCTGCGAAGGGGTTAAGCCATAAGATAACTCAGCAGCTATAACACCAAAGAAAACACACCACTGAAACCGCACATTTATCTAACCCAAACCCTTCCTTTCACCTCTACCCCAAGCTGCAACTACACTGTCCCAAGCCACCCACATCTGTATCCCCTATGCACCTATTCCTCCTCCCATACTAGACAACACGTCCCCCTCAAAACGCTATAACATCAAGAGGAGAGAAACCCCTAAAATGCTTACTCTTCAATTCAAGAGACACAAACAAAAATCACTTCAACATTTTTTTAATCAACTTCCAGACACCATAAGATTTCATTGCAGAAACATTGGTCAGTGAAGAATGTGCACCCAGATTCCACCCTACCTGAATTTCACATCATGTTTAAGAAATTTGTATTGGCAAAATTGGATGAGGCCTGGCCATTATTCATGAAGGAATCACTAAAAATAATGCAATCAGTATTTGTAAAGTGCACTAATCACCACAGGGCTATCTAGGCACCTCAGGGGGCTGGATGCTTTTTGAACATCCAGGTCTTGGAGCCGCTCCCGAATTCAGCAGTGGAGGTGTAGGCTCGGTGGTTGATAGGGAGGTCATTCCAGGCCTTGGCAGTGAGGTGGGAGTAGACGCATCTTCCAGCACGTGTACGATGAATTCAGTGGGGCAAAGGCCAGGGAGGCAGAGTGAAGGTGTCTGGTGGGGTGGTGGAAAGTCAAGTGGTTGTTCAGGTATTTGGGCACTGTGCTGTGGTGGGATTTGTAGACCTGCATGAGAAGTTTGAACTGTCATCTCTTCTTGATAAGGAGTCAATGCAGTAGGTGGGGGGGCTCGCGGGTTGATGAGGGCTCGCGGGTTGATGTGGGCTCGCCTGGGCAGTTCCAATAGGATTCTTGCTACTGCGTTCTGGATGGTTTGGAGGCACTTGGGGAGAAAGGTGGTGGTTCTGGCGTAGAGTGCATTCCATTAGACAAGTCGACTAGTGATGAGGGCTTCTGTGACTGATCTCCTGGTGCCTGTTGGGATCCATCTGAAGATCTTGCGGAGCATTCTGAGGGTGTTGAAGCAGGTGGCGGCAACCAAGTTGACCCGATGTCTCATGGCGAGCTCACTGTTGAGGTTGTTGGCGTGGGTGCTGGTCTGAAGGTGGAGCGTTACCAGGAGTCATTCCACAGGGAGGAGTGGTCTTCCAAAGAGGAGAACTTCAGCCTTCTTGATGTTGTGTTTGAGGCATTCACAGCTGGCGACATCAGTCATGGCATTATGGAAGTTCGCTCTAGTGGTGTCTGTCTTTGGTGAGGGAGAGTAGGAGCTGGATGTTGTTGGCGTATGAGAGGATGATGAGACCGTGGCTGTGAAGGATGGATGCTAGTGGTGTCATGTAGACATTGAATAGTGTTGAACACACATTGAAAACCTCACCATGGATGACTGTGAGTCATTGATGTCACTCCACTCCCAACTATAATTTATTACTTCCTCTTAATATATAAAACACCACTCAGCAATGCAAACTTTAAAGATGTTTAACAAGATATGGTGACTCTATTTGGGCTAAAAACCTGTCTTGGAAGGCCTGACTCCTGAGGATTTTTTTGACTTTTTATGCTTTCCCCCCACCCCCTCCACCCCACCCTTGGAGAACCCTCCCATACTTACTCCGACCTGGTGTAAGGCCGGATTCGTGTCTTGCAACGCCTTCTCCTCCCACACTGCAAAGTGCCCCCCCTCCCTCCCCTGAAAAACATAGACACATGTGAAAATGTTACATGTTCTTCTCTTTTTTTTCTTTTTTTCTTTTTTTTTACATTTTAGGGACCTTACTATTTCTTCTGTGTTTAGAGATTTTTTTCCCCCTTTTATCTTATAAATCCTTTGAACCCTTGTGTATTTTTTCTTTTATATCTCCTTCTTGTCATTAAACTTACTAGAATCTATTTCTGACCTAACATGCTAAATTCGTACTACAGATCCCTGTACCTGTACTGGTCAGGGCATTGAATACAATGTTGAGAGGGGTTCGATGATACTAACCTCTATCCACAATGTTGGTCAAAAGATATAGGTGAGCAGTATGGTATAAAAACAAGAGCTCAATAGTTCTACTCATTTTTGAAGTTAAACTTTACCCTGGGAATGATTACTGATGGACTCCAATAATTCATCGGCCTCAAAAGGTGATCTTACGTTATGCATTTTATTATTGTACATAATCTGCAAAAATGCAGGGAACCTCATCTGGACAGCTGCGCCGACAGCTCTAAATTTGTCCATACACTGACCCAATTCCCATTGCCTATCCAGCGTGGGTTTAGAGAGATCAGAGCGTATTTCAAAGGGAAAATCAGGACCTTTTATAGATTTTAGTTTAAGTGCAAGATTAAGAATTTTTTCTTTCAAGTAATACGTCAGGAAATTAATCAAGATTTTCCTAGGTTTAGATCTACCGGGATTCAACCAGAAAGGATCACGATGGATTCTCTGTATATCTTTATCGAGCTCCTCTGTTGGCTCCTCGAAATTTAGGGAATCCTTCAATAGTTTGATTATGTAGTTCTTAAGGTCTCCGCCTTCCTTTCCCTCAGGTATCTTAAGGAGACGCAGGTTGTACGTCGTGAATAGTTCTCTAGAGATTCCACTCTTTCTTTCATAGCATCCCCTTCCCTCCGTAAGTTATGGATTTTTGACTCGGCTGCTTCCAGATTTGCCTTCATCGCCCCAACAGAGCACTCCAATATTTCTGTTCTTTCACCCAGCCCATCCACCTTCCTCTCCAATGCCTCACAGGACGTCCGGATATCATTCTGATTTGCCTTAGAAATCTGAAAATCATTTTGGATCTCTTCTCTCATTGAAGCTGCCAGAGCTTCCAAAGCGCTCTCAGTGTGGGTGGGCCTCTTACTTTTGTCTCCTTGTTCCTCCTCTCCCACCTCTGAATTGTGTGGGCTTTCTTGGGATATTGCGACTTGCGCACATCCTTTGTTTTCTAAGATATTTTCTACTACACTCGGTAGTGGAAGAGGTGGAAACTCCGCCATATCTGATACTAGGATAGGAGGCTTAAGCTCACTGTTAATGTTGTGATTATCTGGATTTGTGGTTGTGGACAAGAGGAGAGAAGGTATAAGTATACTATCACCCTTGACTGGATTGTTGGCCGGTATCAAATCCAAAACTTGAGGCAAAACTTTGAAGTATGAGCGCAGAGAGGGGGTAATCTTCCCAGTGCTGCTAGTCGAATTTAGGATTTTAGACCTTCTTGAGGGCCGCCTTTGCTATTTTTTGCTTTTTTTCCCCTTAGTTATAGATTTCTGATTTAGCCTAGCTTTTGCTGAATCGAGGTGATAGATGTGAAAGGCTCTGCTGTCGCCACTTCTTCTGAAGAAGAGGACTCTGGGAGTTGTCGTTTTTTTTTACCCGCCCTCTGTTTCTTTCCCGACTTCTCATTCACGCTCTTGGCGCTCTTAACACTCGTTTTCCTGAGAGTGGTATTTTTATCTTTAGATCTGATTATCTCTGAAATCACCTTGTTATCAATGCCCCCCACAACTTCTTCTATTTGGTCCCAAATCTCGACAGAGGCACCGCCAACCCCTCTAGCCCCACACTCCCGTCATCTTCGGGATAATAAAATAATCACGAGATGCAGGGGAGTGCAAATGGAGATGGATGTTGGAAGATGACCTCTGCTCAGTTTTTATCTTGGAATGTCAATGGTCTGTGCGTGCGTGGTAGAAGAGAACGTATTCTGCAATATTTACGAGACTCCCCAGCGCAGATCATAGTCATCCAAGAACCACATCTTTTAAAAAGTGAGGCCAACATAATATTAAAAAAGCAGAGATGGATAGACAAATTTATCAGTACTGATCATAATGCCAACATAAGAGGAATTCTCGTATTATGCAAAAAATCTGCAAAGGTTCAGATCCTTCATTACAAGGAAGATCAAAGTGGTAGATGGCTCTTGGTGAATATGTCTATTAATGGTTGGGTGTGTAATCTAGTTGGATATTACGGTCCTAACACTGACGACTCGTCCTATTTAGAAATAATAAGGAACCATTTGACGACCTCTTTGGATCCAATAATATGGGCAGGGGACTTTAATGTTGTATTAAACCCAAAATTGGACAAATCAACCCACCATAGAGGTAATTTTCCTTCTAAATCTAGATAGTCCCTTAAGGGGATAATAGAACAATTAGGCCTGGCAGATTTATGGAGAGAAAAAGTGGGTAATAAACAAGGGATATCCTATAGAAATTTAAAATACAAACACACGTCAAGAATTGATCTTGCGTTATTCAGTTACTGCCTCCAAAATTCCCTAACCAGTATTAATTATATCCCCTCTCATCTATCGGACCATGCAGCTCTCTTATTTTCTTTAAAACTCTCTGCTCAAACCAAACATCCTTCCTGGTCATTTGACTGTACCATCCTGTTAGATCAAGAGGAAGTGACATATTTGACGAATGAAACAAATTAATTCTTAGATATAAACTTGAGCTCAGCTTCTCTTGACACGGTATGGGAGACTCTAAAGGCATTTTTGAGAGGTTGTATAACAAACAGATCCTCCCACCGGCATAAAATATACCGATTGAAGATCAAAAACCTTGAACAAGAACTAGGAAAGATTGAGCAGAGGCTCGGAGCCTCAATCGGTTCACCTCAAGATCAAAAAAATATGCGGGACCTGAAAAACCAACTAGAAAACATACTACAAGAGAGAGTGACGAAGAGATGGGAGGCAAGTAAAATCTCGCATTTCGAATTTGGAGAAGCAGCGGGTAAGATTTTGGCTTGGATGGTCAAGGCCGATCAAGCAAAAAATGATATTAGAGAAATCAATGTTGAAGGTGAGTGCGCCGCTAGGACCTCTAACCAAGAGATAAGCACTGCCTTTAGGGAGTTCTTTGAGGAAATATACAGGGAAGATACCCCAGACGAACAGCAGACAAGGGACTTATGGCTAAATCAGATCTCTCTACCGTCCCTCTCGTCCATACAGAGCGAAGGGATCAAGATGGAAATCTCCGAGACGGAAGTGAGAAATGTCATTACGTCTCTCAAGCATGGTAAGGCCGCAGGTCCTGATGGGATTCCAGGTGAATTATATTGTGCCCTGGCAGATGTTATTGCCCCTATTCTAACGGCCCTCTTTAATGGAATCTTAAGACAGGGACAAGTCCCCCCAAGATCTTGGGGTGAGGCTACAATAGTATTGATCCCTAAACCAGGTAAATACCCAACTTTATGTGGGTCTTACCGTCCTATATCATTACTGAACAGCGACTATAAGATCTTTGCCTCCATCATGTCATCTAGATTGGGTTCAGTAGTGGGGGAAATCATACACCAGGACCAGAAGGGATTCATCAAAGGTCGCCAGCTATCTGATCTGACGTATGATCTGGTGGGGGCAATCGATATCGCCTCATCCTTTTCCCTTCCACTGGCAGCACTCACTTTAGATGCGTCTAAAGCCTTTGATAGGGTCAATTGGCCCTATCTTGGTGCTCTCTTGAAGAAGTTTAACTTCGGCGAGAAGTTCTGTCGTACTGTATTACTTATGTACAATGCGCCATCTGCACGGTTATTAATTAATGGCACACTGTCTGACTCATTTAAAATCTTGAGAGGTACAAGATAGGGCTGCCCGCTCTCCCCTCTCCTCTTCAATCTGTACATTGAACCATTTGCAGAAGATTTAAGGGGAGATGTAAATATTCCATCATTCAGATTTGGGGAGTGGGAAAGACGGGTAGCTCTTTATGCAGACGACATTTTAATTCTAACCTCCGATCCGGAGGCTCCATTTCCAGAGGTTATTAAGAGAGCCGAAGAGTTTGGTCGCATCTCGGGGTATGAGATAAATGCAAGTAAAACTGACATCATGGCATGGAATATCCTCAACTTACAGCTGGATGTGACCAACTCAATGAGATATCTGGGTATCCGAGTGATACAAGATGTCTGTAAAATTGCTCAAGTCAATCTAGAGAGAGTGTTTAATGAGTGTAGGAAACTGTTAAAATCTTGGTCCAATCTTCCATTGACTAACCTAGGCAGAGTAAGTCTAATAAAGATGTCTATTCTCCCTAAATTTACTTTTATATTTAATACCATTCCCCTGGCATTCGATAACAAAATCTTGGAGAAGTGTCAGAGAGAGCTAAATTCCTTTGTCTGGAACTATAAATCGGCGAGAGTGGCATGGAAAAAACTGAGGAGGAGGGAAAAGGGGGGACTGTCCTTGCCTGACTTACAGTATTATGCATGGGCCTTTCAACTGTCCTATTCCAGAATGCTTTTAAAAATACCATCTAATACATCTACTGGCGTAATGTTTAAAGCCATGTTGGATGGAGCTGCAATACCAACCAATGGTTTCATGTTTAAATTCGGGGATCAAAAATACTTCAAAAAAGTAAAGTTAAAAAATCTTATGACCCAGGCGAAGGTCTGGTCACAAATAAGGAAAAAACTAGGTCTGCCGTATTTCTCAAATTATGCACCCATCTGGGAATCTCCCGGGTTACCGTTGTGTCTCAAAGATAGACTGGCAATACCGGTGAGAGATGGAGGAATAACAACATGGGGAGATTTGCTTGTTGGAGAGTCACTGAGGTCCTGGGAGGAGTTACGGGAACAACTGGGCCCATAGTTTTCGAGATTCAAGTTTATACAACTAGATAGTTCGGTGAAAGCACTGGCTAGGTCAGGGGTAACACTTGGGAAGAACAGCACCATAGAACAAAAGTTGGTAGAACGACAAGGGGGGGGGTAAAGAAGTTTCGCAGTGGTACTGGAATCTGCTGGAGGAGATAGATGGTGAATTCACTCTCCCGGAGGAATTATGGGGATTAGAGCTTGGGGCCCAAAGTATAGACATCTGGCAGAAATCTTGCACCTTGCTATATAAAAGTGTTAAACCTGCATGGCTGAGGCGTAATAATTTTTTCACGATACATCGAGCCTATTTCTCCCCCCTAAAACTGTCCAAATTCATTCCTGGAAAGAAATGCAATAAGTGTAATTACATCGCGGCCTCGGACATCTATATGTTCAAGGATTGTCCTTGTATAGCTCAGTTTTGGAATGAAGTGAAAGTGACCCTGGACTCTATTCTCAATATCTCGGTGTCCATCACATTACCACTTATCATATTTGGATGGGACAATAGTATAAAGGGTCATGCAAAGACATTCTTGTTCTACGCAGTATTGCATGCTAGAAGACAGATATGTAAAGTTTGGATAGAAAATACGGCACCAACACACGCAAACTGGCTGTCATCCCTGTATGAAACACCCAAGACAGACTTGTTGAGATCTTGCAGCACACCTAATGTGGCTTTTTGGTTCAATGGAAAAAGTAGCCGGGGTTTTTTTTTTTTCCTCCGAGGTCCGATGATTAAGCCTTAATACTCCAAGAACTAGGCCCCCCTCTCGGTTTCATGGCTGGTTCTACAGGTTTTAACACCAAGTTTGGAGTCATCCCCTGTACCTCTTTGGGTCATCTCCTGCCAATTCTCAGAAATCGTGTTTTCAAGTGCAGTAAAACTATTCACTTAGATCTAAGACGCGCATGGCAGTTGGAGGCTAATCAAGAGGAGGGCAAAGCAAATGAGGATTAAAAAAAGAAACAAGATATGGTGACTAAAACTCACCTGAAGCACCCAAACCTATACATTCTAGGAGACCTCAACATATAGTTTGACAAAAAAGCATTTAAATACCTCCATATCGATCGTAATCAACCTTGAGGCCTTAAACTACCAACAAAATGTTTCCGGTCCCACTCACGCCACTGGATGTCACATTTTTCTTTCTTTGGGAAAAAGCCACAGTTACAGATGACTCTCCCATAAACTAGACTAAACACAACATTATCGCCTTCAGAATCCAAACACCTGTAAATTACAACACTTTGAAGACAACTAAATCCATGCAAACAATGGAAAAGAAGCTGGAGCTGCAATAAGTCAACTCTAATCTTCAAATACCCAAAATAAATATGAAACCTCAAGACATACAAACTTTCTACAACTGTACCTCCACCCACTGTACTGCACAACCTGGTACTAACACAGACAACATCCAGAGTGGACCTCAAAAAGAACACCATGTGGATTAATGACTATATCAAAAAAATGAAAACCACTCCAAAAACAACAACGTAGCTCAGCATGTCCCCACCTGCTGTAATACAAACTCGACCTGGTATTCAACTGGGCCTATAATAGCTTCCTTTCACACACCACTTACCTAGGACACTTTTCATTCAATACAAGGGCGCTCAACTCACTAAATAAGTGAGGGGCTGATTGGAGAGCACACTGAGAATCTAACCCAGACATTATTTGCCTGCAGGACACCCACAAGCCATGTAAAGACTAGGAAATAATTAAACATTTGGCATACCACATGTGCTACCATTCCTCAGCCACTACTAAACATAAAAATGGTGGCAGATTTTAAATGGAACCTCCCTATAGTGATTTCAGACCCTTAACGCAGACAATTAGGGTAGATTTTTGATTCTGGTTTGGGCCCTATACGGCAATTCTCTAACTTTGTCGACTGTGTAGGCGCCAAACTGCAAAGGAGACTTTTCTTATAGGCTTTTTAAGACAGCTGGCTGGGTCAATATGTAAGCACAGGAGCATTTCTTTAAATAGCTGAATAGAATGTGGTGTCTGGATAGAACTCAATGTAGAAGTCAAGGCCTACACCTTTTATTCACGTCCACCAAACCCACACCTGAATTGTTTACATTCTACTGAGTAATCCTTTACTAGAACACATGCAAGCTAAGGAAACGAGCACTATTTTGATCCCCAGCAATGCGACGGTCAAAATCCAGCTGGTCTTGGGGTCCAGGAAGCCTCCAAGAGGTTGGAGACTGCACCCATCCCTACTCAGAGACCCGGTCACCAAACATGACATAGGCCAATGAATACTTCAAATAAAATGAGAGGATTGAGGTCGATGTCCCAGGTGTGCGGGATGCATATAAGGCAGTAATGTGATGGCACTTAATAGCAGTGGGCACTGCTGGAGCACAGCTCTGCAAGCTTGAGGTACAGAGGCTCGAAGATGAGATTAGAGGGCTTGAGCATGCATGACTGGAGCAGCCTACTCGCTGTCACTCAGACTCTCACAGCAGCCCGGGGCCAGCTGCAAATGCACTACACGAATAAGGCACAGCTCTATACTTGACCTCAAAAATAGGTCCTTTATAATTGAGGATAAAGTGGGACTTTGTTTATCCGGCTTCTGAGAGGCAAAGAATTAAAAAGAGTAAGTGTGTGATATAATGGCTACATCAGGAGGTTGGCCACTAGATAATGTAAAGAAGGCCAACAAGTTTCATACTTTTTATGAAAACCATTACAGGGTAACCTCTCTACCTCCGGGAGCTAGTTAAACCTTCCTGTAGGAAATTGGGGTTCTGTTGCAGTAGCCCCCCCCCACTTTTTGCCAGACTACTGATGCACTTTCACTTGATGTGCCCTAAGTCCCTGACAATCAGTTTCCCAAGGCCTGTGTTCTTTCCCCAAAACTAACCCAATTGGCATCTCTGGCCACAGGTCAGCCCCTTGTAAATGGTACCACAGGTACCAAGGGCACTGTGACCAGGAAAGATCACTAAGGTCTGCAGCACTTATTGTGCCACCCCTAGAGGCCCTGTACCTCTACACACACTGTTCTGCACCAAAATATGCAGCCTGCAGAGGCAAAGTGAAGAGTCAACATGGCACACACCTCTGTGTGCCATGCCTACAACCCCCTGCCCTGGCATAGATTATTTTACAAAAAGTGAGCAACCCAAGTATACCCTTGAGGGCTTGGGTAATGAAAATGAATGGGTGAAAATGCCTTCAAGGGAATTTATTTCATGCGTACTTGATTATTTAGACTAATTTTAGGAAGGATCGGTTAGTGATCCTTGTTAAGAATCAATCAAAAACTGTGGAATTTCAATTCAATTTAAACAATTTGTTTCAACAAGACACAACATACAAAAAACAACACAAGGTGTATTAGAAAAATATAATTTTATCCAAAAGAATTTTTAAAGAAATCACTTCATATACAGATAAGTGAACAAACAGAAAATTAGGACTGTGGGTACACACATAAGTAAATTAATACGTGACTCAACAGAACCTAAAAACACCTATCCCAAATCAGACTGAATAAAACAAGACAGGGATAAGATGAAATGTCGACGTTTCGGTTTCCTATGAATTATTTGCGGAAACCATCTTCAGGACTGAAGTCAATTGGGATCTGTATAGAGAAAATTGCAATCTGAAATAAAAATATTTACAGTTACAAGTCTAAACTGACTATAAATATAACACCTTGGTGACATAACAAAGGACATTCATAAGACAACAAATATAACAGTGACATAGTGATGTAAAACATTACAAAGACATACTAGACCGAATTTCATTGGACTAATCATTTCAATATAAACATATGTACATTTTGTTCGGGTTAAATATTGATCCACATAAATCATAAAGTATTTTGAGTGGCTTATTAGATAGTGGGTCATTTAGTAAACCAGCAGTATTCTCTGTAGCACGATAACCTTACTGATCATTTGCATATCAAAAAAGAAAAACTTTGCATTTTATGCTATCATGGTTATACATTTCAGTTCATGATTATGCCTTTCAGTTCATGATTATGCCTTTCGGTTCATAAGCCACCAAATGTAACATTGGAGGGTCACAAAATTCAACATTTCATTTCTGTCTGAACATGGCCATTTAAGAAAAGAAAAGGAAGAAACAATGCTATTATGAATATTAAACATCATTCTTTTCCTATCGAGCGGATGCTATATGAAATCAAATCAAAGGTGGATCTCAGTTACCTGACTTCCTAGCACTGCCCGACTATGATTGCTTGAGGGCTGCCACAGTCTAATTTCAAGGTGGAACCGCTTCTAGATATAAATATCAAAATTACTATATGGACTGACTTATTTATAATTCAAAAGGAGTACAAGAATACTAAAAGGTTTACCTATTTGGTGTGTTAGTTGACTTCTTAACTTTAAAGAAGTTTGTGGGCTTCGCTGTATTGATGCTGGCTTTTATTTAAAAGAAGGGAGGTTTCTGGCCACACCTAATGGGTGAAAACGTAAGGATCATGATAATTTATGCCTATTTATCCAGACATGTTTATTGGCCGCCTTGTAACTAGGACAAAGAGCAGACAACCTACCTGTTGATAAGCGGTATGTTGAATGAAGCTTAGACGCGGTGAGCAGAAACTAATACCGGTACAAAGAGAAGTTTTTCACGTGGAGAGTTCAGACACAGATGTGTAATCAACCATACGGCGATAATCTATTATTTAGTCAAGTACGCATGAAATAAATTCCCTTGAAGGCATCTTCACCCATTCATTTTCATTACCCAAGCCCTCAAGGGTATACTTGGGTTGCTCACTTTTTGTAAATCATTCTTGCACAGACAGTTGTCTGTTGTGAGCCGCTTTAACCAGTGGTTGTTCGTGTAATTCCCCAGAAATCAATGTCTGAGGCTGAAACTCTTTCATATTCTGATGAATATATCTTAAAAATCGCATCTGGCCCGTCCCTATTAGGTAATAAAGGCCCGATTACTAACTTACCGTATGAGTCTGATTTAAATCCGCTTGAAAGACTCAAAAAGAAACTGGTACGCTCGGAACTGCATGCGAAATTCTTAACGGATTGCCTTAATGCTAACATCATTCCGGCGGGTCTACAAATACGTAACGTCCCAATCATTTTTGTAGACGACGAAGAATTCAAAGTTGGATTTAGTTTCTCTGCCAACAGGTGCTCACGCACCTGGATGGTGCTGAGTATAGAAACAGCACTTCGCCAAATTCAAATTCTGACAAAGGAAATTGAATCCTTAGAAAAAAAGATCTCTGGTGACAGCACTATCACTAACAGTAAACTTCTGTTGGAGAAAATACAACAAACTATAAAAGAATTCGAGGAGTTTAATGCACATAAAAAAACTCCAAAACGATATCAAAAGATACAATAAGGAGAAAACTTATCCTTATTTAAGAAAAGATTTTTATACATCTCAAGGCTCAAACGAACAACCATCAAAACGGGTGACTTTCTCAGATACAGGTTCTGAGTCTGGTAGCGATAGATCATTCAACTCTAACTATCGCCAAAACGATCAACAACCATCTACATCTCACCAATCTTTTTTAGGCCAGGACCAACGAGGCTCCAGACCACCAGGGAGACCTCAACAACCGAAGAGAGGATGGTATCGGAAACAGTACACACCGGGGTTCCGTCAAACCCGGAACCGGTACTACGAATGGTAAATGAAGATTTAACTATTCCTATCTTCAACCTCTCAACACATCAACTCTCTGAACAAGAGATGGCAGTCCTATCCAACGGCCTGAGCTTTGTGCCGACTTATAAGAATGATCTTTTCCAAACAAAACTTGAATTATATCGTTTCTTTCGCACAGTTAGATTGAAAAATTACTTTGCGAATAATATTTCTGATCCAAAATTGGGTTTTACCGGACTCCGAAATCCTTCCACCTTCTATCCTCCCAATGCAATGGTGAATAAAGACATAATCACCTTTGAGAACGCAATACTTTTAGAGATAGAAAATCTCTTTAAGAATCCATACAAGTTCAAGTCCAATTTACCTAAAGAACAACAAATAGCTTTACAAAATCTCCAGAAGCTACCTGATGCTATACTCAAACCAGCGGATAAAGGTGGTGGGATAGTGCTCTGGCAAAAATCTAAATATGATGAGGAAATGATCAGACAATTATCTGTCTCCAGCCACTATAAAAAACTGACCTGTAATCCAACCAAAAGATTGACCTCAGAAATTACAACTTTGAGTAAATTAGGTCTAGAGGGTGGTTGGCTGAATGAGAAAGAGGCTTCTTTCTTATTAAACAAAACTCCTACAGTACCTGCAATCTATATGCTCCCGAAGGTGCATAAAGATTTAAATAATCCACCAGGTCGCCCAATAGTATCGGGTTGTAACTCCATTCTAAAACCCTTGGCACAGTATGCAGACTTCTTTATCAGACCATTCGCTGTGGAACGCTCTAATTACATCAGAGACACCACAGCGGTAATAAATGAGGTTGAAAATTTTCATTTTGATCCAACAACTAATATACTTGTTTCTATGGATATAGAAAGTTTGTATACAAACATCCCTCAAATTGAAGTTTTGGACATACTTAGCACACTTCTAGAGTCTAGACCAAGACCACACTCTGTCCCTACTGCTTTCATTTTGGAATGTGCAAGATTGCCTCTATGTGAGAACTTTTTTCTATATGAGAACTCCTTCTATCAACAACAAAAAGGAGTAGCTATGGGCGCTGTTTTTGCCCCTGATATAGCAAATATTTATGTTGCACAGTTCGAGGATGAACACATTTGGCACTCCTCTAATCCATTCTCCTCAAACATTTTAAAATGGCTACGTTATATAGATGACGTTTTCCTAGTTTGGGATGGCACTGTAAATCAACTTAAAGAATTCCATCTATGGTTAAATTCCAGGAACATCAATCTTCAGTTCACTCTTGAACATAATACCACTGAAATGCCATTTCTAGACATTAACATCAAAGTTGACATTAATAATCAACTCTATACTACTTTATTTACCAAAAAAACTGCGAGAAACACACTTCTGAAATACTCTAGTCATCATCCTAGAGCATTAAAGGATGGATTGCCATTTGGACAATTTCTTCGTCTCCGACGAAATTGCACATTCAAAGATGATTATTTTTGTGAAGCCAACAAACTAACGGATAAATTACACTCACGTGGCTACCCCAGCAGATTACTGAGGAAATCTATGAAAAGAGCCTGGTATTATGATCGTGATACCCTGCTAACTGTTAAAGGTCGAACAAACGAAACCAATATTGTATGTGTATCTACATTTGGTACACATTCAAATGCAATCAAAAAAATTGTATCAAAACAATGGAACTTACTACACTCATTTCCGGAATTTATGAAAAAACCCCTCTTTGCTTTTAAGAGAGGTACCAACTTACAAGATAGGCTAATCCATGCCTATAATAATACTCCGACTGAAAACATTGTGGATAACATGAGGCAATTGAGTCCAGTAGTCGGTCATTTTAAATGTAATAATTGCGCAGCATGTGCTACCACCACAACGGTAAAAACCTGCAAGATTAATAATATTCAATTCACAAACAAAACATTCTCCAACTGCAATACTACAAATGTGGCTTACTGCATTCAATGCCCCTGTCAGCTGCACTATCTAGGTAAAACCATCCAACCGATAAAGAAACGTATTCTACAACATCAGTCAAGAATACGGTGCAGAAAAGAAACTGCTCCTTTAGTTGAACATTATCTGCAGCTAGGCCATAAGGAAACAGACATGATGTGGTGGGTTATTGAGGTAATAAAACCAAATAAGAGACAAAGCAATGTTGACAGGATCCTTTCACTACGAGAAGGAAAACTCATTTGTTTAACTAACACTGTCAAAAAGGGCCTCAATTCTGCAACGGAATGGCATGCTCTGGCTTGCCTCCCATGAATACCCCACTATGTCTGTTGAAATCTAGTGAATCATGTCTGTGGGCTCCTGCCTCTATACAAACTGACTAGTTATCTATCTCCATCTAAAATAATATACATAAATGTGTTCTTCTTATACATTTCATGATATATATATGATTATTCATGATGTCTGTTACTACCAATTATATTTATCTATGATGTTTATGAAGTACCTATGAAATTGCGGATGTTCTGTGAAAAATATCGATCATGGACCAAGATTTCATTAATTCTCACATAACAGACTCGGTTATTGAATTTTATTTATTATTTCCCCCTTGTATCCACTATACTGTGTACAAATTAGAGACTCTAACTCAATCACTAAGATCTATCACATCTACAAACACTTTGACTAGTCCAATATGGCTGCCAAGTGCAGTCCTATTTCGATCTCCAAACGATCCCCTTTAAATCACCGAGTGCTCAGTCTGGATCAGTTGCTTTGAACTGACCACATGCTGCGCAGCACTCTGCCACTGCTGTCCTGACTAGGTAAGCCTAAATCACAAACCAAGTAATAAATTAAACTTTTTTCTGGTATACAAAGGCATTAATGCTCTGATACCATCTATATATATATTTTTTAGACCACGACAGCATGGTTACTGGAATACTTTCTGTGAAATTTACTTTCTACTTGCGGCGAGACTTGGAGCTGTATACACACTGCTTCACATACCGCTGAACAGCGATAAACTACCTTGAACTAAATATTTACCACGCTGCAATTTACCTTCATTATTTTTATTAGGTAAGTTAGAATTTATGAAATGTTAAATAGACATACTTCTGCCTATATAACACGACTTTGACGCCTGAATATCATTATATATGTTTCTTAGATTATCGCCGTATGGTTGATTACACATCTGTGTCTGAACTCTCCACGTGAAAAACTTCTCTATGTACCGGTATTAGTTTCTGCTCACCGCGTCTAAGCTTCATTCAACATACCGCTTATCAACAGGTATGTTGTCTGCTCTTTGTCCTAGTTACAAGGCGGCCAATAAACATGTCTGGATAAATAGGCATAAATTATCATGATCCTTACGTTTTCACCCATTAGGTGTGGCCAGAAACCTCCCTTCTTTTAAATAAAAGCCAGCATCAATACAGCGAAGCCCACAAACTTCTTTAAAGTTAAGAAGTCAACTAACACACCAAATAGGTAAACCTTTTAGTATTCTTGTACTCCTTTTGAATTATAAATAAGTCAGTCCATATAGTAATTTTGATATTTATATCTAGAAGCGGTTCCACCTTGAAATTAGACCGTGGCAGCCCTCAAGCAATCATAGTCGGGCAGTGCTAGGAAGTCAGGTAATTGAGATCCATCTTTGATTTGATTTCATATAGCATCCGCTCGATAGGAAAAGAATGATGTTTAATATTCATAATAGCATTGTTTCTTCCTTTTCTTTTCTTAAATGGCCATGTTCAGACAGAAATGAAATGTTGAATTTTGTGACCCTCCAATGTTACATTTGGTGGCTTATGAACCGAAAGGCATAATCATGAACTGAAAGGCATAATCATGAACTGAAATGTATAACCATGATAGCATAAAATGCAAAGTTTTTCTTTTTTGATATGCAAATGATCAGTAAGGTTATCGTGCTACAGAGAATACTGCCGGTTTACTAAATGACCCACTATCTAATAAGCCACTCAAAATACTTTATGATTTATGTGGCTCAATATTTAACCCGAACAAAATGTACATATGTTTATATTGAAATGATTAGTCCAATGAAATTTAGGTCTAGTATGTCTTTGTAATGTTTTACATCACTATGTCACTGTTATATTTGTTGTCTTATGAATGTCCTTTGTTATGTCACCAAGGTGTTATATTTATAGTCAGTTTAGACTTGTAACTGTAAATATTTTTATTTCAGATTGCAATTTTCTCTATACAGATCCGAATTGACTTCAGTCCTGAAGATGGTTTCCGCAAATAATTCATAGGAAACCGAAACGTCGACATTTCATCTTATCCCTGTCTTGTTTTATTCAGTCTGATTTGGGATAGGTGTTTTTAGGTTCTGTTGAGTCACGTATTAATTTACTTATGTGTGTACCCACAGTCCTAATTTTCTGTTTATTCACTTATCTGTATATGAAGTGATTTCTTTAAAAATTCTTTTGGATAAAATTATATTTTTCTAATACACCTTGTGTTGTTTTTTGTATGTTGTGTCTTGTTGAAACAAATTGTTTAAATTGAATTGAAATTCCACAGTTTTTGATTGATTCTTAACAAGGATCACTAACCGATCCTTCCTAAAATTAGTCTAAATAATCAAGTACGCATGAAATAAATTCCCTTGAAGGCATCTTCACCCATTCACTGGCATAGATTAGTCACCCCTCTAGCTGGGTGCACTTTACCAGTGGTGGGGTGCATGAGCCCTGTACCCCCACAATGTCTAAGTCCATTCTTAGACATTGTAAGTGCAGTGCTGCCATTAAGAGTATATGGTGCTGGGAGTTTGTCATTACGAACTCCACAGCACCATAATGGCTACACTGAAAACTGAGAAGTTTGGAATCAAACTTACTCCAGTATTGGAGCTTTCATAGATTCACATGCCTGAATCTTTCCCCGTCGTCAAGACGGGAGTCTCCGGTATATAAAAAAGAAATGCTTAGTTGTATAGCAAACTGAAAAGAGGCCTAGGCCCTTTTCTCTTTTGCAACCCATAACCTTTGTTATGTAAAAGAGGCCAAACTTGTCCCTGAACCAATCAGAGCTCCTCACCCTCAAGAACCTTTTGCCCCTCAGATTTTCTACTGCACGTTGTTCTAGGGAGTCTCCTTTGAGCTCTGCTCACATTCTGCTTTTTCAACCTTATTAAAGAACTTTGTTCCTCGAAATTCAACTGGATTATGTACTACTCTGGACTGTCTTTAAATACATTCTGTATAGAATGTCTGGAAAGGAGAAGAAGGGTTTATTTAGAGCCTGTGCCACCTGTTCCAAGAAGAGGTTCTACACTGATGACCCTCATACTGACTGCATTTACTGTCTATACCCGGATCACCAGGTCAAAGACTGTAAGGTATGTTGCACTTTCTCTAGTATGACTGAGAGATCGTGAAAGACGCCTTTTGATATGGCTTCTAAAGCTTAAGGCCAGAAAGGAGGTTATCGCTAGTGATAGTGATGAGGCTTCCTCCTCTACATCTAGGAGATCTCTAAAGAGAAGAAAATCTCCTCAAACTCATTCCTCAGAAGAACGTCCTGAGAAGTCCCTAAAGAAGACCACTCATGGGTCTTCTGGGCTCAAACCTTCAAAATCTCCTCAATCTGTGGAAAAGGAGAGTAAAGGACATGCTTCTGGAGAAAAATCATCGAAAATGCGAGTTCTGAGCCGTCAAAATCACCTCCTCAGGTCAAAGAACCCTTTAGGAAGCCGTCCTCTATGCCTCCTGAGGTAAAATCTAAGAAACCTGCATCACCGACTGGATCATAGACTATGAAACCATCGTCGTCGACGACGAAGATTGAGGTAAAGCTAATATCAAAGACCCCATCATTACCTATTGCAGTGTCCTCTTCGTTGACGATGTCATTGACCGTGATGTCGATGCCAGTTACATCGATGGCGGCATCGACAAAGACAATGTCGACGACGACGGGGTTGTCGATGGGAACATCGACGACTGTGACTATGTCGTCGACGGCGGATAGCGCTCTATGCCTGGTGTCGACGGCAATGTTGTTGATGAGGGAAATTCCAGAAAAACTGGAAATTGTCAGAAAGAGGAGGATTACACCAGAGATCAGCTCCCCAAGCAAGGTTACTCCTCTGGTGCCATCACACCTACTAGAGGAGCATGATTCAGAAGAAGAGGAGGACAATGGACCCTTTAGATACGCCAGTAGTCCCTCACAACTACATGTAAAATGTCACGATTATGACTATGAGGAGGGATATGGAGAGTACCAGTATCCTCCGCAACAACACTATCGCCAAGGGTACCCGGAGGTGAGGGTTGCCATGCCATCGACCATGATGCTGGATCTGCAGTTTATGCTGGCAGACTATAAAAGGAGATTTCCGCCGACGCCAGCTTCTCAGGAAATATCTGTCTCGCATCCACGTTCCATCCCTACTACTCAAGTTAGAAACAGGGAGTCACTACAAGAGGTTACGCCTACAACCCCTCAAACAGTACACCACCAGGATCCTGTCACCACAGATGACCAGGAAGAGGGAGAAATTACAGATCCCAACAAGGAATGGGATGATTATTTGATTCCATCTCCGGCATCTTCCTCACCAGTACCTGCTGATTCTGCCAGTGGATATCGGCTGATTCCACAATTTAATGGCAAGAGCTGTGAAGAGGTTCCAGCTCCCAATGGCTACAGCACAAACTAAATGCTTCCTATACGATTTTAAGGAACCATACCACAAGTTGGTTCGGGCTATCCCAAATGTTAGCCCTGTGTGGGAAGAAGGTTTAAAAGTGATGAAGACACTGGCAACAGTGACAGCTGTGCTCGCTAGATTCGAAAAGAAATACAAAGCTCCTTCGGACGCACCAGCGTGTTTACTGGGCCATCCTAAGCCAGATTCCGTAATTTCTCAAGCGGCGCAACAGAAATCTAAGAATCTCTCTGCGCCTATATCAGCACCGCCTGACAGAGAGGGGAGACGTTTAGACAATGCGGGAAAGAGATTTTCATCCATGTCTGCTCTCCTTTTTAAAGCAGAAATTGCCCTTGCCATTCTGGGCAGATACGACAGACAGATGTGGTGCGATATGGCACCATACATGGCCCTCATTCCGGAAGACAATAGGCAGGGGGAGAAGAAGGTTCTCAGGAAGGAGAAAGGGCTTCAGCTGAAGTCATTGACTGTGCAATGGATATCGCGACCACAGCCTACCGGTCGCTTGGAGGAACAGCGGTTCTACGGCGTCCGGGATGGTTAAGGTCGACTGCTTTCAGACCAGAGGTCCAAAATAAAATTCTGGATCTCCCATTTGACGCAGAGGATTTATTTGGGAAAAAAGTGGATGAGGCACTTTAAGGTATCAAGAAAGATATAGATACTGCAAAGGCCCTTGGTACACTACATTACCGTAAAGTGCCAGAGGTAGAGGTCAAGCATCCTATAGAGGGTGTTACCAACAGGGAAAATACCCCTCTTATTCCTCATCATCAAAACCATACCGTCAACAATATGGTCCGAAACAATCAGGGCGCTATGCAAAGTCTGCTCCTAGAAGACGAGGAGGTTGTCTTGGAAAGGACAATGGTAGAAGACAATAACAACCTCCGTAATCTGGCTTCTTTTATTCCTTCCCTTCCACAAGTTTCCCTGGGTTGAAGAGTTGCTTCCCATTTGCATCATTGGCAGAAAATAACTACGGACGGATGGGTCCTCAATATAATACAATTCTGACATACTGTAGAATTCCTTCAATTCCCCCCCTTGGACACTACCCACAGGTCAAGAGATCAAACATCTATCTCAAATGCGTCGGGAGATTCGGACAATGCTCCGAAAGGGAGCAATAGAACTGGTGCTGATCTCCCAAAGAGGAAAGGGATTTTATTCCAGTTTCTTCCTGGTCCGGAATAATGCTCTCCAATGACGTCATATTCTAGACCTGAGATCTCTGAATACTTATCTCAAGAAGCAGTCTTTCCGGATGGTGACCCTTCAAGACATTCTTCTGCTCTTAAACCCAGGGGATCATATGGCCACCCTAGACTTACAAGTTGCATATTTTTACATCCCCATTCATCCTTCCCACAGAAGGTATCTTCGGTTTGCAGTGGCCGGAGACCATTACCAGTTCAAAGTGCTACCATTTGGCCTCAAATCCGCCCCTAGAATTTTTACAAAGTGTCTGGCGCCAGTAGCAGTTTTTCTCAGGAAGCAAAAACACCAGGTATTTCCATACCTGGACGACTGGTTGGTAAAAGAGCCATCAGAAACTATAACCCAGGCATCAACCACGGCATGCATACAGTTGTTTGCCGAACTGGGACTGAATTTGAATATGGAAAAATCATCCCTTCAGCCTTCAAGGAAGATCACATTCCTAGGAGCGATTCAAGACACCACAGTAAACAAGGCATTTCCCTCCATAGAGAGGCAACTGGGTCTCGTGTCTCTTACCAAGAATTTCTCAAGAAAAAAGTATCTTTCAGTACGAAGGTACAAGTAGCTGCTAGTATACCTGCCACACCTATAGTGGCCAAGAACGATTCAGAAAAGGGGGTGGTGATGAACAGAGTGTCTGAATTAAGCAGACCACTCTTACCCAGTCCAAAGGTCAGGGCTTGATCCATCACCGTTATTTAGCTCACTGCACCATCCCAGCTCAGAACCTGGCTATATGCAAATTAGTCTGTCCCTGGCCCAGTGCATCATGGGAACACGGCAGACCAAACTACCAAGCCAATTCTTCACCAGAAAGGAGACAAGCTTCCGGGGACCGGTTTATGGCATTTCAGCCGTCGTCGGCCCGGCTTGTTTGAATCCTGATGGTGCAGTGAGCAAGGGACTCATGTCTGAGTATACTCTGCCACACCTATAGTGGCCAAAAACGATTCAGAAAAGGGGGTGGTGATGAACAGAGTGTCTGAATTAAGCAGCCCACTCTTACCCAGTCCAAAGACCAGGGCTTGATCCATCACCGTTATTTAGCTCACTGCACCATCCCAGCTCAGAACCTGGCTATATGCAAATTAGTCTGTCCCTGGCCCAGTGCATCATGGGAACAGGGCAGACCAAACTACAAGCCAATTCTTCACCAGAAAGGAGACAAGCTTCCGGGGACCGGTTTCTGGCATTTCAGCCGTCGTCGGCCCGGCTTGCTTGAATCCTGATGGTGCAGTGAGCAAGGGACTCATGTCTGAGTATACCCTGCCACACCTATAGTGGCCAAAAACGATTCAGAAAAGGGGGTGGTGATGAACAGAGTGTCTGAATTAAGCAGACCACTCTTACCCAGTCCAAAGATCAGGGCTTGATCCATCACCGTTTTTTAGCTCACTGCACCATCCCAGCTGAGCTGGGATGGTGCAGTGAGCTAAAAAACGGTGATGGATCAAGCCCTGATCTGTTGACTGGGTAGGAGTATTCTGCTTAATTCAGAAATAAGCGTGGAAGGGTATACTCAGATGTGAGTCCCTTGCTCATTGCACCATCAGGATTCAAGCAAGCCGGGCCGATGACGGCTGTAATGCCAGAAACCGGTCCCCGGAAGCTTGTTTCCTTCCCAGTGAAAGAATTGGCTTGGTAGTTTGGTTTGGCCTGTTCCCATGATGCACTGGGACAGGGACAGACTAATTTGCATGTAGCCAGGTTCTGAGCTGGGATGGTGCAGTGAGCTAAAAAACGGTGATGGATCAAGCCCTGATCTGTTGACTGGGTAGGAGTATTCTGCTTAATTCAGAAACTCTGTCCATCACCACCCCCTTTTCTTAACAAGAAGTAGAAGGGCCCTACAGCAGCTAATAAGAGGAAGTCACCCACTGACTTGGCCCCAGCCCTACTGACCTGTCTCCCCCTCAAACCTGCTCCTGCCGAATTGGGGTGTGTTCTGCAGCCAGCAACCTTGAAAACCCTGGAGGACCTGCCTGCCTTCAACTACAAAAACACGGTCTCCTGTGAACCCCGGATTTGTTCATCTGCAACCTCTGGCTCCGTCAAGACACTGTGGATTGGTCCCACTCTGCACCTGCTGTCCACGGCCCGAGTTCGAGTGGGCAAATACCACAAGGGGGTCACCCCGGCGATTCCTGACCTGAGATCCGTTGACCCCTGACCTGACTCAAGCCTCCAGCCGACACCAGCAGCCTAAATCCAGAAGGTCCCTCCTAACTGCGACCAGGAGCTGGTAAGAAGATCCGACCGCAAAAGGCACTCCTGCACCCGATGCCCCACGGCCTTCTGTGCCCAAGCCAACGGTGCCTAACCAACCCCTAACTTCCCAACTTACCTCTCGAAGTGGTGGTCGCACCCAGAAGACATTCGTACCCGAGCCTGCAGTGCCTTTGCAAACCGGAGGTTCCCCATTGAAACCAACTGCTGCTGAGGGTGCACCTTTGGTGCTACTTTGTTTTCCCATTTGCCCTCAGCTAAAGTCCAGGACTTTGGTTCCACAACCCAGTAGCCTGCTTGATAGCATCCATCAACGGGAGGCCCCCTATCCTCCATTGGATAACATTGGGCCTCAGCACTCTGCACGCGGCTGCCCTAGTGCAGCTGAGGGTGTAACAAGTGTGCATCCTTGACCCTGGGGGAACCCTTGTTCTAACCCCAGAAGTTCAACTCCAAAGACCGATTAGTTACCTGGTAACCATTAACTTCATTTCTCTTCATAGGAACCTATTAACTATTTTTCTCTGAAAAATGTTCCAATTGTGGAGTTGATTTGTATGAAAACCTGAAAAATAACAATTGTGCAAAACTGTTTTTACTTACCTTTTCTCTAGGAAATGTCCCAGTGTGATATCTAGGCATATCACACTGAGTAGAAAAAGTAATCTCAAAAGTAACATACCTGTAATTTTCATTGCAAAGTTGATACAAAGTATATGCACAGCATTTCACAATATTGCATTACCAGTAATCCAAACTGTAACCATTTCAAAGTATATTTACCATTGCATTTCAAACTGTACATTTACACAAAACCAATTGCCTGAAGTTCAGTCTTTGAGTGTGTGAAATTATTTGCTGATTGAGTGGGTACAACAAATGTTTAACACTGTCCTCTGATACTGCCTTACTGCTCGGCACTATCACAAATAGAGAGTGAGGTGCTATCTAACTTTAACTCTGCCTACCTTTGGGGATCCACTGGACTCTATACCTCACTTTGGTATAGTAAATACAGAGCCAGTTTCCTACTGTTTCTCGGAACAACTTCACTGCCTAGATTAATATATGTCCAACGTGAGTTACTAGAGGGACAGATCTTCCTTGAGGAGGTTCATCTTGCCATCAAAACCCTCAAATCTAAATCGGCACTGTACAAAATGTATTCCTCCCAAATAATCCCAAAATGTACTGCCATGTTTAAGCCCTGTGCTAACGTGGGAGCCAAAACTCCAACAATGAGAGAAGCCACTGTGACAGTCGCCCCAAAGCCTGGCAGAGATCCTAGGCACGGTGCCTCCAATCAGCCTAGAACCTTGCTGAACTTAAATGGTAAGCTATATACAAAGATCTTGGTGAATTGGCTCAATACAGTACTCTCCACACAGGTGCACCCTGATCAAAGTGGCTTTGTACAGGACCGCCATGCCCACAAAAATATTAGAACAGCCATACACCTAATTGAGAAGGCCTCCCTTTAAACACATACTGACTATTCTACTGTCCCTTGACGCAGAGAGATGCCTCCAACACAGTGGATTGGTCTTTCCTACATCTTGCATTACAGAAAAGGGGCCTGGGGTCCAAGTTCCACCAAATGATTTTCTCTAACTATGCTGATCATGTGGCTAGTACAGTTATGACCTACAAAAAGTTCTATTGGGTAAAATAAATGTCCTTAGTGATTGTCACTATCTATATGGTAATGTGATGTATTGTTCTTTGTTTTCTGGACAGCAGTTGAAAAGAGAAATATATATCTTATATATATTCTTTGTTTGGTTAAAAACCATTACAAATTAAAACGTGATCAGTTCATCGTAAAAAGGACCACTGAGTGGATACCCACTAAAGCATTGGCAATAAATGATAGCATGTAAAAAAAAAAAAAAGTTTAAAGAAAATAGAATGCAGACGTTATAAGTTATTTAAAACCTTCAAATGCATTGTGGGAAGATTGTCTTCGCCTGGAGGACCAGGAACAGTACAGCTGATGTTAGCAGTTTGAGGTTCTGATGTTAATCTGGCAGGCTGGCTGCCGCCCTGCTGCGGTGAGAGAGATTTGGCGGTGCTAATTTCTTGCAGCTGCTTTGACGTTTTATGGACTAATTTAGTGAGCCTAATGTTCAGCTTGGTGTTTTCAGGATTGAGGGCTGCTATTATGGCCTGACGGCAGGTTCGAACTCCTAGCCTGATCCATTCGCCCGCAGTAGTAGCTGTCTGTCTGAGAGCATAGCGGGGCAAATATATATACATGTTTTGATATATGAAAGAAAAATATGTAAAAACATTATTTGATGTTTGTGTTGTGTCAGTGGTTTTCGGATATTATTTTCTTGAAAGATTTTTGTTATTTGAGTCGCGAGAAGTTTCCCACATTTTGAAGGGATCACTTATAGGCCCTTTGAGTATATTATGTTTAATGAAATCTATTCTTTACAATCCTGCCTTGAGTAAATTTCTTTTGCCCAACAGAACTGTTTGTAGCTCATAACTGTATACCCTGATTCTGAGGGACACAGGGTAACCCCATTGTATTTAATGATTCAGTGGCTAGAGTCACCTAGAATTGTCTGGACAGTTCAGATTAAATCTGGGCACTCAACAGGGATGCACCCTGTTCCCCCTCCTGTTTGACCTATTTATTAACCCCCTGGCGAGCCTAATTCAGCAGACTAGCGCTATCACAGGCATGCGTTTTGGGCCAAGGGTTTTTAACGTTTTCCCCTCTATGCTGATGAAGTGCTCTTGACTCTTAAGATCCCCGGCCACGTCAGTCCTGGTGGTAGTGAAACTTCAGGATGCTTTTGAAAAGGTATCCGGTTACAAGATTAACTATGATAAGTCTAAGATACTCAACCTCCAGCAGGTACCAAAGGAAGTGGAGAGTTGCACCCTGCTTTACATTCCTGTAGGCTAAAACGTGGGGCAATTGACACTCTTGTTGCTTGGACAAATTAATGCACTCAAAATTAATTTCCTCCTGATATTACTCTCTCTTTCAGGCACTTCCGGTGTGGCTTGATGCCCCTATTTCTCATCTGAAATGTATCCAGGGTAAACTGATGGTTTTGTTCTGGAAAATTGGAGTCTGGAGACTTCAGCAGACACTTATGGCTCTACCCAGGGAGACGGATGGCTTGGCGGTCCCCAGTATCCCCCACTTTTATGCTGCTGTGCAATTACGAGTAGTGGCGGAATGGTCTGCTGTGCTTTCTGAGAAAAAATGGCAGGAAAAGGGGCACATTATGGTTTGTAGGACTCTGTAGAATTTAGTATATTTGGAGAAGCATTATTGTCCCCAGAATTCCTACATTAGCACCGACAACAATGAAGACATGGGACTGACAAGTGACCAGGCCCGGGCTGGTGACCTCCCCCTCGCCCTACACTCCAATCCACAAAAACCTCCCATTCATGCCCACATTGGACTGTCAGTCCTACCACACATGGAGAGAGAGGGGGATGCACAATGATTGTGGATATGTTTGAGGCCAAGATGCTGAAATTCTTTCAACAATGCAGATGCCGAGAGGAGGAGCTTCGCGCGCATCCAAGATGGCCGTGTGAGCTTAGGGCTCCCGTGACCCCCGTAGCCCCCGAATATATCCTGTTATTTATTCTGACTACTGTGGATTGTATTTTGCATAGGAACCAAAGGAGACTCGAAAGCTGCAAACTGCGTCTCGAACGTTCCCCGGAAGCTGGAGTTACAGGATCGTAAAGTTTGAGGCCTGTTCCCCTCGGATGATCGGTGATTTTGTTGGCACTGTACCCGAGTGGTAATGCAACAACATCGGCCTCTGGCACCGGAAGTGACTGGCCTGGCTCCACTTCGCATCTGAGTTTCACTTTCGATTTTGCCTGAGACGCTTGTGAGTCCGCTCCAAATTGTCCTAGACCGTTACCGGCGACAACTGTACAGCGCCCTGACACAGCAAGGACGTGTTGCTGTTCTGGAGATTGGGAGTTTTGGTCACGATTCCCCTTGAGCTAGTCGGTGAGCATTGAATTGACTTCCAATGGCGACCAAACCGGAGGGAGAAAAGCGACAATCGAAAGCCGTCAGAGGGGGAAGGTATACCCAATCTAATAATATGGACCGATATGCTCAATCGAAGGGGTCGCCGAGTGGACAGGGCAAATCTCAGGAAGGATTTAAGGACACCTCTGTCCCAGAACCAGAGCTGACGTTGCAAGATGTTATGGCCGCCATTGATGGAGTCAAGTCCACTCTCGGATTAAAGATGGAGACTCTTGCGCATAAATTGGACACTGTTTCCATTGAAGTGAACTTGATTCGGACTGACCTCACGAAAACTAGTGAAAAGGTGAAGTCTTTGGACATAAAAACTGCCAGTCCTACGATGGATGTCACAGACCTGCAAACAGAAGTCCGGAATCTCATGGCTTAGAATGACCTGGCTCTCCGTAGACTGGAGGAGTTTGAAGGACGGGCTCGGCGGAACAATGTGCGTATTATTGGTGCACCGGAAAAAGCGGAAGGGTAGTCCGCAGATCTTTTTGTTGAAGAATTGGTACTAAAGCATCTCCTGCCCAAGGGCCTTGGAAACTTTTTTACCGTTGAAAGAGCGCATAGGATTCCCGGCGGTAGGCCTCGAGTCGGTGTACCGCCTCGACCCTTGATAGCGAGAATCCTCAATTTTAGGGACAGAGATGCGATCCTCCAGGCCTCTTGATCGAAGGGCCCTTTGCAATATGAGAACTCATCCATTAGTTTTTTTCCGGACTTCACGCAAGCAGTTCAAAAGCAGAGAATGAGTATCATGGGGGTGAAACTGAAGCTTCGCGACAAGGAACTCAAATATGCAATGATGTACCCTGCCAAGTTGAGAATCGAACATGGCAAGAAGGTCTATTTTTTTGATAAGCCCGAAGTCGCGGCAGACTGGTTGGACACACTAGTTTCTCAAGAAGATCCTAGCAGACAGAGTGAAGAGGAAGGGGGTGCGCAGGAACAAGAATAAGTACTGTTGCCGCTAGAACTCCGAAACTTGGGGAACTGACTATGGTTCTATTTTTTACAATATTATGTTTTGCCACAGTAATTTGGGAGGTTTACCGGGCTGTCCGTGGGTCATTTTCCTCCTCATATTTAGCTTTTGTGTAGTGACAGTTTAGATGTTGGGGCGAAAAGCACACTGCGAGTTGGGGTGGCTGGAAAGTCGTGAGCAGGGGTGCAGGGTGGGGGGTGGAGTAACTGTTAGTTCTTTAGGGGGATGGGGGGCAATGTTGTTTTTTGGTTTTGTATTTGTGTTTTTTCAGTTTTTCCAAGGCATTTTATACCAGAATTGTTACATGATTGTGCTGGAACTGGAGGAGGGTTGGGTCTCTTTTATGCTTTATGATGGGGGGTAGAGGGCTTAGAGTATTGAGTTGGAACGTGAATGGGCTGGGGGATAAAATTAAGCACAGTGTGGTTCTACAATTCCTTAAGAGACACTCTCCGGATGTAGTTCTACTTCAGGAAACTCATTTGGTGGGGAATGCTTGCAATGCTATGCATAGAAAAGGCTACCGCTTGGTGGCACATGCCGGATTTACTTCGGGGTCTAGGGGAGTTGGGATCCTCCTTAGGAAATCACTTCCGTTTGTGGTTGACTCCGTTACAACAGATGATCGGGGTCGATATGTAGCAATATCAGGACGTTGGGAGGGATACACTCTCTCCCTCGTTTCGATTTATGCCCCCCGGCTTTACAAACTACTACCTATGTTGAACTGGGGAAACTTGTTTTAGATCTCCCAAGAGGCTTACTGATTTTGGGTGGAGATTTCAATGCTGTAGTCTCGGGCATCATGGATAGATCCCGCCCCGAGATACGGGACGGACACATAGATGGCTCCCTGATTTTCTAGAGGCTTTGGGATTGATAGATAGCTGGAGATTGTTTCATCCTAATCAGTGACAGTTTACTTTTCACTCCGGCGCTCATGGTAGTCTGTCGCGTATTGACTATAGTTTAATACCGGCTGCTCAGGCATCATATGTTGCTGAGGTAAAACATCTTGCTAGAGGAATTTCAGATCACTCGCCGCTTTGGATCAGATTTGAAATGACCCTGGGCACTAGTGGTAGGATCGCCCCTATAAATCCCTGGTATTTACGTAATCCGAAGGTTCGCAAAGAACTCTTGAAGGCTATGGAACACTACTTCCAAGAGAATGAAGGTTCGGTCTCTTTGTCGGTCTCGTTGTGGGAGGCCTTTAAAACAGTGATCCGAGGGCAAGCCTTATCCCTGATTTCGGGAGTTAAAAAGCAGAGGGAGGAGGAGGTAGTATGGATTGAATCGGACATAGCTAATATCGAATTGGAACTGGAACAGGAGATTACTCGTGCTACACTACATGCTCTGCAACTTAAGCAGCTAGTGTACAGAGCGTTGGTTACTGATAGTGCGAAGGCCCTAAGTCTAGAACAACAGGGACGTCTATATGATGTAGGTGATAAAGCGGGTAAGCTGATTGCCTGGCTAGATAGGAGAGATGGCGCGGATCGGGTGGTTCCGGAAATTGAGAATTCAGGGGGTGATCGTATAGTTGATCCACAAGGGATATTGGATGGCTTTGCGGATTATTTCCGTCAGGTGTATACCTATGTCTCGGATAGATCGGAGGCGGATTCCTGCCAGTTGCTTAGGGATATTCAACTTCCCTGTTTGGCTGAAGAGGACCGCGATTTAATGGATAGTAAGCTTACAGTGGATGAGATAGCTTTGGCAGTGCGCTCTCTGAATTCTGGGAAGTCAATGGGCCCCAATGGTCTTCCGATCGAGCTCTATAAGCTTCGACCAGACATGATTGCCCCGTTTCTGAGAGATATGTTTTTGGAAGCTCGAGAACGTGGGATCCTGCCCCTAGATCAGAGAGTAGCCTCGATAGTGGTTATACCCAAGGAAGGGAAGCCTAGATCTTGTTGTGCGTCATACAGGCCGATTTCATTACTTAATTCGGAGCCTAAGATATTGGCTAAAGTTTTGTCCAACAGGTTGATCAAGGTTATTAGTGGACTGGTACATCCCGATCAGTCTGGCTTTATTCCTCATAGGAATACGACATTAAATCTGCGCAGATTGCACGGGTTCTTGCTAGGGCACACACCTTACGAGAACCAGCTGTACTAGCGTCACTTGATGCTACAATGGCTTTTGACACGGTGGAGTGGCCATATTTGTGGGCTTTATTGACTAAGTTCGCTTTGGTCCTGAGTTGGTTAGCTGGGTGAAGCTCCTGTATACGGAACCTCTGGCCCAGGTTGTTGTAAACAATCGGGTCTCTGCGCCATTTTGTCTTGGGCGGGGCACTGGACAAGGATGACCACTATCCCCCCTTCTGTTCTCATTGGCACTAGAGCCCCTGGCGGCTTGGATCCGCTGGGAGCCCTCGATAAAGGGTATCCGTTGGTCCCCGCAATTTGAAGATCGAATTTCTTTATATGCCGACGACATACTGCTTTATTTGACTTCCCCCAGGAAATTCCTTAACGTTGTCTGTGATGTTTTAGCCTCCTATGGTAGGAACTCGGGACTGATAATAAGTTGGACAAAATCCTATCTCTACGTGTTACACGGCGAGGTCCTCGACTTACCTAGTTACTGTCCTATACAGAGAGCTAGAGACGGATTTAAATATCTTGGGATTTATATTTCTCTCGATCCCAAAATTCGCCATGCTAAGAACCTTCTTCCTCCGCTGACTCGCTTGAAAAGTGATGTTGCGGGCTGGAAGAAACTCCCACTTTCGTTGTTAGGACGAGCAGCCCTATTTAAAATGATGTCTTCGCCACGGTTCCTCTATGCCCTTCAAAACACTATGGATGTGGTACCGGCTGGTTACTTCCGGGAAGTGGAGGGACTGCAGCGTAGTTTGCTTTGGGAAGGTCGATCACGTATAGCGCTGGCTAAGTTGACGCTCCCATGGTACGATGGGGGAATTGCCCTCCCTGACATTAAAAGATACTATTGGGCGTCTCAAATGGGAGCTAGAAATCATCGCACTCACGGGTCTAATAAGGATCCAAGCTACGCAATGGATAGATGGCTACTCCCTGGTGGTAATTACAAGAGAGCGCTTTATACTAGATCTGTGGAGAAAAGTTTAACGGGCCCGACCAGAGTAGCAGTACGTATATGGAATAATGTTACCTGTTCATTGGGATGGAGGAATCGTTTGACTCTGGCTACTCCGTTATTTGGTTCGAAAAAGCTAGGTCGGTTGTGGAACACGAAAGGGTTTGATAAATGGGACTTGATAGGGATCTCTACTGTGGGCAATGTTTGGGCGAAGGGTAAAATGAAGTCATTTATGGAACTACAAACCGAATATGATTTGAACGGTACGGAATATTATCGCTACAAGCAGATGCGGCTTGCACTGAAATCAATATCCCCTGAGGGGGAGGTTATACCAGAGTCATCCCCATTAGAAGATCGAATATTAGATGGGTATTTACCAGACAGGACCATCTCACTCATTTATAAAAAATTGATAAACCACAGAGTTGACCTTTTGACGGAATTAAGGAATAAATGGATGCTGGAGGGTGTTGAACTAGACGATGAAGACTGGCAGTCTGCGATATCTTCCCTAAGGTAGTCGCGATCCCGGCCAGATTGAGACTCGTCCAATTAAAATTTTTGCATAGGATCTATGTCACCGGTTCCCGTATGATTGCAATGGAAGATGGCTTGTGTAAGCGTGGATGTGGCAAGGTGGGAACTTTTTTCCATATACTGTGGGAATGTCGAGATATGGTGAAATATTGGAACGGGGTACATGATGTAATGCATGATGTAACAGGTGTGCGGCTCTTACCAGAAGCTAGGAGATGTTTATTGAATATTTGGGAGCCCACAAACCTAATGGGTTACTCTTGGGATTATGATTGCAAAGCGGAATATTGCTCAGCTGTGGCGGTCTGCGAGGCCACCTACCATGGACAGGTGGAAAGAGAGTATGGACTGGTGTATGTTCCGTGAAAAAACTGTCTATCTAGCTCGAGGCCGCCCTCGAAAATGGAACAGTATTTGGGGACCTTGGAACCAATATAGAGGAAATATTTGTACACCACCTGTAATTGTTGAGCCGGACACTACTCTTTCCCCCTGATCCTTGCGTGTAAATCTGCCTATTATTTGTACCTCATGCTCCTTTCCACCCCCTCCCCCCACCGCCAACATGTTTGTACTAAGTATTGTACTTGTGAACGACCCTCCTCTATCATATGCACTGCTGTATTTTGATGATGCCTTGTGTTAATAAAAAGAAATACAGATGCAGATGCCTTTGGAGTCCCCAAACGATTACACTATACCCAGATGAGACAGTGGGTGAAACATCAGTTCATAAGGAATAGTGTCTCTAGAGCAAAAATGCCTTGGGAACAACCGTTCCCAAAAGTAGTTAATACACAGGGCCCCATCTAACCATTGGTCAAACTTCTCCTAGAATCAACAAAGAGGGGGGGACCAGGAGCTCGTCGAGGTCCAGTGTCCGCGCTCCTCAAATGCTAGTTAGATCAACGAGGACACTGTTCCGTGGTAAAAGGGTGCATGTATGTCACCCAAATTGAAAGAGAAGAGAAAGACTAGGATAGAGGAGAGGTAAGAGAAAGGGGGTGAAATAAGGGAAAGAGGCATAGGTTCATCCCCAGTTTCAAGTATCCAATCCCGAAGGGGAGGGCCAAGTCTTGCCTCTTAGTCGCCCTCACACACCCAGAAGATTGTCATGCTTCATCATCGGGCTTTTTGTGCTCCTAGTCGGGCCGGAGCTGCAATGCCCGACGGGCCCCCGAAGGGTTTCTTTCATGGAGATCTTTTAAAGAGAAAAAGCCGTCCTCGTTGATCTAACAAACTTCTCCTAGCTCATGAAACCTCATCCTTGTGGTGACCTAGTAGGGAATGGGAGCGAGTGTTGCCTAAAGAGTGGGATTGGTTAAACAAATATATTCACTCCTCATCTGTTTTGATCTTGGGTGAGAGAAATGCATTACAACATAAGGTGCAGTTGTCACAACGCACCCCAGAAACTACACCGCATGTATCTCAACGCTATTAGGTGTTGGAGGGAATGCGGTGAACCGATTGCCGGGGGGGAGGGAGGGGGGGGTCACGGAGAGTGTGACTTGCCGGGGGATCGCATGTAGATTAAAAAACATAAAATGTAATTAAACTTTAAACTTTCTTTTCCACCGGGTCCTGCGTCTTGTCGGCTCCTGAGCCTGATCTCCTGCCTCCGAAAGGAAGTAGGCAGCCAGGCTTCCTCCACTAAGCCAATCACAATACTGCAAGCAGCGTTGTGATTGGTCGGGACGTCGCTCAGCCAGTGACTAATGGAGTGGCCATGTTCTCCATGCAGGCTGCTATACAGCCTGCATGGAGAAAGGCAGAGTGTGCATGACTGGTTTGGGCGGCCCGAGAGGGCCGACCAATCAGTCTTTGCGCAATCAGGGCTGGGCAAACCACTCCTCCCCTGCTCAAAGATCAGAGCAGCCCCACCCACCCGCCTGCAATGCGCAAAGGAGACTTAAAATGGTAACAACTTTTAGTTATTACCATTTTATTTTTTGGCTTTATTGAACTGCAAGAAAACAGTGGGCTTAGTTACGCTCCTCTCTGCCCTAGTGGAGGAGCCGTCCCTATGGTAATGTGTCCCATAATCTAACACCCGCACCTCAGTGGTCATTGCACACAGCAGGGAAACACTTCTTCCACAGATTCAAAAAACAAAAACATCTCCCTTCCAAACTTCAGGGCCGCAGTTAGGTATTATGTGCCATATATTTGCTGCAATACAGAAAAAGTCTTGTGCACAAAACGATCTATGCATAGCACGTGAAAAATTTTGTTGCATAGTTATCTGTTAGGTGGAATTGTGTTGCTGTCACCGGAGCAGGGGAAGTATCTCTGCATCTTTTTTTACTGGGCACATAAAATAGCCGAGGCCATCATACTTTTCAATCCGTGGAGGGTAGCAGAAGAAAATGGAGGTTGTTAAATTATTCATATCGCCAGGAACATTGTGAAGAGACTTTACCACCAGGTGGCGACTTCGTCATGTTTATGAACTGTGTTACTGCATAACAGGTTATTCTGTTGAACTCGAGCCTGCATTTTCTACTCAAATTTACTATAAGACTATTCTCTCTTCAGTGCCATTCTAAATATTTTCAGGCCCTAGGCAAGACAGAATTTGGTACTCCTAATCCAAACGACTTTCATTTTTTTTTGGTTAGTATTTTCAGCTAATTCAAGCCCTTATGATGGTAAACTGTATGGAATCATATGTTCAAAGTTCATAAACACATCACACTGTCTTTTAGCCAGACAAACAATAACAAAAGAAACCTTGCAAAAGCACTGATAAAATTATTTCTTTTTGGGCTTGTCATAGAGACAGCTTAAACCTTGTTTTAGCTTCATGTAAAAATAAGTTAATTAACAAAAATACATTAATAGGTCAGCCTTATTTCTCCATTGGTGGACTTCGGGTCATCCTTTTTCTTCCATTGGTCATTTCACTCTTCCACTTACCAGGGCACACAGCATGAGCAATGGAGCCCACTTCGCCACTGGCTCTCTTATACTGTAATAGTTTTGCTTTATTATCACATGTGCACATCGTCTGATCTCAGGTGCACATCCACCTAAAAATAAGTGCTCTTCAATTCCAGGGCTGGTAGGGTGATGCTTTGCATGGTAATACTAGGTAAGGCTTTTTTTCTTCCCATTCTTTATCTTGTTCGCATTATTAAGTCATCCTTGAGTGTTCCTTGTAGATTATCCTTAAACTAATCAGAATCCTATTTTCCTGTGATGTGCCTTAACACTAAGGAGAGCGTCAGAAGTTAGGTGCTGTCCGCCAATGGTGCCAATGTCGAGCACCGGGAAAGTAGGGTCACAGACCAGTGTTCCTCCGGGGTTCTTCGCGCAAATAGGCTGGAAGGACATGCTGGGGAGGGGGTCAAGGGATGCAGGAGGGAAGAAGTCACCCTCTTCTGTAGTAGGGGATCTCTGTGTATAGTCATGATCTAGTGAATAGTCCCGCCCATGTGTGTGGACCCCGGCAATCAAAAATAATCTCTTAAATTGTCAAATCATGCAGAAACTGCAAAGACACTTAAGAGAGAATTTAAAGACAAATAATGCAGCCTATATCCACAGGCTACACTGTCCAGTACTTCGACTAGAAATTCCACCAAATAACACCACACACAACACACCCTGCCCAGTTTCTACCATAGAGAAACTTGCCTCCACCAGTAGAAGACTCTGGAATGATAGAGTGGAAGGCATGGACAGACAAGCCCCATAGGCTGCCATTATGTGGCTTAAATAGGATACTGTGCCTTTAAGAGAGCTTTCCAGAACTTTCTCCCAGTATCCCAGAATGCATAGCAGGTCCCTCTACTTTCAGTTCTTTTTTCCGGCTTCTGCTAACAGGACCCTGGCATTGAGCTCTCCCTTGTTTCAAGGGTTTATTGGATTTTTTGGCACTTTTGTGTTTTAAAAGTGTTTGAGTTAACTTTCTTGGTGTTTTCCTTCTCTTCTGTGTGTTGGTTCAGGCGTTTTAGGGCTCTAAAATGCCTGGTCTTTTTGACAAGTGCCCAGCATGTGGAAGGAAGAAGGCCAAGAGTGATCCACACGACGTCTGCATCGTCTGTCTCCCTGAAGATCATGTCCCTGAAGACTGTGTCATCTGCCAGCAGTTTACAGCTCGGACTCTGAGGGACAGGCTGAAGATTAGGCTTTCAGGCCTTGAGGAGAGATGTCTGCAGGCTGCAGGTGGGTCTGGGCAGGCTGGGAAGGTTCCCTCTGCCTCTGCTGAGGCCTCTGGGGGGCTCCCCAGAGGCAGGAAGACCAGCAAACGGTCCCGGTTTCTGTCCACGTCGATTGCATCGACGACGACGTCGAGAGGGATGACGCCGGTGTGTTCCCCATCTCCCCGGGGCTCCGGGTTGAGACGGCGTGACGACTCGACGTCGAAGGGCCTGGAGAGGTCGCCGTTGAAGCCACCGTCGACGTCATCGTCGACGTCGGAGTCTTCCTATCGACGTCGGAGACGAAGTGACAAGCATCAGCGCTCACCGTCAAGGCGACACCGCCGATCGCCGTCGAAGCACCGGTCGACGTCGAGGGGCCTCAAGAAGGAGGAATCGACGCTCGTCGTCAAGGACGGAACGTTCGACTTCGCGGAGGTGGCAGACGGCGTCACGGAGGAAGAGGTCGACGTCTCGGGGGCGGCGTTCGATGTCGAGGAAGAAGAGATCGACGTCGCAGAGGCGGCGTTCGACGCCGGAGTCGCGGAGGCGACGTTCGACGCCGGAAAAGCGACGCTCAGCGTCGAGAAGGAAGAGATCGGCGTCTAGGAGTCGTTCCGCCTCTCCTAAACGGCGCAAGAGGGATTCTGGCCCCAGAAGTCAGACTGCTTCTAGTGGGGGACGCAAGAGGAAGCGATCACCTGCTGAAGGGGCTGGATCTCAGCCCCCTTCGCCTAAGGGGTCACCGGGCTCGGTGTACTCAGTGGTGTACACACCATCTCGGCCTAGGTCGCCACCTCCGCCTGTACCTAAAGAGGACCCTCCCACCAACCCTTCGCTTTCACCAGGCGGCCCACCGCCACCGGTTCCACCGCATGGGCCGGCCCCTCGGTCGGTGGTATCTCCGGTCCCTCCGCCGAGGTCCACGTCGTTACCTCCTTTGCCTACACCTCCTAAGGGGACACCGAAACCTAAACCCCGAGAGGAGCCAAGGAAGACCCCACCACGGAAACCGGTGGAGCGGCCACGGGCTGGCAGATCTCGCTCTCGCTCTGGGAGGAGGGAGGGATCGCGACACAGATCGTCCACGCGGTCGAGACGCCGCCATAGGAGGCACGGCTCTCGCTCTCACACGAGGTCCTCAGGGACCAGGGACTATTCTCCGACCTTGTCGCGGTCACCAGACACGAGGGTGTCTCCGATTGATGACCTGGTGGCGTTCCATGATGTCCTTTTAAGGGGCGCTGCGAAGTTGGGCATATCCTTGACGGTGCCTACACCTAAGACTTCAGTCATTTTCGAGACATTGCATCAGAAACACCTGTCTCGTCCACTGCTGCCTCTGGTGCCGGGCCTGGAGGAACCGGCTATGGCCCTTTTTCTCACCTCTGCGGTGACGAAGGCGGCTCCATCGAGATTGCTGAAAAAGTACCGGGCTTCCGATTCGGACCCGGCCTTTCTGAGGGCGGAACCCCCTCCGGACTCTGTGATTGTGACGGCGGCCTGCAAACAACATGCCACCACCCCGTCATGCACGGTTCCCCCCGGATAAGGAGTCCAGATGGATGGATTCAGCAGGGAGGAAAGTATGTGGAACGTCGGCGACCTCTATGAAGGCTGCGAGTGCCACGGCGCTGTTGGAACGCTACGACCGCGCCCTCTGGGACTCCCTCCAGCAGTTTGCGGAGCACTTACCTCGCGAGAAGCGCGAGGACTTCCAGGAAGTGCTGAATGAAGGGATGCTGGTGGCGAACCAGATTATCAGCGCTGCAGCAGACTCTTCCCTGTTGGCAGCTCATGGGTTTTGCCATGGAGTTAACCAACGACGTCACGCCTGGCTCCGTCTTACGTCCCTGAAACCGGACCCACAGCAGAGGGTAGCCAACCTGCCATTCTCTGGCGAGACCCTCTTCGGGAAGCATGCGGATGACGAGATGGCCCGCATGAAGGCGGAGGCCGAAACGCTCACGGCTGTGGGCCTGGAGAAGCCTAAAGACACGAAGAAGTCGTACAGCCCATTCCAACGGCGGTTCGGTGGGCAAGGCAGAGGACGTGGCCAAGCTTCGGGACAGTCGCAACAACAACAACAGTTCCGTAAGCTGTTCCAGAAGCGCCAGAAGGGCAGAGGAGGCCAGCAGTCGGCTCCGGCGCCCAAGGGCCAGGCTGGGTCTAGGCCCTAGGAACCTACTTCCCCCGGATCTGTTACCCACTCCAGTAGGGGGAAGCATTCAATTTTTTCTGGCAGAGTGGAGAAAAATTACTCGGGACAAGTGGGTGCTGAATATTGTTTGCAATGGGATACAGTCTTCGGTTCACGAGCCCGCCTCCGGCGATTCCTCCGGTCAGCTCGCAGTTTCAGCTGCGCGAGCTCCAGGCGGAGGCTGATATCCTGTTAAGGAAGAGGGCGATAGAAGACGTGCCTCTGTCCCAGAGAGGAAGAGGTCTGTACTCCCGGTTCTTCCTGGTTCGCAAGAAGGACAAGAACGAGTTCAGGCCCATTCTGGACTTGCGACAGGCAAACAAATGGATTCGCAGGGAAAAGTTTTGCATGCTGTCGTTGCATCAGATTTATCCTCAGTTGCAACAGGGAGACTGGCTATGTGCTATAGACCTACAGGATGCTTAATTCCATGTGCCCATTGCACACAAACACAGGAAGTTCCTGCGGTTCCAAGTCGGCGCCAGTCATTATCAATACACAGTACTCCCATTCGGACTAAAGTCTGCGCCAAGAACATTCTCGAAGTGCATGGCGGTGGTAGCAGCACACCTGCGGAAGAACAAGATGTTTGTCTACCCGTACCTGGACGATTGGTTGATCAAGGCATCCTCCTTCTCGGACGCGCGAGCACACTTCCAGAAGGCGTGCGTTCTCTTGAACAAGCTGGGGTTGCACATCAACATGGCCAAGTCTGTCCCGACTCCGGTCCAATGCATACAGTACTTGGGAGCCTCCATCAATACGCTGTCAGCAAGCGTGTCTCCTTCAGAAGAGCGACGATTATCTCTCCTTCGGAAGGCTCAGGCTCTTATGACAATTCCATCTACAACAGTGAGGACCGTGTCTTCTCTACTGGGATCGATGGCCTCTTGTATCTTCCTGACGCCACACGCACGACTGCACATGAGCGCTGCAGGAGTGCTTGGAAGACCAGTGGGATCAGAGAAAAGGATCTTGGGACGACAAGATACGACTGTCTCTGCATGCTCTTCAGTCTCTGAAGTGGTGGTGTTCGGCGGAGAATCTCCTGAGAGGGGTTCCCTTCCACAAGGACATTCCCTCGCAGACTGTCGTGACTGATGCTTCTCTCCTGGGATGGGGGACGCATTCCGGGAACCTACAGATTCAAGGAACGTGGTCACCGATGGAGTCCACGTATCACATCAATTTCCTGGAACTCAGAGCTGTTCACTTGAGACTGAAGGCCTTTCTTCCGTCCTTCCAGACCAACTCCCTGCTTGTACAGACGGACAATACCACCACGATGTATTACCTCAACAAGCAGGGGGGCTCGAGATCACGCACTCTGTCACAGGAGGCGCAGGCGATCTGGCACTGGCTCCTAGCCAGAGGACTGACGATAACGACTACCCATCTGCCAGGTGTGCAGAATGTTCAGGCAGACGCACTGAGCAGACTGGTTCCGGAAAACCACGAATGGGTCATAAACGACAAAGTACTAGGAGAAGTCTTCGCAAGGTGGGGAACTTCAGACGTAGATTTGTTCGCCACCGCCAAAAACAGCAAGTGCAGAGACTTCGCCTCCAGGTACTACCAGCAGGGGACGCTGGGGAATGCGTTATGGATCAACTGGACGAACAGCTTTCTGTACGCCTTTCCTCCCATTCCCCTGATTCCGGCGGTGCTCATCAAGCTGGCCCGGTCCAGGGCTCGGATGATACTCATTGCCCCGGAGTGGCCCAGGCAGTGGTGGTTCACGGACCTGCTTCACCGGTCTCTCCTTCCTCACATTCGGCTGCCGTGCAGGCCGGACCTTCTCACGAAGTTCGGGGGACGGATGTTACACCCCAACCTCTCGTCTTTGAGTTTGGCGGCATGGCTCCTGAGATAGTGCAATATGGCCATCTGAATCTGCCTGCGGATTGCATGGACATACTGAAGGAGTCTAAGAGACCTTCCACTCGGACTTCATATGCTTACAAGTGGAAGAGGTTTTGTATCTGGTGTGTGTCCAGGAACTTTGACCCTGCGACGTGCAAGGAAGATGTCATCCTTCCTTACCTTCTTCATTTGGCGCAGTCTGGACTTAATGTTCATTCCATTAAGGTTCATCTCGCCGCATTGACTGCCTACAGGAAATGCCCTTCACAGACTTCCTTTTTCCAGATCCCTGTGATCAAAGATTTTCTGGAAGGATTGAAGAAAGTATTCCCTCCTGTCAGGCTTCCTTCGCCTTCATGGGAACTGAATGTGGTGCTGTCCAGGTTGATGAAGGAGCCTTTTGAACCTATTCATAAGGCTTCGTTGCAGCACCTGTCCTGGAAGGCGGCGTTCCTCGTGGCCATTACATCGGCCCGCAGGGTGAGTGAAATTCAGGCGTTGTGTTGTACTGAACCTTATACTGTATTTCATGCTGCTAAGGTTGTTATGCGTACTCACCCTAAATTTCTTCCCAAGGTTATTTCTGATTTTCATGCCAACCAGACCATAACTTTGCCTACGTTTTTTCAGAATCCTTCGCCTCCAGCGGAAAGGTCTCTCCATTCCCTGGATGTTAGGAGGGTGTTGAAATTTTATCTGGATAAAACCAAAGATATTCGTAGGTCTGACCAGTTGTTTATTAATTATGGATCAGTCAGGACGGATCTTGCTACCTCTAAGCAGTCCATTTCTAGGTGGATTGTGTCCTGCATACAATTATGTTACCAAAAGGCTAATAAGACCTTAGGAGGTAAGCCTAAGGCTCATTCCACCAGGGGCAAAGCTACCACGACGGCCTTGCTCCGTAACGTGCCGATTGCTGAAATCTGCAAGGCAGCCACTTGGAAGTCGGTTCATACCTTTGCTAAGCATTACTGTCTGGACTCTGATGCCAGGGCAGATGCTCAGGTTGGGCAGGCTTCGCTGCGGAATTTGTTCGCACAATAGTGGCGTTAATTTCTTTCTCCACCGCCGCTTTGGTGTGGGGATGGGCTTGCCATTCTATTCACTAAATTATGACTATACACAGAGATCCCCTACTACAGAAGGAGTAGTTTCTGTCCTGTAACTCCAGTTCTGTAGTAGGGGTATCTCTGTTATAGTCATAAGCGCCCGCCCTCCTCCCCGGTGGGGATATTTCTTCATGTAAGGAATGCGACAGGTCTGGCGTGCTTCGCCTTCAAAAAGAACTGAAAGTAGAGGGACCTGCTATGCATTCTGGGATACTGGGAGAAAGTTCTGGAAAGCTCTCTTAAAGGCACAGTATCCTATTTAAGCCACATAATGGCAGCCTATGGGGCTTGTCTGTCCATGCCTTCCTCTCTATCATTCCAGAGTCTTTTACTGGTGGAGGCAAGTTTCTCTATGGTAGAAACTGGGTAGGCTGTGTTGTGTGTGGTGTTATTTGGTGGAATTTCTAGTTGAAGTACTGGACAGTGTAGCCTGTGGATATAGGCTGCATTATTTGTCTTTAAATTCTCTCTTAAGTGTCTTTGCAGTTTCTGCATGATTTGACAACTTAAGAGATTATTTTTGATTGCCGGGGTCCACGCACATGGGCGGGACAATTCACTAGATTATGACTATAACAGAGATACCCCTACTACAGAACTGGAGTTACAGGACAGAAACTACTCCTTCCTCCACCTGGCATCACCGGGGAGGGTTCCGTCAAAAGTTAGTGTAGCCAGTAGGGAGAGTGAGACCTAGCTTTCTAGTTGGTTGGGTGTTTTTTTGCATGAGGGCCGAAGGGGCTTTATTCAGCTGAATTCAAGCTCCTTACCGGCATGGTCGTTGCGGGCATGGCGAAGCCTGACCACGAGGCGGTGCGGTGCGGTCTGCACTGCCGGTGCTGGGTCAGGTGGCTTGGTATATTCGACCCGGCATGGGTCGGCATGGTCTGACCCCTGTGGTCCGCCTCTGCGGGTGTTGTGGTGGCGACGTGTCAGGAGGAGCCGCAACCGTTGAACAAGCATTTACAATGCAATGGTTTCGCCTTTGGAAAAGTTAGAGCTTTTGGCATTGTAAATGACAAAATTTGTATTTATGTGTTGGTTTTGAAAACAGATAAATAAATGGCATTGTCATTTACATTGCCATTAGCTTAATCTCTCGCAAATGTGAGACCTATTGTACCCTACGGACGAGCTCAGCAGACAGAAATTACTACCACGCACACACCCACCCAGAGCCACACACACCCACACCCAGAGCCACACACACCCAGAGCCAGCCACACACACACCCAGAGCCAGCCACACACACACGCCCAGAGCCAGCCACACACACACACCCAGAGCCAGCCACGCACACACACCCAGAGCCACACACCCAGAGCCACACACACCCACACCCAGAGCCACACACACACACACCCAGAGCCACACACACACACACACCCAGAGCCACACACACAAACCCAGAGCCACACACACACACACACACCCAGAGCCACACACACACACCCAGAGCCACACACACACACACCCAGAGCCACACACACACACACCCAGAGCCACACACACACACACCCAGAGCCACACACACACACACCTAGAGCCACACACACACACACACACCTAGAGCCACACACAAACTCAGGAGAGCAAGCACAGTGAGGGAGCAGGGAAGCAAGCACAGCGAGGGGGCAGGGAAGCAAGCACAGCGAGGGGGCAGGGAAGGAAGCACAGCGAGGGGGCAGGGAAGCGAGCACAGCGAGGGGGCAGGGAAGCGAGCACAGCGAGGGGGCAGGGAAGCGAGCACAGCGAGGGGGCAGAGAAGCAAGCACAGCCAGGTGGCAGGAAAGCAAGCACAACCAGGTTGCAGGGGAGCAAGTACAGCCAGGGGAAGGGGAACCAGGGGGCGGGGGAGTAAGCACAGCCAGGGGGAGGGGAAGCAAGCACAGACAGGGGGCAGGGAAGCAAGCACAGCCAGGGGGCAGGGAAGCAAGCACAGCCAGGGGGCAGGGAAGCAAGCACAGCCAGGGGGCAGGGAAGCAAGCACAGCCAGGGGGCAGGGAAGCAAGCACAGACAGGGGGCAAGGAAGCAAGCACAGCCAGGGGGCAGGGAAGCAAGCACAGCCAGGGGGCGGGGAAGCAAGCACAGCCATGTTTCCAGTGCTTGGCTATTCTGAACAAACCATTGTTATCCGGCCTGCCACTCAAACGAAAACAACTCCCAGAATACCTTAAATAGCTAAATGAAACCTCAGAAGTAGAAACATTATGTCCTGACTACACGAGAGAGGCTGCAATTGTAACTGCGAGGGACAAATACCACTGAACTGGGAAGAAGACGGCGTACAACTATAGTGGAGGAATAACAACCTCGTACACTACTGCATCCCACTGTGCTTTGGATCCAGGAACACCACAGGCCCAGGTTTGGACGCTACTTCAGAAATGCCACAGCACAGAAAGAAAAACATTACCTAATGTACTTGTGTAATGTAGTTGGTGCTCATGTAAAGCACTCCAATACCTACTTTCGCGTTATTTAAAACTGCCCAGAGATAGAAGCGGGGTTGAAGTCCTGGCAACGTGTTACAAATGCAGTTCATCAAAAAAGTTTTTTCTTGTTATTCAGGCCGCAGAAACAGCCAGCCTCGAGGAGCAGCTTCAAGCATGGGGAGTAACTGTGACGGTGAGTAAGCTGTTTTCTGGGCTAGTTCTTTAGATGCTTACCGTGCCACGAGAGCGGGGACGGGGCTTCATGATAGGAGAATAAAGACTCTGCAATGGACAGAGGCTGGTAATCTATAAGAGCTGCATACGTGGCATTATGTGAGGAGTTGGGCACGAGGTGAGACATACCCTCCTATCTGAAATGAAAGAAGAGGTAAAATGACTGTGCCTCCAGGAATGAAGAGAGAGATGGGGGCAGACCTTGCTATCAGTAATGAAGGAAGAGAGACCCTGCTACCTCTAATGAAGGAAGAGAGACCCTGCTACCTTTAATGAAGGGAGAGGGAGACAGACACCGCTACCACTACCCCTCATGATAGAAGAGAGAGGCAGGCATCACTTATGAAGGAGGTGGAATGCAGAATTTTTTACAGCATACGAAAACGAAGGAGGGCGATGAAGACCCTGCTATTAATAAGGAAGGAATTGGGGACCCACCCCACTAATGTTAAGCTGCAATACAGGTCAGTAATTACATATTCACCTTCTGCGGGTCATAACATTGAGCCCTGCAAGGCCAACTCCGATTCCTATGCTTCGGAGGTGGGTACAATGAGCACCATTGAATTGGGCAGTAGTAACACCTGTTGTTTACAGCATCTAGAAACAACAGCATTGAAACTCTATGTAAGAAGTTATCATTGCTAATAAAAGATGAGGAGGGCCTTCTACCACTGACACAAGAACAGGAAACAGGAAAATAAAAAAAAACAGAAAACTGACCCACTGACTATTGGGCAGGATGCAGGCCACACTACACTACAGACAGGAAGTCAAGCACAGCCTGCCTCCAATAATGAAAGATGGAATAATACGGAAACAACAGCGATGCATAGAGGAAGTAAGACCACCCTGGTGGTCCATAATGTTATAACATGGTCTGCTAAGAACCATAATGTACACTATGTTCTTTCTTAGAAGCCCAAACTCATTCAGTGAGCTCTTTCTTTCCCCTCCCCCTCTCCGCTTAAGAGTCATTGTACACAACCATCTAATCTGCTTGTGAATCAGCAGCCTCATATGCTGCAACAAATAAACTGAAATACTATGGTAGAATGTACGCCATAGAAATAGGTCTAACATAACATAAACGTTCAGTGACTGACTCTCGGGAATGTATCAGCTCACTGCACACGTCTCGATGTGTACATGTCGTTTTTATTTTCAAAACTATCATATGCACTCTGGGGTATGAATTCACTTTATCGACCTTGTCATTAGAGATGGGCGTACAAATCATTGCAGCTGGTGTATTTATCCACTCAACAAGCCTTCTTTCTTCAGCTCTTTCTTGTTGCTCTGACCAACAATGAGTTATGTTAAACAGGGGCCGACAATGTCACGGACCATCGCGATTAAACAAGAACATTAAAAAATAAATTTCCCAAAAATACTCTATACGTGCTTTTATCCGAATTGCATCAGAGATACATATCAGATGTACACTGAACAAAGGGGTTGAATCAAGAACTGCACGTGGATGTGGCTTAACGGTGAGAGCGGCAACTTTGACGCTGGGGAACCGGGTTACGAGTCTGGCGGGAGGCTCAAACATCGTGTGATTCTGGGCAAATCTCCCCGAGCCTAAAAACAAATGTGTCCATCTGTAACGTATCTGGTGCTCACGTAAAGCGCTCTGATACTTTCGGGTCGAGTTTGCGCTATATAAAAAACATAAATTGAACATTCTGAGGTTTAAAATAAAAACTCTTTTCTGGAGCCCACTCGTGAGTAAACATGGTGCGTAGGGAACGTTTCTTGTACCTTCTTCGTAACTTGGGCGGGGGGGGTGTTATGACTTCAATTTATTTGGGAAGAGATGAGGAAAGAGCTGATGACCCCCTTACAGGGAACAGTTTGGTGCTGTAATTGTTCCAATTACCTTTACAAAGAGCTTACTGCCCCTGACGAAGCGCGTGATTGGTTCTTGCACAGGATCGATTATCACGTTGGGTGATCCGCCTCTTTCTAACCGACCATTTTCTCCCATCTGCAGATGTAACCGTTTCTTCAGGAAGTGCTCCATTCACGAAGGCGCCGTCCCAGCAGGAGTGTCGGCTCAGGAGAAAGCCCGCCCAAAGGCAGACAGATAAGCTCCATTTACCGTTAAGCACTGCAAATTAACTGTTCCTGGTCCAAAAAAGGGGCTAATTTCTGGGGCAGACTGTCTACTCTTACCCATTTGGATCACTGAAGATACTGGTGTTTCTAAAGCGCCCCTGTGTGTTGTACCTTTTAACTGCAGCTGGCCAGACGCCAGGCCTCCAGTGTAAACAAACGTTGGCCTCTCGAGAGAGACTTTGCCTCAGTTCATGCTGACACTGCAGGGCTGGGCGAGGGAGTCCTGCTGAGGCCACTCGGCCCGTTCCTGCCTCATATAATGAATCCCAGCATGTAGGAATCTTCATATATATAGGTGAGCTCATGTGTTCATCAGACGCGTGATCTGTCCAAAACTCTTGAGACCGTTCGGATACCGTCTGTTTCAGTAGCACACTACTGTATGAAACACTTTCTAATATTAACCATATTTTCAATATCTGCTAACATAACCTGCATTTGTAAAGCGCACGTTCACTCAGAAAGGCCTATTGTCGCTGAATAACACGTTTAATGTTACCCAACTCGGTGGTACTCATTTTGTCGACCTCAGAATGATGAAATGCCCCTTGGGATTTGAACCTGAGACCATGAGGTCAACAAGCAACATTTCTGCATTCAAACGTACCTGAAGTCACTAAGATGCTAGATCAGCACTCTGGGGACGGGATCACAGAACGCGGCAAAATAAATTCAGCTGCTGGAAGGAAAGGCACACGGTGTAAACGCTCTGAGGAGTTTCCGGAAAGATTTATTCTGCGTACACGGTTGTAATGAGGGAATAAGTATTTTCTCGCTATACGAGGTTCTCGTAGGACTGCTGACCACCGTGGAACACTAAGGTAGACTGCGCACCTGATATGGCTGAGAGACAAACAGCTAACATTTAACAAGTGAGGCGGCCGAAGGCTTTTTTGTCCTTTTTTATTTTATTTAAAGTGCAAACAATGCTCCGAGAAAACACTGGAGTGCCCGGCAGGCAGAAGAATAACAAGATGGAAAGAAGCCACGGAGAAACGCGCAGAGCAACGAGAAGTCGACCGTCCCCGGCGCCATCTTGGGCGGAATGACAAAAACAAGCCTTCCCAAAAAAAAAAAAAAAACAACCGCCCACCGCCGCAATGACGTGCTAAAAGGGGCTGGATGAGAAAAAATCTCAGGAACGCCCACGAGTCGCCTCGCAGAATGACGGACGTCTCGGTCTTCCAATGGCTAGCCTCCATTTATGGAGCTAGCCAATGGAAGACCGAGGCGGGACAAAGCCCACATACTGCAAAACAAAAGATTTCGCCTGCGCGAAACGCTGCTTGCGCAGCTTTCGACAGGCGAAACCTAAAACATCAGCAGGGAGCATGGGGCGGGGCCAGCCCAAGCAGCTGCAGCACGAGCATAGAGGCCGGAGGCAGAGCCCACCAGTGCGGTTGCAGGACGATGCTCACAACACGGAGATGGTGAGCCAAGGGGTGGGGCTGAACACTTATGAACTGTCCCAGCAGCACGCTGGAGTGGTATAAGGCAAAGGATGAGGTGCTCCAGTGGGAGGGGCTGTGCAATTCTGAACCGGCCCAGCAGCATGAAGCCAGTATGAGGCAGAGGATAGAAGAGCTCCTGGGAGAGGCGGCCCCTCTGGACCTCACGTGGAGGCTTCTCACTAGGAGCATGCAGGGTAGGAATGAGAGTGGGATGCCCCCATATTAAAGAAGTTGAAAGGGGTGGGGGCCAAGGCAGTCAAACACAGTTTGGAAGCAGGGGCGGGGAGGTAGACCTAAGTGGGAAGGGTTAGATCTGGAGGCCAAGATCTGGGAACAGCGTTGAATCATTCAGTAGACAGTAAGTGGGAAGCATTGTGCACAGCCAGGGAAGGCAGAGGGCTGGAGACCATGGGCAGGGGACCCCCCCCCCCTCCCACCCCCATCATGGTAGTATGCAGAAGCAGCACTAGAGCAGGACCCAGGGGCATAGGGGGGAAGGAGCAAGTGGATGTGGGTTGAGGAGACACACAGCAAGGAAGAGGACATGGGACAGCTGTGATGGCAAAGAGACCCATTGGTGCTGGGGACCCCTCAGGTTGGAGCAGCTTGAGGTGGGGGGGCACAAACTGGCAGCTGAGGCCAGTAGCAGCGGGGTGGCGCCGCTTTTGGGGCCAAAACAACTTCGAGTTTCTGGCTGGAAGCTGCAAGGGTCTGCGGCGGCCTACCCTCCAACAAGGGATCGGGCGTCAGCGGTGGTGACAGAAGAATGGAGTGGTATAAATAGAAAGAATGGGAAGGATCAGAAGAGAACAGTGCGTGATGTGATGTGGGTGCCTGCAAGAGGATGATGCTGAGATGTTGTTGGATTATGGGGATGAGAGTTATGAGGTGAAAGAAGGTGAAGTACGTGATGAAGATGACGTGAATACGGGGGTTCTGGGGCGCTGGAGAAGGCAACCAGAAAGGTTGGTGTTTTGCAGGAGGCAAGTGCAGTCAAGGACAAGATGAAGACAACGGGCCCAAAGAAGGCCGGCAACCTGGGCAAGGACAAGGAGGCCCATGGAAGTTTATCAGGTGAGGGTGTCTGGTGGGCAGCATGGGAAGAGGGGGCCAAAGGCCATTAAGAAAAAAGCCTATCATTCAGTGGGTGTGGAAGATGGGTCTGTAAGAGACTAGGCGGTCGACTTAGGTGCAGCTGCGGCTCCTGCATTTGGCGCAGAGTACAGCAGGCGAAGCATTTAATTGGCACGAGTGAAGGGAAGGACAACCAAGGGGAGGACAAACACCACAAGAAACTGCTATACATGGGCGTGGCAATGCTGTTGGGGTCACATCTTTCTGACAAAACAAAAAATAGGATATTGAAGCACGAATATGTTGATGTGTTCAAGTTGCTCCATAGGGAGCTTCAGATGAAGGAAGGCTCAAATGAAAAGGAGTGGGACCTGGCAAGGAGACCAAGGGTTCCCATTAATATGGAGAACTGGACATCAGCTTTCCTAATATTCGCCAGCATATACTGCGAGAAACATTTAGACAGGGCAATCGCTTTATTGAAGTATATGGATATTATACAGAAGGCGCAGATTCACTTCAGGAGTTTTGCATTGTTAAGCTACGATGAGGAGTTTAGGGCCAGAATCAGCATCAACAATGGGGGGAGGTAGATCAGGAATTGTGGATGTCATCCACTAAATCCTCGGCGTCCACCCATAAAGCTAGCGGCCTACCCGTGATGTACCGGTCTTTTCCAGCTAGTCCCGCCCAGTCAGGGGTGGAAGGGGCTAATTTCGGGGCAGGAGGTGCAGGTTTGCCACCAAAGCAAGGGGGAACGACCACGGCGGTATGCTGGAATTTTTTACCCAGGGTTTCTGTTCCAGGCACCCTTGCAAGTTTAAACATAAATGCTCCAAATGTGGGGGACAGCACCTGCTCATGCAGTGTTTTACACTGTTTTTACCCCAGTTGAGCAGTGGAGGGCCACCAAAGACAAAGGGCAGTCTGAGCCAAAGGGCTCCTACCCCAGTTAGGATTTAGGCCATGGGCTTTACCCTGACAGAGAGGCAGCCTTTAAAATACAGTTGGGTTTCACGGAGGGCTTCAGGGTGGGATGTCAATGTCCCAGAGAACGAAGTTAGGCATATAACCTAAGATCAGCCAGAGAATCGCCAGAAGTAGTTGAGGATAGTGGGTCCATTTACAACTTGGCAGATGGAGGACCTGATCATATCACCTCTAGGAGTGGTACTGAAGAAAGAGCCAGTGGAATACAGGATGATCCACCATGTATCCTGTCCAGAAGGGAGGTCAGTAAATGATTTGATTGCGAGGACTCAAGGGTGCTGTACGCCTCAGAGGATGATCCGGTCTGCCTGGTGAGGTTGTGTGGGCAGGGAGTGGGAATGGCAAAATGTGATGTAAAATCATCCTTCCACTTGCTGCCTATACATCTTGAAGATTTCTCACTGCTGGGGATGCAGTTTTGGGGTGCCATCCATATGTACAAAGTCCTGCCGATGGGTTGTACGATTTCTTGTGCACTCTTTGAGATGTTCAGCACTTTTCTGCTGTGGATCTTCATGAGGAGCAGCGGTTACCTAGAAGTGTCCCATTACCTGGTTGACTTTCTGTTCATAGGGGAGGGAACTTCAGGGGCGTGTGCAAGGGCACTGCATCAATTTCAGGAATTGGTGCAGACATTTGGGGTCCCCTTAGCACCGGAAAAAACAGCTGGGCCCAGCTGCAGGCTGACTGTTCTTGGCATTGAACTAGGCTTGGTTCAATGGGTGGCAAGACTGCCTAGTGAAAAATGTCTGCTGTGGGTGGTAGGGGAGAAGAAGTTTGATCTGATAACAGTACAACAATTGATGGCTTTTCTGAATTTAGCTTGTCGGGTAGTAAGAGCTGAGAGAACCTTCCGTCGGCGCCTCGGCATGGCCAAATCTGGGGCAGTGATACCACACCACAGGGTCAGGATCTCAATGGAAGCCACTACCGATTTGAGGGTTTGTCAGACGTTCCTGGCAGATTTCAATGGGGTGTCCTTGGATTTTGTGGAAGACAACAAGATTTGGCAGGTCCAAATCTTTTCGGATGCGGCAGGGTCAACTGGTTTTGGACTGTTTTGGGACGGACGTTGGTGTGCGGCGCAATGGCCAGTGCATTGGATGAAGTGGGACGGAGCATAGCATTTCTGAAGTTTTTTCCACTTCTGGTGGCATTTGCGGTGTGGGGTACTGAACTTCAGGATAGGACAGTGCTGGTCCATGTGGAAAACATTACTGGTGAACAGGTAGAAAGCAAGGGAATTGAGGGTCTTGTGGCTTTTGCGAAGGTTCATGCTAACATTCTTGAGGCTGAATGTGGTTTTTCGTGCAAAACAAGTCCCAGGGGCAAGTAACGATACTGCTTTATCTCATTCGCAATGGTGACGATTTCGAGGACTGGATCCTGGAGCGGATGTATACAAGACAGAGCTGCTGAACGACATCTGGGCCTGCGGGAGTGAGAGTGATAGGCCTTGTCGAAAAATCTTTGGCAGAATCCACAAGGTGGAGTTACAGACTGGCCTGATCTGAATTTTTAGGTTTCATGGGACAGACTGTAGCCGTAGGCAGCATGACAAAACAGGACACTGAGCAGGTAGTGATGCGTTTTGTTTTAAGTTGTATTGACAAGGGTTTGTCGCAGGCGACGATTGCAGCAAAGCTGGCAGGGATATCATACCATAGCAAACTGTATCTAGGTTTTGATCCTGCTAAAGATGAGATTCTGAGTAGGATGTTAAAAGGTTAGGCATGTGACCAACGCGGTAGAGGGGAAGGAGCCCAGAGGGAGGCCATAACATTTAAATTGCTGCAAGATTTGTTGGGGGTGTTGCCGGTTTGTTGTTACGATATGTTTAAGCTATTGGTATTCAGGTTATGTATGATTTGGATGTTTTTTGGGTCCTTCCGGGTCTTGGAGCTGTTGGGAAAATTACAACAGGCAGGAAGAATGTATGAGAAGGTGAGACTGGATCGGGCCAATTGGGGATTTGGTTTTGTTATTCTAACACAGATCAGGCTGGTAGGGGTTGATGGGTTTGGTTGAATGAGAGTGGCTGCAGTAGTGCGTACCCGGTACAAGAATGGTGGGATTACTTAGAGAGGCCAGGACGGCCTTCGAAAGGTATTTTTTATCATACACGGGGAGACCGGCGGACATGTTTACAGCTGCTGACTGTACTACGCATGGCTTTAAAGCGTTTGGGCAGGGACCCTGCCAGGTACGGAACACATTCTTTCTGCATTGGCACGGCCACAGAGACCACGCGTGTAGGATGGTCATGGGACTGATTCATAGATGGAGGTCTAGGTGCTGCGAGAGATACGTGCGCAAATAGAGGAGTGGTAGAACAAAAGGGCAGGGTCAAGAAAACTTGCACAGGGGGGAGATGGCTTGTTCAGTTTGTACACTAAATGTATTCTTTTGTGTTGCAGGTTGTGTGAGCGGCCAAGGAACCAAGATGGTTACCTGGATTGTGGAGCATTCTTTCATGCATTGGGCAGCAAAATATGTGGATCGTCAGGTTTATGGTTGACTCCTGGGTCTGAGGAGCAGACATCATGAAGTGTGTTGGTGGAGTAAAGGAGGGAAGCGATCGGGGGGGCTATATTGCCATGGTTGAAGAAGTTGGTGCCACAAAGAGGCTGCCCAGGCATGTTGGTTCTCTATCTGGGTGAAAATGATCTCATACAACTATCATGACTGGCTATTTTGCAGCACATGAAACAGGATTTTGAGTCAATCAAGCGCAACTTGGCTGGAACATGCCTAGTATGGACCTGGTTTGTGGCGGGCAAAGTGTGGAAATGGGCTGTTAAGTACACAGCCGGTGAGAAAGCCCGCAGAAAGTTGAATAGGGTAATGAGGGTGTTCTGTTTAGGGAGAAACATTCAGATGATCACTCATGTGGGCCTAAAACTGAAAGAGCCGTTATCGTTTAGGGATGATGGAGTGCACCTTTCGCAATTAAGGAATCCCTACTACATGATGGTTGCTCCCACACGCCTCCCGTCAACCAACCTTGAGATGTTGAACACCGGACCCTGACGAGAGTTTATGATCAGGAGCTGTGGAACCTGCAGAGCCTGTCTTCAGGGTATGCCTACCCGGAGTGCATGCAGCAGAGGGGAGGACATCAGGAGTGATCCGAAGTGCCAAAATCCTCCCAGCCCACAGATCATACTCACCAAGCAGAAATAGACTTGGCCCTAGTCACAGGGGGCTGTGTGCAGGCACAGTGGAAGGAAATGAAGGCGAAGCACCAACAGTGTCTTTAAATTCCAGCAGGACATATCTTTATAAATGAAAAGATGGGGAGCCCTCATGCCAAGGTCAGATACCACCAGGCAGTAGACAGTGTGGATATACCTACAACGCACTGGCATCAATGGAGTGCCAACCTCGCTAACCTCGCCATCCTTCTGATAATGTGACAGAACCCTGGATTTCTCCACGTTCTCAAAAACAGGGGTAATAGACATCAACGGTGCAGTGGCAAAGGCATTACATCACGTAGGAGTTTGCTAAGGTGATACACTTCCTCCAATTCTAAATTAGAATCCTCTCAACTTACGAAAAAAGTGGTTGAGTGGAAAAGGAAATTAGCCCTATACTTCCGCCTCACTTAGAGGTGGGAAGAGGAGAAGCCTCTCTTTTATATATAACCCTCACCCACTCTAGTAGTGGCATGCTTCATCATGTGGGTCACCCTGATTCCTAAAGGTCAGGGTGGGCGCAACTGTATTCCAGGGAGCACTTGGAAGACAATTAGTTATGTTTTTTGTGTGTTTTTTTACATCTACGATAAAGAGCCCTTGCTCACCTCCAGGTATCCCTTTATTAGTAGGGTGAGTGGGGAAGTTAAAAACTATGGGAAGGGGCAATAAAGATATTTTGGTCCTATGACCCTATTCTAACAACGCCAATATGTTTCTGCCCTATCCATTGGTCCATTGGGTCTGGACCATTTGTCAGAGTGATACCAGAGAAGAGATCCCCCAGTAGTGTCACCTTGTAATTGTTATCAAATCAAACGTGTGGTGCCCAAACATTTATGTGGCAAACAAATTAACAAAAAAAGTAAAAATACTTGGTGTGTTTGTGGATTTCCCCCCAGCTGTGACCAAAAATTACTCATGGAGCAGTGGGGGCAGGACCTGTAGTTACACTTACTCCAAGAGTCCCAGCCCACTGGTAAACCTATGGGACCAAACCGCTCCCGAAGCTGGTCCTCCCCAACAACTCTCAGAGGGTGTTGCAAAGACATAGCGCCCTTGCCTTGCTGTTGCTTGCTCGCTGATGCCAGCTCCCTGCACTTAACCAACATAGGGAGGATAAAGACCCTAGACTATTTAAACAATGCAAAATGGACTGGTACACCAAAGTGTAAGGTCAACAGACTGGCCCGAAGAGGAGGAGGCCACTATGCCCACCACTGTGGAACTCCAGCAGGCCTTCAAGAGAAACCCTGGAAGGGAGAATAGGAGAGGCCCACTCTGTAATCACCCTACTCTGCTGAGATCTTTGTAATGCCACAGAAAGAGTAACCCAGGCTGAAAGTAGAATATCAGAAGTAGAAAATGTGACGACTACCGTCAAATGAAGTCACTGAACTGCAAACAACCCTGAAGGACGTTGCCTGACGATGCCGAAAATCTATGCTTCATTGGTTTCCCAGAGGGGGTTGAGGACTCTAATGTGGTATATTTCCTGGAAAGCTGGCTGAGACTCCCTCCCCATGGCACAGTTTTCCTCATGCTTTGTGATAGAGCGAGCCAACAGAGCCCTAAACATCAAGCCACCAATGGAAGCACCCCTGTGCCCTGTCCTTGCCCGATTCCTCAATTACCAAGACTGAGATTTGATGGTGGAAAAAGTGTTGTGGCTGGGCGGGATCCGGTATGCACAATCTCGAATCATGGCATTCCCTGATTACTCCCAAGAGGTACACAAACAAATGCGGACTTACAAATCAGTTAAAGTGAAACTTCGGGCAATGAATATTCAATGCATGTTGCTCTTCCCTGCAAAGCTCAAAGTCATATTTGGGGGTAAGGCCATTTTCTTTCAGATGCCAGAGTAGGCTTGGACATGGATAGAGGAATGCCCACCCCCACAACTGGACAGTGCAGAGAAGGTGCAACAACCTAGTGCTGCAGAAGGGGGGGCCAAAACTCAGAGAATGAACAGGAGCCATGCCAGGTGTATGGTAAATAAACAATGACTGGGGACCCCTTCCAATAAGATGCCAGACCTCGAAGTTCTGCCTCTCATCGGACATAGAAGGACGAACGACCCGGTGGATGAAGAACAAAGCACAAGTCAAGATCTGGAGAGACCCTACAACTGATCTAGCAGACCAAGAACATTCTACGGACTCTGAAAAAGCCCACCCTGTACAAGTGGGTATAGCCAATTTAGAAGCTGATTCCTTGACCCGAGCATCCCCGAACCCGGACTAGACATACCACGAAAAAAGAGAGATGACTGACCAAGTGTACGAGCTGGATGAAGCCACTGGGGATTTGAAGTCGATGAGGTGCATGCCCCCAGAGGAGTCTATTGTGGCACTCAGTGGAGTGCTGTTCCCCTTATGTTTGTTTTTATACCCCACAGGTGTGATACTAATTAGTTTGTAACCAAGTTGAGAGGTTTTAAGAGTTACAGGTTGGGAATTCGATTGGGGGGCGGGTGCGCAACAGGCCTCTCTGACCTACCTGTGACACAGTTGTCATGTTGACGATAAGGAGTAAGTGCGTGGGGTGGGGGGACGGATGTAGGGGCTGGGTTCAGTTATTGGGGGGGACTAAGTTGTTTACTCATGTGGAATGGAAAAGGAATGCACATAGACACAGATGTAAGGGCCAACATGCAGAGTAGCAGGCATCATAACAAGACTCAGATGGGCGGGATAGACATGTCAGATGGCAGGAGATGCTTTATACTGTCATGGAATGTAAACAGACTAATAAATTAAGAGATTGAAACCTAACATGGCCCTCCTACAAGAGATACATCTAAGGGGCTCCTATTGCAGTTTCCTGGGCAGAGGGCCCTATAAGACACTGGAACATGAGGGATACACAACATGGTCGGCGCGGGGGGGGATCAGTATCCCAGTCAGTAAAACTCCCCCCTTTAGGGTAGAAAAATCATGGATTGACACCAACAGAACATATGTGGCTGTTAAGGGAATGTGGAGATGGAGATATATATCTGGTCAGCGTATATACTCTTCCACGGCTACAGAGGCAAACGTTAGACAAAGTAGATAAGATACTACTAGAAGCGGATTCCCGTCGACATATAGTCAGAGGTGACTTTAATGACCTCGAAACCCCCATCTGGACCATACTAGTCTGACTTTGGGGACGCAGGGGAAACACTACTTGTAGGGTTTGTGGCTACACTGGGGTTGACGGATTTGTGTCCCTGCTCCAATCCTACTGACCAAACTTACTGTTACTTCTTAGGTGCCCACAGGGTCTTCTCCAGAATAGACTACATTTTTACAGCCACAGGGGAGGTAGAAGAGATAGAAAAGGCTGAATACTTGGCCAGGGGTCCGTCAGACCACTCACCGTTGTGGGTTACAATAGAGCCCCAATCACATGAGTTGAAAAACAGGTGGAGACTCAATGCCTGGGAGTTACGGTACAAGAGTGTCGCCCGGGCAATTAAAGTAGACACAGAAATGTACTTCAACGAAAACAAAGACTCGGTGTCACCTGCCATCACGCTTTGGGAGGACTAAAAAGCAGTACTGAGAGAAAGGGCACAAAACATTATAGCACACAAAAAGAAGTAAGAGGTAAGAGAAATTGAATCCATATGGGTAAAACTGGTGGAGCTGGAGGAACAAATTGGGGCAACTATGGAGCACTCTGTGCTATGCACCATTGCAATACTTTGCAAAGAATATAATGCACTAACTTACAATGAGGCAAAAACTTTGATACTGGCCTCAAACGTCACCTGTATGATGCAAGCGATAGAGCAGAACAACTATTTGCATTACTGGGCAGGAGTGAGGCAGAGGTGCTATGAGTGCATACCATATTGGGAGAGAATGACAACCACTATACAACTGCCAGGGAGATTGCAAATTAGAGTGCGCAATATTTCGCAAAATTCACTCGCTGACTCTCCCCAGATAAAATCTATCTTGCCAGTGTGCAGATTCCTACCATGACTGCTGAAGATCGCCCATCCTTAGAGAAAGACATTACACTCATAGGTGCTAACGGCCACTAGCAACTTTAAAACAGGGAAAACCCCAGTACCAAATTAAATACTGGCATAGTGCTTTAAGAGAAAGCTGGGATATTGAGCCTGCTTAAGTTATTTTCAAAGGCGAGGGAAGATGACATTCTTCCCATAAGCCAGGGAAGCCCACGACAAAGGGTAGCTCCTTTTGCCCAATCTCTCTCCTGAACATGCTATGTAGAAATGGCACTGTTGCATGCAAGCAGTGCACTCCTACCCACTTTCACTGATAAAAGGCTCTTGTAAGCCGCCCAAAGCTGAAGACCTTTGGAACGCCTGCACGCTATGAGTGGGATTATACCTGAGAAAATTGGCATAATTTTCAGCAACCCGTAAATACTCTCTACTGATGAGGGAAGAATCCTGAAACACTGGTGTCTAGAGATATGATTTCGAAAGGTGGCATTAGCTGAAAAATAATATGAACTCTGTGTGAAAAACTGAACTACAACTACCACGATGCTATGAGGTAATGGTGCTGTTATATGCAAGCAGTGCGCTCCTACCCACTTTCCTTGTGGAATATGGATTTGGTCCCAAGTCCTGGGCCTGGATAGACTTTCTCTCTGCATAGTCAGTATCCTGGTGGAGGGTGAATGGAAATTTATCTGCAGAATTCCCCATTGAAAAGGGTATGATGCAGGGATGCCCGCTGTCATCCCTGAAGAACCGTTTATACCCACTTGCTGGGTCTCGGCGGCGGGGGAACCTCCCAAGTCTTTCATACCCTCCTTATATAGAAAAATGAGACACAGGAGCCTTCGTATGCAAGAGGAACCAAATTTTATTCGAATAGCCCGGGCTATTGAACAGAGTCCTAAGCTCGTCTGAGACAAGACAGAGGAGGCTGCTGCTTCACTCTGCAGCTTACAGGCCTTATATACACATTTCCCACCTTAAGAAACCAGTTTGGGTGCGGGCCTGGCGCACCTGAGTCAAAATGCAGTTACACCATTCATTGTTCAGGCAGGACGGGGGCTGCAACAGATGGTACAAAAGATTACGAACAGGTGTTGCAAAACAGGATATGTACGTGAGAGAACAGACAGATCTTGAACAACAGGATATGTGAAAGAAGCAAGTTCTGCGACAGTGGCGTGGCCAAGTCTTGCAAATCAGGATGGATGTGTGCAGGAGTTCAGTCCGAGGGTGGTGAGGCCAATTCTTTGTTCCCTTTTTCAAAATTGGCTCAACCACAAGGAGCAGGAAGGGCAGGGTGGTCGTGACAGTTAGAATTTCATTAGACATCAGCAGAAACAACCAGGAGGATCGTGCAGAGGTGTTTGACACGAAATGGCAATGCAAAAATAATGGAGTCCTGACACAAAATAAATGCCGACAAGAAGGACACTTTTCCTCACCCGTACTGTTTACCCGTGCGCTGGAACCCTTAGCCTGTATATATCCTATCAAAACCAGACATTACAGGATTTAGAGAGAGGTTGAAAACGACAGGGGATGAATGGATCTCACTCTACGCCAACAACATCCTCCTATAAGTTTCATGCTCAAATTCGATTCTCCCCAGGTTATTTCATGTCTTTGAGCTGTGTGGGGCACCTGCGGGATATAGAATCAATTGGGATCTCTCCGCCGCCTTTGACACGGTGGACCATACCATCTTACTTACCCGTGTCAAGGCGGCCGGCATCGGGGGATCAGCTCTGGTCTGGCTTTCCTCCTTTCTGAGGGACCGCACTCAGGCGGTCCGGCTAGGCGACTTCACAGCCACTCCTCTCCCTGTCACTTGCGGTGTTCCCCAGGGATCCTCTCTCTCCCCCTTACTTTTCAATCTGTATATCTTTCCTCTCATCTTCGCACTCCAGCAGCTGGAGGTCACCGTCTATAATTACGCGGATGACCTCCAGCTCATCTTTGATCTGTCCCCCTCTCCTCTCTCTGTCTCTAACTTCCAGTCAACTATGACATTCATCAGGGACTGGATGAGCCACAACCACCTTAAGCTGAACCCGGATAAAACCGAGCTGGTTCTCACTGGTGGTTCATCCAGCCCCTGGAACTCTTTCTTCTGGCCCCCCTCTCTTGGTCCCGCACCGACCCCCTCTACCACGGTCAAAACGCTCGGTGTCAAAATAAACAACCAGCTCACTCTCCATTCTCAAATTAGTTCCGTAGTTTCTTCCTGCTTCCTCACTCTCCGCACTATCCGCACTGTTTCCCGTTTCTTTTCCCCCCAGGCACTCAAGATCATCATGGCTGCACTAGTGATATCGCGACTGGACTACGCAAACGCTCTCTACCATGGCATCCCCGCGTACAGCTTGCGTAGACTCCAGTCTATCCAGAACCAGGCAGCCTGGCTGGTGTACGGCCTCCCTCGTTATCACCATTCCACCCCCCTTCTCAGGGAGCTTCACTGGCTCCCTGTAAAAGAACGTTCCCTTTTTAAGATCAGCTGCATGGTCTTCCAGGCCCGCCAGGGCACTGCCCCCGCTTTCTTCTCTTCATTAATCAATCCTTATGTACCTGCAAGAGAACTTCGGTCTTCCTCCAAGTCCCTTCTTCAGATCCCTCGCTTCACACGTAAAAAGTGGGGCGGGGCCAACTTCTCCACCCTGGCTCCAACATTCTGGAACTCACTCCCTGACCACCTCCGCTCTGCCACCCAGTATCTCCCCTTTCGTAGAGATCTGAAAACGTCCCTCTTCAGCCAGGCCTTCCCCACTTAAACTCTCCTAATATCTCCTCTTATCTTTTCTTCTGGTCTTTTCCCTCAGTTGCTGAACCCCCTAGCGCCAAGAAACCGCAAGGTGTACGCTGCGCTCTAGAAATATTTTAAATTAGAAATTAGAAATTATGAATCCAGCATAGAACCTTTAGGAGGTACCTACGACACATGCTGTCCCAGGACAGTCGCACATAGATAGAGTGTTGGGTATCTGGGCCTCCATGTGACCTTGGACAGAGAAGATAGCCTGGACCGTGACATTCGTAGAGTACTGGCAGACCTCAACGGGATGTAGAAAGATGGAAACCACTGCCCATAGCACTATTAATGAGGACAGCATGTTCATGTTTCAGAAACTTTTGTATATCGTATAAAATACATACCACAAGATCCATGAAGACATTTTTGTTAAAATAGAAGGGGAAGGTCAGAACTTGCTTTGGAGTTGGAGACATCCAAGGGTGGGGCGAGTATGCTGCACCACAATTAATACAATGGAGGGGTTGCCCTTCCAGGCATATGAGCCTATTATTGGTCCGCCCACTTAATAGTAGTCAATGAATGGAGACATGCACCGGAGGATCACCCGACATACACACTAGAAAGAACATAATTCCAAACTCACTCATACCTCCACAACCTTTATGGTGGGAAGGGGTCGAAGAAGCTAATGTCCACAACTCATATGACTATAGAAGCCGAGAAATGGGTGGAAAAGTAGACAAAGTAGGACAAACAAATTTCCCCAGAAAGTCCTCTATGGGTGGGAACCCATCTGAAAGAAATTGGGATATTGACGGTCTTCAAAGTATGGGACACCCTAGGGTTATCCAAACTGGGAGATTTCATTAAAAACTGGACTCTATCCCCTTCAGTCCCCTCCAGAGAGAGTACCAGCTCAACAAAAAAACAACATTACAAATACCTCCAACTCAAACAGGCCAACTATGCTGAGGGACTTGACATAGAAAAATTCTAGAATATGCAGAGTTAGAGGGGAAGCTGTTCATGGGAGAGACAGAGGAGAAAGTGGTGTTGTAGACCTATAGAACGATTAATGATAACAGGCTAGAAACGTTGATGAAACTAAGGGCAAGGTTGGAGACCTGGACGATGCAGACTGGGAGGCATACCTTATGCACCAGAGGGAAATTGCAATCAAATCCAGGCTGAGGCTGATTCAATTTAAAATCCTCCACATGACATGTTATGATATTATGATAGGGCACACTTGCATAGATTTGGCAGGGCTTCCTACCCCAGTTGCCTGTGATGTGGAACAGAGAGGGGATCGTTCATACACACATTGTGAAAATGTCCCAACATTAATTTATACTGGACCGCCATAGTAGAAGAAATTAAAAGAATACTGGGATAAACATGGCTTCTGGACTAGAACTATATCCTGCTGGGCATTCCCACAGATGTGGATGTCTATCAAGCTAAGTTTTTTCTTTTGCAATTTGGGCCTCTCAGTGGCAATACGGGATGTGGCTTAATACTTGGGAGCCCCAGAACCCCTTACCATCTGTGAGAAGAGAATGGAGATTGAACTCTATGTGGCAGCTGAAAAAGCCACCTATAAGGCCAGAGAGGGCCCAAAGACATTCCATACTATATAGGTCTCTTGTTAAAATATTATGGTATTGACATGGTTGACAGTAAGGAACCGCCCCAAACTCCGCAGTTGCCATGGTGAGTGATTATCAATGGTGTAATGTACTGCCTGATTGCTGCATGATGCTGTGAAAACACACAAAAGTCTGTCTGGCTGCTCGTCAAAGAGAAGAAGAGAAAGAAAAATAGAGTCTACGTACTGTAAAAGGAGAAGGAGGGTGAAATTACCTTCAGGAAAAAAACCTTACCATTAGGTGGCATGCTTCAACATATGGGATCCCTCCTTACAGCGTAGTGTGGGCTACAACTCCCCGAGGGGAGGAGCTGAGGTGTTTTCTCAAATGATGAGCATAACAGAATACAAATGAATGAGGAGCAGAGTGCAGAGAAAGTAAATAAATAATTTAAAAATGTCTCTCTGGATCCACTGAAATTTTATTAGGTGGTCACAAGGACATGACTAGAATGCAGGAGGGCTTGGCATACAGCAAATATACCTTTAGTTTATAAGGTCAACATGTTTTTGTTATTAGTAGGTACCCTGAAGGAATCCAAAGGCATTTGTCAGGACCTAAACTAAAAAGTCACTCTGTGTTTTTGCTAAAAGAAAAAATATACAGGCCACCACTGGAACAAGGTGGAATTGTTCAATGACCCTCTTCCCTTTAGAGGGAGACATTTCCAAAAATGATCATGTTAATGTGGTGTGACCATCTACAATAGTTAAGAAACAGGGTAAAAAGTGTGCTCTATCTTACTATGGTGACCCTTTTATGGGATACTAATTAGCATGCATTATTTACTGGATCTGACTGGGCCGCAGTGCATATATAAGCATTTTCACCAAGGGATGATTGAGAGCAACTATTAAGATTGCGTGTACCCCCAGAGGTGGAGTCACTATGTACATGGATAAGTGAAATAAGAGACGCATGACACAAAAGCGTTAGCAAATTATGAAGTCTCAAGGAGACTAAATACTGAATCATGTCCCCCACAAGGGTGTAAACAGAAATGCCTGTTTTCCCCACCCTTGGTTGTCCTACCACTTCTCTCTCAGGTTGCATATTACTAGACACAACACTCTATGCTCTTTCAGCTGGGCACCACAACATGGTTCATGAGCATGGAGAGTGATCTTCGCAATTTTGCACCAAAGGTAAGCATGATTAATACATGGTAAAATAGAGCACACTTTGTACTATGTTTCTTAACTATTGAAGATGGTCACACCACATTAACATGATCATTTTTTCACAGTTAACAAATCCCTCTGAAGGGAAGAGGGTCGTTGAACAATTGACTGCCTTGTTCCAGTGGTGGCCAGTATATTTTTTCTTACTTTTATCACATATGCAGAGTGACTTTTCAGTTTAGGTCCTGATGAGTGGCTTCAGATCCCTTTAAGGGACCTACTAATGGCGGAAACATGTTGACCTTATAAAGTAGGGTATATCTGTTGGATCCCTAGCCCTCTTACATTTTAATCATGTCCTTGTGACCACCTAATAAAATTTCAGTGGATCCAGAGAGATATTTTTAAATCACTTATTTACTTTCTCTGCACTCTGCCCCTCATTCATCTGTATTCTCTTACGCTCATCTTTTGAGAAAACACATCAGCTCCTTCCCTCGGGGAGTCGTCGCCCATAGTACGCTGTGAGGAGGGAACCCATATGATGAAACATGCTATCTAGCAATAAGTGAAGATTCTTGTCCTAAAGGGAATTTCTCCCTCCTTCTCCCTTTACAGTATTCATACTCTATTTTTCTTTCTCTTCTTCTCTTTGACGCTCAGAAAGACAGACTTTTGTGTGTGTATGAATTCTCTCGAGGGATCAGTGCCCACTGGCTTACGCAGATCCACCTTTTTGATCCCAAGTGGGTTTATGATGCTGTGAAAACTTTGACACTAAACTGTGCTGTTGTAACCTTTGAACAACTATGTATCCACTCCTATGGGAATAAAGTTTATAAGTGCGTTGTTAGGCACCATGTGTTTTATGCGGAACACTTTAATGAAAATATATATTAAAAAAATTAAATACAAAGGTACATGTTTTTCAGATATACATTTTTATCAGCATATAGCAGTCACATTGAGGTAATTGCATGTTTTCTTTTATTTTGGTGGCATATGCTTGGAATACATAACTTAAGAACAACCATCAAACCTCTTAACCAAGGACATACCTTGTTGGCTTTGCTAGTGCTTAATTCACTTGAAACTAGATCTTTTTTTATCTTGTAAAAACAGTATTTAACTTGAAATTAAGGGGGATAAGTCGAAGAACTGCAGCTAACGCTAGTTAGCAGCAGTTTTCTTAATGTGGCCTATCACTAAAAACTATAGCTCTGTTAGCGATGTATTTAGAATACGTCGCTTCATGGCGATAGTTCCAGGTAGCTGTGATGAAAACTGCCATTAACACTAGCGTGAAGGTGATACAAATTATGGCGTTAGTGGGTGAAAACTGACAAAAGGCCAATTTGCGGACAAAAAATTCATGTTAATCAGCCCAACATGAGTTTTTTTGCCTCTAGAGGCGCAAATAGCCTATAATTCCACCCCCAATGAAAAATAGGAAGCAAAACCAGTAGAATGCAGATTGGAGCAGCTAGGGCCAAGTGCAGCACAGATCAGCAATCTCCCCCCGAAGCCAGGATGACCAGTCAGAGTCCCAAGGAAAGAGGAAATTCAGGGCTACAATCATGAAAAGAGGCGCATCGCTGGGCAAAACCAGTGATGCATCACTATAATTGCGCACTCCTTGCAACACTATGGCATCCAAAACCTTGAAAGTGCGGACAGTCCCCTGGACACAAAGGCCTCGCTGGGTCTGCTTCTGGGCCTCGGAGTGGGATGCAGGGGTGCTGTGTAGTTGCTGGCACATGGTGGTAAACATTGAGGTATCGGCGATCACCCTGACCTGGTGGTGAAGTCTGCCAGGTCGCATGGAGACACATTGCTCACCTGTGTGAGAAGACCGCCTGGTGCCCCTTGGAGCTGTGAACAGTAGAGACGCTTCTGCGCACCAACACTGGGAGGTCTGCATCGCATACCATGCGCCACCACTACACCGGGGTGCACGGAGGAGATAACCAATGGTGGGCAATGCCTCTCTACATCACAAGCCGGAGGATGTTGCGCTGGACCTACACTGTGAAGGGTGAGGCCCGTGAGATACGCTGAACTTGTGTGGTGGGAGCGCTGTATCTTCCCTCTTAAGGGGGCACTGTTGCATCATCTGCAACCAGAGGTTCCTCAGCGGACTTGGCATCGACTGCTGAACCCTGGCTTGTGAAATCCTGCCTGAATTAGGCTCCTGCTGGCTGAGTCACAGATTTGGAGAGAGTGCAGCGGATTACACCACAATGTCAATGCCCATGTGAGGAGAAGGTGGGATGCATAGCAGAGGAGGCCCGGGATTGAGTCGAGCCCAGGCCTAGCACCTGTGGGTGACGAACCCCCAGTGGCAGCTCATCCGCTGTGGTGGAAGAGCATCGCCCCACTGCTTTCAAGGAGTGCAAGCAGAAAAACCATAACATGATGATAACTTACTGATGTGCTCACACTATGTTTCCTTTGCAGGCAGGAGGGTGGGTGGGGCTGCACTACTCAGGGAGCAAGGCAGGGTGGAGTGGTATGCCCACTCAAGTGTGAAATGACTGGTTGGCCCTCTCAGGTCACCCAAAGCAGTTATGCTCACATCCCTGTTCCCAATGAAGGTTCGACTGCTTAACTGTCTCAGTCACCGAAATGCAGAAGTACTTCATTTTTGGGTGGCTCAACATTAAGCTCATTTTACTCGAGTGAGGCTGAGCTGCAGTAACGACAGCCCAATGACCGACACTCCCAGGATTGTTTCCTCTTCACCGCAGTCTCCCTTCTCTGGACCCCCCTAACCCCACACAGTCCTTCTCTCCTGCCACGCATGGCTCATGGGGTGGCCTTGTACACGGCACCAGCAAGGCTACGAGCTCCACGCCATGTTACCCACAGCCGAGGACCGTGTTGGCCGCTGCAGAAAGGCCAGGGAACGAGGCCCTTCAAAACCGAGAGATAATCCCAGGGCCCAGGGGACACAGAACTCGGAAGCCTGTCACATCTACCTAAAAGATCAGCAGACAAAAGACTGTGACATGGGAGCCCAATCTCGGGAAGGGAAGGAGTCAGGGAGCCCTTAACAGAGCACTGGGAAGGCTAAGACTACCAGAGAGTGAGGACAAATCATACAGGAGGGAGGGATGCCATGAAGTACGGAGACATGGACTGTCAACTCATGAAAATGATGTAAAGATAGAGGCAGCGCCTAATTTAAAAAATAATAATAAACACAGGGGTCCAAAATTTTCTTAGGGACCCACTGCAGGAGCAGCTGAAAGCTGGGGTGCCTAGACTTGTGGATAACTAATGCCATTTTCCCACCACCCAAACACTGCTGGTCTCTTTAGCTTTATTCTCCTACATGTTCTTTTTCGTCCATGTTTCCCCTTTTTAGGTCTCGTCTATGCAGCATGCAAGCGTTGCTTTAGAGTGACCTTTTGGAATCACTCTGTACTTTTTTGGAAACTTGTGTATGTACTGCACTGTTTCCAATGGGCCCTTGTGCAAGTACGGTGTAGGAGCGGGCAGCGGCGCCATCTGTTTGCAATTATCTTGCCTGCCGCTGCTCGTTCCCGTAAGGTAAATCCTGCAGATGGACTTTCGCGGCCGCGCTTGTTTTTCAGCGCTTGTTTTGGTTGCATTGGGCAGCACGATACTTACGCTGTGCTCGAGCGCTGCTGGTGTTCTGGGGCTCTGGGAAGAGAGCTGTGCCCCAAATATGCGTTCTCGAGCCTGGACACTCGTGTAGTAAGCTGTGCGCTTTAGACGTGTTTTCTTTCATTCAAGTATTTTGTAGTAAAGGCAGGTCCTCTGTTAACTTGCCAACACTGAAAAATGGGGTGCTATGGCAGGCTTGACTTGCACAACACCCACCTCACAGCTCACGCCGCGTGATTTTGTTTAATGCATCATTTAATTCACACACTGGTTCAAAAACAGGTGGAGGTGTATAAAGTCGTTACTGGCACATGATGTAGTACAGGCAGTTCTAAATCATCTATCTACACTTTTTTTTATCACTGGTGGTAACCCTGTGCCGAAAGAAATCACTTTTGTGTTTCAAAATGTTATTTACAATGAGCAACCAAACATTGTCTTACAAGTGCATCTTGCAACCAGCAGCATGAGTGTCCTTTCTCCTGCTACGACTCCTTGTTTGTTTGTGCACGACGAGTGGCCACCTAGTTCTCACTTTGACATAATAACTTCCTCTCTTTAACATAAACACTAGAGGGTGTGTTTATAGCTTTCTCAGTGAAACTGCGGTTCTACCCCGTTCCTCTGTGCCAGGCCATGTCTTGCAGCAGACGGCACTGGTGGCTGGCCTTAGCCTGGTTGCAGACAGCCTGCCTGTTGATGAGCCTGGTGGCCTGCGATGACACGCCGCCGGTGCCGCTGGTCAACGTGCATGTGGAGCGCTGCTCCGTGCCTGATGTCTGCCCCCGTGAAGTCGCAGTCGGCGACTTCGTGCGCTACCACTAACACAGCACCTTCCCGGTCGGCAGCAAGTTTGACTCCAGTTGATGAGGGGAGGAGGACGGGCTTGTAAAATGACTAGTCACCCACCAGGCGGTTGGATGTCACAAAAGGAATCTCACATGTAGCTATTTCACATGCTTTCTAGTCAGCCCAAGTCTCATAGGACTCATAAGTCTAACATTAGTTTCCATGATACTGAAAATGCCTTGAATCTCCCTAGAAGTGATTCAATTAATCCAGTATACAGCCCTGAAATAAATACGTATTTACAATCTGACTTTCTGAACTGCGTCACAGTGCAAAGGGTTAGGACTTAATTAGACGGTCCATCGTTCCCACAGAATCATCCCAGCTATAGTTAGAATCTGTTAAAACCAACAGGACCTCCCCATTGATACTTTTGCTGCGACATTCCGAGACCCCCTAATTTCTCTGCCCCCTTCTCATCACCTCATACTCCCTCGTTCTTGACTGTAGTGGGTCCTCAGATAATCATTTGTTGTATTACAAGCTGCGCGGCAAACTAGAGCGAACGTTGAAAACAGTCATTCAGAAGTTTAAGGACAAATCAGTTGCTCTGGAATTCATTACAATTTTAAAACATATCTGTCCAAACAGACCCTCCACTCCATGGACACCTAATAAAAACTCACTTTTACACACCCCACCAAATAGCCAGACACTTAGGACCGCTTTCGCAACCTTTCTCATCAATTTCCCCTATTAAAATGAACTGGTTTTTATAATTTTTGGTGCTCACAGGAGTACAACTCACACTTTCATTTTGCATATTTATTGTTTTAGTATCTTTGAGGGTGTTGGTCACCTCACACTACAGTGTGGAGATGCAGATTGCCTGCTGGCTCTGGACCCGACCAGTAGTGTTCATGAATGAATGAAAAGCGTAGTTGTTTGGAAACTCAAACTGGGACTGCCCTAAAATTCTCAACAGATCGAATCTCCAGAGAAGCATTAGCATAGCCAATACTTCTCGCTTTTGGTACCTTATTGTTGTGTTCTTCTGTGTGGGAGTGATTGCCCTAGGGACAGCAGTCTGGGACCTACACTCCAGGGCATCTAGGTCTAACTAGGCCTGACACGTGGCCCTAGAAATAACTGAGACGGACTCTGGGAATAACTTGGTGGCTCTCTGTGCGCGCGTCTGAATGCGTACGTGCGTGCGAGGCCTCTCTTTATTATAGGGAGTCACATGACTCAACGCTGCACGCTCCTGGCGTCAGGGGCGTGCCACATCCAGGAACACAATATTCCTCCTAAAACAAGGAAAAACAACAACAATAACAGTGTCATCAAACAATCTAGTCTAATGTCTTGTATGGACATCTTCAGCTTCCAAACATTATGGCAACCTCGTACCACCGGGTCATATGTACTGCAATTATATGAACATTACTTGGAACAGTCTTACGTGAAATAGTCGCGTAGCCGACAGGAGGGTGTGGGGTTGTTTCTCAGCCGGTATTGCGACCCTCTTTGACTCATCATGTCTGTTCCGGTGCCCGGGGCCGTTCCTGGCGCCTCTCTGTCGGCCCCATCCGGATCTGGCATCTCCTCGAGGGCCTCAGCACCCCCTCCCGCCTCTTCACTCTCAGCTCTCAAATTGCTACTTTGTGTGACCTCGTGGCTGGGTGTTAGTTCTGATGGTGGTGGATTAGTTGCAGTTTCAGTTCCATTAACATTCCGTGGGGGACATGATTCTGTGAGCTCCGGATGGAAGTGTTTGAAGTGTGACACGTTGCGGGTTACTGTCTCTCGTCCTCGAACCACTGTGAGGCGGGTGCCTTTTACACCAATCACTCGCCACAGTCCTTTTTCATAATTCAGCCTGAACTTGCCACTCGTTACCCTGTTGCGAAGAAGCACCACGTCTCCTCTGTTGAACCGTGTCACCACCGCCCTTCTTTTCTGGCTGATTTTAGCGAAAGTGGTCTTTCTTTTCTTTGCAATGATCTCTTCATTCGCCTCCTCGGGTGACCACTGCGGATGGTGGGGAATTGAGTCCGTCACTACCCGCCCCATGAGGAGATGGGCCGGGGCTATCCCCATAGTTGAGTGTGGGGTTTGCCGGTAGCTTCGGAGGAATGTGAAGATGGCCATCTCCACCGACTGACCTTTATCATGGGCGATGCGAATGACTTTGTTCAGGGTTCTCATAAAGCGCTCCGCTTCCCCGTTGGCTTGAGGCCAGCGGGGTGTTATGCGTCGGTGGCGGGTACCGAGAGATGAGAGATAGGTGGCCAGGTCTTGCCCTTGAAACGGGGGTCCATTGTCCGTGCGGAGCTCACGCACAGCCCCGTGAGTGGCAATGATTTTCTCCATCTTCGGGATCACACATTCAGCATTCGTGCTTGCTATTATCTCTACTTCCGGGTATTTGGAGTGGTCGTCGATCATTACCAACGTGTGTCTTCCATCTGGGAGGCTACCAAAGTCCATACTGACCCTCTCCCACAGTCGTTGGGGTCGGGGCTCCACTATGATTGGGGCTTCCCGAGGAGCATCCCCTGTGACTTGACAAGCAGCGCATGACCTCACTACTTTCTCTACCATGTCGTCCATTAGGGGAAACCATACTTTTGTCCGTAGCCGTGCTTTGGTTTTGACCATTCCCTGGTGGCCCACGTGTGCTAGTTGTATTACCTGGTCAGTCAGGGCTGTGGGTATTACCAGGCGATATCCTCTCAACAGACACCCCGCGTCATCCTCATTGAGTTCTTCCCGAACGTGGTGCAGACTCTCCATGATCTTTTGAGCCTCTGGGGTGAGTACCTTCCAACTCTCCTTGGCTTTGTGCCAGTTCGCCGTTCGGAGGATCTCCTTGGCCCTCTGTAGACAGGCGTCTTGGGCTGTGGCGTTCACAACGTCTTCCAGAGAGAGGGGACGCGGGCATGACCGCGCGACTACCCATTTCACATATGCCTCTGTCTCTTCGGCCTCATCCATTTCCTCTGGTGTGGCTGGCCTGGGATGGCGTGAGAGGTAGTCCGCCGGGTTCTTTGCTCCAGGCTGGTATTCGATGTTACAGTTATATTCCTGCAGTTGAAGCAGCCATTTTTCGATGCGCGGGGGTGGCTTTGATGAGGTTCCTGAGAACAGGGCCACTAGCGGTTTGTGGTCAGTAACCACTGTGAAAGGCTTGCCATAGACATATAGATGGAAGTGCCGGCACCCCCAGTGGATTGCAATAGCTTCCTTCTCGATTTGGGAGTACCTCTCCTCTGTGTCTGTGAGTGATCTACTTGCAAAGGCGACTGGAGTCCAATCCATTTCATCCCGCTGCCTTTGCATCAGGACGGCTCCCAGCCCTACCGGGCCAGCATCCACTGCTATGAGGGTGATGTTTTGAGGGTCGAAGAATGCCAGCGTGGTGTTGCTGGACAGGGAGGCCTTGATGTCTTGGAAGGCTTTCTCCTGCTCCGGTCCCCAGGTCCACGGGGTGGAGTCCTTGGTGAGGTCACGCAGAGGAAGGGTCAGGTTGGCCAGATCTTTGATGAATCGGCCACAATAGTTCACCATGCCAAGGAAGCTCCGGACCTCGGTGACTGTCGTGGGGGGTGGGGCATCTTTGATGTCCTTTACTTTATCGGGGTCTGGGTGGACACCGTCTGCCGAGAAGACATATCCAAAGAACCCTATTTTGGTTCGTAAGAATTCACATTTTTCCCGATGAAGTGTGAGTCCTGCATTTCCTAGCCTGCGAAACACTTGAGACAATCGGTGGTTATGTTCTGTGATGGTGCGGGCGTGTATCATTATGTCGTCACTGACATTTATCACCCCAGGTATGTCAGCGATCAATTCCTGGATGACGTTTTGGAACACCTCCGCCGCACTGGAGACCCCGAAGCTGAGCCGGGTGTACCTCCGAAGACCAATGTGGGTGGAAAAAGTGGTAATGTTTCGCGACTCCTTGTCTAGTACCAGCTGGTGATATCCCAATCGCAGGTCTAGCTTTGACAACCAGCAGGCCCCAGCCATTTCTCCAATGAGGTCCTCAATTGTGGGGGTGATGTGACGCTCCCGCTTTATGGCCGCATTGGAGAGGCGCATATCCACGCAGATCCTGACCGCCCCTGGCTGTTTCGGTTTCCGGGTGACTACGATGGGCGACACCCAAGGGGTGGGGCCGGAGACCTTCTCGATGATGCCAGCCGCTTCCAGTTTATGAAGTTCCTCTTCCACCAACGTTCGAAGGTGGAATGCGATGTGACGGTGTCGCAGGGCTACTGGCTGTACAGTGGGGTCTACGTGTAGATGTATCTCAGTATTCTGTTATGCAGCACAATATCCTTGGTGCAACAACATTAACCGTTGTACAGCTAAACACTTATAAGATTCCAAAGGCGAGACCTATTGGCTATGTCAATGCTTGTTTACTCTTTTCCTATTTCCTCTTCTTTCTCCTTTCTCTGCCTTTATCTCTCTTACTCTGGGTAAAGTCTGAATAATGAAAAAATATGTGTCCCATTCTGTTAAAAAAAGAGCGCGAGACACCACCACCTGCACACATGAGGAACTGGAGATGTAGGAAGTCAGCCAGATCGACTGTCAGCAGGACACCATATTTACAATCTAAGGCTTTCGTTTTAAGTATCTTTGTTTTCAAGTGTATTTATGCAAAGTGGTCCACTGAGGCATATCAATACCACAAATCCCAGAATGCATAGAGTAGTCAAATCACTATAGCTGCCAATATTTCAGATTGCTATGTGTGATATTTTCATAATTTCATTGTAATTATGAGGCAGCCGCCGCAGGCGTTTGCACCAGTTTCAAGATCTCCTTGAAGTTTTTCATTGCTCAAATCGCTCAAATTTTTTTATATTTATATGTTTCCCTCGTCTGATTTTGGCTCGCAAGAAAGTATCACTCGTCAAACGTCACTCTTAATTACACTGTAATTATGAAAATGTCACACAAAGCAATCTGAAACCGTGGCAGCTATGAATGCTGGCAGTTACACCGCTGTAGAACAGAGAAGGTTTTGGATCCAACACCTGCCCAGCCCGGATCTCAACAACAGGGAAAACAGAACAAAGTGGCTGGACAGGGAAGTTTGACAAAAACAAATTACAGTCACGTTGTCAATATATACCACGTGCCCACCGGGTAGGAATCCCAAAGTAAATTTATTTTTCTTTTTGATTAAATTCCGAATTCAAAGGCACAGGCAAAAACAAAACAACTGTTACGACAGTGAATTCATGGTGACACTATCTACAAATATACAAAATTTACAAATATACAACACTTACAAGGATACATCAAGCAATACAAGTGAACAGGACACACCAAAACGATACGAGTTTCAATAAACAACATCAATTGCCGTTATATACAGTGGAAAAACTTTCAGGTGAAAAAGCAAATATGTGACCAGTCCATAAGGATATGAAACCATGGGACAGGCGGAGAAGATGGAATGCCTGCCTGTCAACCAATCCTGTGGTTAATTGTTTATAACGGGTTTGCACAACTAGGATCCAGAGTGATTGATGAAGTTCTATCCTAGGGGCCCACCCTGTGGCAAACTCCAAGGGTGCCCCAAGGATAGAACTTCATCAATCACTCTGGATCCTAGTTGTGCAAACCCGTTATAAACAATCAACCACAGGATTGGTTGACAGGCAGGCATTCCATCTTCTCCGCCTGTCCCATGGTTTCATATCCTTATGGACTGGTCACATATTTGCTTTTTCACCTGAAAGTTTTTCCACTGTATATAACGGCAATTGATGTTGTTTATTGAAACTCGTATCGTTTTGGTGTGTCCTGTTCACTTGTATTGCTTGATGTATCCTTGTAAGTGTTGTATATTTGTAAATTTTGTATATTTGTAGATAGTGTCACCATGAATTCACTGTCGTAACAGTTGTTTTGTTTTTGCCTGTGCCTTTGAATTCGGAATTTAATCAAAAAGAAAAATAAATTTACTTTGGGATTCCTACCCGGTGGTCACGTGGTATATATTGACAACGTGACTGTAATTTGTTTTTGTCAAACTTCCCTGTCCAGCCACTTTGTTCTGTTTTCCCGGCAGTTACACCGCAGCAGCCCAGTGACAAACTGGGCTGCAGAAGTGCCCGATGTTACCAAAAATAATGGCACTCGGCCCGCAAGCTGGTGATGGCTGTACCTGGTGGCGTGCCGTGGTGCCTTGCGGGTGGCAGCTGCAGGCAGCCAGGCACCATTCCTATTTGTAACACACTAACATTGGCAGTGCACTCCAGCAGCCCAGTGAGTGACACTGGGCTGCAGGAGTGTTGACGTTACCAAAAATAATGGCTCCCGCCCCATTGCCAGGCCAGGTCATCCCTGGACTGGAAACAAGCATGGGCGGTCCTCTGGGAAAGTTTTAAAGCATACATAAGGGGTATCTGTATAGCCAAAAATGCTGGTGTACTAAAAGATTTGCGCACAACACTGGCATGTATTGAACAAGACATTACAAATTTAGATGCTGAGCTAATCGGCAGTGCCTCTGCTGATGCTAGTTTAGCCCTTTTAGTAGAATTCCGCAAAGCAGCAGACAGGGAAATGCTATAATTGGGCAAACACCACACTGCTAGAAGATATGGAGAAGGTGAAAGACCACGTAGAGTTTTGGCACACATGCTCCGCCCCCCACACAGCAGACCATACATAACTGAGATATGCACCCCCTTAAATCAGTCAGTCTTTTCCACCCCTGAGATTCGTGACACTTTCCTTGAGTATTTCAAGATGTTATACAGCTCTAGCATTGGCAGCGATCTTAGTGACCAAGAAAATTATTTGTCTGAAATTGCGCTGGCTTATTTGGAAAAACATATGCAGGATTTCCTAGCAGAGCCCATATCTGAAGCAGATATCCTGGGTTCCATAGCGGCACTACATGGTTCCTCAGCTCCAGGACTTGATGGATTTACCGGAGAGTTCTATAAAGCCTATGAAGTTATATTGGCGCCCCTTTTAATAGAAGTATATGCAGAGGCGCTTGAAAGGCAGGTTCTTCCCCCGATACTCCATGAAGCTGTTATTATTCTCCTTCCCAAGCTTGGCAAGCACCCTTCACTGTGCAGTTCATGCAGGCCCCTCTCATTACTTAACCTAGAATATAAAATATTGGCTAAACTTATTGCTAGCAGACTCTCTCAGCTCATGGAATTTATTATTTCCCCAGCGAAGTCTGGATTTGTCTCACATCGCTCCACAGCACTCAATCTTCGGACCCTCTTCGCTGTTATACACAGGATAGATCCAAAAGTTCCTGCGGCGGCTGAATTGTTGGATGCCGTGAAGGCTGTTGATTCTTTAGAATGGCCCTTCTACCTCTCCGTGATGCGACGCATGGGGATGCCCACAGGATATGTAGCCACAACTGCTCTTTTATATAACAGTCCAAAAGCTAGGCTTTGCATCAATGGCACGCTATCCCGTCCCTTCTCGTTGACATGTGGCACATGACAAGGATGCTCCCTTTCTCCTCTTTTATTTATATTAGCTACGGATCCATTAATTAGACATTTCCCGGAGCGCCATTTCCATTGGGGTCTACAATTTAACACAGGACCCTTATTAGTTTCACTCTAAGCAGATGATACTATTTTGTATGTTCGTAATCCTCAAGCCAATCTCTAACCAATCATTAGGGAAATACTTTGATTTGGCCGCTTTTCAGGGCTGGGCTTAAATTGGCACAAGTCTGTAATTTTCCCGTTAACAGCTAGCACAACCCCGTGGGATATCCACTTGAGTGGTGCCATGACTCAGTCAAATATTTATGTATTCACATACATTTAGACACTGCCAACAATATAGCTTGAATTATGTCCGGGCCGTGAACACCTTGGAAGCTCAGGTGGAGCAATGGCTGCATTTTCCGCTGTCTATGGCTGGAAAGATCGCAATAATCAAAATGATAGTGCTTCCTACATTTCTGTATTTATTTAATAACATCCCCAAACCCCTCACTAAAACTTTATTTTTACAATCGCAAACGCATCTTATAAGGCTGGTTTAAGGGGATAAGCGACCTCGAGTTAAATATGGCGGGTACTCACTCTTCCGTGCTATAGAGGGAGTTACGGAATTCCTGATCTACATCTATATTATTTAGTGGCTCAGTGCAGTTATGCATTTGCATGGTATCACCCAGACGCATAAATTCATTTTTTGAGACCTGAGGCTGACTATGTGCTTCCCCAGAAATTATCCACTGTTTTACCGAAAGGCGTCCCCAGAGACCCCAACGACAAACAAACCGTATCCACGACTCGCTGGGCTTGGGACAAGCTATGGAGAATCCTTGGAGTCGGCCCCATGCATTCCCCGGCCTTCCCACCCCCAAACCCCACATGGCTTCCTGTAACGGACGAAGCACTTGTGCAACGTACATTAGCCATATTCAACATCACAAGGATAGGAGGCTTATTCCAAGATGACCACATCTTCTCGGCATCCGAGGATGCTCGGTTTCAAGACAGATCCTTCATGGATACTTTTATAATGCTACTCATTTCTCGACATTGAGAGCCGCACTACCCACCTATCCGATTGTGCCGGAAACAATGGCACTGACACTGATAATTGAGAGCGAGACAGGCGCCCACCTAATTTCTAAGCTGTACAGATCTTGTTCTGGGCTACGACCGGAGACAGATGTTAAAATACGAAATGCATGGGAAACTGATCTTGGCCGCCATATTACTGACAACCAATGGGGAAAATGCTGCATGGTGACAAGTGAAGCCTCTCTTAACAGCAGGCACAAACTCATCCACTTGAAAGTTCCTCCGCAGATTATATCATACACCAGCCATGTCACACAAAATTGACCCCTCTAGACCACACCACTGCCTGAAATGCTTTGCTCCTCAAACAGACTTTGCTCATTTCACATGGACTTGCCCTAAAATACAGACATATTGGGAAGAGGTTCATGTCACACTGGAAGCCATGACATCTTTGGCGCTGATCCCACACCAGAAATTGCACTCCTGGGATACACGGTTAACTTCACCAAGAAAATCAGAAGATTTGCAGCACCTGAGCTATTACTCGCTAAACCGGAAATAGCCTTGCTATGGGGAAGCCGTACTGCTCCTACCCTACAGAATTGGCTACATTGCCTGGTTTACTGTAATGTCAACTGCGAAATATAATCCCCTCTCATGCCTAGCTTATCACGCCCTAAAGACATATGGGGCCTTATAAGGCGTACATTAAAAAAGAAGGCCAGAAAACCTCCCCTCAGGTCAATAGTGGAATAGTCCCGGAAGGGGTGGGGTAATAGGCCACACCTTTGACTACACTATCCACCGAAGTCTGCAATGTTTCTGAACTAATCTATTTATACACAACTGGGTACATTTATAAAGTTGATGTGTTTTAGAAAAGGCTTGATATGAGGGACCTTTGTGAAATCGGGAGATTGATTGGTCAAAACTGGGGGACCGATGCTACTGTGATTTGATACTGTACACATTCTACCTGCTGCTCTGCCTTACACCTTGCTTTCAACAGTATATATATAAGAGATTGATTTGTGACAAGATATCTGATAGTGTACCATTCTGAATATTTTTGATCGCTTATTGTATAAGAACATTTGAAAATAAAGTAAAAAAAAAAAAACCAATTCAATACAATACAATAAGCCCAACCTTATTGGATGAAATACGAAATGTGGCACCCTGACAATAATTGCTGGTGTTGCACTTGGTTTAGTGAGAGAGGTATAGGGACAAAAGTTTCACTTCTTCTCAGTGTTTTGTATATGGCATCTTATTTATTTTATTTATTTTATTTTTAAAATTTCTAAAGCGCGCAAATGCCTTACGGCGTCTCGGCGCTAATATTAGCATATTTCAGATTGCGAGGGTTATAAGATGTTACTGGTTAAAGAGCCAGGTTTTAAGATGTTTTCGAAAGGAAAACAACGAAGTGTGTTCCTTAATCTGAGAGGGAACCTGGTTCCATAATTTGGATGCAGCCACTACAAAACGTCTGTCTCCCCATGTCACCTTTTTTGTTGAGGGGATTTGGAGCTGTTGGGCCGTAGATGACCGCAGTGTTCGGCTGGGTTTGTAGATTTTAAAGGCGTTTTTAAAGAAGTCAGGCCCATTATTTTTCAGCGCCTTGTAAGTGATACACATGGCCTTAAACTTTATCCTGCTTCTTATGGGCAGCCAGTGAAGCTCTCGAATTGTGGGAGAGATAGAGGCATATTTTGGAATCCCCATGAGGATCCTTGCAGCGGCATTTTGGACAAGCTGTAGCTTGTTCACCACTTGTTCCTGTGCATTGAGCAGAAGGCCATTGCAGTAATCCACCTTGGATAGTACCAAGGAGGACATTAAGGTTTTGCCAGCAGTAGGAGGAAGAAAAGGAAGCAGTTTCTTCACCATTCTCAAAGTGTAAAAAGAGGCCGAGACCACGGCATTGGCGTGACTAAGGAATGTAAGCTTGCTGTCAAAAAGCACGCCCAAGTTTTTCACCTTGGCTACTGGCAGTGGAGGTATACCCAGTTCCGAAGGCCACCAGACTGGAGACCAAGACGGGGTTAGTTCGCCAAAAACCAGTACCTCCGTCTTGTCGGAATTTAGCTTTAAGCAATTCTGGTTTCCTTGTTCAGGGTTTAAATTCGGTTTTGATGGCATATCAAAGCCTATGCCTGAACACATTAATACATCTGGAGTTAAAAGATTTATGGTCTGTCTTTATGGTATGTCTTTGGTAAGCTCTCTGCTATTTCAAACTTAGAGGCGGCAGCAGATCAGAAGTTGATTATGTTGAGGCGCTCACCACTTATTCCCGCCACCTATCTGGCTTATACTTTTTTCTATCTCGCTAGCAATGATGGTTCTGGCACAACTTTGGCTCTCTAGTGAGTCTACAGATCCATGGATCTGGTGGTGTGGATTCTTGAGCATAAGTAGACTGGAGATGGTATTAATTGAAAATGATTCTCGCAGAAGAAAGCTCATTCGGATTTGGGACCCCGTCCGGGACTGGCTGACAAATGAAGCTGCTCAACAGGACATGCCCGCTAAGGCACACTCTCCTTTTCTTCTTCCTCCCTTTCTTGTCTCAGGGCTCCCCTTCACCTACTTATAATTATTTATTGCATAAATGCTTCGTCTTTTTTTATTTCTAGGAGGAAAATATATCATACATGGTGTAAAGTATTAGCCCTTTATATCTTGGTCCTGGGGAGGCCTAATGTTATGGCCAAAAACGCATCGACCCCTCTTCAAGTGAGGTTCTACACAGCAGTTGAATAAATTGCACTGATGTGATTTGCACTTATGAGTAGCTGGTTAAGAGAGCAGCATAACGGACTGTGTGGACCACTCTCAATTTTTTGTGTACCAACAAGTAATGCTGTTTTGAACATTGCAAAGAAAATATGGTATAACTAGAATCAGAAAAGTTCCTGTGTTCACCATATTCCATCTAAACCAGGATTTGTTTGTAAGCACATGCACTTAACTTTCTCACTATTTTGTCTTTAAGGAATAGTATACCACTTGTAACTTCACAAATCTTTGTGATCCTTTCCTCTGTGTTAAATGCATGTTGCTTCAGTTCCCACATATGACATTTGTATATAACTTTTCGAAGGTAACCAATTTTAAATTAGAACACTTAGAACACACTTAAATAACTCATTTGTAAACACCTATGCATTTTCATGGAGGAACATAGAATGTATCATACATTATGCCCATGATTCTAAAGACGTTGTTTTTTTTTGTTGGGCTGGCCAAACCGTCATGTGCATTTAGAGGAGTGCAAATCACTCCGCCCCTGCTCTGGCATCACAGAGCCCAGCCCAGCTCCAACTCCTGCGTTGAAAAAGGAAGTGACAATGAAATGACGTACTGTTATTATCATTTACATTTTTGCACTGCTGAAATAGCAGTGGGGAGATGCTTCTCCACCTTAACGTAGGAGCCAGCACTGGACTACCGTGACCAGATGAGCAGATGACTCTCAGTACTATATTTTGATTTAATCTTTAAAATTCATAGCTCCGGGGGGCGTGGCTTGGACGCCGAGGAAGATGGAGGGTTAGAGCGTCTCTCCTCCCGTCACGAGCGTCTTTAACTGGTATTGGAACGCCTTTATGTGCCTACAGCTGGGATGTGACCGAAGATTCGAGCATCGGATCACTCCCTGACTGTAATGAGCTGATTTACGTGGCCGGGGCTGCAGCGGATCAAGAGCTGCACCGAGTGAGGCTTCAGGCGTTTATGGCGGCAGCGCGACTGAAAGACGGAAAGCGGAGCGCGAAGCAAGCTCCTGCAGAGCACAGCGGAAAACCTGACAGCGCAAGAAGGAGCTGAAGTAGGTGACCGCGTTCATAGAATTTAGCGCACCGGGGCGGACAGCTGACTTTACCGATCGCGTGAGTGCAGTGCGATCGGCCATGCAGAGACTTCCCTAACCTTTACCAAGATGGCGGCCGCCACTCGGTAATGCTGAAAAACCGAGGCAAATTAGCTCTCCTCACTGTCTCTGCACAATCAGCCGGATTTTGACGCCAATCGAGCATTGGTGAGAAAGTAGTCACACACACCTGTGCTGGACAGGGGAGATGGCTATTACAATGCTGTGTGCCTGGAATGCCTGCCATTAGGGCATGATGCATTATCTACAGCCACAGTGCATGGCAAGCTCACAGTATCTGATAGTATGTTTGTGAGAACTTAAACCTGCTGAAAATGAACGCCTGGATTGCTTGACACCAATACACAGTGGGCTCCCTAATGCTCCAGTCTCGACAAGCGCCATGTGCATATATTGACTGAATAAATGGGACGCCCTGCTCCTCAAATGCCTTTTGCGAAGTGTTATTACCAACAGTGAACTGAGTTTTGGCTGACCAATCCCCTGGGTAAGCTGGTACTGGTTCTTTTGCCCCGCGTGAGTGCCGAGGGGGAGCTTTCAGGTCACTGCCCAAAATTCTAAGCAACCCCAGAGAAAGAGCTAGCGATCGCTATGGATACCAAAGATCAAGGAACCCTCAAGAGACTTAAATCAGATCACTCGAACCCGGGATCACCAAACAAACCAAAGAAAGTTACCCCGGACGCACTTGATATGATATTGAATAGGTTAGATGAAGTGAAGGACCTAGCCAAAGTCACTAAGGAGGAAGTGGTAGCAATCCGTCAAGATATCAGAGATACTAATGCGCGCCTAACAGAAACAGAATCCCGAATCAGTCGCCTGGAAGACATAGAGGTTGAAACCACCAAGGCTCTGAAACACCTACACATCTCCTCTGACCAGACAACTAGACGACTGGCCGAGTTGGAAGACAGGAATAGGAGGGGGAACCTACGCATTTTTGGAATTCCGGAGGGGTCCGAGGAGTCGGAAGGTTCATGCATTCAGTTTTTGGAATCCTGGTTCACTAAAGCCACGAACCTGACTTTTACCAACCCTCTTGAATTTGATAGGGCACATAGAGTACCAGGGAGAATCACTAAGACGCAGAGAGGACCAAGGCCCATCGTATGTAAACCGTTACGATACCAACATGTGGACCAGATCCTTGCCTTCGTGCGGAAGCACAATCATATTCTGTGGAAGGACAACAAGGTCTACATTTCTCAAGACTACAGTAAGGAGACCGTGGAAACAAGGAAGGCCTTCCTTGCCCTTCGTCCACAACTGTCAGTGAAGGGATACCAGTTTGGTTTTGTGGGCCCAGCGAAGTATCGGGTGACAATACGAGGATCGTCTCACTACTTCACGGATCCAATGAAGCTCAAGCGTATGCTTGAGGACGTGGAAGAACGAGACATGGAGCGCGACATGGAAACTAATAACCCGGATGGTCTATCAGCCTCGGCTTCTGCTTCAGGATACAAGTGACCACGTTTAGTTCTATCATAAAGTTTGCTGTGCTCTGTTAAGGTTAAAAGTCTGATGCGCTTATCTATTGCTGGGTACCTACAGGGTAGATCTCAAGTTTACGGAAACCTTCCAGCACTAGAAGCTCTATGATGTCCTGGAAGTTTCTTTATTTTACTTCTCTTGTTGGTTCCAATGAGAAGGTGGCCGGTGATATATGAATCGTAACGTGTTGACTAACTCCAGACTCTGGTACACTGACAGGTTACTCGGAGTAGACCGGATTCGCTCTGGCAATACTGTGACTCTTTGATTACTGATGATCTGCTGTTCTTTGTTTAGGTTATTCACCACTGATGCGACGACTTAGATACTACTAGCCATTACGTGCCTTTAATGAAGGATATGATGCCATAATATCTTCCAATGGGCCATGTTGTTGTATTCTCAACTTTCTGTCCGATAGTCATAGTTGAGTGGGCACTCAGGAATTATTCTGATTTACCAAGAATGTATAGTGAGTGCGCGCTGTTGATCACATGTTGGTTCTGCTGCATCATTCCAACGTTCCACTGCTTGTATAATCTTTATACGCATTTTTCGTTATGTATAGTTGTTCCAATGTCTATACATGACTAGTTTAGGCGGGAGGGTTACTGCGGTTTTCCTCACGTCGCCATGCTTCTGTATCACAGTTGGGGTGGGTGGGGTGGGGGGTCGCGTGGGATTGGGGGGGATGGGTGCTGTGTTCTATGGTTTGTATTATTTTTTCTTCTTTCTCCTTCATTCTCCTTCCTTCTTTTTCTTCTCCTATCCGTACCACTTCTTTCTTTTCTGATCTATGTCTTTGCTCTTGATTGGACAAGTTGTATCATGCATATGCTGCGTTTGTATATCTGCACTCAGACCAGTCATGCTATATCCTTGGGTACCCAAATGTCTAGTTATGGTTTTCGACCGTATTTCATCTTAAGTAGCAAAACAATATGTTCTTTGCATGATGCGCCGTGTACTTTGTTTTCCCTTGGCTCTCTCGGAGCAATCATGATACATACACTGTTGTAAATGTCACATACAACACTGTCCACTCCACTTGGTATAACCTCATTTGACCGATTGAAAGTTCTGTCCATGAATGTTAAGGGGCTGAATCAGCCCGTTAAAAAACAAAAGATATCAGATTATTTGCGTAGACAAAAGGGGGACATTGTTCTGCTGCAAGAAACCAAATTGGATGCTAAACAATTCTACACTCTGCGCAACAAGTTTTATTCGGAGGTTGTAGGATCTAGTGCACTCGGTAAAAAGAATGGAGTTCTGGTATTAATGTCAAAAAAGTCCAGGGTAGAATTACTGTCATCCTCATCAGATGAAAAAGGTCGCTGGGTTACGGTGAAACTTTCTAGGGATAACACGGAATTCTTTGTCACTAATGTTTACGCACCTAACACTAATGATTTAGAATTCTGGCAGGATTTAGTCAAGCAGATTGCAACGGTACCTGATACGGCGGTACATATAATTGGGGGTGATTTTAATCTTCCATTTGACCCGGCCTTAGATAGGGACTCTAAGTGTACATTCAAACCGAACAAGTCACATAATGCCTTCATCAAATTATGCCAACAATTTCATTTAATTGATGCTTGGAGAATACAAAACCCTACTGATAGGGACTACACATTCTACTCTTCCCCTCACGACTCGTTCTCCCGCATTGATTACATTTTCATTACACAAAATGGCGTGGCAAGGATAGAGGATACATCAATTGAGCCAAGGGTACTGTCAGACCACTCATGTATATCTCTATCCATCAGTAACATTAAACCGTCCCCTAAACAAACGTCTTGGAGACTCAATGAGGAAATCCTACACAAAGAACAAAATAGGACTGAAATTCTGAAAGCTATTAGATCTTATTTGGACACTAATGTGAGAGGGGACACTTCAGAACTAGTGCGATGGGAGGCCTTGAAAAGTACAATAAGGGGGGTGTGCATCAAAATCCGTTCAGCAATGAATAGGGATTGTAATGCGAAGCTGGAAGGGCTGGAGGCTGAGATAGCTACTTTAGAGAACAAACACCAAATGACAAGGGACCAGGAAACGTTCAATATCATGACCCACAGAAAATACGAATATAACAAGCTAGTGAGCGAAAGGGCGGGAGTGTGGTTGGATAGGAAGCGAAGGTTTAAGCTATGTGAATCTAATAAAGCCGGTAAGAGCCTGGCAGCATACTTAAAATTTAAAGTGCAAAAGAATGCTATCAATGTTATCAGGGACTCGGCGGGAGTTGCTCATTCGGACCCCCAAAAAATAACTGAGGTCTTTAAAGACTTTTATGAGGACCTATACGCTAAAAACGAGTTGTGGCGGAAGACAAAATTCAGGAATATCTACAAGAATGTGTACTACCAAAGTTAAAGCCTGAAGAGCAACTTAGTCTCAATGAGCCGATCTCGGCTAATGAGGTGGAAAAAGCGATCAGGGGGTTAAAATGTGGGAAAGCACCAGGTCCGGACGGCTTTACGGCCAAATTTTATAAAAGCTTTGCAACGGACTTGGTTGATCCTCTTCTAAACCTCTTTCACGAATTTACGGAGTCAGGGGAGGTAAAAGGCACGTTGGCAGAAGCGACTATTGCAGTCCTGCCTAAGGACGGCAAAGACCCGTCACTACCAAAGAATTACAGGCCGATTTCCCTGATTAACCTAGATTGTAAATTACTAGCCATGATTTTGTCAGCCCGTCTGCAAAAAGTCCTTCCTACCCTAGTACATCCGTCTCAAGCGGGTTTCTTAAAACATAGACTATCTAGTGATAACACCAGAGTACTGGCCCATGCCCTAGAAAAAGCAAAGCTTCTGAAAACCCCCACGGTAGCCGTCACACTAGATGCGGAAAAAGCCTTCGACAAGGTAGATTGGTCCTACCTTGAGGCAGTTTTACGCAACTTCAACCTAGGAGAGACGTTTACTAAACTCGTAATGGCTTTGTATGCCGGCCCTACTGCCAAGGTCAGAGCGGGTGGCTTCTTCTCTTCCTCTTTCTGCTTAAAACAAGGGACGAGAGACAAGGTTGCCCATTATCGCCTTCTCTGTTCTTACTAGCAATAGAACCATTTTTGTGGCATATTAGACACAATGAAGCCATTGCTGGGGTTTCATTTGGTGACTGCACTGTAAAATTGACTGCATACGCCGACGATGTCCTGATCTTGACGGAAAAAGCTGACGAGGCTATCCCGGCCTTGATGAACACAATTGAGGGGTTCTCTAGAGTCTCAGGATATAAATTAAACAAGGATAAAACAGAAGTTAAGCTACTAAACAACATCGGGGGTAAAGAAATTCTGGGATCATCTGGCCTTACCTGGCAACCGAAAGCTTTTAAATATTTGGGTCTAGATTTTGAGAAGGACTTGATTACGACTCTGAAGTTAAATGAAGACTCAACGTTAAAAAAGATATCCACTTTGCTAGACAGCTGGTCACCAAAATTTTTGTCCTGGTGGGGTAGGGCTGAGACTCTAAAAATGATGTGCACGCCTCTAGTTAACTACCCGGCTTGCATGCTCCCAATGACTTTCTCAGACGAATTCATCAAGAAGGTAGACAAGCTGTTCGGAGAGTTCCTGTGGCGAGGGAAAAAAGCCAGGATATCACAAAAAAAGCTGCAACTAGCAAAAGATAAGGGCGGCCTGGGCCTGCCCTCGTTCAGGAACTACCAAACGGCCTTCCTCTGTAAGCAAGGGGCCCTCTGGCTGGTTGATGATACATCCTACACTCCAGTATGGCTAACTATTGAACGGTCGTTAATGGCAGATGCACCCCTCTCGGCTCTCCTCACCATGGACTTGGCTCATATACCTCACTCTAAATACATCCTACTAAATACCAGAAGAGCACTTCTCCGACTTGACCAGTACCATAAGACTGCTTTGGTGATTAAGAGATCCACCCTACTCTCACTATGGCATAACCCTAGGCTCCGGATAGAGGGGAAGACCCTTTACTGGGAACTGTGGGCTGGAAAAGGTATACACATAGTGAATGACCTCTATGATAATGGCAGACCCCTACCCTTTTCGACATTACAAGAAAAGTTTAACTTACCACCCATAGAATTCTACCAGTTCCTAAAACTGAAGGCCGCTATCTCCAAGTGCCCCCTCAATACAGACTTACCCTGGCTGGTGACCCGTCTCCGAATACTATACCATGCTGACCATTTTGTATCAAGAATATATAAATTGCTCCTCCCCCTGCCCAAGAAACCACATAGGTTGACCGAAAGTAAGTGGGAATCGGAACCTAACTCCACAGGCATTGCATTAGACTGGGAGGTAATACACAGCACCGCACTGACAAACAAGATATCCCCGATCCTATGTCAAACGAAATATATGCTGTTAAACAGAGTGTTCTGGACCCCCCAGAGATTGTTTAAATGTAAACTGAGGGATACGCCTACCTGTTGGAACTGTCAAGAAGCACCTGGTGACTTGGCACACATGCTTTTTAATTGTTCCCTATTGCGACCATTTTGGAGTAAAATATTTACATACATTCAACAGGTGCTTGGAATCACGCCTATTCAGGAATTTATATATGTCATTTTAGGTCCTCTGGAAGCACACTTGCCGGACATTCATGACAGACAATTGCTTGATATTATGTTGACATTGGCGTGCAAGGTCATACTTTACAAATGGAAAAATTTTGCTGAAGTCAACTTCAAAATGTGGCTAGAGTGGCTTTCATTTTTAAGAGGGGCGGACAATCCTGCGCTACAGTCGGCCACTTGGAAACCCTCGAACAAAAAACTCTGGTCATCCCTGGATGCGTCATCCTCCCACTTTGAACCACCATGACATGCATCTCAACAGTTAGCCTTGCTAGATAGAATCTAGATGGAATTTGATGTGTTTGTTTCAGTTTGTTACACACACAGTGTGCCTGGTTTGGGTAAACCAATTGCTATTGTCCTATGGATACGCCTGTCCTCTCTCTTCTCACCTCTTCTTTCTCTCCTCTTCTCTCTTTTCTCTCCTCTTCTCTCTTTTCTCTCCTCTCCCTCTCCTTCTCTCTCTCCCTTTCCTTATCTTCTCTCCTTGATTTGCTTTTTGATTATTGTAAGTGTCATTTTACCAACAATTTATCCATTGATGCCTTTGAAGATTTATTGTATTGTCTTTATTTTCATCCTTATTCTTCAATAAAAAAGATTTGAAATAAAAAAATAAAAAAAAAAATTCATAGCTCCGGTTATTGAATTTCTGGTTATTATCTATTTTCCTAACACTGTGTGGAGTATTTGTCTGGTGTTTTTATTATGTTACTGTGTAAGTATGTTGCACAAATTCTTTAATCATTGCCTCTTTAGATAAGCCTGGCTGCCCTGTGCCAAGCTACCAGAGGGTGAGCACAGGTTATCTTTTAGTGTGTATCTTGCTTACCCTGACTAGAGTGGAGGTTCCTGTCTGGACAGGGAGCATCCTCTGCAACCAGAAACCCCCTTTCTAACACCCGATATATAAGACAATACTCAAAAGTTCATGAAGAATTGCAAACCCTGGGCCTGATTTATGAGCCCTAGCGTCACTTTTACGCCGCCGGTGCGTCACGTTTTGTGATGCACCAGTGGCGTAAAAAATGCGCCTTGTTGCATCATATTTAAAAAGTAATGCATCTAGGTAGATGCGTCACTTTGTAAACCCCTGCGCCACATTGTACCTGCGTCAGGTATAATGTATGCAAGGGGGGCGTATTGACGCAAGGAATCAATCAATCAATCAAAGACATTTATAGAGCGCGCTACTTACCCGTAGGGTCTCAAGGCGCTTGGGGGGGGGGGGTGCCGTTACTGCTCGAACAGCCAGGTTTTCAGCTTCTTCCTGAAGGAGAGGTGGTCTTGGGTCAGGCGCAGGTCGGGAGGGAGGGAGTTCCAGGTCTTGGCGGCCAGGTAGGAGAAGGATCTTCCTCCTGTTGTCGCTCCTCGGATGCGGGGGACGGCGGCGAGGGCGTGGCTGGCTGATCGGAGGTGGCGTTTGGGAGCATAGAAGTTGATTCGGTTGTTGAGGTAGCTCGGGCCTTGGTCGTGAAGGGCTTTGTGTGCGTGGGTGAGGAGACGGAAGGTGATTCTTTTGTTGACGGGGAGCCAATGCAGGTCTCTCAGGTGTCCGGAGATGTGGCTGTTTCGTGGGATGTCGAGGATGAGTCTGGCTGAGGCGTTCTGGATCCGCTGGAGTCTCTTCTGGAGCTTGGCGGTGGTACCGGCGTAGAGGGCGTTGCCGTAGTCCAGTCGGCTGGTGACGAGGGCCTGGGTGACGGTCTTCCTGGTCTCGGTGGGGATCCACCAGAAGATCTTCCGTAGCATGCGTAGGATGTTGAAGCACGCCGAGGAGACGGCGTTGACTTGCCTGGTCATGGAGAGGGAGGAGTCCAGGATGAAGCCCAGGTTGCGTGCGTGGTCTGTCGGTTTGGGTGCGGTGCCCAGGGCGGGGGGCCACCAGGAGTCGTCCCAGGCGGAGGGCGAGGGACCCAGGATGAGGACCTCCGTCTTGTCTGAGTTCAGTTTCAGGCGGCTGGTCGTCATCCACTCGGCTACATCTTTCATCCCTTCGTGCAGATTGGCTCTGGCGGCGGCGGGGTCGTTGGTCAGGGAGAGGATCAGCTGGGTGTCATCGGCGTAGGAGATTATGTTGAGGTTGTGTTGGCGTGCGATGGCCGCGAGGGGGCTCATGTAGACGTTGAAGAGGGTTGGGCTCAGCGAAGATCCTCGAGGGACGCCGCAGATGACTTTGGTGGCCTCTGACTTGTACGGTGGTAGGCGGACTCTCTGTGTTCTTCCGTCGAGGAAGGAGATGATCCATTCCAGTGCCTTCTCCTGGATTCCGACGTTGCTGAGGCGCTATACTAGGGTGCGGTGGCAGACCGTGTCGAATGCCGCGGAGAGGTCTAGGAGGATGAGGGCCGCTGTGTCTCCGTTGTCCATCAGGGCTCTGATGTCGTCGGTGGCAGCGATGAGGGCGGTCTCGGTGCTGTGGTTGGCTCGGAAGCCAGACTGTGAGGGGTCGACGGATCCATTTGTCTCGAGGAAGGCGGCCAGCTGCTTGTTGACGGTCTTCTCGATGACTTTGGCTGGAAACGGGAGTAGCGAGATGGGGCGGTAATTCTTGAGTTCGGTGGGGTCCGCTGTGGGTTTCTTGAGCAGAGCGCTGAGTTCGGCGTGCTTCCAGCTCTCAGGGAAGGTGGCGGTGTCGAAGTAGGTGTTGATAATGTCCCGCAGGTGGGGTGCGATGACCGCGTCTGCCTTGTTGAAGACGTGGTGAGGGCAGGGGTCGGTCGGAGATCCGGAGTGGACGGAGTTCATCATGCGGACGGTGTCTTCGGTGCCGATCGGGGTCCAGGCGCGGAGGGTGGTGGTGGGCGGCGTTGCTGTGGTCGTGGCGTGCGTCGGATGAATGCTGAAGCTGTTGTGTATGTCTGTGATCTTGTTGTGGAAGTATGAGGCGAGGGAGTTGCAGAGGTCTTGCGATGGGGTGATGTCGTTGTTTCCTGCGCTGGGGTTGGAGAGCTCTTTCACGATGTTGAAGAGTTCCTTGCAGTTGTGTGCGTTGTTGTCCAGCCGGTCCTTGAATGCAGTTTTCTTGGCGGCGCGGATCAGTTGGTGGTGCTTCCGGGTGGCGAGCTTGAGGGTGGTCATGTTGTCCGGTGTTGGTTCCCTTCTCCAGACTTTCTCGAGGGCTCGGCAGTTCTTCTTGGAGCTCTTGAGTTCGTCGGTGAACCATGGGGCCTTCTTGCTGCCGGGTCTGCTGGGCGGGGTCCTCAGAGGGGCGAGTTCGTCCGCGCAGTTGCTGATCCACTTCGTGAGGTTTTCGGCGGCCTGGCTGGGGTTCGCTGAGCTGGCAGGAGGGTGCTGGCTCAGGGAGGCGGCGAGCTGGTCGGCTGTGATCTTGTTCCAGCTTCTACGGGCAACCTGTTGCTGGTGGTGGTGGATCGTCGTTCTTTTGAAGGTGAAGTGGACACAGCTGTGGTCCGTCCAGTGAAGTTCTGTGGCGTGGCTGAAGGCGATGTCTGTGCTGGATGAGAAGACGGCGTTGAGGTCGTAGGAAGGGTCGTAGAAGTGACTCAGTGAAATCGATGAGATTTCACTGCGTCACTTTTAGGACACCGTTGCGTCAAAATCCTGCGCCTGCCTCACAGCAGGCATAAGACTGACGCAGGCCCTTTCACATGGGGCTTTCCCCATGTGAAAGGACGCATTGCTGGAGTTGCGTCACTTTTGTGACACACTCCAGCAATGCGTCACTTTTGCGCTTACAGATACGTCAGAAATACTGACGTATCTGTAACTCCTTGCGACATGATGCGTCATACATTAAATATGACGCATCAGGAATGTCGCAAGGAGTGCGCACTGAGAAGTGACGCATCGCTGCTTTCACGCAGCGATGCGTCATTTCTTATAAATGAGGCCCCCGTATTTGCATGTTGTAATCCTTATTGGGTTAATGCAACCAAAATCTTTGTATTGTTATGGCAAGTGGAGCAAAGGATTGATTATTCTCCAGTATTAGGGGTGTCTTTCATAGATTCACATGCTTGAATATTTCCCGTCATCGAAGTGGGAGTCCCACGGTACATAAATAGCAGTAATATATATGCATGTATACATGAGAAATATCATAAATAAAATATACATACATATAATGCAATAGAAATGTAAACTTGAAAAAAGTACCATAGAACAGAATAGGCCCATTGAAAAGCCCAAGGGAGAATTCACTTTAGTAACATATTAGAGTCATTATGTGTTGGTCCACATTCCAGCCAATCAGGCTGTAGCCTCCTCTAGAACCTTCTCCTCAGAAGCCCAAGTCCTCAGATTTTCTACCGCACGTCGTGTGAAGGGAGTCTCCCTGAGCTCTGCTCAGTTTTTTCCAGTTTCTAGCTGATTTTCTCTTCAGAAATGTCTTCTACTAAGAAAACCTTGTTCAAAGCTTGTCCATCCTGTGTTAAATTGCGCCTTTTTCATGAGGACCCTCACAGTAAGTGTATTTACTGTCTTTACCCGGATCATATTGCCTCTACCTGCAAGTTCTGTCGCACTTTTCCCCCTAAAACATTGAGGGATAGAGAGGCCCATCTCCTTCTGTGGCTACAGAATTTGACAACATCTGAGAATGTGGTTTCTGATGCCATCAGATGTCATCTGGATTTTCAAAATCCTCTCAGAAGCGTGGGTCTGAGACTGAAGTACCCTCTCCTTTTCTTAAAAAGAGTAAAATGTTGGGTTCTTTCAAGGATGTCTCCCCACAAGACTTGCTTCAGGGCGCGCCTACGGAACCTGGCTCTCTGGCGTCTAGACCCAAGACTATGCCCTCCTCTTCAAAAACGGGCACTGGCTCGTCGACGGGCTCGTCGACGCGTCCGTCGACGTCTTCAGCGACTACAAAGTCAGTTTTGGCGGTTTCAACGTCGATGACCACTTCTTCCCTGTCAACCAGCACTGCAACGACGACGGCCATCTCGTCGACGAGCAGCCAAGAGGTGAGACCCATCTCGTCTATTATTAAGATCTCTTCGACGATCAAACCGTCGACGAAGAGATCATCGTCGACGCGCCTTCCGTCGACGGTTCCTCCGTCGACGAAGAACAAGCCATCGTCGTCGACGCCTGCTCCGACGACCGGATCTTCCTCGTCGACTGGTCCGTCGACGGCTACTTTCTCATCGTCGAAAGCATCTTCGTCGACGGCGAAGAATGCAACCTCGTCGACGACCTCGTCGACGACCAAAAAATCTTCGTCGACCAAGAGTAATCTGCCAATTCATACGCCTGTTTCTGCGGCGACAACGCAAGAACAACCGGGTGGTGCTAAGACTTTGGAAATCTCGTCGACTGGCTCGTTGACGACGCACCAACCCCTGCAGACTACTGCCACCTTCAAAGTGGTTACTGCCTCGTCTCTCAAGACTGTACCACTCATTCAGTTAAGTCCAGTAAGGAGTGGATCTCAGCCTCCGGAGAAATTGTTTCAGTCTGGAGAAGAGGAATCCGGAAATGATTCTGAAATGGATCAAACTTATGAGCCAGCATCCAGTCCTTCTGAATTACACATTAAGTGTCAAGAGTACAGTGACGAGGATGAGGATGTGGATAATAACGTCGAAGATGGGAATGTACTTTTTCCAATCGATACGGCACAACCAACTACTTACGAACAGGTTACGCAATTTCCTCTGTCATTGGTGCAAAACCTGCAACATATGCTGGACGACTACAATCGTAGGTTTTCACCGTCGTTGCCTCCTTCTCCGGCACCTCAAGTGCACCGGTCTCAGTCTCCAGCGCCACGACCTCAATCTCCAGCTCCTCGACCTCCATCTCCAGCACCTCGACCTCAGTCTCCAGCACCTCGGCCTCAAGCTCTGGCTTCTGTCGCACCTACGTCTCCTTCGGGTGCTTGCCCTGATACTGATAATGAAAACCAAACTCCTCATAACACTGGGGATAACGACACTGATGATGACATGCAGGATTGGGACATTATAGGGCTTCGCCGCCATTGGATATCGCGAGTTTCCATAACCTTATGGTTCGTGATGCGGAAAGATTCCAGTTAACAATCGAGGCGCAACAAACTGAATGCTTTTTGTATGATTTTAAGGACTTACCTCAACGGCAAACGCATACCATTCCTATCATAGACCACATATGGGAAGAAGGTCTAAAGTTGATGGAACGTCCTAATTCCATACCAGCTGTTCTGCCCAGATTGGACAAAAAATATAAAGCGCCACCTACTTCTCCGGCCTGTTTGGTTTCACAACCTAAGGAAGATTCTGTTATCACTCAGGCGGCACAAAAAAGATCTCGAAATCCGGCCATACCTCTGACATCTCCGCCTGATCAGGATGGCCGTAAATTAGACTCAATTGGCAAAAAATTTACCACTATGGCAGCGACAACTGTGAGAGCATCCAACGCCTTAGCTATTCTAGGTCGCTACGACCGTCAAATGTGGTCTGAGATCGCCGGTCTGATCACTCAAATGCCAGACTCCATCCTGGATGAAGCGCAGGCCATCATTCTCGAAGGAGAAAAGATTTCAGCAGAAATAATCGACTGTGCCGTCGATATATCCTCCACTGGTTTCCGGCAACTAGCGGGTGTTGCAGTCTTGCGCCGTCAAGGCTGGCTAAAATCAACCACCTTCCGTCCGGAGGTCCAGTCCAGAGTGTTAGATTTACCTTACGATGGTGAATCTTTATTCGGTAAGCATGTTGATGATGCTTTGGAACTTATAAAGAAGGACACAGATACAGCAAACTCCTTGACAACTCTACAATATCTGAAAAGGCCATTTCGTGGGGCACGTGGTAGAGTAGGAGGAACCTCTACTTTTCGTGGAACAGGCCAATATCGAGCATACAACTACAATGATAACAGAGGGGCTCCTATCAGTCCCAAGGTCGTTCATCCACCTCCAGACCTTACCAGCGTAAGTCCAATTACAGAGGTGGTGCGAACACCAACAAAAAACAGTGACAAATCCAAACTTTATCCTCTGACGACTGTGCATCTTGGAGGTCGAATCTCAAAGTTCTTCTGCAATTGGTCGCACATTACCAACGACCAATGGGTCTTGGACGTTGTTTTAAAAGGACATACCCTGGAATTCACGAAATTCCCCCCCACTCGTCCACCTTCGGGTCCACCTTCTCCCCATTTCAAGGAACTGTTGGCCCAGGTGCAGCTTATGATCAGGAAAGGAGCCATAGAATTGGTACCGCAAGGTCAACGTGGCAGGGGGTTTTACTCCTGTTTCTTTCTAGTAAGGAAAAAATCAGGAAAGTGGCGCCCCATCTTAGATTTAAGAGCTCTAAACAAGTTCATCGCATCAAAGACTTTTCAGATGCTAACCCTACTTCAAATCTTGAATTTCCTCATTCCAGGAGAGTACTTTTCAACGATAGACCTTCAAGATGCATATTTCCATGTACCTATTCATCCCAGGCACAGGAAATATCTCCGTTTTACAGTCGGCCAATTTCATTATCAATTCAAGGTCCTGCCATTCGGCCTTCGATCAGCACCGAGGATACTTACCAAGATTGTAGCCCCGTTGGCTGCCTACCTGCGTTTACAAGGCATCCAGTTCTATCCGTATCTGGACGACTGCCTGATAAAGGCCAGGACTTTTCAATTAACGGAACAGCACACTCAAGTCTGCATATCCCTGTTCGAAACGTTGGGTTTCTCCATCAATTGCCTACAGTCACACTTTCAACCATCTCAACAGCGAGATTTTCTAGGAGCCTCGCTCGATTCTCGGCTGGGGCAAGTGTTCGTTTCACAGGAGAGACAAGATCGAATGATACAGAAGGTACAGTTCCTGCAGTCAAGACAGTACGTTTCTGTCCGGATGTACAGATCTTTCCTCGGCATGGCTTCTTCGTGCATTCAGCTAATTCCCAACTGCAGATTGCACATGAGAGTCCTACAAGAGGAACTGGACAAGCAGTGGAAGCAGGTATCGGGGTCGTTCGAAGACAAGATCCATCTAACGCCCCGCATTCAAAAAGCTTTGGAGTGGTGGGCTCATCCTCCAAACATAGCGACAGATCGTTTATTCAAAGACGAACCACCAACACTTACACTGACAACAGACGCTTCCCTAGAAGGTTGGGGGGCACATCTTGACGGGATGTCCGTGAAGGGAAAATGGACGGCGTCTCAGCGCACTTGGCACATAAATCGCTTGGAACTACTAGTGATTTTCTTGGCCTTGAAGTCCTTTCAGAGAGTAGTGCAGGGGCAAACATTGCGGGTGAGGACGGACAACACCACCAGCATGCACTACATCAACAAACAGGGCAGCACAAGGTCTCTCCTGCTGTCACAACTGGCACAGGAAATATGGGATTGGGCTATCCAACAGCAAATACATCTCACAGCTGTCCATGTGCCAGGGGTGGCCAATGTTCTGGCGGACTCTCTCAGCAGAGCCCTCTCGGACAACCACGAATGGGAAATCAACCGACCAACGTTGGATTTCGTCTTCCGACAGTGGGGCTGACCACAGTTGGATCTCTTTGCAACTGCTCTCAACAAGAAGTGTCAACGGTTTGCGAGCCGGCATCCACACAAGGAGTCGAGCGGGAATGCCTTTTCAATAGACTGGTCGAACGACTTCATCTATGCATTCCCTCCACTTCCGCTCATTCCTCGTCTGTTGCACAGAATGAGGTTCCAACCGTGTCGGATAATCCTGATCACACCCAAATGGCCGAGACGTCCTTGGTTTTCAGATCTTCTTCTGTTCTCTCTGACAAATCCGATACAATTGCATCCTCTGCCACATCTTCTCACGAGGCAGCAAGGTCAAATATGCCATCCGGACCCAGCATATCTCCAACTTCATGCTTGGAACCTGAGTACAATGAATTTGCACACATGAATATCGACAAGGATTGTAGGGCGGTGCTAGCAAGTGCTCGCGCTCCATCTACCATCAAAACTTACCAGTTAAAGTGGAAGCGTTTCTGTGCTTGGTGTTCCACTAAAACCCTGGATCCCATGTGTGCTCAGCCTGAGCACATCTTGCCGTTCTTTTTGTCACTAGCAAGATCAGGACTATCACACTCCACTCTAAAGGTTTTTCTAGCTGCAATTTCTCGTTTTCGCCATGATGGCGTAACATCTTTGTACTCCTCCAGAATAATCAGACAATTCTTCAAGGGCCTTTTTCGGATGTTCCCACCAATCCGTCGGCCCCCACCTTCTTGGCGACTGAACTTAGTTTTGTCTCAACTACTTTTGCCTCCATTCGGGCCCATCCATTCTTCCAGTCTAAAATTCCTCACTTGGAAAGTGGCTCTTTTGCTTGCTCTGACCTCATCCAGGCACGTCAGCGACATCCAAGCCTTTACTATACAGCCACCGTTTCTACAGTTCTCCAACGAGGCTGTTACTTTGAGAACAAATCCCAGTTTTATTCCTAAGGTTCCCAGTGACTTCCATCTCAATGAACCAATTGTCCTTAAGACTTTCTTCCCTGCACCTCAATCTGCAGCGGAACGCTCTTTGCACACTCTGGATGTGAAGCGCTGTCTCAAATTTTACATTCAACGCAGAGCTACATTTAGAAAGACTGATCAATTATTTGTAGCATATGGCCCAGTGTGCAAAGGACAATCTGTAACCAAACAGACTATCACCAGATGGATATTGTCTGCCATATCCTACTGTCATCAACGGGCTGGCAAGCCCCTTCCTGCTCCGGCTCGAGCTCATTCCACGAGAGCTGTGTCGACTTCTGCTGCCCTCTTTGCGGGGGTACCTCTGAGACACATCTGCAGAGCTGCTACTTGGTCTAGCAGCCATACTTTTACGAAGCACTACTGCCTGCAATCAACAGATGCCGTGGATGCGGCAGTAGGTCAAGCGGTGCTGCGGAATCTTTACCGATAAAGGTGAGCCTCTTTTTGCTACCCGCCTCTAGTCATAAAGGTTTTTGTCATGATTTTGGTAGTTATTACTTATTAAGTGATATGTTTTGCCAAGACTTAATTTGTATACTCCTTTATGACTAATGTATGATTTACTGCTTTCTATTCTTATTCAAGCATGTGAATCTATGAAAGACACCCCTAATACTGGAGAAGAACAAAAGTTACTTACCTGTAAACTGTGGTTCTCCAGTATTGGTGTCTTTCATAGATTCACATGTGACCCTCCCATCCTCCCCTCAGAGGCTCTCTTCTCCTCAAGCATTTATACTTACTTGTGCTACGAAAATCTGAGGACTTGGGCTTCTGAGGAGAAGGTTCTAGAGGAGGCTACAGCCTGATTGGCTGGAATGTGGACCAACACATAATGACTCTAATATGTTACTAAAGTGAATTCTCCCTTGGGCTTTTCAATGGGCCTATTCTGTTCTATGGTACTTTTTTCAAGTTTACATTTCTATTGCATTATATGTATGTATATTTTATTTATGATATTTCTCATGTATACATGCATATATATTACTGCTATTTATGTACCGTGGGACTCCCACTTCGACGACGGGGAATATTCAAGCATGTGAATCTATGAAAGATACCAATACTGGAGAACCACAGTTTAAAGGTAAGTAACTTTTGTTCTTATGGAAATCCAGTAGGGCACGACAAGCAACTGTCGACGTAGCTTCTCATGTTGCTGGTAGAAGTACTCCATTTAATGCTGTTATTGAAATATGCACAGTTAATACAGATCGACCAAGATTAATAATTGCAAACAGAACAAACGAGAAACTTCTGCTGATTATCTTGTTTGTTTGAAAATGTATTTCAACACTGTTCTGGTAATGTAGATGCTACTGACAATGTTCAAAAATGTGTTAGTGATACATTTGTTCAGGTATTGCTACCTAAAGTGCACCAGCAGCCGTGAACCATATGCAGAGGGTGGAAGACAAAAGGTCTTTCTGAGCTGGTTTCTATTGCAAATCATTGCATTGCAGGAAAAACCAATTCTGTTCTGCCTGGTGGATTCTCATGTTTCAATTGGGACAGTTTAGTCACTGGAAACTTGATTCCACTAACCTATGTAAGGGTTCACATGAACACCCAGAGCAATGTGAAATATTCCACAAACTGATAACCTTACCTTTAGGATATCCCAAGAGGAGTCAACTGTTTGTGACTACTTTAATCCCTGCAAGTCAGAAAGGGTGATACATACGATGTGTCATTAAGATACAGTGCACCTAATGCTATATTGATACTGGTGCTATTAAGTCTGCACCCAAAGGCTATGAATTCTCCTTACCTCTCTCGGGTGAAACTATGAGGTTGACAAAATCCATTGTTAACCAAGTGTTTTCTCTGTCCAAGTGGCACATTTATTGCTGTTACTATGCACTTATGTATTAGCAGCTCAGAAAATGTAAGGATCTTCAAACTATGCTTTAGGGCTGCTCATTACTTTCTGGTCCTCTGAATACAATGATGATTCATCCCCTCTGCTAGAGTCCCTATTACAAAAGGGACTCCCTTCAAAAATTGCTATTGCTAAATAAGCTGCCCATCAGTTTGCATAAGATGAAGTGTCTAGAGGATGCTCTAGCTGATCAAGCTGCCAGAAATACATCTCTATATTGAAATTACGAAGGTTTTCTTTATGTCTCTCTTGTTACTGAACCTCTCATCCACTATTTGAAAAGATCCTGACAAATTACAATAATATACCTTTGAGGTAGAAAAAAAGTGTTTGGTTAAAATAGGACTGTAAAATGGACTCCAAGTGAGTGTGGAGGTGCACGCAAGGGAGATTGGTTGTCCCAAAATGCTACTCTCAAACTTTTACTGAACTACGGTGTCACCTATGTAACCTTAGACAGCATTATCCATCCCAAAAATACTCACTGGTTTCATTCTCCCTTTCCCTCCATTGCCCCGCAGTATTGCCATTCCTATGCCTCATGCCAATCCCAAAATGTTGGGAAGGGCGTTACAACCACCCTACTGCCCACGTGCAATGGGGGGGGTCTTTCATCCAACTGCAAGTTAATTTCATACAAATGCACTGATGTTGGTCTTATGTTTATATTCTGGTTTCAGTATGCATGTTCTCTGAATGATACCATGTTCCTGAGCCAATGCTATCACTGAAGCCAAGACACTGCATAAAGATTAATTCCTAGGTTCAGGATCCTCCTGTACATATGGAGTGACAAGGGTCCTCACTTTCTCTCTTCAGTGGTTCAAACATTATGTAAGAATTAAGGAAACAAATAACAGACTCACTGTGCTTACCACCCTAAGTCCTCTGGAAGTGCAGAGAAGTTCAATGGCGCTTTAAAGTACAAGATGGATAAGAATTATAATGAATCTGGTCTTCAGTGGCCCAATGCTGTGTCTTTTAGCACTCTTGTCATTTCGAGCCACTCCGAACTAAAAAAAAATAGGTTTAGTCCGGACAAAAGAGTGATCAGTCAACCTATTGTGTTCCCCCCACCCCTCTAATGTCTGCAGCCATACTTAAGTAGGCTTGAATGATGTTATGATTCTGCACTATTGCAACAAATGGTTCTCAGTCTCAACTTCTTCCATTCTGATGTCCAAGCTCCACTGCCCACCTGTCTGACGAGCTGCAAACTGGTGACTTGGTCCATATGAAGATTTATTAGTGGAAGTTGGCACACCACTACCACTGGCAAGGCTCCTCTCTAGTGCTGCTCAGCACAAACACTGTGGAATGCCAAGGACAGCTTGCCAGGATACAAACTTCTCCATGTAAGCAGACCACCCCTTGCAAGATCGAACCACTCCTGCAGCTATTTCTTTTAGCCAAACAAGTTTTGTACCTGCCATACAAACCGCTGATGCTTAGGATGATCACTCTACATTTGCCTGATGCTTTGAGGTGGTCCTTTTGCTGCCGCATTGTCATTCAGGTCTCCTGCTGCCCACGGCTATGACCTATGACCATTGTGATGGGAGGCCTCCCAGCTACCTGATTCTTCTTTGGGTCTGGCTGACCTGCTTTGCTATACAGATCTCATCACACTTGGACAGACTGATCAATTAGGACCCTTGATTCAGAGAGCTCCCTCTCAACAGACTCTCCTGCGAGCTCCAGACGAAAACTGACTATGTGATTGCTAAAGACGGTCAGGGCTGTGATTGTGTGTTGCTGAATGGCCTGTTTGGGACTGCATCTGCTGACCTGTTGAATAGCCTGTGCAGAGCTGCATCTGCTGAATTGCTGACGGCCCATATGGGGCTGCATCTTTCAAGGTGTTGGGTACCTATATGGGGCTAGTTCTATGGAAGTGCTGAATGCCCTTTTGGCGGCAATTCATTCAGGGCCAGTCGACCTTGCTGTGGCTCAAACTGCCTTTTGTAGGACCCCTTGGGGCTGAACTATGTCTAGACTGCCAATTTTCAGATGACAGCGAAGAGAAGGCTGAGCAGTGGTATTCATCATGTTTCGAGTGCTGAAGATTCGGCACTGATGTTTCATGGGGCTCTGTTGCTCTACTAAGAGTACAGGTATAGCATTGGAACTCCAGACTGTGCTGAAACAAACCTGTGAGGACAAAGTATCGGCAAATTTTGTGGATTTGCGTTCTGCGAAATCTTGCGAAATGGCAAAAAAATCTGCGAGTTCGCTGGAGAATTCGCAAACTCGCGGATTTGCACAAATATATACTAGAGTTCTGTTTCTACTGGCTAATCAGTAAGTGCTAGCTCGTTGGGTAAATGTATAGTGCTTTTCCTACCCTGCAGCTGCGTAAAGGGCCAGAAGATTTGTCTCCAGTGATCATATGTGCCTGTAACTTTGCCACAGCGCCAAAAGGCGCCGAGGTCCCCTGAGTGAGCTATCCATCAAAGTTGGGAAAGGGCGGGAAGACGTTTCATACCGCTAGTGTGTGGTGGGCGGGGTTTCTATGCGTGTTCACATGCCTCTTTTGTATAAAGGGTCAGAGAGCGAGCAGGGCAGCAGATGAGGAGAAAGCAGCCTCCTGGTCACAGGAACTACACTGGGGTTGCGCTCGAGAAACTCATGGATGCAAAGACCTCCCTCAAGTATTACAGCTAATTTTCGACAGCAGATATGGGGATAACGCACACTTGCCCAGCCTTGACCGTGCTCACTAATTTTTTGGGCTGATTAAAACGTTACTGAATTTGAGCTTCAACTCAGGCATGTGCGGAAAAAAAAATAATCCGCACGCGAGCGGATTTGCAGATTTTTCTGCAATTTTGCGAGATTTGCGGATCGCGATATTGCCGAAAATCCGCAAATCCTGCCAGCGGAATGGATTTTGCTCCCATACTTAGAGAGGACTTACTCATTTTGTGACATGGTAGAACTGCAGAGCCTGGAGACAGAGCACACGTAGGCATTTATGTGTGTTTGACATTGCATTTGAGTCTTACTCATGCTACTCCTTACGTACCCCTACAGAGAGAAAGAGAGAGACCAGAACCAGAGGAAAGAGGCTGGGAAAGTGGGGGGAAGGATTGCCATGGGTGCGTGCTTCCTCTGCCAACTACACCACCCCAGACACTAATTAGTTGCTGATAATTGTAGTGAGTAATATTGATTAAAGAACTTAGTGATTAGTGAAAGAAATAGTGATTAAAGAACTTACTTTCGTACAAAGATAAACACAAACACATTTACAATATTTTCACGTAATGTTGCTGCACTGCTTTGTGTGAATGGGAGTACGCTGAAATTCCCCATATTTACAAAGATAGGTAGGATTTCTGCTCTCTCCTCGCGCTGGGCACTGTGTACTGCCTAGCACCAACACAGGCACCCTTGCACCGCAGTGAAAGGGTGCCTGAGTTACGTCCAGGATTATTATTGCACAGGAAGGCACACCTTCTTGCACAAAATCATTCCATAGAGGTATGTTCCTCATTCTATGGAAAGAGAAAGTGACAAGGAGAAATAGGTACACTTTTTTAGCGCAAACCCAAGCGTACAAGTCTTTATAAATCTGGTTTTGTGTCAAAATACATGGATAAATGCATGGGAACACTCATGATCCACCCATGTAAAACCTACCCAATGCAAAGTAATACAAGACAGTACTATGCGCTGCATTGCGTCACTTTGTATTTTTTTTAAACTCCGCAAATCCACTCAAAGTGGCTTTGCATGGCTTAGTAAATGACAAAAATGATTTTGCGTCGGGTTATGTCACAAAAGCGATGCAACCCTAACACAAAATCATAATAAATCTGAGCCTCATTTGGTTGATTGTTGAGTTTGGAGCTCAAGCACCCCAACACTACCTCCCTGAGAAGCTCCTAATTGCCCTTGCTACCCTGATTGTCAAATGTGGAATGCTTTTTACTTGGCCCAATTTGCACAACCAGAGTAGAACTGGCCTAGCTCGGAATACCACAGGCAAATTACCCCAACCCCCAAGGTTGAGGCCACTTGCCAAGTCTGCCCCATGGTCACTCGGCAGAGTTTGACCATAATGATGAAATGGGCTGGAAAATGGATTGTGTTTCTGAAGAATGTTTTGAGCCTGATATATACTTGGAAGTGAATTGTTTAATATTTATTGATGTGCCCCAAGTTGCCCTAATAAATAGTGTAAGAGGGAGGAACTATTAACATCAACCATTGCCTTAGCATAACTGTAACTACTGAAACCATGGCATCTTGCTCGAGACTAGACAATGTGGCTTAGCTTGCTCAGTCGAAAAAGTTTATATTCCTGTAACCATTAGATGTTGTTTTCTTCTGTTCTTCTTATCAGCCGGTGGCACCTCCTCATTTTCTTTCTTTCACAAAACCATGCGATTCCCACCGAAAGCATGTTTGTAAAATATTATATATTTGTGGCTTTGCTTTCCTTGGTTGTACTCACTTTTATATGGTTGCCGTGGGACCTCTTTACCAATCGATTCTGTGATTCACAGACATCATTTTCTTTTGTCAATAAAGATTTTAAGAATACCGCAGTGCTTAATTTGAACCGGTGGGTGCAGGTGGGCCACATCCACAGTTATTTATGGAGACCGCCACTTATTTGTCCTCATCTGACATTTGCATAGAGAGAAAAACACACAAGGAGAAAAGGAGGGAGAGACAGAAAAGACTAAAAAACAGCGAAAAAAGTAGAAAACTGCATGAGCGCGACAATGAGCGAGAAAGGGAGTGCCTGGTGGTGGAGTATGTATGAGGTGGAATCAGGACTATGCAGCTTTGGTATTCGACACCCCGACTTTTCACTGGCCACTGTCTTCCACACAAAACTTTGGGCCCAGCACTTCTTACATTACAAATTAAGCACTGGACTACAGTTGGCCTCAGTGTCGAGTTTACTTCAACATTACCAGTCCTTGAACCAACACACCGGCTAAGAAAGTGATCAAAACACATCTGCCACACCTGCTAAAACAAAACGTGCACGTATGTGCACCTTCCTTCTTCCTTTGGCAACCCAGTATGACGAGAGTTGACATCTGTGCTGCTACCATGGGGAACCATGGTCACTGTCAAAAATGACTGGAAGGTAGAGCATTGTGGGATACTTTACTCATCACCTCCACCACGCATTCTAAAAGTTTCCTTGAGAAATGGCACTTGGTCCCTTTACCACTCTGAAAATGTGCTTTCAGACTTGGCCACATACCGTCTCTGGCTTCCAGCTCTGCCAGGCAGGGCACTCCCTCTATTTCTCTATTACCAGAAAGCCGTTGCTGTGTGTTGGACTTTGGACCACTTGACACGCTTGGAAGCGAACAAACGTATTGAATGCTTGGGCTGCAGCCAGGAGATTTTTCTTGCCGGATATAAAATTTCATGACGTCTGAGGACACCTGCTTTCAAATCAAATCAAATGTATTTTCTTCTCGGAAAATGTCCAACAGAACAAAATAAAGCAACTCAAAATAACATAATTCAATTGGTTTACTTACATTAAACGGATTAAATACATACAGTTTCCTAAAATAAATTGCTTATATAATTGATATTCTCAAGATTATGGTGAGGAATTTTGGCTTAAAATTTCTTCAGGGCAATGAAAACAATTATTAATAAGATAAAAATGCAATGCAATATAGATATATTCTTAAATATTGCGTCATACCGTGACCGTATCAAAGAACATCATAATAAACTGATTAAACTTTGTAAACCAAAACAGACGAACTTAATAAAATACAAAAGGAAAAATAATATCACCAAATTAATTGTCGTAGTAGAAATTTAAGATGGAAGTCATGGGTGGGGGGGGGGGGGGGGGGGGGGGGGGGGCGGGGTTGCACGTGCATATTCGATCAAAATGCCAGAAAATCTTATGCACGTAATGGCTTCCGCTTATTTTCAATATTACCGATAGAAACTATTTTATTTCTTATCGGTGAAACCGATTTCAGAAATGTTGTAGCTGAGAATACAAGAGATGGGCTAGTGTCAAATGTGCATATCCTCAGGGCTGCCTTGTGATGTCAAACACCCATGGATCTACGTAGGGGGAACGATTCATCTTAGGTACACTGTACAAAAAAAAGTTCCGCTGTTTTTATAGCTTTTTTGCAAGCAGGACACTTTTTGTTCACGATGAGGAGGAACTCCAGTAAGAGTTGAATTTGGCTAACGGCAGTATCCCCAACCTGAGTTTAATGTGAAGTGACCTGGTCCATAGGGGGTTAATATAATCAAGAAGGCTTCAAAACAGGGAGCAATTTCAATCTACAGCTACTGATTTGTCAAGGACCCAAACGTGGGTAAATGGTGTAATTTCCCCCACTCACGTTCCCGATAAGATTGCTTGTCAATTATACCTGAAGAGAATTAATTGTTCCAGTGTTGTTCCACAATTTGCTTACCCCATTAGGGATATTTTAACATAGCTTAGCCATGCTAACAACATCGCCTCTGAGCTAGCAATGATGTCCCGCAGGCAAGCCCTGTAGGGTTCTGATCCAGCGGTTCACCAACAACAGATGCTCCACTACCATATACTGACCTGGGCCCATAAACTCACAGTGGTTAAAACTGCTGGTGGGGGTCAAGTTTTATAAAATTCCACTAACTGTTTAGGATTAGTCGATTCAATTCCTCTGTTCATTTTTCCAACTAACCCTTCACAGATCAACAAGTTCTTTCCTCTGGTCGATGGACCATTAGTTGAACTAGTTGATGGTGATTTTTAGAAATGGGATTTTGGGTTGGCTAAGGTTTGCACCGAAGCCAGGCCAGAACCGCCAATCTAGTCAGGATAAGGGAGCTACACTCCTAAAATAACCCCTGCTCACCCCCTTGGTAGCTTGGCACGAGCAGTCAGGCTTATCTCTGAGGCAGTGTGTGTAAAGCATTTGCACATAACCAACAGTAATACAGAGTAGGTACTACAAACGGACACCACATGAGTTAAAAAAAATATCCAATATTTTTATATACTCAAAAAAGACCAATTACGATAAGAATCCACAGTACAGTACTTTTAAAATAGTTGCGTTGCAAGATGTCTTGAAAACACAGTTCTTTGATGTCAATAGCTTCGTCCGGGCTATCACGGTGTCGTGAACAAGCAAGTCCAAACAGTTCTGTCTGGCCACGGAAGTCCCGCCAACAGTACCTTTCATAGATGCAGGTCGTCTTCGACCTCTCGTTGTCACGCCCATTGCAGGTCATCTCCTCTCTGATGGAATCAGGAGCGCTGGCGTGGGCAGGCATCGGGTGCTGCGGTGCAAAGTGCAGCAGTGCAGCGTGCGATGCCCTCAGGTCGCGGTGCGAGCAGCGGCTCGGTGGCGGTGTCAGATGGCGTCGTCGGTGAGACCAGGGTCGCGGTGTGAGATGAAGGCGGTGCTCGTCACGGTGCTGGCAGGTTACGGTGCAGCAGCGGCGTTGCTGTCGCTGAATCGCTGTCATCGGATGACAACTGGAGTCGATGGTAGCGGCGTCGGTAAGCTAAGGCTGCTGTACGGAATGAGGGTGGTGCATCATATAGCTCTACGAGAGGTGCCCCCGAACCACGGTGCAAGCAGCAGCGTTGAGTCCGGCGTGGAGCGTCGTCGTCGGGGATACCAAGGCGTCTTCGTGAAAAGGTGGTGCGGAGTGTAGTGCCCACAGGTCGCGGTGCGAGCATTGGCTCAGTGGCGGCGTCAACAGGCATTGTCGGTGAGACCAGGGTCACGGTGCGGCATTGCAGCGGTGCTCTCTGCGGTGCCTTCAGGACACGGTTTCGGCAGCTGGCTTGAAATCTTTGATGTTCCTGAAACTTCGTGAACAGGGGGCAAGCTCTACCACAAGCCCTTGGAGATACTCAGCACACGGGCGCCGTGCACATGGATGCCTTCAGGGCCTCGAACGCTTTCCTGCACGACTGTGCAGATCACCTTCCTTGGCTGCTTCTTGGAAGTCAGCTCTGTTAAGGGGGCAACGATGGTGCCGTAGCCCTTAACAAATCTCCTATAGTAACCGGTGAGACCTAAAAAGGCCCTCACCTCTGTTTGGGTCTTGGGGGGCTCCCAAACCAGAATGGTGTCAATCTTGGGCGGTAGGGGCACTACCTGGCCGCTTCCTACCTGGTGTCCCAAGTATACCACCGAACCCTGCCCGATCTGGCACTTACTAGCCTTGATCGTGAGGTCTGCACCTTGCAGAGCCTTCAACACTTTCTCGAGGGGCTCTAAATGTTCTTCCCAGCTGGAACTGAACACAGCGATGTAATCCAGGTCGGCGGCACTGAAATCCTCTAGTCCAGCCAACACCTGATTGACCAACCTCTGAAAGGTGGCAGAGGCATTCTTCAACCCAAAGGACATCACCCGGAACTGGAAATTACCTTCTGGGGTTGGGAACTTTAATCTCTCCTTGGCCCCATCGGTTAAGGCAATCTGCCAGTACCCAGACATCAAATCAAACGTGCTGAGGAATTTGGCAGCTCCGGAATGATCAATGAGCTCATCAGCTATGGGGATGGGGTGCGGGTCAGTCCTGGTGACGGCATTGAGCCCACGGTAGTCTACACAAAACCGCAGTTTTTGAGTGGCTCCGGGTGAAGCAGCCTTCTGGCCCAAGACCACTGGGCTGGCCCAAGGGCTGCAAGGGCTCAATCACCCCTAATGCCAACATCTTAGAGACCTCCTCCTTGATGCTGGCCCTGACCCGATCAGTCAACCTGTAAATTTTGTGCTTTACAGGAAGGCTGTCACCAGTGTCCATGTCATGGGTACACCAGTGAGTAACACCGGGGATCAGAGAGAACAGTGGGGCGAACTGTCCCAACAACTGGCAACACTCCTACTGCTGCTCTTGAGTCAGTGCAGGGGAGAGGATCACACCCTCCACTGACCCATCATGCTCCTTGGTCCACAGGAGGTCAGGGAGAGGCTCTCTCTCCTCTTCCACCCCATCATCTGTCGCCAAGAGCCTACTCACTTCGGACCTCTCGAAGTGGGGCTTGAGGCGGTTCCCGTGAAGGACCCGCAGCAGGTTCATTGGAGACTACAAATTCATCAGGTAGGTGACGTCACATTTGCGCTCCATCACCTTGTATGGCCCAGTCCGCTTGTCCTGCAAGGCACAAGGTTCCACTGGGGCCATCCCACACTTTTTGCCCAGGTTTAAATTCAACCGGAGTGGCATTCTGGTCATTCCACTTCTTCATTTCTTCCTGGCTTGCTTCTAGGTTCTTCTGAGCGAGTTTCCTGAAGCGGGCAGTCTGTTTTTGGAAGTCCAGCATGTAACTAAACACACCCTGGGGAGTTTTCCTGGTAGCTGCCTCAAGCCCTCCTTCGCCAGACTTAGAGGTCCTCTAACAGGGTGGCCGTACAGGAGCTCAAAGGGGCTGTACCCAAGAGACTTCAGAGGCACCTCCCTGTAGGCGAAGAGTAGGCATGGTGAGAGGACATCCCACTTACGCCTCATGGGTTCGGTTAGACCCTTAATCATGCCCTTCAAGCTCTGGTTGAATGTCTCCACTAGACCGTTTCCTTGAGGGTGGTAAGGAGTGGTGAACTTGTAGGTTACACCACACTCCTTCCACAGGGATGTCATATACTTGGATATGAAATTGGTCTCCCTATTAGAAACCACTTCTCTGGGGAATCCTACGCGGTAAAAGATCCTATTAACGCTCATCCCACCACTGGCACCATAGTTTTCTTGAGAGGGATTGCCTCAGGGTACCGGGTGGCATGGCCCAGCAAGACCAGGATGTACCTGTTGCCCATGGCTGTCTTGGAATCCAGTGCCCCCAAAATATCCATTCCTACCCTTTCAAAGGTGTTCCAACAACAGGAAAAGGTTGGAGAGGAGCTCAGACCTTCCTCCCACTCTTACCACTTGCCTGGCAAGTTTGGCAAGACCTACAGTGTGCATCCGACTGCCTTCACAATTGGGGCCAAAAGACATGGGTGACAAGCCTGTCAAAGGTCTTGTCCTGCCACAAATGTCCTGCCAAAGGCACGTCATGAGCCAGACTCAGTAGGAAGGTCCTGAAGCGCTGGGGTACCACCAGCACATGGGCTGACCAAGGCTCAGCGACCTTAGGCTCACTGTATGGGAGACCATTCTCCCAGTAGATCAGATGTGACCTGGACTGGTTACCAGCTGCCTGGTCTGCAGCTCGCCTCCAGAGTAGGGCACTCGCTCTGCTCGTGGCAGAACTCCTCCCTGGGGGGACCCCCTTCTTGCTGCAAATGGGTCAGCTCAGAGATGTCTCCCAGTTCGGCTACCTGTTCCCCTGTAGGCACTGGGGCGTCCCCCTCTAGGTCCGCCTCCTCCCGGTCCATGGGAACTTTGAGGGTCAGTTTCCCACGCCCCCTGCCCTTCTCTTGGCAGGGGCTTGGGCCACTGTTTCAGGCTCCAAGTTCTCTCGATCACCCATTCTAGCTGCCATTAACCGAGTAGACACGCATGCCCACTCTGGCAACTCAAGCATCTCCAAGTGAGACCTGAATTCAACATCCTTCCATAAGGAATGTTCCAGGTCGTTACCTAGCAGACAATCTACAGGCATGGAAGGGCTCACAACCATCCTCAAGGGGCCTGAGACCGCCCCATTCAAAAGGAACCTGTGCTACCTTACACTGGCGCTCCAAATTGTCTACAGCAACTACTTGGTGGAATGCCCCTGGGACTACCTGCTTCTCAGAGACCAGGTGACACCGGACTGAGGTCACACTGGCTCTTGTATGTTTAGAGCCTCTACCCTTTTCCCATTAATGGCCACCCAGGTGCTATATTTCTTTGTGTTAGGAGGCACCTGTTCTCCTGGGACCATCTCACTGTCCCCTAGTGAGACGAGGGTCATTTATGGGGGATCCCCACCCTCCAGTAGGCACCTCTCCTCCCCAAGCGCTAGACTAGCAAACACCTTGGTCTGTCCACAGGTGGGTGGCTGTGTACCCTTTGGGCACCTATGGGCCCCCCTTCATGTGACCCACCTGATTATGTGCATAACCCTTACGGGGGGCCGGTCTCAGCAGGCTTCCCTGTAGAGACCCCTTTTTTCTTATCACCTGGGGGCTGGGAACCTTTACCCTGGGTACTAGTTTGGGGCCCTTTAGAGAACTAATGACTTTTACCCTTGTCCCCCCGATCTTCTGCTGGGGACCCTGCCCACCTTTAGTGGAGTCTCCCCCAAACGCTTTCTTGTGGACCCTGGTACTCACCCAGCGGTCCGCCTCCATAGCAAGCTTTCTGGGGTCAGTTAGCTTACTGTCCACTAGGTGCTGGCGCAGATCTGCAAAACATAGACTAGACAAGTGCTCCCATGCAATCAAATTGTAGAGCCCCTGAAAATCAGTTACATTACTGCCCTTCACCCAGCCATCCAGCGACCTACAGAACATATCCACACATTCCAACCAAGTGTTGGTCTCAGACTTTTCACTTGACCTAAACTGATCTCTGTACTTTTCAGGAGTGAGCCCATACCTGGTGAGGGGAGCATCTGTCATGTCAGCATTGGTGAGGTTCTGCCCCTTACCCAAAGCTATGAGGGTATCCCTAGCTTTCTCATGAAAGAGAGGCCACAACCCCGCTGCCCAGTTCCTCTCAGGGATCCCATTCATATGAATAGACGACTCGTACCCTTGAAACCACAGTTGAATGTCATCACCCTTCTAGTACTCTTTACTTACGTTCTTGGGGATGTGTACAATCCTGTCTGTGTGTGCTGAAGAGTTGCTGCCACCATCTGAGCCGGTTCTACTCTTTAGCTCCAGCATCATTCTCTCATGATCCAGTATCATCTTCCTTTCCTCTATGGGCATTCTTTTCTCTTCCCTCTCACTTTCTATTCTGAGTTTCTTCAATTCAAACTTTCATGCTTCACGTCTGACCTCCAGCTTCTCTGGGGACAAGCTACTGCTGCCCAGCCTGGAGGTTTCCCCTCCTCCCAAAAGCACATCTCCCCTTTGGCCAAGCTCATTCACCTCTCCACTGAGATTACCAGATTGCCCACTGGCATGTCTGGCTGCTACCCAGGCCCTCAGCGCCTTTGTAGCTCATCCTTCCTGGTGAGGCCTCTGACCTGGACTTTCATGTTTTTGCAAATCGATTTCAACTCTTTCACATTGTAGACTTCCAATCAATCCTCCTCAAAGGCAATTTTTACTGATGCAACCAATGATGCGTTGGATTCCGGCATATTGAAGTAGCAAGTTCAAACTGGCACGATCAAAAATAGGCCAAAAAGAAAAAGAACCTGTACGTGGTACCTAATGGTGCAAACACAAGACCTATCCTCACCGCTGACAACCAATGTAAGAAATGGGATTTCGGGTTGGCTAAGGTTTGCACCGAAGCCAGGCCGGAACCACCACTCTAGTCGGGATGAGGGAGCTAAACTCCTAAAATAACCCTTGCTCATCCCCTTGGTAGCTTGGCACGAGGAGTCAGGCTTATCTCAGAGGCAGTCTGTAAAGCATTTACACATAACCAACAGTAATACAGTGTAGGCACTACAAACGACACCACTTGAGTTTAGAAAAATATCCAATATTTTTATATACTCAAATAAGACCAATTACGATAAGAATCCACAGTAAAGTACTTTTAAAATAGTTACAGTGCAAGATGTCTGGAAAACACAGTTCTTTGAAGTCGATAGCTCCGTCCGGGCTATCACAGTGTCGTGAACAAGCAAGTCCAAACAGTTCTGGCTGACCGCGGCGTGACGGGGCAGCTATGGTGTCGGGAAGACCCGCCAACAGTATCTTTCAGAGATGCAGGTCGTCAATGATCTCTTGTTGTCTCGCCCGTTGCAGGTCGATCTCCTCTCTTATGGAATCAGGATCACTGGCATGGGCAGGCATCGGGTGTTGCGGTGCAAAGTGCAGCGGTGCGGCGTGTGGTGCCCTCAGGTCGCGGTGCGAGCAGCGGCTCGGTGGCAGCGTCAGATGGAGTCGTTGGTGAGACCAGGGTCACGGTCTGAGATAAAGGCAGTGCTCGTCACGGTGCTGGCAGGTTACGGTGCAGCAGCAGCATCGCTGAAGCGCTGTCATCGGATGATATCTTGAGTCGATGGTACCGGCGTTTGTAGGCCAAGGCTGCGGTGTGGAATGAGGGCGGTGCGTCGTCTAGCTTTATGAGCGGTGCCCCCAAACCATGGTGCAAACAGCGGTGTCGAGTCCAGCGTGGAGCGGCGTCAACGGGGATACCAAGGCGTCGTTGTGAATTGAGGCAGTCCGGAGTGTGGTGCCCACAGGTCGCGGTGCGAGCAGCGGCCCGGTGGCGGCATCAGCAGGCGGCATTGCTGAGACCAGTGTCACGGTGCGACTGTGCTCTCTGCTGTGCCTTCAGGACACGGTGTCGGCAGCACCGTCGTGGACAGCGTCAGGCTTGAAGTCTCTGATGTTCCTGAGACTTCGTGAACAGGGGGCAAGCTCTACCTCAAGCCCTTGGAGATACTCAGCACATGTAGAGTAATTTCAGTCCAGTCCTTTCACTACCCAAGACAGAAGCAGCAACTGCAGGCCAACCCAACAAAGCAACAACTCAGCAAAGGGGCAGTACTCCTCCTGGCAGCTCTTCCAGCTCTCCTTTTTTTTTGTCCAAAAACCTTTATTGCACCTTTAAATGTACACAGCTGCTGGCCTACAACCCGTAGGGCTGGCCGCCATCACTTTATGGGAAACAAAACGCATTAGTGTCATGATGTAGTCAAATGTCATTCTTCCATAAATCTTATCACTTTATCAAAGAAAAGGCACTGTTCAGTCATAATTCACAGATTAAGTCATGTTTTTGTTTTTTTTTGTTTTTTCCCCCTCAATACCATAACAAGAACACAAATAGTGTATGAAATCACAGTGCTGTCTTTCTGTTTGGCCATTGGTCACCTTGATCGGGTGACTACACATCCCCTCCGTGTAATTCCAATCTAGCTCCTACCTAAGTACGCCATGTCGTGGAAGTATGAATGCTAGGCCCACCCATTCGTGGTCCTCCTGACAGCCCCTCCACCGCTCCCCCCGGGTCTACCCCTACTATTGGTCCATCTCATGTTCTGGCTATCATGTCTTGCGGGACCTATGGAGTCCACTAACCCTCCTCCCCTTCCTCTTCCGACTCATCTTGATCGTCTTCTGGCAAGGGTTCACAGATCTCCCCCCTGTATATGTTCCATTTAGTCCATATTTTATTCCATTTCCCCGGGTACGCTCGGTTAGAGTATACCGCCCGTTCAGTCACCATTATTTTGTCCATGTTGAGGCACCATTGTGTATTCGTTGGCACTTCCACCACTCCCCAACGCTGCCCGATGTCGCGTTTGGCAACAATCATGCCCAGTGAGACCCATAGCTGATCAAGTCTGGACAAATCAGTCGCTTCCCACACATTTAAGAGGCACCTCTGTGGGTCAGCTAGCAGAGAGATTTCTAGTGTCTGTGATATTGTTCGTAATATTTTTTTCCAGTATTCCTGGATACGGGGGCAGTCCCATATAGTGTGGAAGAATGTGCCTTCTTCCCCGCACCCACGCAGACAGTAAGGGTGTTGTGCTCTGTTAATACGGTGTAGTGTAGTCCTAGTGTAATAAACCCTATATAATATTTTCAATTGGACAAGCCTTAGTCTGGCGGAGATGCCAACTTCCTTAGGTGACGCCATCGCCTCGTTCCATTCTTGCTCATCCATTTCATGAGTGTCTCTCTCCCATTTCTCCTTCAATGGAGTCATTGGGTCTGGCAAGTTGTTTAGTAGTTTACGGTATATGAGTGACGTCGCCCGTTCTACCATGAAGTCTACTAGAAGGCGGTCTTCAAGCGGGGTCGATTCCGGCAATTCAGTGCCAGGGGGTATGGCGGCGAGTAAGGCATGCCGAATCTGAAGATATCTATATTGCTCCCTCTCTCCCAGATCATACAGTTCTCTAAGCCTATCAAAGGGCACCACGCCTCCCCGTTCCCATAGGTCCCCTACTGTAGATATCCCTATAGTGTCCCAGTGCGAGAAGCCTCTACTGTTCCTCATGTTACCTAGGGCTCTTGAGTCCCACAGTGGTGTAAGCTTGGTTATTTTCCCCTGCCATCCTAGAGACATTGTCGCTGTATGCCATATTGTCACAGTGAGTTTAGTGGGACCCTCCTGTTTACGCATTTTCCGTTTATCGTACAACGGAGCCAGTAGGCTGTTCGTGCCCAGCTGTGCCCTGTCTGCCTGGAATGCGGGATCAGTGTGTGGAGTGTGTAGTCAGTGGTTGATGGGTTTCAGTTGTGTCGCCCAATAATATAATTTCAGGTTTGGCAGTGCGATTCCTCCATCGTACCAGCCCCTGTGTAGTTTTGATTGCCGGTAGGTTCCCCCATAGAAGATTCGACACCAGCGCCGCTACTTTTTTGAAGAAACTCGGGCCACCGGGTATGGAGCATTTTCAAGTACATATAAAAATCGAGGCAAGGACATCATTTTGTACAATGCTGCCTTCAGCAGTAGCGTCAGAGGCAGGCCCGCCCAGAGCTTGACATCTTGTTTAAGCCGGGCCATAGGCGGCCCCAGATTTTTATCCATAAATTCCGTTGGGTCCCTCGTGACATGTATTCCCAAGTATTTAAAGGAAGATCCAGCTGTCCTTAGGGGGCAGTCTGCACTTAGTGCCGGGATCGGACCCTTCAGGACATACATCTCCGATTTGTTCCAGTTTAGTGTGTATCCCGATATTTTACCGTGGCTATCACATAGATTCAGGAGTGCCGGTACCCCGCGTTATGGGTCTGTTAGATACACCAGCATATCATCTGCATAAAGGGAAAGCCGGTCCTCCCTGCCCTCCGCCCAGCGTATTCCCGCCAGCAGTGGTGTGGTTCTAATTAGTTTAGCCAGTGGCTCTAGTGAGATTGCGAACAGCAATGGCGAGAGCGGGCACCCCTGACGAGTGCCTCTTCCCAGAGGGAACGGTCGCGAGATATGTCCGTTAGTAACCACCTGCGCCATAGGTTCGGCGTATAACAATTTAATCCATGTTGTGAATTTGGGGCTGAAACCCAGCCGGTTCAGAACCTCGAACAAGTAGTTCCACTCTACCAGGTCAAAGGCCATTTTGGCATCTAAGGCCAATATTACTGCCTGCGTAGGGATCGAATCCGCCTGAGCCAACACCCCGTGTAGTCTCCGCAGATTGAGTGCCGTGTTCCTATGTGGCATAAATCCCGACTGGTCCGGATGTATGAGTGCGTGCAGGTGAGGTAAAAGACGAGTCGCCAGGAGTTTGGCTAGGATTTTGACTTCTGCATTAAGCAGAGAGATAGGGCGGTATGAGGAGCATTCCTCCAGTGGTTTCTCCGACTTAGGGATTGCTACTATGCTGGCCAGTCTCTTATCTGGTGGAAGTATTCCCTTCCCTAAGCATTCCTTAAACATTGCTAGCAGGTGTTTGCCCTGTCTCTCCGGCGTCGATTGGTACCACTCTATGGGTATGCCGTTCGGCCCAGGGGCCTTACCCGGGTGCAGCGCCTTTATTGCCAGTTGTATCTCCTCTGTGGATATGTCCACCTCTAGCTCTGCAGCCGTCTCCGAGGAAAGTGTCTGTACCTCAACCCGTACTAGTGCTGCTCTGGCCATTTCAGGTGTCACAACTCATTCAGGGGTGTATACCTCTTCAAAGTGGGTGGCAAGCGTCGCAACTATTTGCTCCGGGTTCGTGTGCACCCCCCCGACCTGCCCCTAACCTGTTAAATACCCCTCGAGCTACCTCCTCTCTTATCGAGCCATGCCAGCATCTTACCCGCCTTATCCCCCACTTCATAAACCCTATTTTGTGTATCCGTTATGTGTCCCTTAACCTGAGCCCGCATATGGTCCGTGTAAAGCTGCTGTTGAAGGTGAAGTGCGTGTGCCGTGTCTGGAGTGGGGTGCAGGTTGTGCGCTGTTGACAATTCTCGCACTAGCAATTCCATTTCGTTCAATTCCTGAGTTTTCTCCCTTTTATAACCTGTAATTGAGTTCATGGCTTGTCCCCTAAGCACTGTCTTGTACGCCTCCCAGACAACCTCCGAGGAGCGTACCGAGCCCACATTCTCGGCGAAGTACTGTGCCGTCGCCTGTTTAAGAGCCTTGCGAACCTGGGGGATCTTAAGATATGTAGCTTGTATAGGGTAAATTTGCTTGCACGACTTCTCCTGAGTGGACATCGTCAGGGTGATCGGGGAGTGGTCTGAAATTCCCCTTGGGTGAATTTCTATGGTGTCTGTGTGTTGGATACCGTTACCTAGTGCTAAGAAGTGGTCTATTCTGGACATGCTGCCGTGCACAGCGGAATGGAAGGTGTACTGTTTATCCTGAGGGTGCATATGTCTCCATATATCTATGAGACCCATAGCTGTCAAAAAACGTTGGAAGCGGGAGGGCCCCCCAACGGGAGCCATAGTCGGGAACCTATCTAGTTGGGTGTCGACAATGGCATTGAAGTCGCCCCCCAGAATAACATCCCCTTCGGGGAGGGTCAGCAAGAAGTCTGCAAGTTTTGGGAGCTGCACCGAGTGTAGCGCCGGGGGGATGTATACCGAGACCAGGTTAAGGAGCCTACCCTCCCACTGTCCCTGCAGAGCAGCGAAGCATCCCCGCCCATCAGTCTTAGTGTGAAGTGGAATAAAGTGTGAGGATTTCTGGAGTAGGATGCCGTCCCCCGAGAGCCTGACGTGAAGTCTGAATGTACTACCATTTTGTACCCCCTCCTATCCATGGCCCTAGACGCCCCCCCTGTTAAATGTGTCTCCTGTAGGAGTACAATGGCGGGTTTCAGCCTTTTCAGTGCGGTCAGCACCAACTCACGTTTAACCTTATCTCCCAGTCCTCTCACATTCCATGACAGCATGCGCAGAGACGAGCTCCGCAAAAGTGAGTCATCCCCTTCCGTTCTCGATATAGGGTTTGCTGCCATGTACAGTTATGAGGACGGTGGTGTGCCTAGCATGTGCTGTATCCAGATTGTTAATTCTGCTGCTGTGCATGAGACTGAGTAATATCGTAACATAGGAACCAGACGGGTGTACATATACCGAACAATTGGTAAACCGCTTGTAAGCATTACATTATTCCTTGACCATACCTGTGTATTCCGAACATAACCAAAACAGCCCCCCCCTCAACCCCCCTCCCTGCCCCCCTGCTTAACGGACATCCAACTGCCCGCCTCCCCAACTGAGCAGAGTGCTTAACCCGTCCCAAAACCAGAGTACTTGCGTGTAGGGGGACGGTGTCTCCCCAAGCAGGCGGCATCCCTGCTCACAGCCGGGGTCAAACAGGCCAGAGTCCATCTGCCACAACAAATTATTAGTTCCAATCACAATAGGCAGCGTTCATTCCTGTGTCCACCGTGATGGATCATTCTTCTTCGTCAGCCTCCGTGTGTTCAAGTGTCGGGGATCGTCCCGCTCCTCTTCCGCCCGATGCCTGGGACCCTGCCCGGCTGTCCCCTCGGTGTTCATGGTTTGTTCTATTTGTCTTTCGTGGCTGGCCCACACTGTGCCAACCCTCGAGCCAGTCCCTAGCTGCATCAGGAGAGTCGAAGAACCAGACCTTTTTATCAGCTACTACTCGGAGCCGGGCCGGGAAGAGCATTGAGTAAGGCAGGTCTTTCTCTCTTAGCGTTTTCTTGACCTCAAGAAAGGTTCTCCTTTTCCGTGAGACTTCTGCCGTATAGTCCGGGAAGAATGACACCCTAGAGTTTTGAACCTGGATGGCTGGCGCCACTCTAGCTGCTTGCAAAATAGCGTCCCGGTCTCTAAAGTTGAAGAGCCTCGCCAGTATTGGTCTCAGCGGGCCCCCTGTCCTTGGCTTCCCCCCTGGCACCCTATGGGCCCGTTCCACAGAGGAGAAATGCGAAAGGCCCTTGGGCTGGAGTTGATTCTTGATCATGTCTTCCACATAGAGGTCCATAGCGCCTGTTGGTTCAGATTCTGGCACACCTAAAATTCTGACGTTGTTTCTCCGAGAGCGCCCCTCCTGATCATCCAGCTTTTCTCTAAGCATTTTGTTGTCTGCTTGCAATTTACCCATTTCGATCTGTAACTCCGAGACATCTTCAACTAAAGATTTGGTGACCACTTCCACTTGTTTCACTCTTTCCTTCATCTTCTGGAGGTCTGCGCGTATCAGGGTAACTTCGGTCGCCGTCGCCCCCACGTCTCCTGCACCTGGGCCAATGCCGCCAGAATATCATCCAGTGTCGCTTTCTTCGACCCCTCAGCTTCCGTCGCCTTCCCAGTGGGTTTACGTTGTTCTTGTGGGGGTGTCTGTTTGTCAAAGGTGAATTTCTCCAATTTGGATTGCGTGGAGTCATGCCTGGGGCCTCTGTTCGCCATGATGCCCACTTCAGGCTCAATATAGTCACCAGCAGGAGCGCGCGTAAAATCAGGGCAGAGGGCACCGCTCTCGTTTCCCGGGTGCTCTCAACGTTCCAGTTTTGTAAGCCCCCCTGTATGGAGCGGTACCAGTCGCTGCCCTTGTGTGCTGATCTACGGGGTATCCCACTGTGGGTGGTGTGGGTTTGAAATGGGACCTCCGCAGCTCCTTTGCGGCCGTGGTATTTCCACCGCCCCTCTCCTGGTGGAAGGTGCGATGCACTTGGGTCACGTCTTGGAGCGCTGAGCCTCCTCACCTCACTAGTGCCTGCAGTTCTCTGTGCATGCCCCTGTGCACACACAGTGCCTTCCCTCACAGTCCCTCGGCGTATTTGTAATTTGCCGGTCCAGAGCGCACCCAGCCAAGCCTGCCGGCTAGCCCGCCACTTACCCGAGTAAAAAAAGGGGGGGGTTTCCCCGTGGCCCACTAACTTGCCGTTTCTTGTGCGTTGCTGAGATTCTGACTCTGAGGCACCACGGGGCTGGCAGACCTCCCCCCTCACTCCCGGCACCGCCTCCTCGGCCTCCGCTCCTCAGGGGTGTCAGCTCCGGGGTCCAGCACTGACCTGCTCCCGCTGCGGCAATCGGAGCCGATCCGCCCTCCTAGATGGCGGTCCCGCCCTCGAGCCGCGGCGTCTCTTTTGAAGTTTCTTCCTCTGTGGTTGGGGCCGTGCCAGGTACGCCGGCCCTCCGCACGCCCTGATCTGATATTGGAAGCCGGGGATGGCTTTCTTGTGTTCCCGTCGTGGGGCCGGCACTTCCGGCGAGTATCGTCTGCCGATGTAGGACTTCCGCTGGGGTCCCGTCTGCTGGCCAGTCCACTGCTTCAACGAGGACAACGGGCCCCTCCTCTCCTCACACTGCCTCGGCGACTACCAGGACGCCGCCGCCCCAAATCAGCCCAAGGTGTTGTCGCTTGGTCTCCAGACCTAGTCCGCCCCGACTGGACATTAAATTTAGCGGATTTCACATACGGATTGGAGGGGGATGCCGCCTTTCCGTGGGAGCCCCTCTACAGTGCTGCCGCCATCGGTGGCTGCTAGCCACGCCCCCCCTCAGCTCTCCTTCTTGGCAGGTTTCTTGAGTTAGAAGTAATCTAAAATCTTGGGGTCTGGGCCCCAATATTTATACCAGCAAATCCTTTGTCCTCTGAAGGCAGAAGGTGCATTCTGCCAGGGTGCACCTTCTTTCTTTGTCAGTGTGGACCAGGGTCTTCAGACTCACCATGCCTGAACTCAGAATGATAAAATACATCTTTTAGTGAAGTTGGTTTAAACATTCTGTGTTTGAAAATGGCACTTTTAGAAAGTCTGCATTTTCTGACCTAACCATCCAGCCTGCCTCTGCTAGCGTGTGTATTGTCTGTCTGGTTTGTGAGTGACAGGAGCTGGGGGTGATTCAGCCGGGCTGAATAGGCACATTTACACCTAGATGGGTGGTAGGAGTAGTGCCTAGGTCTGAATAGGGCTGAGCTCACCTTCCACAATGTTCAAAATCCTGTGCACATGTTTCAAGTGTAATGAGGGTTGATAGAAAACATAAAATAATTATTCACTGTTCGTATTTAGAAATGACGGAGGTCGACATCCAATGTTTCATTTGCAAAGCGATATATTTCAACTTGATCAGTACAACAAGACATAAAATCAGCCGACACGTGTTTCGTCACACCATGTCTAGATGTGACTCTTCAGTGCTGTCGATTATGTGAGGGGATCGAGAAATTCGCAGGACCGGTGGATAATGGTCCATTACCCGGAACACGAGACGCCAGACAACAGACACACAGCTACGAGAGCCCAGGTCTCAGAAAATGCAAAGTTTCTAAAAGTGCCATTTCCAAACACAGAATGGTAAAACCAAATTCACTAAAAGACGTATTTTATCATTCTGAGTTCAGGCATGCTAAACTCACATTTCTACCATGTTCTCCGAGTCAGTTAGGATCATAGGATGTAATGACCAAACTGCCCATTCTGGCCTACGGAGAACAGGTAGCCTTGCAATAGTGAAAAACGAAGTAGGCTGTGATTCACTATCAGGACATGCCACAGACACCAAGGCATGTCCTACCTTTTACATACAATGCACCTTGCCCATGGGGGTACCTTGGGCTTACATTAGGGGCGACTTACATGTAGCAAAGGGAAGGTTTAGGGACTTGCAAGTGTGTGCACTCGCTAAGTTGGCACGGCAGCCCCAGGCTGCGCACAGGCTCTGCGAGGGCAGGCCACAGTTACTCTTTAGGGGCTGGCAGAATCCAGTGCTGCAGCCCACCAACAGCATTCGATTTATAGGCCACGACACATGCAGTGCACTTTACTGAGGACTGACACATAAATCAAATATACCAATCATGGAAACACCAATCCATAACACATCTTACACAGGAGCACTTGTACTTTACAACTGGACCGCAGTGAGGAAAGTGCGCACAATCATTACAACAGCAAAAACAGAGTCAAAACCGAGAGGTCAGAAAGCAAAAAGTCAGGAGAAACACGCCAAAAGATGCCAAGTCTAACAGTGATAATTAACATAAGTTAACTTTCTATACTTTAAAGTAAATAACCACAGACTGAAGAAAGTGTTAAATCGTTATCTAAATTTTCAGATGCATGTGAACAATCTCAATACAGTGCAATCACCATTATTCATAGGAGAGAAAATTCAATTAATAAACACAATGCATTCATCTCTGACTCAAGCAATAATTGATGCCGGAAAGGGAGAGGACAGAGAGAAAAGATTACATTTTTTTTGTGAATAATAGAAATGTATAATTACCAAGGATAGTGTGGAAGATCAACCCCCTGGCCAAAGGGCTAGTAGGGGGTCCCTTGAGGTAGATTCAGGAGACAAAGACTTCAGGACAGGAATCAGGACAGGATAGTTACCCTCTCCTAATACCGACGGTTGCGCCACACCCCTCTCTGACACTCTCTTCCTCCTCGAGATTCTTCTGCAATCTTCAAATCTAACCCAAATTAATTTAGGATATAAACTTTTGCGATCAGTTCTTCATTAGCAACTCAGCGTCTCACAGCATCTGCTTCTCTCCCCAGCATTCAGCAAGTCTCCCTCTGACAAAGGTCTCAGCTCTCCGCTCTCAGCGCTCAGTTCTGACTAACTAACTAAAACAATCTTAATTATACCTTTCATTTTGCATGTTCCACCCATTAATGTTTCAATATTGGTAAAATACGAAATTTGATTGGTCTGGCAATGGGGGTCTTATTCGCACCATGCTTACATGTCACATGATTCAGTTAAACCATTGTTCGTAAACACAACCCCTTACTTTTTATTCATAAAATGTATTCCCATATACTACTTGTACCAATATTGAAACATTTAAACATTATGATGAATAGAACTCCTCACTGTTGAACTCTGCAACATCCTGTTCCCATGGTGTGGCACCCGATCTTGGCTTCCGTTCAATTGCTTTGTCATTGACCTTCATGGCTTCACTCAGTGGAAATGCGAGAACGGCCCAAATACGCACTAATGATAAAAGTCAAAAGACAAATGTTTGCACTGTATACCACCCACCTCTACTCTATCCCATTTTATTTATTAAACATATCCCCATATTAGAATTAGTAAAATAGCTTGCTTTAATTTCAAATAAGCTGGTGCCATGCATACGAGTCTTTAAAACGCCATGTTAGTAACTTCTGCTCATGCGCCAGAATTTCCCTCCAAGCGTTAACTTGTCATCCTACGTAGATGTAGTTGACGCATGCGCAAAACAGATTTCCAGTTTAAAGCAGTATTAATCCTTCTTCAATGTTATCTGCGTTAGGACTTCCATGCGCAAGCTTCACTAACCCACATATGTGCGTGTGAAACATATTAGTTTCCACAAAACGTTGTTAATAACTTGTTGGTGAGTTAAACAAGCGGATTGCTTCTGAGCAAGTCTCTTTTCTCCGAGATCCTGCTCCATCAGTTCCAGTTCATTCTCAGACCAGATCATTAGCCAGTAAATAATGGCAATCAACTTGATTAATGCACATTTTGGTTTTAGATCAAGATTCATTCTTAGTGGAACTAATGGTGTATTCTTTGGCAGTCTTAGCATAGACCTCACAAATGCATTTGGAGCAGTCTAATTGTGATCCTACTCTGAGATACTGTAGGAGTGCATCAAAATCACTCCTAAGCACTCAAATATATTCTATGTGATTAATGTTACTAAGGAAAATGGAGTATTGCATATTTAAAGTAACCGTGGGCGGAGAGCTCCGCTCCACCCGCGAAATGCGCGGAGTTGTGCCTACTCCACGTTCTGGTAAGCACAACTCAGCACATTCCATGGCGGAGTGGAGTTGCCCAGTCCCCGCCTTCACCCTCTGTAGGAGAATTACATTAAATTATACTTTAAAGGTTAAAAAAAGAAACACTTACCTTAACTGCGGTGTCCCGAGGCTGCCGTCCTCCTCTTCCTTGGTTTCACAATGATCTGCGCGTGCGTGCGCATATGCACAATCCTTGTGAGAAATGACCGGGCGCGCCCGCATGCCCAGATCATCGTGAAACTGAGAAAGAGGAGGACAGTAGCCCAGGGACACCACAGTTAAGGTAAATGTTTCTTTTTTTAACCTTTAAGGTGTATTTTAATGTAATTCTCCTTGCGGAGCGGAGCGTAGTTTCCACGGCCTCCGTGTAGTGCCGCTCAGCCAGCTCCACCCAGGCTTAATGTAAAGTACTTCACATGAAAATTAATTAGAATTATAATTCTGCGTATATAATGTGACTAATAAAGGTATATGTAATATTTATCTGATAACGTGACCGGGGAAGTTAAGGTTTAAAATTTGTCTCATTTTGAGGTTAATAAAGTGTAGTGTATATGTGTAGATTAATGTTTACACATTTATAGATGTAACAAAAAGTATTTCCATGCAGGTGCAGTTGGAATGACATCTTTGTAATTCTTTACAATTTATTCATGTATTATTTGTTTATAAATGTGTGCATATTCTGTAACCCTGCGCAGTGCTAAATTGACATAAGAGTGAGCCTCGAGAAACCGCTCAGTTCAAGCTCACGTTTAAAGTCTAACATGTCATTTGTATTTAACCGCCAACGTAAAATGTATTTGTTTGTATTTTTATTTCCATCGCAGGTGTGGACAAAACCTCATTAGTTAGCATAAAAGGATTTCGTTTTTGTTAGATAGCACGGAGGAGGAGAAGAATGACCAAGGACGAATTAAGTTGTAACTTATCGATCTGGGGAGGATGGTGCAAGTTGTGCTGGAATCATGGAAAAGTTCTAGTGAAAGTCACATGGGATTGTCTACCTTGAATACAATTGATATTTTATGCAGTAACTTAGCGACGGTCAGGAGAGACATTATAGGACTTTACGGGAAGCAGTTCTATGCATCTGCTTGTGTGGCATTATGCTATGTGACCCATGGTTGGAGACTTTGACAGCTGACACCTTTCTAATTTCACCTTTATTCAATGCTTCTCAGTTTAGGGTTGTCCCTTCAACCCCTTGCGCGCTGCGCACATTTTAGCGTTGTGTGGGCGAATTAATTAGTGGGCGGGATTCGGACAGGCCTCGGCCATCCCCTGCATATGCCCTCTGTGACGTCAAATGGCTGTCCGCCGTCCGCAGCATACTAGGGGTTAAAGCAGTGTAGGGAGAGATAGTTTGCTCATGCTCACCCTTGAGAATCATTTGATGCAATTTAAGACGCCATTCTTTTTCCTGATTATTTGTATTGTCATTATAGAGATAGTTGTCTGCTTTGTGTTATATACGATGTATCTCTTTAGGAGATTCTGACTCGTTTTGTTAGTTCTGTATTTCTATATGATAATGTTGAGGCTGGTCTATATCTATTTGTTTCTACATTTATAATTAAATCTAACTAATCTCAAATTTAGTTGTCGAGTGGATTGTTGTGTTACCAAATTAGTTACACTGTATTGAGATTCAAATGTGATTGTTTTCTCCCTCTTACCTCTAAAGCTGCTAGCAAGACCATTGGACTGGAGATAAATGTTTAAGTGGGTCCAAGCTCTCGCACATTTTATCCCACCCTCAGTAATTCTACATTTCTATTTTCTCAGAGTTCGGAATCATAGATTGCACCAGCAAGAGCCTGTGCCCTCCAAATGTCAAAAAGTGGGGGTGACTGGGCGAATTTATCAGCAAATCTTGTTATGGCTGCTGCTCTATGTTTCAACAACAAATAGCTCTTAGTAACTTGGGGGCTCATTTATGAGGAAGTCACATAGTAGAGTGCAGCAATTCACCTTGCTGTGTGACAGGAAAAGGGTAGGAATGTGCCGTATTTAAGGCAATACAGTGTATTCTTTTACTTTTCCTTGTGCTGGCACCCATTTAGCAGCCTAGTGGCAATGCAGGCCCCCTTGCACCATGATGCAAGGGTGCCTATGTTGCATGCAGGATCTTTTGTGTGCAGGACGGGGCACTTTCATGCACAAAAACAATTCTGGGAGGCATATTTCTCTTTCTATGTGTGCTTCAGAATGCACCACACATAAAAAGAGAAAGAAATAGAGATATTTCTCCTCGTTATGCCTCTCCTGGGAAGGTGTAAGATATTGGTGCATCCCCTAGGTCTACAAGTTCTTGTAAATTTGGTGATGGATCAAAATCCATTGGAGCTGCATGGGAATACCCACCCAATCGCCCAGAGAATGGCTTCCCGGGGCAGAGTAACACAACGCAGCTATTTGTGCTGCGTTGCGATACTCCAGATTTTTGCAGCTACTCAGAGCAATGCAAAGTGAGTTTGAAAGGCTTCCAAAATCTGTCTTAAGGTTTGTGTCACTCTTGCATTACAATGCATGGCGCAAGAGCGATGCAAACAGCTCCTAAATAGGCCACTTGGTTTTTCAAGCTGCTGTAGCTCCACAAGCAAATTCCCAAGTAATCCAATTCAGCCGCACAGCTCCTCTAAAATGCATATGGGATATAATAGACATACACTTAGTTTTGTTTCAATTCACCAGTAGATCATGGGTTGAGCAGAACAAATTAAACATTTCTAGAAGTGTTTCAATGCCTTTTGTAGGTTTTGATAATAAAAGGGTATTGTCAGCAAACAAGAGTGCTGTGGTTTTAAAACAGTAGTTTTTACATTTAGTCAAAATGTGATACACACATTGATGTTTAAGAGAAAAAGCATAGGGACAAGGACATAGCTTTCTCAATGTGTAGAGAGTCAGTATACTCACAATTTAAGCCCCAGCATATTTGGGAAAAATTACTGTTATGTAAACGGATAATTAATTCCAGCAGTGGTAAAGGTAACCCCATTTTCTATAACTTCTCCCACAGTTTTCTTTCGGAAGTGAGTCAATGGCAGCCTTCAAGTCAACAAATGCTACATAGAGGCAGTCTTTATTTAGAGTAACTTTTTTCCATCTAATCATCAAAAATCAAAAAACCTGATCAATCGTGGGGGGCTTTGTTGAAATCCTGCTTGGAACTGGGATAATATGTTATAATCATTAACCCAAGAAGTCAGTTTCTCCAAAACCTGTTTACAAAACAAGTTTGCACATTATCAATTAGGCTTATTGGGCAATACTTAGCTGAGTCAGGTCATAGCCCCTTTTTGAACATAGGCACACTCTCTGCCCAATTCCAAGATTTAGGAAATGGGGCTCCAGCTGCAATAGCATTTGTAATTGTATTAATGTATGAGATTGACACAATAGGTTTGGTTCTAAACAAAGCACCTGGAAACTTATCTAGGCCTGGTGCCTTTCCTAGCTTCAGGGTATTATTGTCAAGAGGGTACCAATCATGCAAAAGAATAGCAAGGGAAAGTTTTTTTGGGCGAATTGAGATAGTGTCCTCACTAGGGTGCCTCTGGATACCTATTGGCTTGAGGTTCTCTCTGTCCTCCAAGGTAGTTAGCTTGTTCAACATGGCCTGGTCATTATCTCCAAGGTGATACAGTGATTGATAATGATTCATCCATTCTTGGGCTAGAATATTAACTTCAGGTCGCGTTTGCCTGATCACAACCTCCATGACCCATTATGTTCCAGAAGGCTGAATGGTTTCTAGCCTCGGCTGCTTCGAGAAGATCTTCCCAAAGGGATGTCTCCGATGCAGTTTTCATCTTACTTAATGTTTCCTTACAAGCATTCCTAGCTAGGTACAGCTCTGGTTGCTTACTGTTTTTAATTGCTAGAACCAGGTGTGATTTTGCAGATCTACATGCATCATTAAACCTGGGGCATTTTCTAGTGTTATTGTCCCTGGAATGTAGTCTGCTTTATGTAAAAAATTCAGTTTTCAAGCCTTTGATGTATTTTCAATGAATGAACATTTGAGCTAAATAAGCGGATTCATTTTTGCTAAGTGAAGCTAGAGTTCAGAGAATATATCTAGAAAGATTACTCATGGTGTTGTCATTTTTTATGAGGGTGCCCATTTGATATTTCTTGTATTATTAGAGATCATCAATTCCCTGCTTCCTGTCTCTTGTGGTGTGATTTGGGAATTGCCTAGATTCCCTTTACATTGTAACAGCAAGGGGTAATGATCACTTTCTTTCCTATCTATCACCTCCATGTCTATCAGATCAACCCAGAAGTAAATTTCTAGCAAAATATAATCACTATTGCTTTTTCCCTTGAGAATGTTGCTTTTCTAGGGAGGTCAGAAGCAGTGAGTCCATTGCACACATGCAGGCCATATCTTAACATGACCTCCGTTATTTATAAGGCTGATTCAGTAAGATGGCTTCTAGAAAAATCCATTAATACTGGTATTCCCAACAATTTATTCTCCTCTCTAGCTAAATCCCTTAAAAAAACATAGTTCAAAGTGGGTATTGAAATCCCCACCCATTATGATTGTTGAACCGTTGTCTACTTTTTCTAGATATTCTGAAAGGATATTCAAGTAACTAAATCAGTCAATCCTGGTATACTTCTGTTATAAATAACACAAGTACAACTGATTAGGAGTGAGAAAAAAGGTAGGAGTAGCGTGATATCAGAGCAAAAAAAATAGATGAGGGAGGAATCCTTTCAGGACGAGAACCCTCCCTCACCGTATGGTGACGTGCTTCATCATATGAATTCCCTCCTCACACCGAGGTGTGGGCTACTATTCCCCTGTAGGAGGAGCTGAGGTGTTTTCTCAAGATGAGTGGTGAAATAAGGTGAATGAGGGGCAGAGTGCCAAAAGGTGTGGTATTCGTGGTGACTAAAATTATCACTAGGGGTCCACTAAATTTTTATTGGGTGGCCTCAGGGACAGAGTTAAAAGAGGACTGGGGGGTAATCAATTATATCCCTCACAAGGATCAGCATGTTTCTGCCATAGATTGGTCCCTTACAGGGATCCAGTGGCAGTGGCATTCGTCAGGACTTTAGTGTTAAGTAGTCACTCTGCAACAGTGCGTTTACACGATTGAAAAAATGAAAATGTGTATATACTGGCCACCACAGGATCAGGGCGGTCAGGCTGAAGATGACCCGTCTAATTCTTAGGGGTTCGTCTTCCTGAAAATCAAAGTACAATCATAGTTTCACGTTCATCATGGTCTGACACCTCATTGACAGAATGTTCTTATCAAAATATAAAAAAAGGTAGAAATACAATATGTATGTCTGCCCTTACCTATTATGGGTGTGAAAGAACACGTCTCCAAGCTCCAGGTATGCCTCATAGTGCCAACTAAAAGGTAAGAATGCACAGCAAATGTCTATTACATGTGTATATATATATATATATATATATATATATATATATATATATATATATATATATATATATATATATATATATTGCTAGAGATTCACAGTAATTCCTTAAGCCGGGAACTCAAAAGTGCCTTTAGGATAAGTAAAACAGGAGAGGTAATTACACCAGACAGATATGCTAGCAGCATTGGAAAACAACAGTGCAGATTACGCGATTTTATGTCGACATATATTGTATACCTTTTAAAAGAAAATCACAAACTTTAGCGATGAACTGATCGGCCTCTGAATACCGGAATCGGCATGGCTTTTTCTTCTTTGTATCAGAGGAAACATTGTAGGTAAGTAAGTACTCGATTGGCTACTCAGAACCAAGGTCGGTCTCTAAAAAACTTAAACTCCAACCCGAGTGCCTCCAACGTGGGACCGGTAACTATGCAATCACACTTCAAACCTGCTTATCTCAAGATGAATGGTGCACCTCCAAACGGACGTCTCCGAGACAGTGAAACTCGACCGCAGAGCTGTCCTTTTAGATGGTAATAACCTACATCATCTGCGTCGGTGAGCGCAACACACATCATGTGGGCCGCTACGCTTGCATAGATGTCTGGGACACGTAGTCCAGAATGTGGATAGAAACTTAAAAGGCAATAGTGTATCCTAATTTCTATTCTGTCAATTTCTATGTGGTAAGCAGTTGTCAACATGTCCCAATATAAAATGATATGTGGGCAAGTAAAAGGGGCAATCGTGTCTCACTTATGTTAATGGGCATTTACTAAAAAAGGCCCGGGTTTGTAAGATACATATCCTCTTAACCACTCCCAATTATAGTCATAATTGGGTGTATTAGGGTCTATAAATGTGGATGTCTGGGACATGTAGTCCCGAACGTTAATTGCAGTATTATTATTCTGTCAATTTCTACGTGGTTGGCAATTAATGACAGGTCCCAAAATCAAGGCCTGTATCAGGTAATTGTGTCTCATTTATGTTAAAGGACAATTCACAAACAATGCCTAGGTTCTCTAAATATATATCTTCATAACCACTCCCATATGTAATCATAACTGGTTATATCAAGGTCTATAAAGGTGGCTAGATTCAAAGAGACAACTGAATTCTTCCCGTGATTCATTCTGGATCATATGTATGAATCTTGAATACATCTGTAAGTGTGGGGTTGTGTCTTAATCTGACATGAACCGAAGGGTATTCTGACAGAAGACACAAGTGAGAAATACCTATACCATGTTGTTAGAGAGGCATGTCGTTGCAAAGAGTGTAATCAACTGTGTCATCTAGCTAGGCTAGACCATGGAACCTCATCGTTAAGCCCAAGCTTATGACTTTTTAGCCTGAACATCCAGCGTTGTTCTCTATGAAATAGGTAAGATCAAGTGGACCCATAGTAGATGTGTAGTAGGGTTTGTCTATTATCATCCAGAAATTGTCATTTGGTGTATGGCTTTGGTCCGAAGTCCCTAGTGAGTTTGGTATTCATTTTTTGTCATCTTACAGCACTCCAATATTCTGTAATTCTCGTCTTAACCTTACAGGTAGTCACACCCACATAATTCAAATTGCAAGGCTCCATCTCAGTAAGTAGATCACTCCCTCTGTATTACAGATTGTATGTTTATTTAGCTTCCACAGTGTTTTAAATCCAAGGTCAATCTCATGTGTGATACTGGTGTATTAACAAACTGCACAGGAGCCACAGGGAAAGTGTCTCATAATAGGGGGCAGGGTCATGGGAACTGTTTTGTCAAGAGCCCGAAGTGGTATAGTTTGGATAATCATGTCTCTGATGTTCTTGCTTCGTTTGAAGGCATTTAGGAGCTTTGGCAAAGGCTTGGTCTCTACATTAGAAATAGGTCCTGTTGTTGTTACTCACTCTTTTTGCAGCTTTTTTGATTAGGTCTGTAGGATAGAATCTATGAGATAGGCAACTGCTCAGTAAGGCAGCATGTTCTTTAAGTTTTGCCAATTCAGTGCAGTCCCTCCTGATCCTGAGACATTACCCAACAGGTAGGTTGTTTCTCAAAAGCCCCAGAATGAAAGTTATTGTTAAGAAGTGAGTCCCATGCCATAGGTTTCTTATAAAGCTCAGAACAAATCCCTCCATCTTTAGGGTAAAGTAGGAGATCTAGGAATGGTAATTGATGTCTTGCTGTATTCACAGGTAAACTTAAGGTTGATATCCCTTGTATTCAACCATCCAGAGAAATTTTTACGGGAACCTAGGTCGCCTTCCCAGATGACCAGAATATCGTCTATGTACCTCCTCCACGTTTTTATGTTCCTATTGTATGGATTCTCGTGAGAGTAGATATGTTTGGACTCAAATTCATGCATATAGAGTTTCGCCATGCTGAGCGTGAAGGTGCTTACCATGGGAGTCCCTGATGTTTGCCAGAAAAGAAGTTCTTGGTAATAAAAAAACGTATTTTTCATTGCCAAAGTGGCGCAGTCCATAATGAAGGAGGTTTGTGTCATATCCGCCTCTGTTCTCTGTTCCAAAAGTGCTTTGATTGCTGATAATGTATCGCCCTGAGGCATGTTCGTATATAACATTCTATATCAAATTAAACCAAGAAATGTAATCCAGGGTCAAATGGGTCATCTGGCAGAACATTCAACACATGCTTTGTGTCCGGTAAGTAGGAGGGCATCATGGCTAGAAAAGGGCATAGGAACCAATCCATGAACTGTGATAGGGGTTCCAACAATGACCCTATCCCAAATAGTATTGGTCTCTGGAGTGATGGTCTTTTGGGTGGGTTATGAATTTTAGGCAGGATATAGAAGTAGGCTGTTCTGGGGTTAGTAGGTTTAAATATTCACACTCACTCTTGGTGATCCAACCTACTTCCTAACCTTCTCCGCCAAGTCTCGGAAGCACCAATGTAATCTAGATGATGGATCACTCCACAGTTTTGTATAGAGCTTGATATCTTGTAGTTGTCGGGAGCACTCGTTGTGGTACTTCCTTCAATCCATGATGCCAGTGGCACCACCCTTGTCTGCAGGTTTAATGATAATCTCTTGATCTGTACCCAAGGTTCTAAGGCATGTTATCTCTTCATTGGAGATGTTGAAAAAGGGGAGCTTGGCAAGAGATTTCTAGCGTTAAAAGTCTTTAAGAACTGCTTTCTCAAAGGTGGCTACTTTAGTGGGGGTCAAATGCAATGGTGGATTGAAAGTGGTTTTGTTTCGCAAAACCTTATGTTAGTGTTACTTTCTTTTGTGTCATTGACTGATTGGTCAAAGAAAAAATTCAATCTGATCTTCCAAAAGAATTGTGAAAGTTCCATGTGGGTGGTAAAGTCATAACCTAGATGAGTGGGTACAAATCCTAATCCTTTATTGAGAACTTGGGTTCCCAAGGTGGTTAGGCTTCTTTGGCTCAGGTTCATGATCAAGTCGGTATGTGGCATGTTAATGCTGGTGGGTCCTTGCTCATACTCCTCGTCACTCATTGTTCGATCGACGGATCCCATAGTACTTGGGCTCTCTGAAGCTCTTGTTATTTATTTATTTATTTTAAACGTTTTATATAGTGCTGGCTAGACCCGGAGGTATCAGAGCGCTTTACATGAGCATCAGATCATAGTTACAAGTTACATCGTTACAAATGGTACACAGTTATTAGAGCATGGCAACATAGTTACTTGTATGGTCGAGATAAACAATAAGCACAAATACGTAAGGGGAAAAGCAGGAGGGGAAAGATTCAGGGGAGGGGGAAGGAGCTGGGGAAGTAGACAGGTAATGAATGCGGGAAAGAGGAGGGGAGGGTGAAGGACACCGCATGGAAAGAGGAGGGGAAGGGCGACGGGGACACAAACCCGTAGACGAGTTAAAGCAACGTCCAAAGTCCAGTAAACTGCGATCCCAGGGAAAGTGGTATCACTTCCCTATCTCAGTTGCGGGAGGCTCCCTTGACACAGTGGACTGTCTCAGAGGGGTCTCTGAGACTCCAGGGCATACATTATGGATCCTTCCCCAAAAAGGGGAAAGGTAGTGCTTTGGCAAGGGGTGCCATACCATACCTCAGCTGTGAGTGGCTCTCTGGTGCAGTGTACTCTCTCAGCGGTTTCGCTGAGACTCCAGAGTATAAATATTGGATCTTTCCCCAACAGGGGGAGAAGGAGTGCTTAGTCAAAGGGCACAAAGGACAGGGGGCTAGGCAGACTAGCAAGCAAGATGAGAGATTCAGGGTAGAGGGGATAGGAGCTAGGGAGGTAGACAAAGAGAGAAAGAGTACTAAATGGGAACACATTTAATTAATGAGTTATTATGTAGCGCTGGCTGGACCCGAAGGAATCAGAGCGCCTTACATGAGGAACAATATTGTTGCAATTTACATCAGTTAAAAGTTACATATGTATCAAGAAAAGCATTTAAAGAACATAGGGGACAAGGTGAATGGAGCACGGAAGGGTAAGGGGATAGGGTAAAGGGGTAGGAGGAAGATAGGACGTAGAGCCGAGGGGAAAATCTGCCCAAGGTCCGGCTGGGTAGGTGATGGCAGGGGGGCAGGGGTGAAGTCCACAACCCATCTCCTCTTTAGCTATATGGTAGCTCCACTGGGCATCAGCCAAATCGCTAGGTCTCCACAGTCTGGGGTAAGTTCCCCAGGTTCCAAGTCCTGATGTGAAGGCAGGTTAGGGGATAGATTCAAGGTCTGGTCAATGTCCAATTGTTGTCCCAGGGAAGTAAAACAACGTGTAGGGGGAAACTATGGAAGCCATCTTGGGGTCAGACAGGGGACTGTACTGTACACTGGTACACTGGTGGCCACCCTAAGGTCAGGCATCTGGCAGTTAAAGTCAATATCCAGGACAGAGGCCGCCAGGGAATAACAAATCCAGCGTGCACACATCATCACATGCACAGTTATGCACAAGCACACACAAATGTGAGCAAACACTCCCATATGCGCACTGACGCGCACACACAAGCACATAGACAGAAAACATCCAGGAACACAAGCACACATAACATCACATGCTCTAATACAAAAACACCCAAATACATGCACACGCAAACATTGTCACATGCGCAGACATGCACAAGCACACACAAATGCGCTCATACACCCAGACACACACACAAGGACGAATACAGAAACTATCAAAAACTCAGGCACACATACAATCACATGCTCCAGAACAAAAATCCCTAAAGACGTACACACAAATACATGCTCACAAAGACACCATCACACACACAGACATGCACAAGCACACACAAATGTGCGCACACACTCTCATACGCGAACAGAGGGAGCATACATGTATGCATACAGAAACATCCACAAGCACACATACAATCCCATGCTCTAATACAAAGACACTCAAATACAGGTACACACCATCATACGCACAGACATAGGCACACATACAGAAACATCTGCTCGCACAAACAACAAGCACATATGAATCACATGTTCTAATACAAAAACACCCAAATACATGTCCACACCATCACACGCACAGACATGGACAAGCACACAGAAATGTGAACATAGTCTTTCATACACACACAGGCACACACACAAACGTGCGTCCGCACACACCCCCTCATACACACAAAGACACACACACAAAAGCACTCCCATGACACATTTCTCCAGGACTGCCGCAGCATTGATGGCAAGCAATGGCAGGTTTGGATAGACTAATGAAAGAAGGCTAGTTGTACATGCAGGAATCGGTCAAGGCTAACAAGATGGTAGGCCCAGAGTAAGAGTCACAGCAACCTCAGCATAAAATAGCGGCCCCCAGATCAGCACATCCTGTGTAGTCTATTATGTGCACCACGATCACATGGCCCCTGGGAACAGCGTTGATGCCCTCTCCCCACCAGGCCGTACAAACAGCCATCACCGATGTGGGGGAGGCAGTCTTCAGCGCCCACAGGCTCAGTTAGCTGCTCCACGTCACATAGCAGCCCATGCAGCAATCCCCCGGCAGCACATCCAGTGGGCCACAAGTACTGCTCGGTCCCTCTTCACCTTCCCAGCAGCTCTAATACAGTCACCACACTCCACAACGCACAGCAGGCGAAGGCCCCCAGTTAGTGCCAGCTCCTCGCAGAGTGCGACCACCTCAACCCCAGTTCCTCTAGTGCCCGCAGCAGTCGCTACGCCCATAGCCAGGATCACATGCACAACTCCGATTAGGAGGAAGGGCGGGGCTGACCGCTCACCTCTGCTTTAACGAATGGGTCCGGCAGCTCCGCCGTGGCTGAGGTTCCTTTTTGCGACCGTGCCCCACTCGTGGACGGAGGCTCCCATACTCCTGTCTCACGTTGGTCGCAGCCACAGTGTTCTTGCCAGGCGGGCTCACCACTCCTGCCCCGACCGCTCCCGGTATCGGCAGGGGGGTTGCGGTCTGCCCCTGCCCCCAGCCGGGGACCGCCCATGCCCTCATAGGTCCCCAGCCTCTCCCTCGGTGATCGACCTGTCGAACCTGTACCGATAAGTACAGCGAGGTAGGTCCCAGCGACATGGCCCCCCCGGAGCACAGGCACCGCCACCGGACCTCCACGCCAGGCACTGCAGTATAAGGCAGGGAGAGACTATTCCGCCCTCGTTGCTTAATAAGCATCATTATGTAAGCGTATCCTTTTGAATGAAATGCTGAACCTTTTCTTGGCAAGACCTAAAGTGCCCGCACTTAGGGCTGGGTGTGTCAAAGAACACAGCCTGTCTTCTGGAGGAAGCCCTGAAAAGGACAAATTGTTGCCGTGGGGTTGGGGAGTCAGGGGATGTGATCCTGAGAGCCCATCCAGTAGAATAAATTAACGTGAGTAGGTAGGGCAAGGGGCTTAAGAGGGTGTTGTTTAAAGACAATTAGCACAGCACTTACTGGGGGTGCACTCGTATAATTGCATGGTCCTCCAAGAACCAAATCATTGGTGTATTTTAGTGCGAGCCGGGGCTCATGAATCCGAGTCAGCCCAGGCTGCAGCAGCAGTCTCAGCCATTACCACATATCAGCAAAAGACACTGCGTAGTCGGTGTAGATGAGTGGAGCTAAGGGAGAAAAGCGGGGGGGAGTAGAATCAGGGTAGATGGCACGGGGGCCAAGACAGAGTCAATATCTGAAGTTTGCAAGGAACTTATTAATTATGACTGCATCAGTCGGTCAGGACGCAGAGACAGGCAGTCGCTCCGTCTCGTGCCAGTAGAGTCAGTAAGTGCTGTTCCCTCTTCTTCTTTTGGTTCATCCACCTCGGCCTTGCCCAAAAAAAAGACAGTTGAAAAGGTTGTCCTCCAAAGAAATTGTGGTTGGAATGGCTGTGGAGGATATCCCTATGGTTGCGGTGGCCACCAAGGGTGGGGTGGTTGTGCCAACTTGACTGTGAACCTGAGCCAGAGGAGCCTAACTACCTTGGAAACCCAAGTTCTCAATAAAGGATTGGGATTTGTACCCACTTAACTAGGTGATGACTTTACCACCCATATGGAACTTTAACAATTTTTTCGGAAGATCAGATTGAATTTTTTCTTTGACCAATCAGTCAGGGATTTGTACGGAGAATTATAAGAAACCTATGGCACAGAACTCACTTCTTTGCTACAATAGCTTTCATCCCGGGGCTTTAAGAAACAACCTACCAGTTGTTCAATTTCTCAGGATCAGGAGGAACAGCACTGAATTGGAAACATTTTAAGAACATACTGCCTTACTGAGCAGTTGCCCATAACAGAGATCCTATCCTAAAGGTCTAATCAAAAAATCTGCAAAAAGAGTGAGGAACAGCAACAGGGATGCCCTACTCGAAACACATACAAAACCTCCACCAGAAAGACATGTGTGTGACTACTTACAGCCACCTCACGGACACTGTAAGAAAAGTGATCAATAAAAACATGCCTATTCTTAGTGTAGGGACCAAGCCTTTGCTAAGGCCCCTATTTGCCTTCAAACAAAGCAAGAACATCAGGGACATGATTGTCCACACTAGACCACATCGCGCTCTCATCGCGCTCTCATGACCCTGTTGTCACTGCCCCTAATATGGGACACTTTTCCTGTGGCGCCTGTGCAGTTTGTCCATACACCAGGGTCACACATGTTTTTGACCTTGGACTTAAAACACAGTGGAAGTTAAACAAACATATAAACTGTAATACAGAGGGAGTGATCTACTTGCTGAGATGTCCTTGCAATTTGAATTATGTAGGTATGACTACCTGTAAGGTTAAGAAAAGAATTCGAAGTGCTGTAAGATGCCAAAAATTGAATACCAAATTCACTATGCACTTCTTAGACCAAGACCATGCAGCAAATTACATTTTCTGGATGATACTAGACAAACCCTACATCCACATTTATAGACTGTGATATACCCAGTTATGACTACAATTGGGAGTGGTTAAGAGGATATATATCTTACGAACCTGGGCCTTTTTAGCAAATGCCCATTAACATAAGCGAGACACGATTGCCCCTTTTACTTGCCCACATATATTTTATATTGGGACATGTTGACAACTGCTTACCACATAGAAATTGACAGAATAGAAATTAGGATACACTGTTGCCTTTTAAGTTTCTATCCACGTTCGGCACAACGTGTCCCAGACATCTATGCAAGAGTAGCGGCCCGTGATGCACTTTGCGCTTCACCGACGCTGCAGGGTATCACCATCTAAAAGGACGGCTCCATGGTCGAGTTTCACTCTCGCCCGGACGTCCGTTTGGAGGTGCACCATGCATATTGAGGTAAGCAGGTTTGAAGTGGGACCGCATTCTCACCGGTCCTACGTTTGAGGCACTCGGTTGGAGTCTAAGTTTTGAAGAGACTGACCTCGGTTCAGCGAAGCCGATCGAGTACTTATTTACCCACACAATGTTTCCTCTGATACAAAGGAGAAACAGCCATGCCGATTCTGGTATTCAGAGGGCGATCAGCTAATTGCCAATGTTTGCAATTTTCTTTTAATAGATATACAATATATGTTGATGTAAAAACGCTAAATCTGCACTGTTGTTTTCCAATCCTGCTAGCATATCCGTCGAGGTTAATTACGTCTCCTGTTTTACTTAAGGCACTTTTTAGTTCCAGGCTTAGGGAATTACTATGACTCTCTATAAATTATAGTCACTTGCTGCTGTAACATGTGCATCATGACTATGTGTCTTTATATATACACATTTAATAGACATTTGCTGTGCATTCTTACCTTTTAGTTGGGCACTGTGAGGCGTACCTAGAGTTTGGAGAGCTGTTCTTTCACAACCATATAGGTAAGATAGACTAAGGACAGACATACATATTGTACTTCTACCTTTTTAAATATTTTGATTAGAATATTCTGTCAATGTGATGTCAGATCATGATAAACGTGAAACTATGATTGTACTTTGATTTTCAGGAAGACAAACAACCAAAAGAATTATATGGGTCATCGGCAACCTGACTGCCCTGATCCTCTGGTGGCCAGTATATACATGCTTTCACTTTTTTCAGTCACGTATACGCACTGTTGCAGAGTGACTACTTAACACTATGGTCTTAAAGAATGCCGCTGGATTCCTGTAAGGGACCAATCTATGGCAGAAACATGTTGACCCTTGTGAGGGATATGTTTCATTAATCCCCAGTCCTCTTTTTTAACCCTGTCCCTGAGGCCACATAATAAAGATTTAGTGGACCCCTGGAGATAATTTTAGTCACCACGAATACCACACCTTTTTGCACTCTGCCCCTCATTCACCTTCTTTCACCGCCCATCTTGAGAAAACAACTCAGCTCCTCCCCTATGGGAGTCATAGCCCACACCTTAGTGTGAGGAGGGAACCCATATGATGAAGCATGTCACCTTACAGTGAGTGAGAGTTCTTGTCCTGAAAGGATTTCTCCCTCATCTATTTATTTTGCTCTGATATCACGCTACTCCTACCTTTTTTCTCACTCCTAGCCAGTTGTACTTTGATTGTTATTCAGATATACTTTGCTGATGAGTATCAGTTGGCTTTTCTAGATCCCTGTAGATCCAGTGTGTGGTGACAATACTTCTGTTATAGACATTTAATATCACTAGATTCCTTCCCTTGTCCATAGGTAATTCCTGGCATAGCATATCAGGAAAATTTATTTTCAGTTGTTTAATGTCACAATTGCTATCAATGCCTATCTGAGTAACTAGACCCCTGAGAGTCTACCAGCCCTTGAAGGCATGGCTGGATTGGAAAATAATCTGAATCATGCCCTGTGGGATAGTTCAATGTTCCTGGTTTCTTGCAGCAAAATGACATTGGCTGGGCAAATTTGCACCACTTTTGACCGTTAACCTTAGTTTTAAGCCCTGCAATATTCGATGGAATTATCACCATCTTATTTGCAGGGGCAATTATCTGTCCGTGAGCTCCAAAAATGTGAGCACTTGCTTTCATATTCTGATTTATCACACTCACAAACATACCTCAAGTTCTGAGATAAAAGCAAAGTCCTTTGAGCATCAGGTCAATATTTAAAGTGTCCCCGGATATCTAACTATAGTCATTGTCCATATACAACGGGACAGGATCAGGGCCATACTGGCAATTCTACCACCCTGGAATTTCCTCAATCAACTGCAGGCTGCGGTACTTCCTTCAGAACAAAATGGGTTTTCATGATATAGCCATGTTTCTATGGTCCCAACAAATCAAGGCATCCTGCAGTGTGGGAGTGATTGAACATTTTTGCCAGGGCTGATTTTGGTTTCTGGTGGAACTCTGGACAGATTACACTAAGAATCTAGATTTTAAGAGGTCCATTGATGCGGACTTGTCTACAAGTCATTGAGAGGTGTTAGAGACTGGGATGCAGCATGGCTGCAGCTAAGTACAGATTAACACATTCCCAGCGTGCAGCATCCAAGTGCACATATCAGGCACAGATTGCCTTGCTGTACCTATCTGTTTAGAGTGTGCTCATTCTCCAGGGTTAGTCCTCCATTCCAGCACTAGAAAAATCTTCCAGGGTTCAGGACCTCTTGCATCCATCTGATAATATTCGCCATGCCGTGCATGCTTCCATTGCATTAATCCATAGGCGATCAATGGACACCAATCACAATCTCAATGAGAAGATCTAGGGCTCAATCCTACATTGAACAAGTGGAATATACATCCCATTAGATTGAAGATAATATTGATATAGAACAATTGATATATGTATATTATTTTATACAAATGATACAGATTAGAGCTAGCATATTCAGAAAGCAAGTGGTGTATGCCTCTTATTAGGATGCACATATGAGCAGAAAAGCAAATCAAATGTGGCCTGGGCAAAGGTGCATAACACCTAACTGATTGAAAGCAGTGTGTGATCGACAATGTGCTTAGAGAAAACCTGGAATAAAGATTAGCTGTGCCAGCTTGACCATGCTATGACATCATCTATCACTGACATTACAGCCAGAGATGCAGACGTTGGAACTGGGTACGCAGGTTTAAGAGTCAGCATTAATTCAAAATCCTGTGATTTGGGCAAATCACGTAATATCCACATGCCGAAAAAAATTCCTTTGACCTTATTTAATGTAACTAATGCTCATATAAAGCACTCCAATGCCCTTGGACTTAGTTTGCGCTATATGAAGCTACAAACAATGATATATATATATATATATATATATATATATATATATATATATATATATATATATAGATATATATATATATATATTCACTGAAAAAACCCTAGGTTTCACACATGTTATAGTTAGCTGGACATTTCACTCATACAAAACCATTGAAATTCCCCCCTAGTTCAGCTAACTATAACTCGCACTGCTGATGACATCACATATTACATCACTCATGATATGGTCAGTGACATCACTCATGACATCACTGATGACATCACAACTGACATCACTGATGACATCACTGATGATATCATCCAGTGAATGTGTGTCTTTCTGAAAAATAAATATTTTTTATATATGTATATCTAAAGGTCAATGGAAGAATAAATGGGTAAATAGATGTCTAAATGGATGTTTTTTATGTAAAATGATTGCATAACTGACTTATTAAGTGTATCTTAGTGAATATATGTATTAGCGAGTAATGTTTAAATATGTAAATATCTGAATCAGTGTATCACTTTGTCTATAAGTGGCTGCATGGGTTGGTGAGTAGCTACATGAGTGTCTATATCCAGCACTGTCCAGCTAACTAAAACATGTGTGAAACCTATGGTTTTCTTCAGTGAATTTCTAAGGTTTTTTAAATGCTAATTCCTAACTATAACGTGACTGAAACCTATGGTTTTTTCAGTGAATTTCCAAGGTTTTTTAAATGCTAATTCCTAACTATAATGTGGCTGAAACCTATGGTTTTTTCAGTGAATTTGAAAGGTTTTGTAAATGATAATTTTTTAATGTATTAATTATTAAAAAAAATGTAATACTAATTTACTACATTGTTTTGAAGTATTTATTTTTAGATATTTATTTTTTTAAATTACATTACATATTTTTAATATAAATTGAAAAAAAATGTTTTAAAAAATATTGAAATTGTAATATTTTAATTTTTTATTTTATATTTTTTTAATTTATATATATTTTAGATAGCATTCAATGATATCCTATGGAAGGAAATTCATGTTACTGGTAAGTACAGTTAAATGTACTTTTCAGGAACAGTAGTGAGCTGAAAGATGCAGCACTGAGGTCTCTCCAGATAACAGGTGAGTAAATCGGAATTCGTAGTTCGGCTGATTTTAGAGGAATTTTTTTAAGTTCCAAACTTCCACAATTAGAAGACTTTCCAAGTGAAACCAGTCAATGTTAGCCTATGGAAGGAAATTCAAGTTACTGTAAGTATGGTTAGAATTACTTTTCAGGATCAGCAGTGGGCTGAAAGATGCAGCACTGAGGTCTCTCCTGATAACAGGTGAGTAAATCGGAATTCGTAGTTCAGCTGATTATTGAGGAATTTTTTAAAGTTCCAAAACTTCACACTTAGAAAAATTTCCAAGGGAAACCAGTCAATGTTAACCTATGGAAGGAAATTCAAGTTACTGTAAGTATGGTTAGATTGACTTTTCGGGGTCCGTACAGGGCTCAAAGATGCAGCACTGACGTCTCTCATGATAACAGGTGAGTAAATCGGAATTCATAGTTCGGCTGATTTCAGAGGAATATTTAGCTCAATAGTGAAGGAAGGGGGCGGGGCCGGAGGTGACTTGTGTGCAAACCATCCTGTGGTGTGTTTTAGGTTGGGGAATCAATTCCTCTTCAATACTGAGTTCCCCTGTGAACCAACTAGCCCACCAGGTACCTCCAGTATGCGCCAGGGAGCTGCGTTGCAGAGAGGTGTGTTTAGAGGGCACGCCCCCTTTTTACAACACTCTGCAACGCAGCTCCGTGGTGCTTACTGGAGGTACCTGTTGGACTAGTTGGCCCCTAGGGGACCTCTGGATTGAAGAGGAATTAATTATATATATATTCTTTTTGCCTGAACACTGTAATATGATTACCCATTTATACATATATATATGTATATATATATATATATATATATATATATGTATATATATATATATATGTATATATATATATATATATATGTATATATATATATATATGTATATATATATATTCTTTTTGCCTGAACACTGTAAATATGATTACCCATGAATTATTGAACACTAGAGAGTTCTATTTCTCCTTTTAGTCTTATCCCCTAGACACAGTTAGTTCAGTAACGACACTGACCGGTGTCTGGTTGATTGGAGTATTTTTTGTGATATATACTATTTAGGGAGGATATACTCCGGTACTGTCAGACCTCTCGGACTCCTCAGGTATTGGGATTTTTCCAAGTACCTTTTTGTATTTATATGATAATATACTCCTACATTATTACTTACTGGAAAATCGCTTGTATGCACCTGTGCACCCAGAGTACTGCACCCCAGATCCTACCCCGCAATGTGCTCAAATGTAGGCCTTGCACACTGAGGCTTCACAGCTCACCTGTCACTACTGGTGTGTCCCACCACATGTTGGTGCAAGCTCTAAGTCCGGGATACATTTGTATGGAAGAGCAGGTCTCCACAATGGAATTGTGTCTTGATACTGCCATGGAAGGTGTTAGAATGCTCAGGGCATCATTGCAGGACAAAGTTCCCATGTGACTGAATGAGGTCCAAGATCGCAAGTTGACATAACACTTGGCAATATTACTTATTCACACGTGCGCAGTGTGCCTGGTGCATCCCACCCCTCTGGTAGGTCTGCGCTGAATAGGTGTCTGTAGAGAAGTGCCCGCTGGCTCAGGTCAACAGTATGGTCCAGCAGGTCTTTAAAATGATTCAGAGATGAGACAGAATGAGGTGAGAGATCACGTCATTATGCAGGACAATATCGTTTGTTCAAACTGCGTTTAATTGGAGGCATTGTGCACCTAGGCCGCTCTTCTTACCTTTTGCAAACACTGCATCTAGCAGAGGTTACAACTTGAATTCTGCTTTGGATCTATACTGCAGACAGTATTAAATTCAGCCTTGATTTATGTAACTGCTGTGTGGACAGCAGGGTTCATAACTTGAAAAGAGAAATAGTGTGAGAGAGAGGGTGAGAGAGAAAGAAAGACATTGAAAGTGTGATAGAGAGAAAGTAATAGATGGAGCAGGAGAAGTACTGTTGATACTGGAGAAAATTTTCGCAGCTCACCTTTTTGCCATCGGTGTGTATCTATCCAACCGCGTGCCGGGTTATTGTGCATCCTCAAGTTTAGTGATCTGAAAGATAGTATACAATTAGTAATTGCAGAGTACATACAACTGCACACGTATATTTCTGCTTTACACCTTTGCACACCCAGGCCACTGTATTACATCAACTCCCACCGCAAGGAGGTGTCTGTGCGCTCTTTTCCTCCCAGGGTGCTATACCCCATGCACTCCCACTCAGTGGCACAACTAAAGTCAAATTTCGGGGGGGGCTAAGAATATATTTTGGGGGGCTGATTCTTCAAGCAAAATGCAGAGTGGAGCTGCAGAGACTTTAAGCAGGGGGGACATCAAAGCCTCATTAATAAGTAAAAGGTCTTTAAAAGACCTGCAAAGTACTCGGGTGCTGCTGTGTGTGTGCCCAGAAAGCTGTCTCATCCCGGGCTGCCACACACGACGGGAGGGGCTGAAGCCCTTTGAGTCCAATGGGTATGCACTCCTGCTCCCACTGCATGGCAGTGAGTTTCATTACTGCGCACCCAGACTGCTGCACCCCATCCACTCCAAGTGTCCGGAGGTGATTGCCCGTTTCTGCGCACCCAGACTGTTGCAAGCTATCCACTCCCACTGCCCGGAGGTGATTGTACATTTCTATACACTCAAGTTGCTGCACAGTATCCCCTCTCCCCGCCCACAGGTGACTCCACGTTGCTTCGAAAACAAACTTCTCTGCTCACCTTGTGCTACCGGAGTGTTTCAAAGAGGGTCCACCACGTGTCCAAGCAACCTTCTTAGGCGTTGTTACGATGGCCATGCATCATCGCAGATCCCTCAAACATTGAGCTTTGGAGGTGTTGGGGGGGAGGACGCCAATTTGTGAAACACAACCTGTTAGATAAAAAGGAAGATAAGATTGTGCATCATTTGTTCATCAAGGGAGAGAGGAAGAGAGAGAGTGAGAGAGTGACTCTGAAAAGAATATTCACAGCTCACCTTTCTGTCACCGGTGTGTCTTCCACCACGTGCCGGGCATAGTGCACCTTGAAGCTCCACTTCTAAGAGATAGTAAAAGAAAGATGTTATGATTGGTAATTGCCACTATCTTAATGTGGAGTAGAATAACATCGCCCTTTCACACACCATCTCTCCCCCATTAAAAATACAACCATTTGTACGGTTCCAACTTGTTTAATGGGCTTCGATTTATGAACAATTAGTAGAGTAATAATGTTTTCCATCCGGTTATATAAAACAAGTGGTGCGCAGTCATACACATGGTTTCAATCATCACGCTCATGTCTGGGCATGATAATTGAAAGCTCATGTGCTATTGAAGTCTATTGCCTGCAGCACACATGTAATAGATACCAATAGGCCATGGACTGAGCAATGCGTCCGCCTCTGGCCAATTGCCTGCAGTCTTTCAGAATAAGTTGCACACAAAGGTCAATGATTTAGCACGGAATGAAGGAGACACGCACGAGTGTGTGCGAATCGAAGGTTAAGTTCATATCCCCGTTTTTTCACATAGAAAATATCTTGTGCTGCGTGAGCAGTGCTGTGCACTCCAACGAAGGCACAAGCTTTACTGCACACAGCAACTGAGGCGCGAGTCGTAAATTAATTGAGAAAGGAAAGGTTGTCAAAATAAGATGGTAAAGTTAGGTGTACATAGTATAAAAACAAAATACTCATCTACTTCGCTACGCATGTGGGAGCGACGGACATTTGACCAACTATAAACACTTTCCTGCTACTGGAAAAAAAATACAAATGTAATAAGATAGGATATGTAGGACTGCATATGCCTAAATCGCTGCGCTGACTTTTTGTATCCAGTCTGCTCTATCGCATCTACTCCCTCTAGTGCGCACCCAGGCCTCACTGCTCACCTTTTTGCAGACAGAGCACCTTCTACATCATGCTCTGCCACCAAGAAGTCTCACATTTGGTGCTGAGTCTTGATATCCCTTTGGCAAAGGACATACTTGTGCAGCCATCATCATCGCAGGTTCCTCACCCGCTCAGTCCTTCCGGTACCACTAACTCAGTGACTAAAGAGGCAACGCACATGGTGGTGGGCCCCCCTGTTCGGTAGTTCGGGCCTACATGAGGCATCCGAACCACCAGGGCGGGCCATCACAGCGCTTGCAATGGGAGCAACTCTAAAATGGCATAGAGCTCGTGCGCCCAGTCTTTTTCATTGGTAGGGTCACGAGTGTTGTGACGTCTGTGCTGGATGGGTGTGGTGTAGGTGAATACCAGCCATGAGGGAGTGAGTGTGTGTCTCATTCTGACAACTAGACCTGGAATAGCAAATCACTACAATGAAAATCTGGGCCATGTAGCGTTGTTGTGTTTACCTGTAAACGTAAGCGGAGGGGGCTGGCCTGACATATGCCAGTTCTGTGTGAGGCTGTGAATAATAACTCCGGAGCTATGGGGTTGCTCTGTCGTGAGCTATATCAGATATCAACTGATTCGGGTGTCTGTGTTGTCGTGCTGCCGTCACCTGGGTCTTTAATGCAAATGTGTCATTATGTCTGTGAAGTCCCACAACATGGCCAACATGGAAGGTACGGGGAATCACTGACCCTACATTTATCCATATTTCCACACATAAAAGATGGTGGACATGACGCATTTCTGCAAATATGAATGTTTGTTGTAAATTCTGTGGAGTGTTGTAGCTGTAGTAACACAGGGCAATGAAAGCTTTAGGTTGCAGTTTTTGGCACATGAAGGGCAGCTAATATATATACGTATGTGGTCATTCGGGTATACTGTCGAACTTGGTGCTGGAAATCAGTGTTCGAGCCTTGGAGTCGCGTACACATCCTATTATTGTACAAAAATCACGTAATCTACGCATGCCTGAAAATTTACTGTAAATATGGTGCTCATGTAAATCGCTGACATAGTTTTGGGTCGACTTCCTGCTATATAAATATGCTCCAAAATTTACTGTACACTTTGTTTGCAGTATTGTAGTGATCCAGTTTGTACGTTCATATTAGTAGAATGAGCGAGAGAAAGTTATATATCCGAAGTTTTTGTTACTGCTAGAGGTAAGATGGTTGCATATGCTGTTTACAGCACAATATAATGTGGTAGGGACCAGGGGCAGCATTTTACAAATATAATGAATACACAGACACAGATAGATAGTTGAAGTGGGTACGGGCACATGCGCTCGACTCCATTTTATTATGTTGCAGTTGGCAACAAGTACAATAGTAATCATCATATCATACACAGATATTCCATCATAAACGGTTTATGACTTCTGCTGTACAAAGGTAGGAGCACTACATGTGAAATAATACACTGCAGATTCTATCGTGGGGCGGTTTGTGTGGAGCCTGCGATGATGCGTGGTCCAGGCAGACCGCACTGGTAAGAATGTCTTTTGACTACTGAATTTTTCCTTAATAAGGCCATGTTGCATTTATTTATAGTGTACTAAGTTAGTGGTACGTCTGGTGCTCAGCGTGTGCTCACCCTGCGATGATGATTGGTCCGAAAGAGCTGCACTGGAAGCATTGTCTGTTGCCTACTGGACAGCTTCATCTGTAATCATGATTCAAATACAAGACGAAACATATATGGAATACGTTGTCAAATTATGTTGGTTTCAGGAACATTATAGTTTAAATTGTGACCTCTGCTGTCCGCAGTGTAGACTGCCATTCATTGTTCCTTTGCACTTTGAATTTTGTTATTCAACTAAACCTAGAATTGATATAAAAGAAGTTCTTGAAGGAAGGCTACTAAAGGGATATATACTTAGTTTGGTACTGCACTCTGCAAATAATGAATAAAGAGTCTATTTAATTATGAGTTCGGATGACCGCAGTGTAGGCAGGAGGCAGCGGTTAGCAAGAGCCCACGGCCAGGTGGCGTTGAGTAGAGCTGCACAGTATTGGTAAGTTAGCATGTCTGCAACCAGCGATGATAAGTGGTGCACTGAGTTAGTGGCACCTGAAGCATCAATCTTCTGTGGAGCCTGCAATGATGCGTGTTCCGGCCATTTCGCACTGGTAGCAATGTCTTTTGCCTACTGAATTCTGCCTTAATAAGGCTACGTGGCAATGATTTATGGTGCACTGAGTTAGTAGTACCTTTGGCGCTTAGCGTGTACGTGATTCGTGATGCGTGGTAGGGGGCACAGTAATTGGACTAATGTCTTTTGTCTATTGAATTCTTCATCAAGTCGATTTAAAAGTGATAGTATGCCTCATTGCTGACATAAAACTGTTCAATCTTCTTTGCGATGATTTATGGTGCACTGACTTAGTAGTATCTTTGCCGCTGAGCTTGTACATACCCTGCGATAATGCATGGTCCAGGGCGCCGCATTTGGACCAATGTCTTTTGTTTGTTGAATTCTGCTTGAATACGGCCACGTGGCAATGACCTATGGTGCACTGAGGTAGTAGTACCTTTGGCACTGAGCGTGTACGTAACCTGCGATAATGCGTGGTCCAGGGGGGGGCAGCACTGGTAGCAATGTTTTTTGCCTTGTGAATTCTGCCTTAATAAGGCCACATGAAGATGACTTGTGGGGTAGTGAGTTAGTGGTACCTGAAGAACTCAGTGTGTGCGCACCCTTCGATGATTCGTGGTTCGGGTGGGTCGCACTGGTACAATGTTTCTTACTTACTGGAATGCGTCATGTGCAATCACCATTCCACCTGAATCGTGAGCCCTCCCAATGTAAATCGAAGGCAGTAGTCAGGACAGACATCAAGGAATGCTTTTTGTCACATCCTTCAACAAAATCTGAAGACATATAGTACAATTGTCTCTGCCTTAAATGAAGCAAGGCTGAATGTCATGCTGTCCGTAGTGTAGATCCAAACCTGAATTCAAGTTGTGAACCCTGCTGTCCGCAGTGTAGATCAAAGGTAGTAGTCAGGACAGACATCGAGGAATGCTTTTTGTCACATCCTTTAACAAAATCTGAAGACATACAGTACAATTGATTCTGCCTTAAAAAGAGCAAGGTTAAATGTAATGCTGTCCATAGTATAGATCCAAAGCTGAATTCAAGTTGTGAACCCTGTTGTCTGCAGTGTAGATCGAAGGCAGTAGTCAATACAGACATAAGTCTGAGGTGCTGTTGCGCTGAGTTCGCAATGGGCCAGTATCGAGGAGGCACGTGGTCATGGTGGCAGCCACGTGGCAGGGTGAGGACCTTCGCTGTGGCAGAGTCCTTTGTCTTCACACAAGTGAACCACGCCCAAGGCGCAGCCTAATTATTTATACTCTTACGCTGGAGTTGCGTATGTTGGAACAGCCCACTCCGCTTCTGCTTCAAGGGGGGGCACAACACAGCTACATGACAGAGATATTCTCCAGTGTTTGAGATAATATGGTTGCGTCCACTGTGCAGTACACTACACGTATCAATACTATGTGTACACACGGAAAAGTTTTTGGTTTGTATAGTGAGTTGTGTATAGCATATCACCAGTAGTCTTGGCATTGTGTAAATTATTGTGCGAGTTCCCTCCCTTATACATAGTTGGTTGCCACATCTCTTATCATTCAGCTAGCGTCCTGTTGAGGCGATATATTATTTTGGGAAGGTCCGTTGTCCTGTTTTGCGCTGCCTCTGAGGTAGTGTATGGGGAGGCGTCAGGAGGGGTGGTTGTAGTAGTGGTGGCGCTGGGTGTTGTGATTTTGGTGGGTGTCAGAAGTGCATAATTAGTGCCTCTATCAAGTAATCGTCTTTAAATGTGGGTGTGAGTTGGATGCAATTCAAGCAGTACATAGTCGACGTCCTTACACTAGTTAAATGTTGATATTAATTTGTTAGTGGTAAGTGGAACTATCGCTTGTTTTTTTAGGTAGCATTGTAGATTTGGCTTGTTGTTCAAAATATAGGGAAGCAATGTTTTTTTGTTTTTTTTTCTACGGAACGTCTAGTTTATAAATTATTAACGTTAGTTGTGGTTCTGGTTTGTGGCGATTTTGTTGGAGGAAGGAATCAATTGAAGAGTAGTAATATTTGCAGTTTTTACTAGGTTGAGAATGGGATAATCATTAAAAAAGATAGAAAAAACAGATATGCTGAATAAACATTATAATTAGGAATCATCATTTAAAAAACCTTTGAAAAAACCATAGGTTTCAGGTATGTTATAGTTAGGAATTATCATTTAAAAAACCTTAGAAATTCACTGAAAAAAACAGATGTTTCAGGGGTGTTATAGTTAGGTGGACATTTCACTCATACAAAACCATTGAAATTCCTCTGTTATACTTAGTTGGACTAACTGTAACTCGCGTGCCCGCAATCCACTGCTGATGATGTCACATATTACATAATTCATGACATGGTCAGTGACATTACTGATGACATCACTGATCACATCACTGATGACATCTCAAATGACATCACTGATTACATCACTGATGACATGATCCACGTGATAATCAGATACACCTCATTATACACTAGTATAACCTTTCATAACTCACTGTAAAATACAGAGTTCTATATTTGAATCCATTGACACACCAATACAAGTTTCTAAAAACCCACTCAGTGATTCCTAGATCTACACACACATCTAATCACTTACCTATAGATTCACTCATACATGCTGTCAATGATCAATAGAACACTATCAAATAAACTTATAGACCAGCACACATCCTATTCAGTTATGCAGTCATCCTACTCACTTATGCAATCAATGAATCATGCTTTCATTTACTCAGCTACACACTTATACAGACACCACTTTATTTATTCATATGGATAGTAACACATAACTAGTTGTTATAAAATCACTATTACAAGTGTACAGTTATTCATACAGTCACTCATACAATCGCTGAGTCTTATGTATGCTTATTTATATACAACTGTCACATACACTGCCTTTATATTTCTACTTTGTTGAATATGTATCATTGAGACATATATTTACTCATCACTACACCCATAAAGACAGTCACTCACCAAAACAACTGTTTCCCCATGTAGTCTTAACTTCATATACCTACTAAATCAACTCTTTACACATCTTTGGACAGTCACACACCTCCCACCCAACCACACACATATTCACTCTGGATCACTGACACAACATCGACAGTCAAAATATCGAGAGGACAAAATATCGAAGTAAAAATATCGACTGCAAAAATATCGACTTCCTATCTTCAAACAGGTAACTACAAAAATATCGACTCCAAAATATCGAGTGTAAAAAATATAGACTGTCAAAATATCGATTTTTTTAAATGTCTTAAAAGTAAATTAAAAGTAATATAATAATAAATTAAATTAATCTAAACATATTTAAAATACTTAAATAAATGTAAAATTGAGAAATATTGAATGTAACTAAAAATAAATATATATTATAAATACATATATAAATATTACCTACTGGCAGTCGCCAGTAGGTAGGTATAGTTAGGATTGTTTCCTATAGGAAATCCGCAACATTCTATTGGGAATAACTTTGGCGCCGGTTGAGAAATTTGCCTGTAATTTTCCTTAAATTTGCCTCGCTGCGCTCCGCTCCTTCCCTGAAAGTTTGGAGGGGATTCGTCAAGCGGGGGCCGAGATAAAAGGGGGGGCCCAAAACGTGTTTTTCCCATGTTAATTTCCATAGGGTGGTTGAACTCACTTTTAGCCCGAACGGCTGAATGGATTTCCACAAAACTTGGCAAAATTGTAGGGACTGGTAGCCCGAAGTGCCTTTGCTATGTCTCAAGATATGTGCTCCAGTGGATTTTGAGTAATTTAGGTTCAAAAAAATATATATATCTGGGCGGAGCCTAACCACACATCTGATCTGATTGGCTGTCAGCACTTCATCCAAGAAGTGTTGGCAGCCATCTTGGGACCAATATACATGATAGCACTTCATTAAAAAGCATTGTAGTTAATACAGGGGTTTAGGACTTTAGTTACATTATAAATCATTTGTTGATGGTACCATACTCATTTTAGGAATTGTGGTGTGTTCTAAGGTGATTTTACCATGTGAAAAAGCCTTCTGCTGTGATATCATGAATCATGTTTGAAAGAAAACTAATATCTCATGATTTTCCCACAGTGGTTGGAAGGGGATCTATAAGCTAAACTGAAAGCATATTTTCTGTAAATTCACATTATCTTTCTCAGTCATGTGAGAATGAAGTCTGACATTCTCAGTAAAACATGTACATCCAACAAGGAGAGAGACTGTCAGTTGATTCGTTTGTGTTCTACTGCAGCCTCCTAGAGTGTTCTAAAGAACAACTAGAGCGCTAACAGTCCTACTTATTACAAAGGTATAGCACACCTGAAGCCATCGTGATGGGAATAAAGTGGTAACTCTTAAAACATTTAATTTAAAAAGGAACACAATGAGGGGGTATATTATGCCATAGAAAGTATTATTAGTGCTGCAGAAAGAAAAATTAGGGCACATTTTGAGTGACTTCTCAAATCCTGTTCTATTTCATTAAAAAATTCTGACATGCAGTCTCCCAAGATGGCCACCAGAGACAAAAGAGCCCAAATGTAGCCCAAATATCACCCAGATGTAGCCCAAGTATAGCCCAATGACAGAATGTCCCAGAGTGTTCTAAAGAACAACTAGAGCGCTAACAGTCCTAATTATTACAAAGGTATGGCACACCTGAAGCCATTTTGATTGGAATAAAGTGGTAACTCTTAAAACATTTAATTTAAAAAGGAACAAAACGAGGGGGTATATTTTGCCATAGAAAGTATGATTAGTGCTGCAGAAAGAAAAATTAGGGCACATTTTGAGTGACTTCTCAAATCCTCCTCTATTTCATTAAAACAATTCTGACATGCAGACTGAAACATGCACGTTGAATACCAGCAGCAGACTTTCCTGGTGAGCAGTAGCTTTACTACAGTGATCTAATGAGCAACTAGAGTGCTAACATTCAGAATTTATGGCAAATGTGTGACACATCTGAATGCCTTCTTGATGGAACCAAAGTAAACAAGCAATGAAAATGCAATAGATCTCGGCCTCGTTTAAGTTAAGCCATTCTGTTAATAATGAGGTGGGTTTTTAGCTTTGCTTTTATTAGTGTTTTTTAAACTTTCATGTAAATAACATGCATCTGTATGCATATATGTATATGTATGCATGCATTTATATGTGTATTTATACAGATATACAGATTATATATGTTTATATATGTATGTATATATATATGTATATATATACATACACATACATATATATAAATGCATATGCATATATATATGTGTATATGTGTGCATGTAGAGAGAGGTAGAGATGTAGAGGTAGAGAGGTAGAGGTAGAGAGGTAGCGGTAGAGAGGTAGAGACTAGTAGAGAGAGAAGTAGAGAGAGGTAGAGAGGTAGAGAGTAGAGAGTGAGTAATAGAGAGTAGAGAGTGAGTAGTAGAGAGTAGTAGAGAGCAGTAGAGAGCAGTAGAGAGAGTAGCAGAGAGTGAGTAGTAGAGAGTAGGAGAGTGAATAGTAGAGTGAGTAGTAGAGAGTAGTAGAGAGTGTGTAGTAGAGAGTGAGTAGTAGAGAGTGAGTAGTAGAGAGTAGTAGAGAGTAAGTAGTAGAGTGAGTAGTAGAGAGCAGTAGAGAGTGAGTAGTAGAGAGTAGTAAAGAGTGAGTAGTAGAGAGTAGTAGAGAGTGAGTAGTAGAGAGTGAGTAGTAGAGAGTAGTAGAGAGTGAGTAGCAGAGAGAGAGAATAGTAGAGAGTAGTAGAGGGTGAGTATTAGAGTGAGTAGTAGAGACTAGTAGAGAGAGAGTAGTAGAGAGTGAGTAGTAGAGAGTAGTAGAGAGTGAGTAGTAGAGTGAGTAGTAGAGAGTGAGCAGTAGAGAGATAGTAGTAGAGAGTGAGTAGTGGAGAGTAGTAGAGAGTGAGTATTAAAGAGTGAGTAGTAGAGAGAGAGTGGTAGAGAGAGAGCAGTAGAGAGTGAGTAGTAGAGAGTAGTCGATAGTGAGTAGTAGGGAGTGAGTAGTAGAGAGAGAGAAGTAGAGTAGTAGAGAATGAGTAGTAGAGAGTGAATATTTGAGAGTAGTGGAATGGGAGAGAGTAAGTAGTAGAGAGTAGTGGAGAATATTCCAAAGTATAGATGGTGGTATTACTGAATTGGTTGTTGTAACTGGTATGGGTATCTCTATTTTTTTGAAAATTTTAGTTTCTATTTTTGAATATGTGTTTCAAGGGTTACAATACACTGAAAGGAGGTCTGTCACTCTGTCACAAGGATGGTGTCATCAGTGATGTCATGAGTGATGTCACTGACCATGTCATGAGTGATGTAATATGTGACGTCATCAGCATTGCATTGCAGGCGCGCAAGTTATAGTGAGTCCAACTAACTATAACGTGGGAATTTCAATGGTTTTATGTCAGTAAAATTTCCAGCCAACTATAACTGGTGTAAACCTATGGTTTTTTCAGTGAATTTAATAGGTTTTTTAAATGCTAATTCCTAACTATAACTGGTGTGAAACATATGGTTTTTCAGTGAATGTATATATATATACATATTATTTACAAAACATATACAATATTTTTACCGTAGGCTAGGGAAAGGGTTTAAATTTACTGTAACGACTCCAGTGAGTGCAACAGTAGGGAAAGCATTGGATAGCGTAGGGGTAAAAATGTACTATTCCCACTCCAGCGAGTGCAACAGTAGGGAAAGCGTTGGATAGCGTAGGGGTAAAAATTACTATTCCCACTCCAGAGACTGCAACTGTAGGGAAAGCGTTGGCTAGAGTAGGGGTAAAAATTACCATTCCCACTCTAGAGAATGCAACAGTAGGGAAAGTGTTAGATAGCGTAGGTGTAAAAATTACTATTCCCACTCCAGAGAGTGCAACAGTAGGGAAAGCATTGGATAGCGTAGGGGTAAAAATTACTATTCCTACTCCAAAGAGTGCAACAGTAGGGAAAGCGTTGGATAGTGTAGGGATAAAAATTACTATTCCTTCTCCAGTGAGTGCAACAGTAGGGAAAGCGTTGGATAGCATAGGGGTTAAAATTACTATTCCAACTCCAGCGAGTGCAACAGTAGGGTAAGCGTTGGATAGCGTAGGGGTAAATATTACTATTCCCACTCCAGAGAGTAGAACAGTAGGGAAAGCATTGGATAGTGTAGGGGTAAAAATTACTATTCCCACTCCAGTGAGTGCAACAGTAGGGAAAGTGTTGGATAGTGTAGGGTTTTAAATAACTATTCCAACTCCAGTGAGTGCAAAAGTAGGGAAAGCGTTGGATAGCGTAGGAGTAAAAATTACTATTCCCACTCCAATGAGTGCAACAGTAGGGAAAGCGTTGGATAGTGTAGGGGTAAAAATTACTATTCCAACTCCAGTGAGTGCAACAGTAGGGAAAGCGTTGGATAGCGTAGGTGTAAAATTACTATTCCAACTACAGTGAGTGCAATAGTAGGGCAAGTAAAAACTTCTAATTTAAATATAAATAATATAAATAGTAACACCAATTACAAATTAATTAAAATATTTTACAATTGTGTTAAATATATTAAATAATCTATTTAAAGTGCAAATAAAAATTATTTAATAATAAAAATTACCTACTAATACTAATTATTTACCTATTAATAATAAAATAATTTACAATTTAAAAGTATTTTGAAAAATTAACTCAATATTTTTTTTATTTAAAAATGTAATTACTTACAATTAAATTACTTCACAAGCTATTCCCCTAAAAACACACAACCCACTACAGAAATAATTTAATAACAGTAACATAATTATCAATTAATCAATTACAATAAATTACGAAATATATTTTAATTAATTACAAATTAATAATTAATTTACAATTAATTCTAAATAAATATCAATAATTAAAATAACATATTTAATTAATTATAATGAAATTACTTCCCACCCTATTCCCCTATAAACCCACAACCCGCTATAGAAAATACATTACTTAAATTAACATATTTATCAATTATTCAATTACATTAAATACCAATTATTTTTTATTTAATTGCCAATCAATTATTAATTATCAATTAAGTCTAAATAAATACCCACAAATAAAATAACATATTTAATTAATTATAATTAAATTACTTCCCACCCTATTCCCCTATAAACCCGCTGCAAAAAATAAATGACTAAAAATAAAATATTTATCAATTAATCAATTAAAATTAATTAGCAATTACATTTTAATTAATTACCAATTAATAATAATTTAACAATTACTTCTAAATAAATACCAATAAATAAAATAACATATTTAATTAATTATGATTAAATTACTTCCCACCCTATTCCCCTATAAACCCACAACCCGCTACAGAATTATATTACACAAAAATGTAATATTAATATTAACTTACCTTTAATTCGATATTTTAGTTGTCTATATTCTGTCTAGTCGTTATTATGTCCATTCTATATTTTTGAATCAATATTTTTGCTATTATTGTCGATATAAATTTTTTCTAGTCGATATTTTTGTAGTCTATATTATGTCTAGTCGATATTATGTCTATTCTATAGTTTTGACTCGATATTATGTCTAGTTAAAATTAAAAACTCGATATTTTGACTAGTTACCATTCACTCTCCCATACAAATATTCAGTTAACTAATCAATAAATAATATAGACTTTCACATAGCTAGTAACCAACTGGTGCAGCAGTTTACACAACAACTGACAAAGTGGTACAGATATTCAAACAGTTGAATTTGAATTTTAAAATATTTATAGAGCGCTCTTATACCGAAATCGGTTTCATGGCGCTAGAGGCAGAGGACCAGTGGGTGCGGAGGAAAGGGTTATACGGTTATGCGGCTACAAATCTGGAGAACAGGAGGGTCTTCAGATGTCTGCGAAATTCCAGGTAGGAAGATGACGATCTAAGAGAAAAAGGGAGTGAGTTCCAAAAGGAAGGGGCCAGCACTGCAAATCTGGCCCCACCGGACTTCTGTTTCCTAAAGCGAGGAACTGACAAAAGGGCCAAGTGAGTGGAACGGAGTTCTCGGGAAGGAAGGTAAGGGGAGATGGCTTCACACAGGAAAACGGGAGCGGTCCCTGCTCTAGCCTGGTAGGTGATACATCCAAGCTTAAAAAGGGCCCTCTCCCTCACTGGGAGCCAGTGGAGAGACTGCAACAGAGGGGTCGTGTGGCTGAACCTGGGGAGTCCGTAGATCAGGCGAGCCGCCTGATTTTGAATTTGTTGGAGCCGGCGAAACAGATAAGCCGGCGCCCCATTGTAGATGACGTTCCCATAGTCAAGGCGCGAAAGCACCATGGCCATGAGAATGAGCTTGAGTGCAGCAGTTGAGAAGAAGCGGGCGACCTTTCGGATGATCCGCAGGGAAAGGAAACAGGCAGATACAACTGCATTGATCTGAGTATGAAGGGTAAGCATGGGATTGATGAAAATTCCCAAGGTTTTAACCTTGGGAACAGGAATAGGGGGAGGGCCAAGGGCAGAGGGCCAGAAGGAAGGGGACCAGGGACTGCAACCACCCCCCGTCAGGACCAATTCGGTCTTGTCCGGATTCAGTTTGAGGTGGTTGCAGTTCATCCACCCTTGGATAAAAAGCATAACCTTCTGGAAATTAGAAGCTGAGGAAGGAGAAGAGGAAAGGTTGAAAACAAGTTGGAGGTCGTCGGCGTAATTAAACACCGAGACCTCCATCTGCTGTAAAGAAAAAATGAGGGGTGAAATGTATAAATTGAAAAGCAAGGGGGACAGGGAAGAGCCTTGGGGAACTCCGCAAGTCACCCTCCTAGGAGGAGCAGAGAAGTTAGCAAGATGGACAGCCTGTTCCCTGTCCGTCAAAAAAGAACGGAGCCAGGCATAGGCCGAGCCCCCAATGCCTGCCGCTTCGACACGGGTCAACAAGATGTCATGATCCACCGTGTCGAACGCGGCGGACAGGTCTAACAGGACTAGAGCCTGTGGCCGGCCGATGTCAATGCCCTCTCTTAACTGATCCATCACCGACACAACTACCTTCTCGGTAGAGTGCAGCGGGCGAAAGCCCGCTTGGCGAGCGGCCAAGCAGCCTGTGGATTCCACAAAGGAGCTCAGGGACCTGGTGATATGAGCCTCTGAGACCGTAGCGAGGTAAGGGAGGAGAGAGATCGGGCGGTAATTGGCGGGCGCAGAGGGATCGGCGCCAGGCTTTTTCAAAATAGGAATAATGACTGCTGATTTATGGGCAAGGGGGACAGTGCCAGAGTTAAGGGAGTGATTGATGAAAGTAAGTGGTGGGGTGTAGCAGTTAGAGAAGAGCTCTTTTAGAGCAAAAGCAGGACCAATGTCTCGAGGGGAGCCTGATTTGATCCGCGCTAGAAGAGGGAGCAAAGAGTCTCGGGTGAGGGGAGGGAACTGAGTAAAGGAGGGGGGAAGGGGGGGTGAGGGAACAGCAGAAGGTACCATGGGTGGGGGTGGAATGTTGGCCCTGATGAGGGAAATCTTCTCAAAGAAAAAGGAATTAAGGGAGTTACAGAGTGTTTGGGACGGGGGGATTTTAGAGACCACCCTGTCAGAGGCCGCCAATTCATGAATGGTGTTGAATATCTCCTTCGGTTGGTTTTCTGCTGCTAAGATTCTGCCAGAGAAGTACTCCGTTTTAGCTTTTAGAATGTCGCGTTTGTACTCTTTTAGGGACTGGCAGTAACTAGCCTTAAGGAGAGGGCAGTAAGTGCGCCGCCAGGCGCGTTCCGCTCTACGGGTCGCAAGTTTTTTCCCCCTGAGGGCGGGAGTGAGCCATCGGTTGGCCCCATGGGCGCGTTTAACAGTCACTCTCTTAAGGGGGACGGTGGAATTACACGCCTTTAACAGCCAGTTGTTAATGGCTGAGAGCTGGGAGGAAGGGGACAGATCATTAAGCTCCGGGCTGGTAGCCTCCAGGGAGGAGCAAACTGCCGGGAGGGCCGCCTTATCCCACTTTCTGGCCCAGATGTTTTTGGGCAGGGGGGGTTTAGGTGGCCGTCCGAGGCTGGCTGTGAAAGAGATGAGGGAATGGTCTGACCAAGAACAAGGGGAAATGGTTGAAGGGCCCATAGAGATGTTAAGGGACCAAATTTGGTCAAGTTGATGACCTTTGATGTGTGTGGCCGAACTCAGCTGAGAGGAGAAGTTAAGGCTGGTGAGCAGAGCCGTAAACTCCTTAGATCTCATATCTTCAGCTGGGTCATTCGGCCAATAATTTAAGTCTCCCAATAGAAGAATGGCAGAGTTGTTAACCACAAGGGTGGCCAAAAGGTCCTCTAGGGCCGGTAGAAAACCGGGGGTAGACTGGGGCGGGCGATATATCAGGACACAGGTTATAGGAGTTCCAAAGGAAGTGGAACGGACTACTAAGCAGTCTACTGCAGGGATCACGGGGGACGGTAAGGTTTGGAAGAGGAAGTCTGCGCGGGTGATCAATGCCACACCCCCCCCAGTCTTCCCTCCTGGGCGGTCCTTCCTAATGGCCGCGTAAGTAGGGGGCAAAATGGACAGCAGGCTGGGAAGCGAGTCGTCCCTGAACCATGTTTCCGTAAGGAATAATAGGTCAGGCTGGCGTGAATCGAGTAGATGGAAAAGCTCGAGCTGGTGCCCATCCGCAGACCTGGTGTTAAGGAGGATCGCAGAAGTAGGAAGCTTAGGGCCGACAAGGGCGCAGGGGAGGGCGTCATGCAGCCTGGAGGGCGGATTGGTGAGGGGAGGAGGGTCAGAGGACGGCAATGGGGAAGAGACACTAGGGAGCGGGGGTGCAGGGCAAGGGCGGCTGAGACCCAAAGAGGCAATACAATCTAATACTAAAGATGGAGGGGGACGGGGATGCCAGAGGGAGTGTATATGCGCCGACGGATAAGTGGTTAAAAGTAAGGCATGGCGACCGGGCCCGGGCCCCAGCCGGCCGCGGACGGGCGCAGACGGGCTTAACTCTGGCGCGACTCCGGCGCGCCTACGACGCGCCCGCTGCGCTCGTCCGCTGCGCTGCCTCATAGTGTCCGTATAAATAGGGGCGGAGCTGCGGGGGAGTGGCAGGGCTATGGTAGAGTATGCTGCCCAAGCCAAAATGGCGCCCGTTACCGCTGGGAGCCCCCGAGGAAACAGTCAGGCCCAGTCAGCAACTCACCCCTGCAAACACAATGAGGTAAGAACCTGCATAATTTTAAAATCCGTTAGTTACAGATAAAATAACAGCAATTTCCGAAAATTCCGAAAATGACAGAATAAAACGCCTGCGCTCGTAGTCAGCGAGGCGGGATGCCTGGGGGTCTGGAAATTCTCCAAAGTATGACCGGAGGACCCACTGCCACCGGGCCACTGGTCAACAGTTTAGTCACTATCCAATATATCTAGTGAGACACTATAAATAGTCAAGTAAACAGTCAATCACACTGCTACTAAATCCTCCATCCAGATATTTACATATCCACTCATTCTTCAATGCAGACTGCTATATATATAATACATATTTAAATAAGGAACCAAACGAAATTCACTGGATGGTGTCATCAGTGATGTCATCAGTGATGTCATTTGAGATGTCATCAGTGATGTCACTGACCATGTCATGAATGATGTAATATGTGACATCATCACAGTGGATTGCGGGCGTGCGAGTTACAGTTAGTGCAACTAACTATAACGGAGGAATTTCAATGGTTTTGTAAGAGTGAAATGTCCAGCTAACTATAACACCCCTGAAACCTATGGTTTTTTCAGTGAACATATATAGATATATATAGAGAGATATATTCAGCTTCCAGCTAAAATAGGATCCATGCCAAAGTTTGGATAAATATATTGCACAGCGGAAATTATCCTATATCTTTATACAAGATAAGGTTTGTGGAAAACATACAATCAATATCAATGTATTTACTTGATGTTTTTATGGCTTTCTAACTTTTCTAGCTGTAATTATAATAGGCACATTAAGTACATGAGATTTTAAGTGATGCTAATTTATGAATTGATTTCAGGTATTCGCTTTCTATTTTTATCCAGCATGTACGGTTATTCTAATAATGTCTTTACTGTTATGTTATCTGCTGTGCTAAACCTAAATTGGGCTGGTTTTATCGAGTGATATTTACAAAAGAAAGACCATGTACATATTTCTTCTATGTTTATTTTGTCATGTGACAGGTCACAAGTCATTGCACTTGCACTTTAAAAAGGTATGACGCTTCGCAAACGCGTTATGTGAACAAGACCTCTGGAAGGTCGAAACACATTGTGGCGGAGGTCATTTCCCTGCAAAGTGGGTGTTGTTGTGGTGGGTTTCTCCGAATATATATATATATATATATATATATATATATATATATATATATATATATATATATATATATATATATATATATATATATATATATATACAGTAAATAAATAAAAATTAAATAAAAAGGCCCATGTAATACCTCAAAAAATGTCGACCAACTCCACTTCACTCCACTCCACTCTACGCCACTCCGCTTTATGACAATTTACTCTACTCTACAACACTTTAGTCCTCTCTGCACTATGCTACTCTATGCCTCTCCACTCTAACTGATACAACTCTATGACACTCTACTTCACTCCACTCTATTCCTCTCTACACCACTCCACAACACTTTATGACACTGTATGCCACTTACCTCTAGGCCACTCTATTCCACTGTATGCCCCTCCACTCTATGCTACTCTACACCACTCCACTCCACATTTCTACTTCACTCTACAACACTCCACTCCATGGCACTCAACTCCACTCTAGGATACTCCATTCTATGTCACGTTACTCCATTCTACTCTGCTTCACTCTACTTGACTCTATGACACTTTACTCGACTATACTCTACCATACAATACTTTACCCTGCTCTATGCCCCAATCCCCCTGCCACTCTGTGCCCCTCCACTCGACACTCCACTCTACGACACAACATTGTATGACACTCTGTGCCACTCCACTCTATTACGTACTACTCCACCCTATGCCCATCCACTCTACGCCCCTCCACTCTATGTAACTCTACACCACTCCACTGTAGTCCACTCCACTCTACTCCTCTGCATCACTCTCCTCCATTCTACACCACTCAATTATATCATAGAACATGTCCTGACTGATATATGTGAGATCATAAGCAGTGCATAGCGGGGCGTATGTTATAGTTAGCGCTGCTTACTTTAACTTCTGTTACTTACTTTACCTTCTGATTTTCAGTTTTTTTTTTGTTCAAAAAGTTAATGTTCACACTGACAAATTCACCTAACTATAACTTCACTTATCCTTAGTTTTGCAGTGATTTTCTAAGGTTTTTTTAGACAAAAACAGACATTTTGATTACACCTGTCTATAAAATTACGTTGCCCTTTGTTTTTTTTCAGTGAATTTCTAGTTGTTTTTTTAAGCAAATTAATTCTTTTTGTGAGTGTATGGATGGTAGGATGACTATATAATATATGTTGTGTTCTGACATTATTTTGGTAAAATAATTTATTTTATTTTAACAAAACAGGATATTGTTCACAGTTTGCAAAATCTTTGAATAATGTGTATGAGTAATAAACAGATAAATATTCATTAGAAATTGTTTATTTGCTCAGTTATTGTAACTCTGATAATAAGACATATCACCAGAAAAATATTTTTGAGCTGTCATTAAACTTGAAATGATGAGTATGCATAGCAGGGTGTGCAGAGGCACTGGCCTCCCTGCTGAGACCTCTTTCTGTAATGGTAGGTGTGCATAGTGCGGTGTGGGGAAGGACTGGGCTCTCCTTTCAAACCTCTCTTCTAGATGACATATGAGTGTAGTACGGTGTGTGGAGGGACTGGACGTTTTTCTGAGACCTTTCTTTGTAATGACAGGTGTGTATAGTAGGATGTGAGGAGGGACTGGGCTCTCTGGTAAGACCGCTTGCTGTAATGATGGGTGTATGTAGTAGGGTTTGGAGAGGGACTGTCCTCTCCGTTCAGACCTCTCTCTCAGCTGATGGGTGTTTGTAGTAGGGTGTGGGGAGGGACTGCACTATACTTCCAGATCTCTCTATAAGATGATGGGTGTGCATAATAGGATGTGTAGAGCAACTGACCTCTCTGTTGAGACCTCTCTCTGGAATGATAAGTGTGAATATAGGGTGTGGTTAGGTATTTGCCTCTCCTTTACTACCAAAATCGTAGATGATTGGTGTGAATAGTAGGGTGTTTGAATGAGCCTTAACTCTACTCACAACACTTCATCAAACCAATGACCATAGATAGTAGAGTCTGATAAACACCATCTCCATTAAGATGCTTTCATACAGTAACAAGTGTTTTCAAGCATCACCTACCTCTTTCGACTTTTCATGATCCTGCCAGAGTCTTACGAGATCATAACATGTAAAAAAAAAGATTAAACCTTCTAATTATCATAGTACTGTGTGGTGTCCATTTAATTTCTAACAGCCAGTCATTCAGAGCACTCGTTTTCACGGGACTCACAGGAGCCTCTCTTTCCTGCGACCAATCACAGGGCTCCATTTTTGATTTTGCGCTCTTGCAGGGGCTCACATGACTCTACCTAGCCCAACTGCCAAAATATACGATTTGTTTTGAGTCTTAATTTCCCACAAACTACTGAACGGATTTACACCAAATCACAAAAAGCGCAATCTGTGGACGAAGATCTAGCTTCCTGCCGAATTTGGTGTTATTACTTTCAGTAGTTTTTACTGTAGTCCTGCCTAAAGAAGTCTAAGGAAAGTCCATGGGGATTTTACATTTTTGGGACCCCCTTTTTTACTTGGCCTCGGCTTGATGGATCGCCCCGACTGTGGGGTTTAACAGGGCCCATAAACCAAAGTCATGAAAACATAGAGAGGAGTATCCCCAACGTAGAGTTTTGAAAAAACCTTTCGGAGGGTAAACTTTCTGGCAAAAAAGGAAAAATTCAACCTTTTGTTTAAAACCCCTCACTCACCAACCTAGTGGTGACTTGCTTCATCATCGGGGTCCACCCTGGTGACCTAGCGTCACCAGGATGTGCTTCAACACCTGTACTACAGTGGAGCGGGTTGTGACTGTAAGTGCAAAAAAATGTGTTAAAAATTGTCCTGGTTTAGCTTAAAACATAATTTTTATTTTAAAGCAACTGAACAATGTTAAAAAAAATCGGTGGCGAGATACTGGTAGGTGAGTTACGACCAGGGTATCTCTATATGTGTCTGTGTAAATTGGTCAACATGTTTCTACAAAATGGGCAACTGCCCGGTATTCCTCAGGACCAAAAACAGGTGGACGGGAGGTGTGGGCCCCCTAAAAGGCGCACCCTGTCCTGATCCCCTGTGTACCTACTGGAAGAATAGCCAGTGGTTGATGCGCTCGATCAAGAATAAGAGAGCCGCCAAAAAATGATAAAAGAAAAGGAGACTTATTTATAGCCTCTAACGTGCTTCAACGGGCAGGGGGTAGGCTCTTCATACCGACACAACATATTAGTTTGCGAATGAAGGTGACGGCCATTAACCTACTTCTATCCTCCTCTGCTCGGCTCATAAACCAAAGCCCATAATTTGTAATACACATTTAAACTTGACATCTTTTTAAACTGTGACTTTTTACATGCTTTGCACGTAAATGTTAAATTACTAAGAAAGTCCTGCTTGCAGCACATTTCTTCATAAGCGTTTTATCACGACACTTGTACACTTTGTCCAAGGCTAAGGAACACTAAGCACATTGCCCCTGTCTTGATTGTCCAGTTGGAGACAGCTCTGAAACAGAAAGATAAACAATTACATCAGCATTGCACCTCTGTTACTGCACATGGATCCAGGCTTTGATTATAAAAACTGTCTCTGAGCTAAGTTCCTCAGAGGAGCACTTCTATAGAGTATCCTGGAAGGCTTGACTGTTACAGAGATGCAGCCCTGCTGGCTCTAATCTCTATCCTGCATAGGATGGTGGCCTGTTCTACACCAGACTGGCTTCCTGATACATCTTACACAGATATAGGTAGTTAGGTTGTCCGAGCATCTGGCAGAGGGTACTCTCACTAGACTTTTAATAGTTTAGGTAGGAGTATTACTATGCTTTTAATAGTTTAGGTAGGAATAGGTAAGAGTATTAGGATGATATATCCCCAAATATTCCTATAATCACTGTAATTTCACAATGGTTGAACTGTTTAACTTTTTAACCCTTCTTGTAGTGCTGGTAACAATGGTTTGTTTCCTCCCAATAATTGCAGCTCATGTTTTTTACACAAGAATGCAATTGTTTCAATAAATGTTTGAAACACCATTTGTATATTTCTTGTGTGTCCCTTTGGGCATGCCTAAGTAACATTGAAAGGGTAGATCGGTTTCTACAATTTCCTTGGGGGAATTAGAGTGTTCATGTTCTGAGGTTGCAGATACAATCTGGTACCCCGTAAGGTCATGGGTCCAGATGGGGCACTGTGGGTACCATGAGCAAGCTAGAAACTGAGCCAATATACTCTGATGACCTGTGCAGACTCAGTTTCCACATTCTGACGTTAATGTTGTCTGAATACTCAGTCCTACTTAATTGGTAGGAACCATACAACTTAACATCACCAATGTTCTAGGTCAGGTACCTGTATAATGGGTCTTCTGAGTAGTTTGTATGTGTACCCAAAATCCCCCACGCACCGTTTACGGAGATGTCTGTGGTGTTAGGGAATAATCCTCCTCGGCTATATAGGGAACCCCTCTTTTTGTCATCTGTAGGTTGTTCAAGCTTGAACCTTTAAAAGTATCACCCCACTATAGTTGTTCGCTTATTTGAATTCCGTTCATTAAATATGGCACAAGTACCAGTGGTTATTCCACTCAATTGCAGACATGCAGTAACACAGATGTTACAACAAAAAGGGCTTCCTTTTACAGGGGGAGATGCTACCTTCATTGTAAAGGCCCACAAAGTGTACAAAACAGAGGTATTCTATTTATGGATCACTTTTCCTGCAGCAGATGCCAACACACAAACATATATGCACAGCAGCTATAATCCAAGGCCAATACAGAGACTATGAAGATTTAGAAATACCATTAACATTTCAGGAGCATAGAAAAGGTTCCCAGGTGCCCTACCACATCGTCTAAACAATGTAAGACGGGGCCCCTCAGCAATGAGGGAGCAACATGGCAAGTACTAGCTGGCTATACACCATTTCCAACATTAACACCACTACCTGTTGTTGAGCTTCATATTCTTTACACAGGTCTAGTTAGACTATACAGATGTTTAACACTGTTATGCAAACATTAACTACATCCTCATCCAGGGCTGTTCAAGCTGAGCAGCCACATTTATCAGTGCCTGCAGTTAGTCCTGCTACCATTAACACAATCATATGTAACGTTCCCACCAGACGGGAGGAAATTCCGTTCTGGATTGCACAAAAACAAACTAGCTGGAAGAAGTATTTCCCTACACGGGACCCCAAGATAAACATATAATCCTCACAATGTGCCTACCACTAGGGATGCTTCTCCCGGTGGATGAATGTGCCACTTGTTGCACAGTTTTTGCTGAAATATATACCATAATGCATGGTACACCATTCATAGCTGTTCTGCCTTTAGGGCTAAAGCAGATATACAATGAATACAAGGCTGCCCCTGCCCTGGATTTGGGGATGAAACGAATTGGCAACTATGCTTCAGTTGCCTCAATAATTTTAAGTAACTTAAAAGGAGTGGCAACAGGTCTGGCAGTATATCAGCGACTCACGCGGGTCCAGTTAGCATGGACCAAAAGCGCGAACCTAAAATTATTGGTGAAACCTGTGGGAAGTTAGCCTGGAATTGATGTCCACTAGTTCTAGTGGGCACCTTGCACCAGTCTAATCGGCCCTTATTGATGGTGTTTGTAAAGTCAACCTTATAGAAAGCTATCCCAGTGGTAGCATGAACCAGCAGTCATCAGGCTAAGACTTCAGTAGGTGAGTTAAGCAAGTTGTTTTACAAATTATAATCCCTTGAGTACCAAATGAAAGGACACCACACAAGGTATATATCAAATATATATGTATTTGTTCTAAACACAACCCCTCTGCACTCTTTATGAGGTCAGAGGTAAAAATACAATACAAGTCACTGAGTTAATATACGATAAGTTGCACAGTATATGTTATGCCCTAGGGGCCTCCCAAACCATATACTAAAATAGTGGTTTAAAAACCACGAGAGAATTAGAAAGCAGGCCTGGGGCCTGTGGAATCACTGGGGCTACTCTACACAATCAAAGGTTAGGAAGAAGGAGGCCCACGGGAGACGCGTGCAGTGTCTAAACACAGGCGCGGGTTACCATGGACTTTCTATGGGAAACGTAAAACTTACAAATGTACAATTTAAGGACACTTCCAGATGGACTAGGATGGAACCCTTTTAAACTAGGACACTTCGAGAGTCAAGCCCCACGGGAGCTCCGGAGTACTCGTGTTACCTCACCCAGGAAAGCCGGGTGCAAAGGTGTCTTTTCGGTTCGGATTTTGTCGTCGTTTTCAATGGAGAGCTGCAAAGAAGTGCTGCAGGTGACCAGAGGAATAGTGTACGGGTGGATCCAAGGGTGGATCGAAGATCTGAAGAACCTGAAAGCAGAAGGGACAGAGTCTGGGTCACTAGCCAGTAACCAGGAAGGAACCAGGCGATGTTGGGTGATTTCAGGTGAAGAAGTCGAGTTTGTCTCTTCAGCCACGAGGTCCAGGAGGCATCGACAATGACTGGGCACTGGATTCGAGCTGTCCCACAAAGGATCTATTTGACTGCAGTGTCGGTATCCGGATTGGACCCAACAAGCCTTGGCAACTGCAAACCATGCAGGATGTCAAGATTGACTCTGTTGCAGACCAGCAAGATCTGTGGTGCTTCTTCTTTGCAGGAAAGCTGGAACAAGCCTGGAGCAACGAGGAAAGCAAGTTTGTTGTAAGAAAAAGTCTTCAGGGGGCTCACTAGCCAACAGGCAAGGAACCGGGAAGACGCATCAAGCTCAAATGCAAAAGCGGGGCCCAAGGGACACTCCCAGAATGTGGGGCTTGGGCTTCAGTGCAAATGGTGCTCGGAGCTGGGGCTTCAAGCACTTCAAAGTACAACTTCGAGATACCTCGTAGAAGGAGTGCAGCTTGCAAAATGCAGGAGGCTCCAGGAGTTCTGGTCCCACATCTCTCGTGTCCGCCACGTGTCTCAGCTTTGCTGTGGGTTTGGGTTGGAGTCATAGATGTCTGGAAATCCATGTCCTGTGTCACAGATTCTTTTGGATCCGGCGGGAGCCTCAAAAATGCAGACCGGCAAAGTTGCTGTTGGTGCCTGTTTGAACAGGGTGGACACTCCTTGACCACAAGGGAGATGTCTTCCGTCTTCCAGTCGAAATGGAATGTCGAAGGTCCAGGATTTCTGTATCAAAGTTTCATCCAGGGTAATCTAAAGTCCTAGGAACACAGCTCCCATACTTATACTAAGGTTGTGGGCTGGACTACCTGAAAAGGTCCCTCCTATGGGTGGACCTGGGCAGGTGGTGCTTACACCCCCTTCCCTTTGTCCAGTTTTGCGCCAGAGCTGGGGCTGAGTGGCCCAGCAACTGGTTTGAACTGGACTATGCATGGAGCGCCTTGTGTGCCCCAGGCAGTGTCTGGAAAGCGTTCACTGAATGCAGCCCTCCCTGCCCCAATATACTGCAAGCCTGTCTGGGGAGGTGCTGGCACCTCCCTGGACAGGAAACCCATTGTCCAAACCTTCCCTGCTGGAGTTTCGTCAGACTCGTGTCTGTGGCAGCAGCATCCATTTTGTGATGCTGGGGCTCTGTTTAACTTTAACCGGGTTTAACAGTAACTACATGTCTTCTCCCGCTAGAAGGGTGGAATGCTACCCCCGCTGCCAACACTGGCAGGGGGAATAGTATTCCAAAATGTTTGACACCTTACACGACATGTTTTGATAAAGCCAAACCAAAGTTAGTATTAACTGCGAGGATTGTAATGCACTTAACAGTATATGGTATGGCTATATCTTTGAACAGCTATAAGGAGATGGTTCCAAAAGCTGCAGAGGGGCTCAGCTCATGCTAGGGCACCCTCTCACATAAAACCAAGCACTCTGCCTCCACGATTGTTAAGGACTGCCATAGCAGTGACTTATAGTTGTGTATGTGTCTGTATGTATGGAAAGATATAGGTATACTATATCTAAGTAAGGGGTGATTACACCACCTTACCCAGGCTGTGTGAACAGACCTGTGGCGTCAGTTTGGAAGGCAAACCAGGGGTGGCACAATACATGCTGCAGCCCCTGGTAGACCTAACGTGCACCTATGCCCTGGGTACCTATGGTACACTATACAGGGGCTCACAAGGGTGACCCAGTAACCAATCTGGTATGTACCTAAAGTACATGGTATCAATTTAGAGAGAGAACATCTGGGCTGTGGGTCTGCTTGGCAGGCCCACAGCCACACTAAAGTAAAAAAAAACAGAGAATCACAGCAAAAAGTGGGGGTAACCATAGAAAGCAGACCCTACTCTCCTACAAAACCTACACATCCATAGGTCGAGAAAATTTGGGGCTGTATCCAATAAATCACAACTTAAAGGATGACTCAAAACAGACACCAGAGTCTTCTAAAAGGAGCTCGGATAAACAGTAAAATGAAGAAAAAACAAAGTCACAGGGTAGAAATCCCCAGCTAGATTTCACTGAAAGCACTGCAATCTGGGTAACCATGAAACACTTAAACAGCCTGATAGGTATCAGTATAAGGGCAAACTTCCTTCTCGTTCCTTTCAGGACACATCCGAAAAACACTCAAAGAGAGAAGGACATGAAACCGAGAAAGGACTCACAAGACTCATCTGACATCATCATAAAAAATGAAGAGAAACTTCCACAACAAAAGTCTCAATTCAAAAAGAAGATAGTGGCAGGTATTTCCGTTAAATATGCCACACATATTGAGGACGCTGCTTTGGAACAATGAGTGGGCACTGACACTGGTAGATACCATGGCAGAGGCCACAATAGTTTGCCAGACTCTTCAAGAGTTTCTGGTGGGGAAAGCAACTAATGGTTTTATTCAGGTGGGTACACCAGAACAGTGGATCAGCTCTCCATATTGATTGTTTGATTTGGGCATCCAAAGTGAGGGTGATATACCTTATACCATTAAAGTTTTTTTGGGGCACAATGTAATACTTACATATGATATTCTCTTGGCCGAAAGGAATTGCCACCAGAGTTTGATTGAAAAGTTGTACAAAGAGAAGATATAATAACTCCTTCTTTCTCCGTCCTAGTTCTAAAAGCTGTTAAACAAGCATATGCCACGGAACTGGCCCTTGTAGCAGCCCTGGCATTCTACCTCAATGATGTAGGCTGGGATCAAGATTCACCTTATCATCTCATATCTATTGGGCCCAGCCTGCAAGTGCAACCACAATACCCTATTAAGCATGAAGCTAAGGGCCAGATGTACGACCCTATTTTGCATGTGCAAACAGGTTTGCGCATGAATAGGGCCAGGTACAATCCCTAATGGAGAAGTGTGGCTCACTGGTTAGAGAAGGCAGACCCTGAAGCAGAGGTCAGACCCGGGACCAGGGTTCAATTCCCGACGCGGCAGGGTCTTGAGCTCAAAATGTCCATGGACTCGATAATTCTCGCTTCGGTGCCTGACCTAATCATGGGTTCACACTCTGCAACTCTGGGCATTAAGCTTGCTTAATCTCCACAACGGCCCACCGTGGCGGGATGCCTGGCTTTCACCTTGGGGATGCCCTGTAGGGGCTATCTCACAGGGAAAAGCCAGGACGGGTTCCCAAGGCAAGCGCGGAGATACCCCTTCGGGGGTCGAATCTGGCGCTATATAAGAATATAATAATAATAATTAGCGAGACACTATTTTTTTGCTACTCGCTAAATAGGAATTGTGAGTTGCTGTTAGGAAGGGGCATTCCAAGGGTGTCCCTTCCTAATAGCAAGTTGGAGACCTATGTAAGAATGTTTTGCACTAGCCTGTGGGTAGGGGTGACTTCTGGTTCCCACCTAGCCAATAGGGAAATGGTTCAGAGGAGTAACCCTACCCACTTTTGCAGCAGTCACAGTGTGCCCTATTGCAACCAATCCCACAGTGCCTTTCTCTGTCTACAATGAAGATGAGAGAATCGTTCTTCTCATGTGGAGAGCTCCTGTGCCTACCCTAGAGATGTGGCCAGGAACATGAGCAACTTCTCCTCTGTGGTTACCGATAACTGGTTCTGGAGGCAGTGCCTCTCCCACTGGGATTGGTGCCTGACTGGCTAGTGGAACAAAAGAGGGGGAAAGGACCAGAAGTTAGCTACATCTGCCTGTGATAGTTAAGGCCCTTTGGAAGATAATTACATTCCTGGCCACTTCTCAGATGGTTATCCTGTCAGATGAAAAGAACACTTCCCCACACCCAAGACCTCTCTCTCAGCTCTGGGATCAAGATCACACTAATCAGTTCCGGGGAGACAGTTGGACTCTGATGCAAATGGGCTTCTAGAGGCTTCAGACAGTCACAAGGCCATTTTTTAAAGTACTTTTTATACATTTTCGGTAAAAATATGACATTATCAATGAATTGGATTTGTAATAAATCATTTAAAAACAGCAAGAATTGACTTTTTAGCTGGTTCCTAGGTTGAGAAATCATTTAGATTTAATATTAACTATCAGTGCTTTCCTATGGAACTGCTAATCCTGCTACAGTGAAAATAGCTTCTGGGGCCTTGTCACTGTAACAAAATGTTTTACATTAAACTTTTGCATGCTCTGTTTTTAAATACCGTGCACCCTGCCTTACTGGGCAGTAAGGCTTCCTTAGGGGTAATTTATTCATATTTAAAAGGAGAGTTTAGGACTGACAAAAGGGGTTATTTTGACATGTGGACTTTGCAGTTTAAACCTGCACAGCCAGGTTACGGGTGGCAGGCCTGCAGTCATGTTTTGCATTTCACTCCAGTGGTGAAAAAATGTGTGCTGCAATCCACTAGTGACATTTAACTAACAGGCCTTGGGTACACTTTGTATCATATACTGGAGACTTATGGGTAAATCATATATGCCAATTAGGAGTATAACCAATTTCAAGCTGTTTTGGGGTCAGAACACGCGCACTGGGGCCTGGTTAGCAGAGTCCCAGTGCACAGAGTCAAAAAACTGCCGCATCAATCCAAAAAGAATGGAGGTGTTCTAGCAAAAAAAAAGCTTTTTACTACAGTTATTTGGGGGCATATTATCAAGGCAGGTGAAACGGCCGCAAAACGGCGATAATTTCATCGCCCTATTAGCAAGCTGTCAATAACATCAGTTAGCGACAACTTTTAGGTGATAACGAGCGGTTTGGGGCCTGCTTTGCATGTCAGTGATATTTATCGCTAATGACATGCAAAGTAGGCGTACCCAACCAGTTAGCGACTGAAAGCAGTCGCTAACATCGCTATCGCCTATTAGCAAAGCAGGCGTAGCGATAAAAAAATTTGCGCTAAGCGCGAATCGAATATCGCTAAAATCTAACGCCTGCTCAGACCAGTTCTTAGCCTATATATACAATGGAAGGTGGATATTCAGGCTAAGATCCTATTAGCGATAATGCCTGAATATCGCTGGGTTTCCAGCGATATTCACGCATTTCGCCGCTATCGCCGGATATTTTATCGCTTTGGAGATAAACGTTGCTAACAGCACGTTATCTCTCCAACGATGCTTGGTGATAAAAAAAAACTTCGCTAAGCTTCTTTAGCGATAAATATCGCTAGTTGTTGATAATATGCCTCCTGGAGACTAACTTGTAGCTCGGTGCGATTTGAATGTTTGCTTAAGTGGTGATTTATTCATGTCTCCACCTTAATTAATAATCATAATAATGATAATAAAGTGCATGGCATAGCTGTAATGCTTGCTATTCGAAGGACATCACTAGTAAAATGGTCACATGAAAGTTTTGAATATTTTTAATTTTAAAAAGTATTAAGGCAAGCAGGGGTGTGAAATTCCCAATACTTCACTGGAGAATTGCAGCAAAAACTTCCTGAGCCGTATTTCTGCTTCTTCGAGTGAACTTTACCCAGTATAAGACGTGCACTTTGATTTATGTAAGGGTAAATTATAACTGCACTACATGAACTGCCATCAGGTATTCTTCACAGGGGAAAGTACAAATGAGCCTATCCAAGATTATTGTATACAATAAATAAAGTTGGATGTGGCTTCACCAATTGTAATATTTATTTAGCAGGTCAAAAATTGCGGAACCTGAGCCTCCTGCCTTGGGAGGTGGTAAATTAGTCTTTAGGTCTCGCCTGAGTCAGCACATGGCTGAACTGGCGAGACATTTAGTAGCTGGTTTAAAAGTGCTACCTTGCCGGCCACCAGCTTGCTGTTAGGCGGACAAGAGTGCACAAGGTGCACAGCTGCCATCTGGCTTTCAGCGCGCGCGTGAATCCCCTCCACCTACTCCCTCCCTTCTTCCACTCCCTCCTTGTCAGCTTTATTTTCCTTTCACTTTTGCGCTGCACGGCTGTGTCACTTTCAGGCGCGCGCTGGTTCTTTTTTTCTCCCCATGTTGCTCTCACATCCACCCCCTCACCCTTCCATGTGTTGCTTCAGCACTCGCTGCCCCCGCTGCTTCCATGTTGCCCCGTGTAGCTAACTTTCGCTTTCATTGTGGCGCGGCGTTACTTTAAGGCCGCGCAGCCAATGCTTGTTTATTCTTGACTGGGGACCCTACCTTGCTATCCTCACCACTCTCCCAATCCCCAAACATATCCTGACTTGAACCACCCCACTCCCCACCTGCTTCTCCTATCACTGAGTTAGGCACATTCCCCTGTCCCAATAGCTGTTGCCTCCCTAATGGCAACATCAGGTCCTTATCCCCATTATAGGTCTGTCCTGGTGCCAAATCAATGCCCCCACCCTGTCTCTGAGCTCCCCCTTCTAGTGGAGGACCTTCCTTGAATTGGCCCATTTGTTTCATGAGGTCCTCCTCTCCCCGTCCAATCTCTCTTAGCTCATCGTTTTGATAAGAAGAACCCCACCCCTGGGGTGCCTTTACATGGCCCCAATCAGCTGCTTTTGTGAGGCCTCCTCCCACCCCTGTTTCTCCACTTGTATGCCCTTATGTCCCATGGCCCCTCCCTCACCCCGCCCATCTCTCCTCGTGGCTTTGAGGCCGCACCGCAAGCTCATGTGCGGCTTCGAGCACCGACTAGGTCCGATTATGTGCTCCAAGGCGCGAGCATGCCTGAATGGCAGCGCCCACCCGCTGGAAGCACGCCTAGTCGGTAACACCAACTGCCCAGAGGTGCCCCCAGCCACCAGCAGACCCAAGCACCCGGCCTCTGACAGGAGGGTATATGTTTTTAAATTTAATGTGAATGTTATTTGTGCACTAATTGGCCTCTTTGAATGTCAGTTGAAAATTGTCATCCATAGGTGGCAGTCGCACTAACAGGTCTCTGGTATTTGACTAATTCGCATATTGTTGGAGTAACTAATCAGCCACAACATACAGCAGAGGCCATTTTCTAAAACACAAGGAAGCGGCGTGGATGCTAATGCAGCTCAGAGGAAATTATCTGGTCTTCGCAAGCAGAAATAACCCAGGGGAAATAACTGAAGGGTGGATCTTACTAGAGTGAATTCTGGGCACAGCAAAACAATAGGCAAGTTACTTCATAGAAAATGCTGACTTTAACCCTGAACTTTATTGGAAAGAATGATAGTGCCCAGAACATGCTCAGTCAGATTAGAGCTAGCTCGGATTGTTAAACCTGTCCTGACCAAACACTGCTGATCACCCCCGTAATCGGAATACTGCTGCCTTAACTTTTACGCCCTACCACTTCCAAATTTCACTAGCCGCCACTGGTATAATGGTCAACAAGACTCGGCCTAATGCCACAGCCACCCTAGAAAGGGAAGCTGCCAGTGCCACTTGCTGCTAAACACTCACAGTGGATAGGATATTAAACTAGGTATTAGTGAGTTTTGAATCTCACCGAGCTCGTTCTACCTCAGGGACGCACACAGTGGAATCTGGTAGACTCGGAGTCTTTTATTAATATGTACACAGTGCACCTCTCCTGCTGCTGTGACAAAGTAACACTGTCAGTGGACCATTGGCTGGAGGAATGTTTAACCAGCTGCAAATCCATCACTAATTATGCTCCACTTTCTCCACACGTACATCCCACCCACTCCCCAAGAACACTGCATTCTCTTTTCCTTTGGCATTGTCCATATTTTGACATCTTTGTACTTCCTTTGCACAATTTCCCACAATTACAATTGGCACTCTGTGCACTCTGCATTAAGGCTAAGGATTGAATGATCAGGTAGTTTCAATACTTTTAGGACTCACTTACTGACACTGTAAGAACTCACTCAGCCTTCGCTTTCAGCCCCATACGTCCCTGTCATAGATACCCACAACCTGAACTCAGGCAGACACCCAGAGGTGAATGAGCTCACAGCACTACACAAAATATTTATGTTGCGTCGAAAGAACTACAAACTCGTAGGCAGTGCAAGATGACGTAAAAGCAGTGGAAGATGAAGTAAAACAAGTGAAAAGTAAATAGGAACTTCATTGATCTTCTTAATCACTTTTGCAGCCATTGTTGAGAAATCAATCAGTATTTTTGTCTGTTAAGTTGAAGACAAGATAATAAGTCTTGATATGGACCCATTTCAAAGTCAGTTTTTAATTACTATTGGGTCTGCACAAAGAGTACCAACAAGTGAAACAAGCAATGGCATAGCCAATAGGTCTCACCTTTGGGACCTTTTAAGTGTTTAGTTGTCCAGCACAATATCCTTGGTGCAACATCAAGTGTTGCATGGCTAAACACTTATAAGGTCCCAAAGGCGAGACCTATTGGCTATGCCAATGGTTGTTGGAGATTGTGCACCTGGCTCCCTCAAAGACCAACCCATGTACATGCACCAGGCTACTACCTCCTGATACAGACCACATAAGTACGTGCACCAGGCTACCTGTTGGCAAAGATGACCCCCAAGCGCATGCACAAGGCTACACTATGACACAAGGCACTCTAATTACGTGGAATAGGCTAACTCGCTACCTCATGGCAGAGACCACCCCAATCGCATGAAGGAGGCTACCTCCTGACACAGACCAGTCCAAGTATGTGCACAAGGCTACCTCATGACAAAGATCAACCCTGGCTGCATATACTAGGCCTTCTCATTGCAAAGATCTCTCCAAGCACCAAACCAGGCCTCCCATTGCAAAGGAATACCAAGGAGTTCGTACCAGGCCACCTCATGGGAAAGACCTCCCCAGGCCACCTCATGTCAAAAACCGCTCTAGGTGCCCACATAATCTCACCTAATAGCAAAGCCCACCAAAGGTGCCTGTTAGAAATGGGGTCTCTAGTTGGCAGTTGGTATAAACTCTGTCCATGTAGGTACCTGTAGTAACTTCTTCGGGCATCAATTGATTGCAAATCTTCTTTATTTATAAGAGTCAAGATTAATTAATTAATTAATTGTGTGCTTATATAGCGCTGGAATCACTCCCGAAGGGGTACCTCCGCGCTTCGACCGCTGCGAAACCCTTCCTGGCTTCCCTGAAAGATGGTCCCTTAATGGGTATCTCCAGGGTGAGACCAGGCATCCCCGGCGGTCTGGTGGGGCCATTAGTGAAGATGAGGCAAGCTAGTGCCCAGAGTTGCCGAGTGTGATCGCTGATCAGAGTGGGCACCGAGGCGAGAGAATTATCGAGTCCGCTGACCCTGGTCCAGAAACCTGCCGCGTCGGGAATCGAACCCTGGTCCCGGGCCGTCCTCTGCTCTCGGGTCTGCCGCCTCTAACCAGTGAGCCACACTACTTCACTGATGGTACAATAAGGGTGCTGCTGCTCCTCTGAGAAACTTACAAAAAACAATTTGATGGACAGAATGTAGATCAATGTCTTACATTCACCCCAGTACAAGGATCTGGGCCCAAATCCATCGTTTTTTGCACTCCACACCACCCTGGGTCAGATAATGGCTTTATGCAAATCAGCTCTGACCCTGTGCCCCATGGGAACAGTCCAGTCCGAACTACAACAGCCATATCTTTCCCAGACCGGAATCAAGCATCCGAGGACCGGACCGGTTTCGAGGTAACACCTCTCATCAGCCCGGCTAGCTTGACTCCAGTGGTGTGGAGGCTCTGGGACCCACGTCTGAGCTACCCCAGTACACTCAGGGATAAAATTACAAAAAACAATTTGATGGACAGAATGTAGATCAATGTCTTACATTCACCCCAGTACAAGGATCTGGGCCCAAATCCATCGTTTTTTGCACTCCACACCACCCTGGGTCAGATAATGGCTTTATGCAAATCAGCTCTGACCCTGTGCCCCATGGGAACAGTCCAGTCCGAACTACAACAGCCATATCTTTCCCAGACCGGAATCAAGCATCCGAGGACCGGACCAGTTTCGAGGTAACACCTCTCATCAGCCCGGCTAGCTTAACTCCAGTGGTGTGGAGGCTCTGGGACCCACGTCTGAGCTACCCCAGTACACTCAGGGAGAAAATTACAAAAAACAATTTGATGGACAGAATGTAGATCAATGTCTTACATTCACCCCAGTACAAGGATCTGGGCCCAAATCCATCGTTTTTTGCACTCCACACCACCCTGGGTCAGATAATGGCTTTATGCAAATCAGCTCTGACCTGTGCCCCATGGGAACAGTCCAGTCCGAACTACAACAGCCATATCCTTCCCAGACCGGAATCAAGCATCCGAGGACCGGACCGGTTTCGAGGTAACACCTCTCATCAGCCCGGCTAGCTTGACTCCAGTGGTGGGGAGGCTCTGGGACCCACGTCTGAGCTACCCCAGTACACTCAGGGAGAAAATTACAAAAAACAATTTGATGGACAGAATGTAGATCAATGTCTTACATTCACCCCAGTACAAGGATCTGGGCCCAAATCCATCGTTTTTTGCACTCCACACCACCCTGGGTCAGATAATGGCTTTATGCAAATCAGCTCTGACCCTGTGCCCCATGGGAACAGTCCAGTCCGAACTACAACAGCCATATCTTTCCCAGACCGGAATCAAGCATCCGAGGACCGGACCGGTTTCGAGGTAACACCTCTCATCAGCCCGGCTAGCTTGACTCCAGTGGTGTGGAGGCTCTGGGACCCACGTCTGAGCTACCCCAGTACACTCAGGGAGAAAATTACAAAAAACAATTTGATGGACAGAATGTAGATCAATGTCTTACATTCACCCCAGTACAAGGATCTGGGCCCAAATCCATCGTTTTTTGCACTCCACACCACCCTGGGTCAGATAATGGCTTTATGCAAATCAGCTCTGACCCTGTGCCCCATGGGAACAGTCCAGTCCGAACTACAACAGCCATATCTTTCCCAGACCGGAATCAAGCATCCGAGGACCGGACCAGTTTAGAGGTAACACCTCTCATCAGCCCGGCTAGCTTAACTCCAGTGGTGTGGAGGCTCTGGGACCCACGTCTGAGCTACCCCAGTACACTCAGGGAGAAAATTACAAAAAACAATTTGATGGACAGAATGTAGATCAATGTCTTACATTCACCCCAGTACAAGGATCTGGACCCAAATCCATCGTTTTTTGCACTCCACACCACCCTGGGTCAGATAATGGCTTTATGCAAATCAGCTCTGACCCTGTGCCCCATGGGAACAGTCCAGTCCAAACTACAACAGCCATATCTTTCCCAGACCGGAATCAAGCATCATGGACCGGACCGGTTTCGAGGTAACACCTCTCATCAGCCCGGCTAGCTTGACTCCAGTGGTGTGGAGGCTCTGGGACCCACGTCTGAGCTACCCCAGTACACTCAGGGAGAAAATTACAAAAAACAATTTGATGGACAGAATGTAGATCAATGTCTTACATTCACCCCAGTACAAGGATCTGGGCCCAAATCCATCGTTTTTTGCACTCCACACCACCCTGGGTCAGATAATGGCTTTATGCAAATCAGCTCTGACCCTGTGCCCCATAGGAACAGTCCAGTCCGAACTACAACAGCCATATCTTTCCCAGACCGGAATCAAGCATCCGAGGACCGGACCGGTTTCGAGGTAACACCTCTCATCAGCCCGGCTAGCTTGACTCCAGTGGTGTGGAGGCTCTGGGACCCACGTCTGAGCTACCCCAGTACACTCAGGGAGAAAATTACAATAAACAATTTGATGGACAGAATGTAGATCAATGTCTTACATTCACCCCAGTACAAGGATCTGGGCCCAAATCCATCGTTTTTTGCACTCCACACCACCCTGGGTCAGATAATGGCTTTATGCAAATCAGCTCTGACCCTGTGTCCCATGGGAACAGTCCAGTCCGAACTACAACAGCCATATCTTTCCCAGACCGGAATCAAGCATCCGAGGACCGGACCGGTTTCGAGGTAACACCTCTCATCAGCCCGGCTAGCTTGACTCCAGTGGTGTGGAGGCTCTGGGACCCACGTCTGAGGTACCCCAGTACACTCAGGGAGACAATTACAAAAAACAATTTGATGGACAGAATGTAGATCAATGTCTTACATTCACCCCAGTACAAGGATCTGGGCCCAAATCCATCGTTTTTTGCACTCCACACCACCCTGGGTCAGATAATGGCTTTATGCAAATCAGCTCTGACCCTGTGCCCCATGGGAACAGTCCAGTCCGAACTACAACAGCCATATCTTTCCCAGACCGGAATCAAGCATCCGAGGACCGGACCGGTTTCGAGGTAACACCTCTCATCAGCCCGGCTAGCTTGACTCCAGTGGTGTGGAGGCTCTGGGACCCACGTCTGAGGTACCCCAGTACACTCAGGGAGACAATTACAAAAAACAATTTGATGGACAGAATGTAGATCAATGTCTTACATTCACCCCAGTACAAGGATCTGGGCCCAAATCCATCGTTTTTTGCACTCCACACCACCCTGGGTCAGATAATGGCTTTATGCAAATCAGCTCTGACCCTGTGCCCCATGGGAACAGTCCAGTCTGAACTACAACTACAACAGCCATATCTTTCCCAGACCGGAATCAAGCATCCGAGGACCGGACCGGTTTCGAGGTAACACCGGTCTGGGAAAGATATGGCTGTTGTAGTTCGGACTGGACTGTTCCCATGGGGCACAGGGTCAGAGCTGATTTGCATGAAGCCATTATCTGACCCAGGGTGGTGTGGAGTGCAAAAAACGATGGATTTAGGCCCAGATCCTTGTACTGGGGTGAATGTAAGACAATGATCTATATTCTGTCCATCAAATTGTTTTTTGTAATTTTCTCCCTGAGTGTACTGGGGTAGCTCAGACGTGGGTCCCAGAGCCTCCACACCACTGGAGTCAAGCTAGCCGGGCTGATGAGAGGTGTTACCTCGAAACCGGTCCGGTCCTCGGATGCTTGATTCCGGTCTGGGAAAGATATGGCTGTTGTAGTTTGGACTGGACTGTTCCCATGGGGCACAGGGTCAGAGCTGATTTGCATAAAGCCATTATCTGACCCAGAGTGGTGTGGAGTGCAAAAAACGATGGATTTAGGCCCAGATCCTTGTACTGGGGTGAATGTAAGACAATGATCTACATTCTGTCCATCAAATCGTTTTTTGTAATTTTCTCCCTGAGTGTACTGGGGTAGCTCAGACGTGGGTCCCAGAGCCTCCACACCACTGGAGTCAAGGTAGCCGGGCTGATGAGAGGTGTTACCTCGAAACCGGTCCGGTCCTCAGATGCTTGATTCCGGTCTGGGAAAGATATGGCTGTTGTAGTTCGGACTGGACTGTTCCCATGGGGCACAGGGTCAGAGCTGATTTGCATAAAGCCATTATCTGACCCAGGGTGGTGTGGAGTGCAAAAAACGATGGATTTAGGCCCAGATCCTTGTACTGGGGTGAATGTAAGACAATGATCTACATTCTGTCCATCAAATTGTTTTTTGTAATTTTCTCCCTGAGTGTACTGGGGTAGCTCAGACGTGGGTCCCAGAGCCTCCACACCACTGGAGTCAAGCTAGCCGGGCTGATGAGAGGTGTTACCTCGAAACCGGTCCGGTCCTCGGATGCTTGATTCCGGTCTGGGAAAGATATGGCTGTTGTAGTTCGGACTGGACTGTTCCCATGGGGCACAGGGTCAGAGCTGATTTGCATAAAGCCATTATCTGACCCAGGGTGGTGTGGAGTGCAAAAAACGATGGATTTAGGCCCAGATCCTTGTACTGGGGTGAATTTAAGACAATGATCTACATTCTGTCCATCAAATTATTTTTTGTAATTTTCTCCCTGAGTGTACTGGGGTAGCTCAGACGTGGGTCCCAGAGCCTCCACACCACTGGAGTCAAGCTAGCCGGGCTGATGAGAGGTGTTACCTCGAAACCGGTCCGGTCCTCGGATGCTTGATTCCGGTCTGTGGTGTGGAGTGCAAAAAACGATGGATTTAGGCCCAGGTCCTTGTACTGGGGTGAATATAAGACAATGATCTACACTCTGTCCATCAAATTGTTTTTTTAATTTGCTCCTCTGAGAAACAACTCAGCTCTACTGACCAAGCATTCTACCCTAGACTCAATACATTCTACTGTGTCATACATTCTACATTCTATGCATAACAATCTAACTTAAGTACTAAGATGCTACAGTACCTTTACTCTAGTCAGGGTAAGTAAGTTGCACTGCTAAGATAGCCCCTTTCCACCTTTGGTATTTGGGAATGAGCAGTCAGGCTTATCTCAGAGGCAATGTGTAAAGATTTTGTATGCACACACAGTAACACAGTAAAAACACTACAAAAGGACTCCTCACCAGGTTAGAAAAATAGCCAACATCTATCTCAGTAAAACAAGACAAAAACAATAAAAATCCAATATACATAAGTAAAGGTACACATTTTTAAAGAATAGACATAAAAATGCAGTTCTTTGAAGTCAATAGCGCCAACCGGGGCTATTGTGACATCGTGAACAACACAAATCCAACAGTTCAGTGACATGGTGTTGTACAGACCCGCAAAACAGTACCTTTGGAATTGAAGAGGCATTGTGGACCTTGCAACGAAATTCGAAGATGATTCAGAAAGTCAAGCAGAAGTCTTCGAGGCCTTGGAGTCACTTGCGCTGGGGCTCAACCTCCGCGAGTCAAGGTCAGGAGCGCTGGCGGCGCCAGGGCTATGATGTTGTTGGAGTCGATGTATTGTGCTGTTCACAAGCGGTGACCACAGCGTCGGTGCAGGCAGTGTTGAGTGTTGTCATCGGCAGACCCAGGTCTGTGATGTGAGATGGGGTGATGGGTCATGCTCTTCACGAGCGGTGCCCTCAGCCACAGTGTGGGCAGAGGGGAACAAGACGAGGTCGGAGTTGAGGTCGCAGTTGATGGTGCTGTTGTCGGTGCCCCAGTGGCTGTGATGTCGTCGAGGAGATGTGTCATGCTCTTGACGAGCTGTGCTCTTGGCGAAGGCAGCGGAGTCAAGGATGGTGTGAGGCGATGTCATCAGTGAGGTTAGGGCTTCAATGTCATTGTGGTCAATGCGCTGTGCTCCTCACGAGTGGTGGCCGCTGCTTCGGTGCAGGTAGCAGCGTTGGCGATGGAGTCTGGTTTGCTTTTCTGGAGATTACAGCACAACCACTCAGTTCCAAGGGCCCAGGACTAGTTTTGCCACCCCTTGGCAATGCCGGACACACAGCAGAAGAGTCCCAGTGCTGGTTACAAGATGTAGATGAAGTCTTTGATAGCCCAGAGACTTTCAACAGGAGGCAAGCTCATCTCAACCCTTGGAGAAACTAGGAAAGCAAGACGTAGAAAGTAAAGTCCAGTCCTTTCACTGCCCAAGACAGAAGCAGCAGCAGCAGGCCAACAAAGCAAAGCAAACAGCAAAGTGGTAGTCCCTCCTAACAGCAACACAACACTTCTTCCTGGCAGAATGTCCTCAATCCAAGAGTGTTCTGATTTGAGGGTGTCAGAGGTCCAATACTTCTACCCCTTCTTGCCTTTGAAGTAGACATACTTCAAAGGAAAGTCGTTGTGGAAGGCCCATCAGGATAAGCAAGGCACACTACAGCTCCCTTTGTGTGACTGTCTAGAGTGTATGCACAAGAGCCCAACTGTGATCCTAACCCAGACGTGGGTTCTACAGACAGGCAGAAGCACAGAATAGTTAAGCAAGAAAATGCCCACTTTCTAAAGTGTCATTTTCAAACACACAATTTACTAACCAACTTCTCAAAAAGATGTATTTTTAAATTGTGTGTTCAGAGACCCAAAACTCCATACCTCTATATGCTCTCAATGGGAAATTACACATAAAAGATAGTTTAAGTCAATCCCCATGTTACTCTATGGGAAAGATAGGCCTTGCAATAGTGAAATACGAATTTAGCTGTATTTCACTTTAAGGACATGTAAAACACCCCAGTACATGTGCTACATTTTAAATACACTGCACCCTGTCCATGTGGCTGCCTTGGGCCCACCTTAGGGGTGAATTATTTTTAATCAAAGGGAAAGTTTGGGCCTGGCAAGTGGGTGCACTTGCCAGATCGAAATGGCACTTCAAATCTGCACACACAGACACTGCAGTGACAAGCCTTAGACAAGTTTACAGGGCTACTCATGTGGGTGGCACCGTCAGTGATGCAGGCCCACTAGTAGCATTTCATTGACAGTCCCTGGGCATGCATAGTAACTTTTACTGGGGACATGCGAGTAAATTAAATATGTCAATCGTGGCCAAACCCATTATCTTTTACATAGGGAGAACTTGCACTTTAGCACTAGACAGCAGTGGTAAAGTGCCTAGAATCATAAAACCAACAAAAATAAAATGCAGAAAAATCCAGGAATAAGCCAAAAACATGTGGGGATAGCCCTGCACAAAGGGCCAGGTCCAACACAACCCCCCTCCCGCCTAAAGCCAAGGTAGACTAATCAATACATTGATGGGCTTCCCTGCTCAGGGCAATAGAACATGGACCCTGACCCGCAACTGCAGGGGCACATCCCAGTTCTTTGCCTCTCTGAACCCAGTGGGATAATTTTGTCTATGCTCTCAGGGCCCCCTAAGTTAGCCCATGGGTAATTCTTCTCCTCACCTGTGGGCCCCATCTGTGCAGCACCCAACCCTAAGTTGCTCATAGATGCATCCCAGTAGGCAGACAGTGTCACCATGGCCTACAAAGTGATGTGGCCCATTCCACCCTTGGGGACTAACTATGACCTTCCTCTGGGTCACCTCCACAACCCACTCTACGGACACCAGGGCCAGAGGGCGGTAAAAGGGCCAGAGTAATCCCACACATCCTGTTCTGGAGAAACTAGCCTGTGAACCATCATAGTGTAGCTAGCCCCGGTGTCTCTCAGAGCAGTGACCATGACCCTAGTCACTCCCACCTGGTGGAAGTGATGATTCCCACCCTCAGAGATAACTAACTCACCCTCTGAGTCAACCTCCCAACTAAGGGGCTCATTAGGATGGCGGACGGACCTGCCTCCGTCTGCCACCCCAGAGGAGGAGGGACCGTCCGCAGGGGCAGTTGCTGTTCCTCCGTGCTAATTAGAATGTGACCGCCACCCTGGCGGTCACATCCTGTATTTTTAACATTGCGGTGCCTGCCGCTTCGTGCACGCAAAGGCAGGGGGGTACCATAGGTACCCCGCATGTGCACGCCCCACCCCCCTTCACCCCTGGGGGCCCGCAACGGGCCCCCAAATAAAAGTCTGTATGCCTTTCCACGGCGAAAATGCCGCTGTGTAAAGGCATAGGACCGCTGACATCCTAATATGGCTGGCGTTGTCTGATAGACACCGCCAGCCATGTTAGAGCTTTTCCGCCGTGGTCGGAAGGCGACCGCGGCGGAAAAGCGGCGGACAGAAAAAAGACCCCTCAGCCATCCTAATCTGGCGGGGGGGTCTTTTTTCAGTCCGTAGCGGTTAATCTGCATCCTCAGGGCCGGCGGTGGCTTCCGCCGGCCCGGAGGATGCGGATTAACTGCAATCCTAATGAGCCCCTTAGAGAGGGTCTACGGTCTGCCCCTGGGGTCTACTTTCCACTAAAGCCAAATTGGGCACCCCTACAGTGGGACCACCAGTGGATGGTTTCTTTGGACAGACAGGGTCCCCTGGCGTGTGTCCTAACTGGGAACACACAAAGCAGGGGGATTGGAAATGGGGTGCCCAGGGCCACTGTCCACCAGAATTTTCCCCCTGTTTCCCAGAAGGGGCATGGGATCTCTTTCTTTCCCCATACCCTGGGAAATGTCAGTGTCTCCCTTGCCCTCCCACTGACTCTGCTTGGGGGAAGCCTAAACTACCCTTTTTGGCTAATTCTCCCACATACAACTTCTTTTGGACCCTGGTGCTGAGCAAACGGTCCACCTCCTTTGTAAGCTTCATGGGGATAGTAAGCTTGCCATCAATCAAGTGCTGGTGCAGCTCTGGAAAACAATGACTAGACTGGTGCTCCCATGTAATCAAGTTGTACAGCCCCTGATAGTCTGTTACCTCTTTGCCCTTCACCAAACCATTCAGTCATCTGCAAAAGAAATCAAAATACTCAACCCAGTTTTGCGAAGTAACTTTAGAACGTTCCCTAAACTTTACTCTGTAACTCTCTGGAGTGAGACCATACTTCCTGACACTTCATTCATGGCGGGGTACCTCATCTGATTCTCCTCTATTACTAAGGCCAACAAGGTGTCCCTCCCCTCCAGAGTGAAGCGAATCCACAAACCTTTCTGTTAGTATTACTTCATTATTTTGTGATTTTTAAACTTGTTAGCCTTGTCTTGGCTGCACCTCATTAGTACCAGTTTAATACCCACATAGAGCAATAAGCAACAAATATGTGTGTGTGAATGACTGTATGGGTGAGTGTGTAAATGTGAGAGTGGCTGTATGAGTGAGTATGTGCTTGTGTCAGTGACTGTATAGGTGAGTGAGTGTATGTGTTAGTATACCTATGAGTAAGTGATTGGGTTTGTGAATAACTGTATGGGTGAGTAAGTGCCTGTATGGGTGAGTGAGTAAATGTGTGACTAGCTGTATGGGTGACTGGTGCAGTGTGTGGGTGGCTGCATGGATGAATGAAAGGGTGTGTAAGTGTCTGTATGACTGGATTTGTGAGTGGCTGTATTGGTGAGTGAGAGTGTGCATGAGAACTTGTATGGGTGAGCTAGTGGTTGTCTGAGTGACTGTATGAGTGAGTGGCTCTACGGCTGAGTGATTGGTTGTGCGAATACTTGTATGGGTATGTGAGTGGTTGTGTGGGAGTTGGAGTGGTGCAGAAGTGGTCCTATGGGGTACCAGTGGGTATGTGAGTGGTTCTGTGAATGATGTCATGAGTGATGACATGTGAGATGTTATCAGTGATGTCACTGAGCATGTCATGAGTGATGTAATATGTGAGGTCATAAGCAGAGCATTGCAGGTGATAAAGTAATAGTTAGTTCAGGTACCTATAACTGCTGAATTTCACTGGTTTTGTACTAATGAAATCTGAGCCAAACTATAAAGTCCCTGTAACCTTTGTTTTTTCAATGTACTTCTAAGCCCGATACCTTAACAGGCTCTGCTAATAAAGTAATATGCTGCTAGCCCTGTGTCATACTGTGTAAATTATATAAATTGTATGAGTATTCAATGAGATGGCTGGCTGTTTGTAACAGGCGGTAAATATCACCTAAGTGTTTTATTCCTCATACTTGCACTTTCGCATTTTATGAACTTGATGGCTGGTAGACTTGGAAGCAATGCTGTGTTTAATTGTGGGATGGTTTTATCATTTAAGTGTTCTATTAAGATACTCTTAAGAAATGTCTACTGTCTTTATTGTGTTTTTATCTCCAGTTTTTATTATTGTGTGGCATACCTGAAACAACAAACTTTGACTTAGTGAATTTCTAAGGCTTTTTTAGATCTGATTCGTAACTATAATGTCCCTGTAACCTATGTTTTTTCCATTGCACTGGCAATCATTTATTTATTTATATAATTTATAGAGCACCAGAATCACCCCAACCAGGGTATCTCTGCGATGTGACTGCCTTAGCTTTCCAGGGAAAAAAGCATTAAAACAGTGTGGTTTTTAGCAGCTTTCTGAAAACTAGATAGTTGGAGCAAAGCCGCATATGGGTGGGTAATTGGTTTCAGTAATGTGAAGCCAGATCGGAGAAAGCTTCCCCCCCAACCGAGTTTGTTGTATACGGGGACATGTGGAGGAGATCCTTGGTCCCAGAACAATGGGTCCTAGTTGGCATATATCTGACAAGTCCTAAGTTGTTTGGCAATCATTGTGTGGCCAGATGTATTATAGTAACATGGCTCCTACTTGCGACTCGCCCGGATACCTGGAATGGACCAAGGACAAACTAGCCGATGCATTGAGGAAAGCTGGAGTGGAAAGATGGGTGGATCTATTAGAGGGAAAACTGATGATTTCATGGGAGCATTTTCAAAACAAAACAAATTATCGAGTTTCAAGATTTAAGTATCTCCAGATTCAAAGTTGGGTTCAAGCATCAGAAAATAAGATAGGAGGAGCCAATAACCTTGAAGAAATGATGACTTTGGATGACCCCAAGAAGAAGGAAACATCATATTGGTATTGGCGAATGATGGAAGAGTTGAAGGGGGATTTTACTCAACCACAAGGGTTGTGAGGGATGGACTTGCCAGGAGCAACGCTGGAAAAGTTATGGCAAGTATGCTTTTCTACACTTTATAAAATGATCAAGCCTGCCTATTTAAAGAGAAACCACCTTTTTTCCACCTATAGAGTGATTTGGACTCCGAATAAGTTCGCTAAGGTTGGGAACAGAGGAGAGAAGGTGTGTACCAAATGCGGCCTGAAATTGTCAAATGATATTTATATGTTTATGGGGTGTCCAAAGATTCAGGTATTTTGGGGAGAGGTGTGCAGCACCTTGGCTGAAATTCTGAAGAAACAGATTAAGGTAAGCCCTCTCCTAATATTTTTTGAGGTGGGCAGTCAGTTAGTTAAAGATTAACAAAAATGTATCTTTTATGCTATGTTGATGGCGAGAAGAGAGTTATGTAAAAAACGGACTAGCCCATATCCTCCTACCTATATAGAGTGGAAATCATCATTGATATATATTTTAGGTTTGGATGCAACCTCCCTAGATAGGAGAAGGTATGCCTTTTGGCACCGGGTAATGGAATGGCTGGAGAGGTAGGAAGGGTGGTCCAATGATTATGGCGAAAGAGCAGATCTTGGTAAAATGCACAAGCCAATCCTAAATCTCTCATATCTCTCATGGAGTAATGGGTGTTGGTCGAGAGAGTTGAAGCACAGGGAGAATGGCTATTCAAAGTGCAATCGGCAGGTCTCTTGATAAGTAAGGCAATTATCAGAACCTTGCTCTCACGGCATGATAAAGGGCGGTTATGGATGGAGGTGATTGGAAGGCAATCTGAGGCTAATCAGGACAAAAAAAATAATCATTGTGTGGCCAATGCTGCATGTGGGCTTCTGTTGAGTAAACTATTGGTATGCACACTTGTCAAAAGTTTTGAACAATTAATGGGGATTAAGGCAAATGTGACTGCACCTATCTAGTAGTGAGGTAATGTCCTTTATCTATTGGAGCATGATGGGATCTAGAGCTCAATACGGCTTACGCCTCCAGGGATAAAATCCCACAATAGCAAAATTCAACAATTTGATCCAGCGCTCCCTTTAGTATCACATAAAAACACTTGTATTTAAATCACAAGGCATTTTTTTCTTCATATATAAAATACAACATGTGTTCAGCAGGTGAGTTTCAGTCTCTTTATTATTAAGTTCTCCTTGACATTAGATGAAATCGTAGCCAACACGTTTCGTCCACACAGACCTTTTCAGGACAACACAAATATGGCTGTGCACCTAACTTGAAATTTAATTATATTGATATTGGACCGTTTCCTTTTGCGTGTGTTGTGGTAATTAGGAGGATGATCTCACACAATGGTGTACTTCCTCTAATTGGCATCAATTTAAGATGGATATTCAAGTAACTGGTCTTATGATGAGACCTGTGGCAGGGCATAACACTATGGTCGGTGTTGCCGCATTCACCCACTTCTGAAATACGGTTGCTGGTAACAACGCGTAATCTGATAGATGTTGTGTGATCGTGTGAGATCATCCTCCTAATTCCCACAAAACGCACAAAAGGACACGGTCTAACAACAATATATTTAAATTTCAAGATAGGAGCACAGCCATATTTGTGTTGCCCTGAAGAAGTCTGTGTGGACAAAATGCGTTGGCTACGGTTTTATCTAATGTCAAGGAGAATTTAAGAATAAAGAGACTGAAACTCACCTGCTGAACACATGTCGTGTTTTAGACATGAAGAAAAAAATACCTTTGTGATTTAAATACAAGTGCTTTTATGTGATACTAAAGGGAGGGCTGGATCAAATTGTTGAATTATACACTTGTAAAGGTAACTGAGCGAGCATATGCAATGATTTAAATAGAAAGGTGCCAAGTATCTACCATTTTGGCATTTAAATGGGTTGTCAGCTCTTCTCAGCAGGGGTTTCATTCTTGGACTAGGAAAGTACTAGCACTTCTCAGTATTAAACAGGTTCTTTGGGATAACAAATACATGTGCTTCTTTAGTTCCATTTCCAGCACTGACCACGTACACCCGAGAGTCAAGTGAGCACATGTGCTTCACTGGCTAAAGTGAGTGGCTAAGCCAGCATATAACCTGTATTAAGTACGCTAACCATCCTGAGGAGAATACACAGGTGAACACATGCACAACAATGCTGAATAAAGCACAACACCCGCCACATGTACAATGCTGAGTAATCACATGACAAGTATGTGCAGGAAGTATAGTGCATGCACATCTGTAAATTGATGCGCCATCAAGCAAGCTCAGTGCTCACTTTAAATTGTGCCTTTCTCTCTCTTCTGCAAATGCATCACATGACGCATTTCAGAATTAGAATTTGCCACACATTTGTGTAGATTTATAAAATATGGATACTATTCCAGATGCCGCCTCAAATCATTTTTGATTGGAAAATGCATTGGATATACACACATTCTGTACAAACAGCAAGAGATCACCAAATAATTAGTGCATCCTGTGCTCCATGGGGGATCTGTGCCACATTACCTCCACATACTGACTTTGCAACTTGATTAAGAAATTCTACGTTTTCTGGACATGGCCTCTCTGCATGGTAGCTAGGACCCACTTGGTTGGTGTCTGTTTGGTGGCTTCGTCTTTTCGGAACGTTTGAGGGTTTCAGTAATGTAAGCACTGGCCAAGAAATAAGTGTGTGATGTGTAGGTCAGGTATTTTTAATGGAAAGGGGGGGCTATGGAAAAACTCCCTCCAAAATAGACCCAAACTCAGCAAATAAAAGACCCAAACACTGGGAAAGTAACCTCACATGCATAGGGGGAGATTTACCAAATCTCCATGCAACGCAGTGCAGCCCCCGGCGAGGCTGTGCTGCGTTGCGCGTCAGGGAGGGAGCAGGAGAGCACCATATTTTCAAAGATATGGCTTTCTCCTCCCCTTTCCCTTGCACCAGTGCTGATTTCAGCGGCCGTGTGCCACCCACACACCTTAGCGCCATAATGCTGGGGTGTGTGTGTGTGTGTGTGTGTGAGTCCAGCATAGGTTTTGTACTGGAAGGATACCCTTCCTGCACAAAATACTATGCCTAGACATGAGGGAAGGCTTTTCTCACTTTGTATGCGTGCTGCACAGTGCAATACACACGCAAAGTCAGAAAAGGAAGGAGAAACAAAATCATTTCTCGTTCCTTGCGCCTGGTATAAAAGGGCGCAGTTTTCTCACCCTAAACCCAATCTACTGTGTTTAGTAAATGAGGTTTAGCATGAGAAACCTTGGGTGGTTGCATGGGAACGCCCATGCACTACCCTTGACACGCCAGCGCAGTACTTTTACATTATTTCCAGCGCTAAACAAGTTTAGTGCTGGAAAGTAAATTAGAAAAAAAAGATTTTGCACCGTTTTGCATCACTTTTGTAACACAAACACAGTGAAAAATCTAAGTATATCCCCCTAAGAACCTAACTAGCCTCAGCACGCTGAATGCCATTGCTACTTGTGCGTACATTTAACCACCCGAGCAAGGGAGGCACAGCTGCAGGGTCTGCTGTGAGCACCGTGTCCGTTAACCTGCTCTCGACCCCCCTGGCCAGCCCTCCCACTGCTTCCTGGAGGCGGGGACGTGCATGCTCTCAATAGGGCTGCTGGAGGTGAATTACCCATGTAAATCCCCAGTGATTCATTCATGCTTCTTCCCCTCTAAAGCCATCTTGTTGGCTCTAGGTCATTAGCGGAACCTGGATCCACAGGAAATCACTAGAAAAATGCCCAGGTGGACGCCTATGTGAGTGCCGACACTCACCTAGGGATACACAGGATGGATGACTTTTAGGACCAGCAAGTGCCTTACACGGTGACCAGTGTAAGTGTAGTTTGGTGGTGGTAGCCATGTTTGTAAACTTGAACTGTTGATCTGCTGGGGATGCTCGCGGGCAGGATCAGGAAGACAGTTTGGGGCAGGTACATTGGATATGGATTTGGGGAGGATTACGGGCATGTTCTAGGTGTGACACAAGAAGCAGCACTGCAGATCCTGGGTTTGTGAATTAAGCTTTAAAAGTAGTTCACTGATTGTGCGCTGTGGGCAGCAGCACGGCACTGTGGCAGGCTCTAATCACAGTAATATCCCACGGGTTTGTCTCATCATTAGCCCAGCGAGAGAGAGAGAGATGCACTGACACATCTCTAACAGCAGCTGACTGCTTATGCTGCTCAACGTATTGAATCACAGTGAACATGTATTTACACCCTCCCTTGAAGGACAGGAAATGAAAATTGTATTTCCTCCCTGGACCTGTCTCACATGGGGGGCAAAGAAGAGCAAGCACAGGAGGCCGTGTGTTTTTTTTACTCAATTTTTTAGGCAAATTCATCACAGCATTTCTTTTTTTTTAGGTGAATTTTTTTGCCCTGAATGGGTCCCTCTCGGACATCTAGACTAAGGATAGAGGGGGTCAGTGTATTCCTACCCTACACCTTCTGCTTTTTTTCTTCGTTTTTTTGTGGGACTTGACTGAAGCCTAGCCCCAAAATGGCTGCCTACACTACCTGGTTGAAGTGTTGACAGCCAATCAGAGCTCTGCAGATTTCTACATTAGCTCATCATCATTTGCGAAGGCTTCGTGATTGTAGATACAAATTCGAATTTCATTTAATATCTCACAAACTACTGAGCGGATTTACACCCAACAACAAAAGACAGATTCTGTGGACCAAAAGCTAGCTTTCTTCCAAATTTGGTGTAATTCTGTCCAGCAGTTCGGGCTGCAGATGTGTCTAAAGAATGTATGGGAATTAACATGGGAAAACATACTTTTTTAACCCCCTTTTTCTTGGGCCTCCTTTGACGTATCGCTCCGAAACTTTCCACGTACAATGATAATCACGGGCACCCTCTTTTAACAAGACTTGGTGAAAATTCGTCAATCTGTGTCAAAGTTATAAGCAAGTCAAAAAACGTTTTACCTATGGAAACATGGTCCTAACTATACCCACCTACCTATATATAAAGTATTCACCAATTATAGTTAGCAAAACTAACTATAACTTGCGCTCCCCTCATGCACTGCTTATGACCTCACATATGACATCACTCATGACATTCTATGACATCATTTATGACATCACTCATGACATCTCAAGTGACATCATTGATGACATCACTAATGATATCACTGATGACATCATCCAAGCTTGGTTATTGCCGATATTGCTGCATAATTTGCTTTTGTATTACACAAGTATCATAATTTACATTAACAAACATCTATATATACACGGAAAACTCTAATTGATCAGGTGTTCACTCTGTATACAACTGTTCAGAGAATCCCAAAATAGTAATGTCAATTCCAAAACAGCTGCCCTAGTACAGTCAGTTTTTATCTGTACCAAATTCCTGACACACAACAAACCTACATTAAGAAATTAAGCTGTTATCAGTAGAGAACTGTAAACAATGTTTATTCTATGGAGAGAGTTCATTCCTTACCGCACTGTTTCCAAACATTGAAAGTCTCATGAGAAATACACCACCGTGTATTAAAAGGAAACAACAGCAGTGTACATTCTATGCAACAGTTGTCAAAGAAGACACAATTTCCTAAAATAAACAAGACCTGAAGGTGCTGAAGATCATATTAACTGCACCTTTAATACTGTGGTAAAAACTTTACAGATAGCTACCTTCTGGAGAAAAACAAGCACATGTTAAAGGTTAAAACCAGGTGCAATCTTCTATGTAATGTAGAAATATTTCTGCTGACGAGATTCAGTCTAGTAGCTCAAGACTGCCAATAAAAGTTAATATCTTCTATGTAGAATCTTTCTTCTGCTGGAAACTTTTTCTGTGGAAGTAAAAAGTTGTATGGCGTATAATGAATACAAGTAAAATGTCACTTGCACATAGAGCTACTGTTGAATGCAAACATGTATAACATCTTCTATACCTCAACACAGCTATGTACAAAATGACTAAGGGCCAGATGTAGGTAAATTGGAAGTAGGCAGATGTAGGTAATTTTACTTTTTCAATTACCGAATCTTTAAGATTCGGTATTTTCCGAATCGGTAAATACTGATTTGGTATTTCCCATTGATTCCTATGGGCCTTGAAGCCCATAGGAATCTATGGGAAATACAGAATCGGTATTTACCGATTCGGAAAATACCGAATCCTGGCAGGGGGAACGGGGTGTTACTTTCACACACTGTAGCACCCCAATTGCAGGCTTGTGTGCCATGTGGCACACAGACATGCCCGAAGGGCATGTCTGTGTGTCACATGGCATAGGTGTACATGCACAGATTTGCATGTACACTGGAATTTGGTATTTTACCACCCAATAGGATTGGGTGGTAAAATAAGAATTCCTAAGGGCCCCTGGCACTGCAAACTGTGCCACCTACATATGGATTTACAGAATTGGTATATTTACTGATTCGGAAAAATACCGAAGCAGTAAATTTACCGAATCGGTAAATATACCGATTCTGTAAATTCAGAGACACCTACATGTCAAAAGCCAAATACCGTTCGGTAACGGCCGAAATCGGCCGTTACCGACCGGTATTGGGCAACCTACATCGGGCCCTTAGAGTTAATATGGTAGTTACTCGCCATTATGTAAACTGTAAAATAAACTAGCACATTGATTGGTTGAGGTCAACAGTGATGTCATCAATTATGTCATTTCAGATGTCATCAGTGTGTCATAAATGATTTCATAGAACATGCTAACTATAACAGGTGAACTTCTGTGTTTGTTTTAATTCAAAATGCTGTATTCTTTTTATTTTATTTATTCATCCTGAGAGAGCCCTGTGGGACTCTTAGCAATTTTTGCCATTTTTTTGTTTGTTTTTGGTTCGTGTGAGGGTGGTCATAGGACCTAGGTAGTCAGGATATCCCATCCCTGTCCCCTTATATAATTTTTTTACATGTTCAGGACTGGGAGCTAAGCCCAGAAACCTATCATGGTTACCATCAACTTTTCTGATGTTTCTGGCAGCCAATCTGAGTGCTCACTTCCACAGGAGTCTGGCTCCCTCAGGAGTGAGATGGCCCAAGTGAAATAACGCTACCTGGGCCAATCAGAACGCTCCATTTTTAAACCGGTGCTCCTGCGAGAGTCTCTCGAGCCTCTTTTGGACCCAACCATGTAAATATACAAATATTTATTATGCTTAATTTCTCAAAAACTACTGAATGGATTTACACCAAATAACAAGCAGCACAATCTTTGGACCTGGATCTAACACCCTGCCAAATTTGGTGTAATTCCATTCTGCAGTTTTTGCTGTGAACTGCCTTAAGAGAAGATCTGCTGGTGCACCAAAGATGCAGTGGTTCAGTCGAAGAGCCAGGTCTTGAGGTCCTTCCTGAATTAAGGCAGTGACAGTGATTACCTGAGGTGGCGAGGCAGGGTGTTCCAGGTCTTTGCTGCAAAGTAGGAGAAGGATCTATCTCCGGCTGTGGTCTTGCAGACATGTGGGATGGTGGCCAGGGTCAGTTGGGCGGGGCAGAGGTCTCTGGTGGGTATGTGGAATGTGAGGTGGTGGTTGAGGTATGCAGGTCCTGCGTCATGTAGGGCTTTGTAAGCTTACGTTGAAGGTAATTATTGTGTTGACTGGGAGCCAGTGAAGGCCTCTTGGGTGGCTGGTGATGCAGCTGTGACGGGGATGTTGAGAATGAGTCTGATGGAGGCATTCTGAATGCTCTGCATTTTCTTGAGGAGTTTCTGCATGATGCCAACGTAGAGTGTTTTGCTGTAGTCAATTCTTTTACTGATGAGTTTGTGGGTGACAGTCTTTCTGGACTCAGTGGGGATCCACTTGAAGATATTTCAGAGCTTGCATAGCGTGTTGAAGCAAGATGATGAGACAGCATTAATCTAGTGGCTCAGGGTGAGCGAGGAGTCCAGGATGATGCCAATGTTCCACGTGTGGCCACTGTGTGTGCAGGGTTCCAAGTGCTGCGGGCGACCAGAAGTCATCTCGGACGAAGGGTGTGGAGCCCATGATGAGGACTTCTGGTCTTTCATAAAGTATTAAACTACATTGTTCATGACAACACTGAGGATATCACTAATGACATAATTCATGACATCACTGTTAACACCATGGTCATATGAAGCATAGAGAAATTGTGTGAAAAAACATAGATGCATAGCATGGAAATAGTGCACCACCTCGAGGCAACTTTGGCTGTGCATAAGGAGTTCTGGACTTTTTGGTTCCGTCCAGAGGTGTCAGGGATAACACCCGAAGACCCCGGAGTTCCACCTGTCTCGGTGCACAAATAAACAGAAACACGGGCTTCTCGATGTTGGCGTCAAAGACCAAAGGTTTATTACTGCAGGGACACAGAAGTCACAGAAACTACACATGGGCAGTATCTAGGAGCCTGTTCGATTTGTACAAGAAGGGTTGCTCCTTATATACTAAATATTGGCCTTCAGGCGAATTCTTCACATGTTAGTACATTCCCAAACCTTTGTGTTCTAAACAATAAATATTTGGCGTTTGCACAGGAATCGTCGACAATATCTGATGTCAAAACATTACGAACGAGGGGTTCCCACTTTTCCATCATAATCTCATGTCAACTTTTCATTCAAGACCCGGACCGCCTCATCGTAAATTTCGTTACCTCCCCCTAATAAAGGCCCAGAAGGAAAAGAGCAGAGCCAGGTGCAGAAGATAGAAAAGCAGGATAAGGGATGTTTGTGGGTTGTAAATGGGCAAGACTACTAGCTTCGGCCGCCTAATCATGATCAGGCCAACGAACACGAGAACCAGTATAGCAGGACTAGCCTTAGGCAGAGGAGGCAGCCTTTGTCGAGTCATGCAGCCACAGCGTGTTCTGGTCTAAGGTGCACGTGTTACTGGAAAGGTGAATCACCGGCTAAGCCAACGTGTCCTTAATCGAAATTGAGTAATCAGGGGTTATTGCGTATGTGAGGGCAAGAAACACAAAATGGCTACCATGATCTAAGATGGATGCCATGGGTAGATCGGAAATGTGTTTGTAACAGGAGTACTCTTGCTTGTAGCATAGCGAAAACACCAGGATATGCTAAATGGATCATTTGCGGTTCGCTGATACCAATATTATGTATTTCCGACAATATTGAAAACACGGGTCCAAATTGTCACGGAACCTCAGACCCTCCTTTTGCCCTTACATAGGCAATTACTCAGTCTATGTCAGAGTCTAATTCTATGCTCATCAGGTCAGTGATATGCTGTTGTATCATCATCCTTTCTCGTGCCTTTTCTCCAAACGCAGGTCTTTTTCTGAAACAGGTTGCAGCACAGAGACTACACAAAGCGGGACCACACTGGATAATCAGGCAGCATGAGAATAGGAATACCAAGATGACACCAATGACCATCAGAACCTTCCATCCCCACGCTGATATCAGAGTCCAAAACCACTCCATGAAGGACCAGTTTCCCTTGTCTACATGTATAGAGTCGGAAATCTTGTGTAGCTTAGAGATCGCCTCATAGACTGTTGGAGCATTGTTGGGAATAAAGACACAGCAGCTCGATTGGATCATTCTGCATACCCCACCTCGATCTGCAAGTATTACGTCTAGAACCATACGGTTCTGCAACGTCATGAGTCTATCCGCCTGAAGCTCAGCTGTCAGATTGCTAAGGGCACCAGCAGTTTCGGTAATAGTAGATTCAACTACCCGTGTTAGCTGACGTATGTTTCTACTATTGGCCATAGGCCCCCAGAACGGAAGGAAACCTTTGAAGAAGTCTCCAGCTTCCTGACCAGCGGTATCTTCCTTGCTGAACACACCTCTTGCTACTCTGGTCTTGTGATAATCAGATGAAGCAGTGTATGTTGGAGGCAACAATCGAGCAATATAACATGAACCTGAAAAGTCAGCAGGCAACCATGTATACGCTCTGTCTTGACAGATGAAGTAGGTACCCCTAGCAGTAAGAAAAGCAGGGGAGGAGTTAGACTGAAACACGTAAGCCTCAATGCACTCACTCCTCCCTAGCTGAGCTCTCGGATTTCTCCCATTACCTTGCAAACAGACCTGACCTCGGTGAGGCACGACCCAGATTGGAGTGGAGCTTTTACGCTTGCTTTCTCCCAAACTAAGGCGATACTCTGAGGAATTCCAACTCAAATATACTCGTAATTCGTCTCTAGGGTAAGATGGAGTATTATTGACGTCCTTGATCATGTCAATAATTCCCTGGACTAAAGCTCTGTTGGCAGAGTTATATTTAGTGGAACGTGGTGGACGCGGAGGATAGGTTTCAAGGGCATAGGCAAAGATTGTTTGAAAGGCCTGAAATGATCCATTATAGCTAAAAGGCAAAACCAGATAGGGAATGCCTTTATCCATAGTGTGGGGTATCAAGCCACACACCCAGCAGTCTGTAGTGTTAACTACCAGTTGGTGTTGGTGCAAGAGCTGTATGAAAGTATTATTGATAAATTCTGAGCGTCGGGCTTGCTCGTGTTCAGGAAATGAGTGGAAAGAGTGTATAGAAGAAACAGTAGAGGTAACAGGATCAAGGGGAGGTACTGTAGTTACTGGTACAAAGATTAAATTTATACCAAAAACGATTCCACCCACCAACGTTATCAAAACGATAAAAAATGTAATAGCACATTGCATCAGAAAACATTTACTATGAAGGATTCTGTAAAGTCTGTTTCTGCGAACATAAATCGCATTTTCTCGTTGCAGCGCAGGAAGCTCCATCTTCTACAATCCGCTCGCGACCACTGATGATGTGTACGTAGATGAAAATGCCTCTATCAGCGCTGGGAGTTCCCAGAACCAACAGAAAGATCGACCTTGTGTCTGACCCCCGCAGATTCAACTAGGCACACAGCCACGACCCTACGGCTACCCAGACGGCAAGGCAATTTTAAAAACAATAAAACAAATAGCAAACTTCCTGGCTGGAGGCAAAAGTTCAGAATTTCAAATATCACAATAGGCAGTTTCCTGCTTTATTTGTCCATATTACGAGATCGTAAGTTGTATCTTAGTTTTGCAGGAACCGTTTGATCAGGAAATAGTGTGTTGTCAGTAGAGGTTGCAATGTTCAAGTTCGCAGAAGGCAAAGATTCTTCTGATGCAGAGGGCAAGTGTTCAGGAATCAAAGAAGTAGTTTCAGGAGGAGAGTCAGAGTTCGAAGTGTCAGTTATCAATTCGGCATCGCTGAAAGGGACAAGCTTAGTTGTTCGCTCGAACTCAGAGGCACCAATTCCCTTCTTCATCCAGTTGTCATAAGGAAGTGGCAAGGGCACACGTTTGACGTGTGTTGCATGAATCCAATGCTTGCGACCAGCCACACGGACAGCAGTTCTCGTCGCCAATAACACCTGGAAGGGGCCAATAAATCTGGGCTGAAGGTTCTTCGTCCTCGCAAAATTTCGTACCACAACGTGGTCACCTGGTTTCAGCTGATGCCCTGGACTCTCCGGAGGCTTTGGCAATGCATCGAAAACCTGTTGATGAATAAGACTCAATTTACTAGTCAAGTCGTAAAGGTAATCAATCAACATTGGATATTCCAGAGAACAGAATTCCTTTGGCCTTGGCACTCCCCAAATATTAGCAGGACGGCCAAAGACAATTTCATATGGACTAAGCCCTACTCTAGAATGCACAGTCGCTCTCGTGGATAACAAAGCCAAGGGTAGTGCGTCTGGCCAGGATAAACCCGTGGATGCCTGTATTTTAGCTAGTTTTAGTTTGAGGGTGCCATTGTAACCCTCAACTAAACCAGCAGACTGGGGATGGTTTGCACTGTGGAACTTTTGTTTGATGCCTAAACCGGCACACACACTCTGCATAACTTTCCCTATAAACTCACTTCCGTTATCTGACCATACAATCCGTGGCATTCCGTACCTAGGGAAATATTCCTTGAGAAGAATTTTGGCAGTTGATAGGGCAGTGTTGTCTTTCAGTGGATATGCTTCAATCCATCTGGAAAATGCACAAACTACCACCAGGACGTACTTTAAGTTATTACAACGATCCATGTGTATGAAATCTAACTGAATTACTTCAAAGGGGCAGGAAGGTGGCGCGAAGTGACCAGCAGGTGTAGGGGTTCCCTTGCCAGGATTATGCATCAGGCATACCATACAATTTTTCACCACTCTTTCTGCACATTTACTAATCCCATCATTCTTCCAGACTGGAGCCAACATTTTACATATTCCTTTAGAACTTATGTGCGCTACTCCATGTGCCATAGTCACCACAGCGAGCACGTACGCATCAGGCAACATCCAACGCTGTTGGTCCGACAAATCAATCCAACACCCACTCGAATCCAACTTGCCCGTACTTTCTTTCCATGCACGCTTTTCCTCCTCAGTTGCCTCTTTCTGAATCTCTTTCACACTTTCCACTGTATCCTCACACATTCCAGACTCAGAAATCCATCTTGCAGACGTTGCAACATACATTCTACTCATCATATTTCTAGCTGTCTGCTTAGCGATCTCATCAGCAAATGCATTCCCACGACCAACATCATCCGTGATTGCTTTATGCGCACTGCATTTCACAATCGCAACTTCAGTCGGCAAGGTTAAAGATTCCAATAAGTCATTAACTAGCTGACCATGTTGAATCTTAGTCCCATGGGACGTAATGAAACCTCTTTCTTTCCACAAACGGCCAAAATTATGGGCCACGCCGAATGCGTACTGACTATCTGTGAACACATTCACTCTCTTTCCCTTAGCTAAAACACACGCTCTTGTTAGAGCGATTAACTCTGCAGCTTGGGCAGAATTCTGACTCACTCTCGCAGTCTCCACAATCGTACTCAAAGTCGTTACTGCATAAGCAGCGGTCACATCACCATTCTCCAGTTTAAAACATGACCCATCCACATACAACGTGCCATCTGGATCTGACAATGGAGTGTCTTTCAAATCAATTCGTCCTTTTGTCTCTTCCTCAGTTCGGAAACAACATTCATGGGACTCGGAATCACTCGACTCTTGATTAGTCGGCAACAATGTTGCTGTATTCAATACATTGCATCTTTTGATTTGAATATGACTTGCTAGCAGTGTCAACTCGTAGCCAGATTATCTAGCACTGGTAAGGTGTTGTGTCTTGGTTCTGTTCATGAGCGTATCCACAGCATGAGGAACCATGACCACTAGCATGTTATTCATCACCAAACCAGCAGATTGTCGAATGGAAGCTGCAGCTGCCGCTGTAGCTCTCAAACAACTAGGCAATGCTCTAGCTACCGGATCTAATGTTGATGAAAAATACGCACAAGGGCGTTGTTTATCACCAAATCTCTGTGTCAGAACACTCAACGCGCAACCTTCTCTCTCGTGAACATAGAGCGTGAATGGTTTACTGTAATCTGGTGTACCCAACACAGGAGCTGAACATAGTGCATTTCGTAACTCAGAAAAACTCTCCTGACATTCAGCAGACCATGGCACCGGACTCGGAACATTTTTCCCAGTCAAAGCTATCAATGGTTTTGCTAAAAGAAAGAAGTTTGGGATCCACTGCCTACAGTAAGAGGTAATACCTAGAAAGGCACGTACTTCTCTCTGTGTACGAGGAACACTCATCTGCGTAATTGCTTTTATTCTCTCTGGGGTCAACTTCCTTCCCTCCTTTGACAAGAGATGACCTAGGTAGGTCACTTCTTGGCAGCAATATTGCATTTTCGAAGGCGACACCTTGTGATTCAAATTGGACAAATGATGCAATAACGAAATCGTAGCTGCTTTGCAAGTTTCCTTGTCATCGGCAGCCACTAGAAGGTCATCTACATACTGCACTAAAGCAGAACCTGGAGGAAGTACAAGGGAATCTAACTGACTTTTTAATGCCTGGCTGTAAATGGACGGACTCTTACAGTAGCCTTGTGGAGCGCGTTTAAACCTGAAGCTTCGACCTCCTAGACAGAAGCCGAAAATATCTCTGCTTTCTTCGGCTATCGGAATGCTGAAAAAGGCATTCTTTAAGTCGATGACTGAAAACCATGTAGCTGTTGCAGGAATCAATGTTAACAAGGCAGTGATGTCTGGAACCACGGGAAACTGTGGAACCACAATTTTATTAACCTCTCTAAGATCGATAACAAATCTATATACTGGAGGCTTTGAAGGATCAGTGCGCTTCAAAATCGGTAATACAGGACTGTTACAGACGTTTCCTCTAGTTTCTTCAACCACACCTTTCTTAATCAAATCTTGCACAATTAGTAAAAGTGCACGTTCACCTTCACTAGAAATCTTGTATTGAGGAATTCGTGGAAATTTAACATTTGCTTTTAAAGTGACTACATATGGTGGTATTTCTAAAAGGCCTACATCGTTAGGACCAGTCGCCCAAAGAGTATCAGGGAGTGAACGCAGCTCTGGCGGGAGTGCATCCATAGACAAGTACATCGGAGAGGTGATTCTTTTACCCAATGTAAGCTGTACTCCTGACGGAGAGCAGTACAATGTCGCATATAGGCGTTTTAACAAGTCTAAACCAAGCAGATTTTCATTACAACCTGTCGTCAAAATCAGGGGTGCTTTCAATTGACACGGTCCAACAGAAATAGACAAAGGACCAGATACAGGGTTGTAAACAGGGGCGCCTGAAAAACTTACAGAAACATTTGTTAAGCCGGACAAAGGTGCGGCAGGGAGTTTCGCATGAATGATAGAACTTTTTGCGGCACCAGTATCCAACAGAAACGGTTCGACTACACCTGATGTTGCTACTGCGACATAAGGCCCACTCTGATCCACTGGAACTGATACTACTCCCTCTCTCTGTCCATGGCTGTCCTAGTACTCATTTTGTTGAAAACCCTCAACGTTTTCACAATAGTCCTCAACATGATACTGTTGAGATCTATTTTGTTGGGCAGACTGTCCATTCCGTTGATCAAAGTGATTGGAAGGGCGATCGTTCGTTTGTGGAGGCATAGTACCTCGTCCTCGACCTCTAAAATTTTGCACAAAACCACCACGACCTCTCTGAGCTGCTGCTGCGTTATTTTGCGCTAAGACTGGACACTCATTTTTATAATGACCCTCTTTCTTACAATATGCACACTGATTCCATTGATATTGTGGTCTCTGGGAACCATAATCTGTCCTTTGATACGACCCTTGCTGTGTATTATTCTGATTCATGCGAGGCGGATATGCCTGTTGCAGAAGAACTTTAGTTTTTAAGTCTTTCGTTTTCTTATCTGATTTCTCTTTCTCCTCTTTGTCCCTATTTTCATAATACTGTGCAGTTGCAAGTATTTGCGCAGTTGTAGAGACAGCCCACGCACTCTCGGAATCTTTCAATTTGTTGCAGAGTTCTGGTAGCAAATTGTGTACAAATTTATCGACAAATAATCTCTGTCCTCCTTCTGTGCTCATATCCTGACCACTGTGATCTACAAAAGTTTCTTCGAACCTCGTGAAAAAGTCGGAGACACTTTCGTCTTTCTTTTGCCTGCATGCGGACAACTTGTCCCAGTTAACACGCAATGCTGGCATCAGAGTCTTCATTAAGTCGATTATCCTACCTGGAAGATTAGCAATTCGAGGTTCGGGTTTGGAACCACCTATTTGCTGACCATCCGCTGCTATGATAGCTGCCCAGTCACCACCTAGGGCAACTGGGTGATTCTCCCTACGAATTTTAGCCCAAATTGGTTGCGGAACTACATTCCCAAATAACATGTCAATGTCCGCTAGATTCATTACACAAGCCTCAACTGTTTGTGCTAACTCCTTATAATATCCGGCAGGATTCTTACGCGGATCTGGCAAGGCCTGTTTTACTGCCAATACTTCGGCTCGCTTCCACGGAATGTGTATCCACACTCTCTGGAATTGTGCCGGAGCGGCTGCAATACCATGGGCCGCATCAGCTTGCACAGCTTCGCGCCAAATAGGAGGAACCTCCCTCATTGGATATTGGCGATTCTGCTTCGTACTATTTTTCTCTACGTCTCTCGGTGAGAGAAGAGATGGATCATTCCTATAACTTAAAATCAGCTCCATCGCTTCTTTTATATTTTGACCTACTATCATTCCTGCAGCAAACTCTTTCTGAACCTTAATTAAGTCTTCTAAATTTGTTTCAGAGTCATCTTCTAGTTCCTCACGTAAAAGAGAGCACATCTCGTCGAAGACATATCGTTGCGTTGGTTCGTTCCACTGCATAAATGTATCTAGTACATCTCTCGTACTATATCTCCTACTCTTCGTAATCCATCTGAGAGCCGTGGAATCTAATATTCCCCGTTACGCAGTACTTGGGAGCTGACTACGTCTTTGCACAGACTCAGAAGTAGGAGTCTTAATTAAAGATTTATAGAAGGGAGACAGAATGTTAGAGACAGAATCAGTGATTCTTCGACGAACAGAAAGCGGAGTCATAATACTAGCAGATGTAGAAAACACAGTAGCAGTTGGAACAGATAGTACAGGGACAGTAGGGGTATCGAGTAAGGTAGCTTGTGAAGCAGTAGGTGTAAGCAATATAGGTATAGGCAAAGAAGTCGGCAACCCAGGAAGAGGAGGTGCCGTAGGAACATTTACATTAACCACAGGAGGTACAGGAGCTTGATTCTGAGGGGCAGGAGCAGGAATACCAGGTTGTCCAGCAACCGGCAATTGAATATTTGGTACAGGTGGAGCCGTAGCCCCTTGTGCATACGGTGGAGGTGACTGTAACAAGTAAGACAACAGAGGATCATTTTCGGGGTCCTCTACTATCTTAGTTGTACTTGATGGCAAGGCAGGATAGCACTTATCTATCGCTAGGTTACGTTCTCTAGTAGCTACCTCCATTGCTTTCTCAGAATCGTTGTCTTGCAGCTGCTTACCTGCTTGTTCTAAAGTTAACTCTTGCTCTTTCTGTTCTTTTTTCAACCTTTTAATTTCTCTCTGTTTAGATTCTTTTCGCCAGAAACGGAAAGAATCAAACATTGCCGGCCGGGCTTTCTTCTTAAACAGTTTTACTTCTAAATTGTCAAGAACTTCAGGTTCAAAACTACCATGTAGTGGCCAACTAAGGACACCATCTTTTTCAGTGTATCGGACCCATACCTCATTATAAGATATAGGGCCCACTCCAAACTTACAATAAAGATCATATAGGGGAGTTCCGATCGGAGGAACCAGACATGAGTCCTCCAAGCGGGAATCACTGTTGCAACCAAAGCACGACAACATACAATTTTTCCGACTTACCATTTTATAATCCGGAACACAAAACAAACAAACACAAACAGCAATGTGCACTCGAACCAAGAACTTAGGCCTACCAAAAGCGAACAAATGTATCGATACCCAAACTAAACCAATAGATTATCGTAACCAGAACAACCAGTGATAATCTTACGAAACCAAACCAAACCAAGAACCAAAAGGATTTTAACAGCCCTTACGAAGTAACCAACTAGCAACCACTAAATACTTAACTGAGGCACTGAAGACGTCACCAAGGAGAAACCCGTCACGTTTCGCCGTACTAAGGACTGCACCTCGGGTCCAAGACAGGGCGACGGTCAAGGCAACGGACCACTGCAGCCGTCCTGAGCGGGAATCCTCGTGGAAGAGAACTTCGGGCCACTTTTGCGATATGCCGGGATCGATGAAGTGGGGCGCCTCCCTCAGGAATCTTCACACGAAGCTTCTCGAACTCTTCAGGCTTTTGGACCGGTACCGAATGACGTCGCCCCACGTTGGGCGCCAATTGGAGTTCTGGACTTTTTGGTTCCGTCCAGAGGTGTCAGGGATAACACCCGAAGACCCCGGAGTTCCACCTGTCTCGGTGCACAAATAAACAGAAACACGGGCTTCTCAATGGTGGCGTCAAAGACCAAAGGTTTATTACTGCAGGGACACAGAAGTCACAGAAACTACACATGGGCAGTATCTAGGAGCCTGTTCGATTTGTACAAGGGTTGCTCCTTATATACTAAATATTGGCCTTCAGGCGAATTCTTCACATGTTAGTACATTCCCAAACCTTTGTGTCCTAAACAATAAATATTTGGCGTTTGCACAGGAATCGTCGACAATATCTGATGTCAAAACATTACGAACGAGGGGTTCCCACTTTTCCATCATAATCTCATGTCAACTTTTCATTCAAGACCCGGACCGCCTCATCGTAAATTTCGTTACCTCCCCCTAATAAAGGCCCAGAAGGAAAAGAGCAGAGCCAGGTGCAGAAGATAGAAAAGAAGGATAAGGGATGTTTGTGGGTTGTAAATGGTCAAGACTACTAGCTTCGGCCGCCTAATCATGATCAGGCCAACGAACACGAGAACCAGTATAGCAGGACTAGCCTTAGGCAGAGGAGGCAGCCTTTGTCGAGTCATGCAGCCACAGCGTGTTCTGGTCTAAGGTGCACGTGTTACTGGAAAGGTGAATCACCGGCTAAGCCAACGTGTCCTTAATCGAAATTGAGTAATCAGGGGTTATATGCGTATGTGAGGGCAAGAAACACAAAATGGCTACCATGATCTAAGATGGATGCCATGGGTAGATCGGAAATGTGTTTGTAACAGGAGTACTCTTGCTTGTAGCATAGCGAAAACACCAGGATATGCTAAATGGATCATTTGCGGTTCACTGATACCAATATTATGTATTTCCGACAATATTGAAAACACGGGTCCAAATTGTCACTGAACCTCACATGGTGAAAGTTATGTGGTGCACTGTTTGCAAATTATGAAAGTTTGGGGTGCAAGTATTGCTCCGATTAAACAAGGTAAAGGCTGAGTACACCTGTTTTGGGTTGCAGAGGTGTGTTTTTTTTAAGGTAGGTTGTGCATTAAGGCCAGGACCTGTTTCAAAAATTTTTACTTTGCTGAAGAATTTGTAACATTTTAGATTGTTGAATAATGTAGAATGTAGTTGTTCCCCCCTGGTGTTCTAAGTATGACACTAAGGGCCAGATGTAGGAAGTCTAATACCGGTCGGTAACGGCCAAAATTAACGAATTTCGGCCGTTACCGACTGGTATTAGGATTTTCAGATGTAGGAGGCCACATTTCAGGATTCGCTAATTTACCAAATCTGCAATTTAAGAAATCGGTAAATTATCGAATTCTTAAAATACCATTTTTGGTCAATTACCGAATGTTACACCCTGCCACCCTTGAAAGGGTTCCCCCTATTACCGATTCGGTATTTACCGAATCGGTATTTACCGAATCAATAATTCCCATTCATTCCTATGGGCCTCCAGGCCCATTAGAAATAATGGGAATTACTAAATCGGCATTTACCGATTCGGTAAATGCCGAATAGGTAAATACCGATTCTTAATTACCAAATGTTACCGATTCGGTAATGTTTATCGAAAAATTATCTACATCCCATTTACCTATTCATAAATACCGAATCGGTAAAATTCGGTATTTAGGAATAGGTAAATTGAGATTACCTACATCTGACCCTAAGGGCTAGATGTAGGAAGCCTAATACCGTCGGTAACGGCAGAATTTACCGAATTTCGGCCGTTACCGACCGGTATTAGGCTTTTCAGATGTAGGAGGCCACATTTCAGGATTCTGTAATTTACCGAATCGGCAATTTAAGAAATCGGTAAATTATCGAATTCTAAAAATACCGTTTTTGGAAAATGACAGAATTTGTAATGTAGGGAGCACTCAAGTGAGTGCTTCTTACATTTAAGGATTCATTATTTACCACCAACTATTCGTTGGTGGTAAAAAACGAATTCCTTTTAAAAAGCAATTTTTTGCTTTTTATCCAGTGCCATGTGGCAGCCATACATGCCCTTAGGTCATGTATGTGTGCCACATGTGCACCCATGCACTATTCAGGGGTGTAACAGGGTGTCAATGTGACACCCTGCCACCCTTGAAAGGGTTCCCCCTATTACAGATTCGGTATTTACCGATTCGGTATTTACCAAATCGGTATTCACCAAATCGGTAATTCCCATTCATTCCTATGGGCCTGCAGGCCCATAGGAATGAATGGGAATTACTGAATGCAGTTTGGGCTTGGCCACAGTGCATAGTCTTTGGCCTTTGGCCAGGCCCTATGCCTAACCATGCTGTGGGTGATAAGCCTACCCATCCTGCTTCAACCGTGCGCCGTGGGGCGTTTGCGTAGGAGGGATAGGCCACAGGGCCTGCAGCCAACTTCACTGTAGGTGACTAACCCCCTAGCGTCTGCTGTGCGCAGTAGGAAGTTGGCTGCATGGTCTGGGCTCCATCCAGGCCCTACTCTCAACTCCCCATGGTAGGGTTAGGCTGCAGGGCCGAGCCCCTGGCCATGCTCTGCTCTCAATCAACCGCAGGGGGCCAAACCCTGGGGACTGTCAGCACACATTTAATTTGCTAGTTGGAAAACAAACTCTGGGTAATGATATACTGGTACTAAAGCTTCAACCCCATGGTACAGCAGTACCGTTCAAGATTTTCCAACAACAACCTGCCTCCAGCGCTGCAGAACCACATACTGACTGTCTTCTTGCAAAACGTAAAAATATATTAATCACAAAATTCATTTTTCCATCCTGTTAGAATGTACTTTGTGATTAAATAGTTTTTTGGGAAAAAAGCTCATGAGTGTGTTGTTCTCCAATGCTGGTGGCTAATTATTGTTAGCAGTGCCTGAAATGGAAAAATAGAATCAATCAATCAATCATAGAATTTGTAGAGCGCACTACTTACCCGCGAGAGTCTCAAGGCGCTGGGGGAAAAAGGGGGATGCCGCTACTGGTCTAACTAGTGTAGTTCCTATATTCCCAATAGGCTCTGCGCATTGGAATATTATATCCTATAGAAATGACGTAGGACTAAGCATGGGTGAATTTTGCGAATCTCGCGTTCGCGAATTTTGCGGATTTGCAAACTCGCAATCCGCAAAATCCGCGAATTCTCGCGAATTTGCGGATGTTTTTTTTTTGTGTTCGCGCGGGTTTCTGCCAGGTCGCGAGGGTTTTTGTACAATTTCGCAAACGCAAACTTACCTGTCGGGTCGCAAGGTTTGCGAACTTGTTGTTTCTACGTGTCCAGCCTGTTTGGGACACTCTTCTTCATCACTGCCACCCTCTGTCACCACTGCCACTCTCTGGTTTTCCCATGCCACCCTCTGGCTCACCCATGCCACCCTCTGTTTCATCACAGCACCCTCTGGTTGTCCAGTGTACATTATTGTGGCAAAGCAAAGCACACCTTCCCTGCCTCAAGTGACCTGAATTAATTTGGGGCTGATTAATGTGTCACAGAATATTTTTTTAGCTGGCACCTGCTTCCTTAGTGCTTCCTGATTAGTGATCTTTTGCACTTGCTAAGTGCTTTCATTGTTGCAAAATTAGTTACAACACCTGCCCTGCCCCAACTGACAATAATGAATTAGGGGCTGATTAATGTGTTACTGGATTTGAACTTCCAGCCTGGCTCCTGCTTGTCTCCCTTAGCTGTAATTCAGGACCTTTGTGGCATATGTGTAACTATTCTGAGGGTCAGAGCAGGGTCACATAATAGTTGCAAGTAGGCAACTGAACTCTGGAGGGGCCCCTCAGGAAGCACTACAGGAAATGGCTACTAATGATGAGCTTGAACTTTTGAACCTGGTAAGTAGTTTCAGTTTTGCTAAGATCGTATTTCTGCAATTTAGCGCTTATTCGCGGGGCGCGAAGTTGAACTGGGAAGCCGCGAACTCACGCGAACAGTGCGAGCAAGCCATAAAATCCGCTGCTCGCGGATTTGCGGATTTTGCGGGAAATTCGCGAATCTCACGGATTGCGAATTTACTGAAAATCCGCAAAATCCGCGAGCGGAACGGATTTTCCGCCCATACTTACGTAGGACTTAGGTCAGTAGGTCTCTATTGAATTTACTAAACTTAATTGTGAGTGCCAGCTAGCTCAGAGGTCACTAGAAACTTTCTCTAATTCACAAGAAGGGATTAGTTTCTGACAACCGATAACAACTTTGTTTCCGTAGTACCAGAAAATATCTTCAGAGTCATAGAAACAATGGATAGGTATTTTACTAGGTCAATCGTGCGTGCTTCGTTTCTACAGAGTTGCAGAGAAATAGTGAAACTGTGTCTTCTTTCTTATGCAAGAGAGTTGAACTGCTACAATCGTTAGACAGAATGCAAAGTATAATGCGTACAGCGAGAATAGTATTATACAATAATACTTTAATATCATTGTATGGTTTCTAAGCCATATAAAAATACATTCATAAATAACACAGGCTAAAGTACTCAACTGGTGCTTCCAAAATATGCCTACCCCAATGTACCTAACTTAGGTCTAGTACGAGGGAACAAGTAAGCATGGTCTTTACCATAAGTTTAGTTTTTGCCAAGAATCTACCAAAGGTTTCTCTAGGTTCTAATCAGCTCCATACCTTAGAATGAAGAAGGTCTGTTATCTCTGTCTCGGGACTCGATTTAACATCACACCCGCAAGGGGAGTCAGAAACACTGGACCTGGATTTTTTAGTAGAGGAGGGCAGCTTCCTGATCACTGCGTCAGCTGGAGAGTCGACTTCCTTCAGCACTTGCTGTAGCGAGCTGCGTCGGGTAAGTAGGTCTTCGTCCTGCTACGAACCACCATGCTTTGCCATAGCAAGTGAAGGTATATTTATACCTTGAAGGTGTTTAGGGATGCCATGTTTGACGTAAAGTCGGGCATATGAATATCATGAATGAACCCCTAAGGAATAGATGTTAATTTTAAAACTAACTGAGTTCTTGGAGAAATAAATATTCAAGGAAGGGGAAGTCCCTAACGGCTTAAGCTGGTTTTCCAAGAAATCGTTGTGACGTTTGGTGAACAGATGGAAGTAGCCATGCCTGTATTTGGGTTGCATGCCTAAATAAGGGCTTGATTTCAATGTCTATATAAGGGCAAAGTGAATTGTACATATTTAAGGGCATAAATCGGGAAAATCCATTCGGAATCTAACACACCATAAAACTAAGCGTGGGGTGAAAATTTGTTCAGCTCGTGGAATTTGGGGATTTTCCGCGATTTCGCGTTCCGCGAATCTGGCAAAATCGCAGTAAAGTCTGAGAATTTCCAGCGGGGTGAATTTTCAGGCAAGCACTTAGAGAGTTACAGCAGCAGGTGCAAAAGTTGAAGCTAATTTCTTTGTAACCTTTTACAAAAGGGTTACAAAGAAATTAACTTCAACTTGGGCACCTGCTGCTGTAAGCCTGTAAGTGCTTCCTGGCGCCTCGTTGCCTACTTGGAACTATTCTCTGACCCTGCTCTTACCCTTGAAGCAGGGTCAGAGAATAGTTACAAGTAGGCAATGAGGCGCCTGTCAAGAAAATTAAGCCTCAACAGGAAGCACTGACAGATATAAACAAGCATTTGCAATGCAATAGGTCTCGCATTAGGAAAGTTTGAGCTATTGGTCTTGTAAATGACAATTTTTTTTATTTATGTGTTGGTTTTGAAAATAGCTATATTAATAGCTTTGTCATTTACAATGCCAATAGTTATAACTTTCGCAAATGTGACACCTATAGCATTTGTAATGCAACATGTTTTGTATTTACATGACTTAGATGTATTGATATTGCAAATTACAATGGCTTTGAATTTTTTAAAATAATTAATACTTAAATAAAAGTGATTTTGTGAAGATTATGTTCAGTGTATTTTATTGTGATGAAATTCCAAGAACAGAAGTGAAATATTAACATATTTTTGTGACATTTGTAATAAAGCTTGAAACATTGAGAGAACATATTTGAACCAGTTGTTGTTGAATGGTTGCGCAGATTGATGCTGGGGTGGCACTGAGTGGTGCTGTGGTGGTGCTGAGTGGTGCTGTGGTGATGCTGAGTGGTGCTGTGGTGGTGCTGTGAGTGATGCTGTGGTGGTGCTGAGTGATGCTGTGGTGGTGCTGAGTGGTGCTGTGGTGGTGCTGAGTGATAATGTGGTGGTGCTGAGTGATGCTGTGGCGGTGCTGAGTGATGCTGTCGTGGCGCTGAGTGGTGCTGTGGTAGTGCTGAGTGGTGCTGTGGTGGTGCTGAGTTGTGCTGTGGTGGTGCTGAGTGATGGTGTGGTGGAGCTGAGTGATGCTGTGGTGGTGCTGTGGTGGTGCTGTGGAGGTGCTGAGTGATGCTGTGGTGGTGCTGAGTGATAATGTGGCGGTGCTGAGTGATAATGTGGTGGTGCTGAGTGATAATGTGATGGTGTTGAGTGATGCTGGGGTAGCGCTGAGTGATGATGTGGTGATGCAGAGGGCAGAAAGGCACAAAAAACAGTCTAACAGAGGGCAGAAGGGCAGAAAAACAAGGGAAAAACGAGTCTAACAGAAGGCAGTAGGGCACAAAAAACGAGTCTAACAGGGGGCAGAAAGGCACAAAAACGAGTCTAACAGAGGGCAGAAGGGCACAAAAAACGAGTCTAACAGAGGGCAGAAGGGCACAAAAGCAAGGGAATAACAGAGGGCAGTAGGGCACAAAAAACGAGTCTAACAGAGGGCAGAAGGGCAGAAAAACAAGGGAAAAATGAGTCTAACAGAGGGCAGAAGGGCACAAAAACTGAGTCTAACAGGGGGCAGAAGGGCAGAAAAACAAGCTGTAAAAGCGGCGCATTGCTGAAGCTGCGTCGCAAGCGCGACGCAGCTCCAGCAATGCTCTGGGGGCCCCTATATCCCCAATGCTGCGTCAAGCCTTACGCCTGCTTCAAGCAGGCGCAGGGTTTTGACGCAGCATTGACCTAAAAGTGACTGAGTGAAATCTTGTAGATTTCACTCAGCCACTTTTAGGAGGTGTTCCTGCGCAGGAATGCCCTCCCCAGCGCCGAAACGCCTCCTGATGGCGCAGGGCTTTACAACGTGACGCATCTCTCAGATGCGTCACGTTGTTAATACCCAGCACCATGGCGCATCTTTTGTGCTGCTGCTGCGTCACAAAAATGACGCAACTACGGCGCAAAAGACGCGCAAACGACTTGTAAATCTGCCCCATAGTGCTTTTACTACACTGCAGCTGCGTAAAGGGCCAGAAGATGTGTCTCCAGTGACCATGTGTGCCTGTGCCTGTGTTAGAAGCACACATGGTCACTGAAGACACATCTTCTGGCCCTTTACGCAGCTGCAGTGTAGTAAAAGCACTATACATTTACCCAATGAGGGAGCACTTACTGGATTAGCTAGTAGAAAGTACTTCAGGGCAAATCGCAAAAAAATCCACGATTTCGAGTGAAAATCCGCAAATTCGCAGATTTGTTAGCGATTTTGCGGGGAAATCCGTGAATTCGCGGAGCTCGAATTCGCAAATTTCACCCATCCTTACATAAAACACCCACTCCACTTTCTTATGTAAGACATTACTAAGTTCTAAACACGTTAAACATATCTAAACATGATGTGTTAAAACCCACCCAAAACACATAAAAATGCAATGGTACTGGTTGTGCACAAAAGCGCATTGGTGCTGTACGCATTTAAAGCAATGTTTCATTCTAAGCATATAGTTGGCATTTGTAAAAATGCTGTCTGAATGAATCATGAAAATATATTCATGAAATGGCTCGTAAATACAGAAAAAAGGGCCAAAACTATTTCATGTTACAATACATAAAACTATTTGTTATGTGGACAAGGTCGAATATTGCCTCTGGAAGTTTTTCTATGAATAGCTCTACTTTAAGCAGATTACTTTGTGAGAAAAAATGAAAAATACACATTTGGAAAAGAAAAAGGTTAATCATAGAAAAAAAGAGGCCCAAAGTTAGAACTTTGTTTTGAAAAAATGAAGATCGAATTCAAAGTCTCTCAGAACACTGTGTGCCAAATCAAAAGTCAGTGTTATTGTTTGGAGAAAACATCAAACTTCTAAGTCTGTAAAAAAGTTGTCTACCATTGTAGGTGAAAGTTGGATTACCTTGTTAAGAAGATCAACCGCACACAGATGTGAAGCAACACTGCCAGCATTGGTCGCATTAGCAATGTTCGTAGTGAATGATACCTGTGTGCCTGTTTCCTCTCGTACCTCACTGTCAGCATTTTGCATCTGTGAGAGCTCAAGGAATGCCGCCATCAGAATTGGCAGCCGCTGGGGACAACACAGTGCATGGGACGTTACTGGTTCAAGCAAAGTATCAACATCCGTTGGCATGACTGATGGGAGTGTCAGACATGTGTCTAGCACGCATTCTTCTCTGCATAGCACGCAGCGTAGAACAGGTAAGATGCAATCTTGCCAAATTGGTCTGAATGACGGAAACCATGTGGTATTTAATTCTCTTCAACGAGTTTATCCCAAAATTTGGACTATGCGCTCACGTCACTTCATCGCCAGTAGAGTTGTCTCCATGGTGAACTAGGTGTCGCTTGTGGATTGACTTGCCATATGGCAGCAGTAGGAGCAAAAATAGTATCCCTGCAGCAGGTCCCAAAATGAGAGGCAATCCGCCAAACACAGAGTGCACGAAGTTTGGAAATATTCCTAGGACTGCTTCAAAAGGTGCTAACAGACCAGAAAATATTGTCTTAAATACATGTACAATACCTCTCGTATCAGACATGTTTAAGATACGACTTAACATTTCCGAGAAATGTATAGGGCAATTTGTAGTTAAGAGGGCATGTATCTCTGCAGAAGTCCTTGTGACTTGCAGATCATAGGTCTCTTTGGCCGATGTCAGTGGCACAGTTTTCTGTAAAAGAATGGCTTTCATACTGCTTAAAATATCAATTTGTATAGAAGAGATGTTTAGTGAAGGCCATAATGGCGACTCCTGGTCTGTCTTGGTTTTTTGAAACAATACTTGCATACAGCAAGTGACCCTGGCTGACACAGTTACTAGATAGGGTAAACCTGGCAACATGCCACAGAAGCTGTGATCGTTCAACATGCGGTAACTTCCATTAGAAAGTTTTCCAAAACTTGGTCAATTGGTGAACATTGCAGGTGGCAGGATAAGTTAATAGAGGAACCATCGCAGACCCCGTGTAAGTTAATACCCTGACAAAGGAGAGAACTGCTTAGTGTATTTTCACAATTTTTACCACTAAGAAACACTTCTATTCTCCCACTCCAACATCTGTGTGTGCACGGTAATTCCCAGGATGTCTTGATGTATTCTTTAACCAACCTTTCATATGTGCCTGCTGGTATATGTTTTAGGTAATACTGAAAATGGAAAATTGTAACAGGCAGAGTGATTGTCCCGTGTATAATCCATTCTGTAGCTGGTTTTTCTGCAACAGTTAATGGCAATCTTTCCAGTTGTTCAATGCTCAGCACTGTATAGTCTGCTCCCCTCTGTGCTAGTTTTATCTGTTTATCAATGAGATTTAATTTCCGCAAAAACAGTGACGTAGTATTGATTAAATGCCAAGGTACATAGCCTGAATGTAGGTTTTGTAAAGTCCAACCTAATAGCATGGTAGAACGTAATTGCGACTGACCATGTACCAACATGACCAAGCCCTGTACCATGATGTCTATGGCAGAGGATAATATGCTTTCCAAAGAATATATCCTGGATGACAGAGTCGTTAACCCATTGTCAACCACAGAGAGAGTTTTCTCTAAATTAATACAATCGATTTCTCGTATCCTTTGTGCAGTCTCTGCTTGCGTAATCTTCCATGCTTCAGCATAGATACCGGCATATATAAAACGTTTATGACGCGGTGTTCTTGGTCCTAGAAAGAATTCCCTAAGATCAACTCCATCTTTAAGTAAAGGTAAGTGTTGTTTTACATCCTTAAGTATAGATCTATGTAACCATTCAAGGCACAGTTTCCCTACACTGTATGCTGTTACTATTCCTGGATGCTGTCTCTGAACGTATCTTGGATCTGGTCTAGTGAATGTGAACCCCAGTGTTTTATTCAAGAATCTATCTCGACAGGTGTTTGTGTCTGTGGGCCAAATTAACCATTTTTTCCAATCTGGATCTGTTCTATTGTGATGCAAAATAATAGTATGTACGTCGACCTCCCCCTCTGAAGTGTTACTGCCATCAGGTGTAGGTATGGACAGGTCGGATTGTTTAGGTCTTTTATCTTGGCTAACCCAAGGCAAGATATCTGTTGGACAGTGTCATTCAAAAACATAATTTGCTCTGGGATGATGCAGGCTCTAAAGAAAGCATCTATCCCCTGCACTTGCCAATCTTTTGTGCCCCAGACAGTTTTTGTCTCAATGTTGTCTATCCAAAAGTCGAAACCTAGTGAAGACAGCTTAGCATAAAAGGCTGCAGAATAAATCTGCTTGCTATTTGTCAGCATACTTTTAATTCCTGTCTTATTAACAATTTCAAAGTAAAATGATTATGGATTGGAAATATTAAAACCTGAAAAGTATGGAAATTTTCCCAAAAATGTTTTTGAGCTACCCTTTGGTGGTGTAGGACAATGTTCCCATTGGTTGTACATCAATACATTTCTAGGGTTTGCAAATTTGTGCAAGAAATGATGACCATAGTGATTATAACAATACATTTTTTCATAGTCTGTTGAACCGTCTAAGTATTCATGATTTGTAAATACAGCAGACATTTCTAAGTCTGACATCATATTATTAACAGCCTCGAAGTCCCAATCATCAAAAAAGATACTAGGTGAAACAAAGTAATTCAAGGAAATCTTGAACTCGTATGGAATCTTCAACAGCTCTGCAGGGCCAAAAATGTCATAATCAGTTCTGTTCCAAGCTATACCACCAGGTATAGGAATAGCTGTGAAGTTCACTGATGACAAGTCTCCTTGTTCACGATGAGATGATTTGTGTGGTATGAGTAGTAAGTTGATGTTCTTACTTGCTGTGTCCTTTTTAACATATCTTTCATTTATCAGTATTCCCAAAGTTATTACCAGAGTCAACCAAAGAAGAAGCAAAAGCACACCCAACACAATCCAAAGTCCAACCCATGGTGAAACCAGGTAAGTCTTTTCCAGGTGATGAAAAAGGTCTGTTACTTGTTCTTTCAAAGTTCTTTTTACTGGCGTTGTTTCAGGTTCGCTGGGATCCTCAGACAATGTATCAAAGTTAATGAAATAGCCAGAGGCAGTTCTGTCAATTGTGGGGATTGCATCAGGATTCGTTGAAATTGCTGGAGCCACTTGATACATTTGTGTAGTCTGATGCTACTTCGTTGTAGACAAGTGTTTCTTGACGAACTGTTATTTGGGTTTCAAGCGGTACAAGTTCATAGCTTTGTTGCAGAGTCCTTCTTTTCGTACTGCAGATTCCTCAAAGGTGATGAGTTTCTCAGTTTGAACCTCTTGGCTAGTAGCCAGATTAGGGCGTCTGCTACTTGGTCGGAGTCCACTTGGCCTACTGCTTATGATCGGCCACATGATGTGGTTTGACCAGGTCGATGGACACGAACCTGTTCTCCTTTTTACCAGCAAGGGGCGGCAGTAATACTGTCTTGATCCATGGATTACTAGGACAGGTACTGGTTGTCTGTAAGAAGGCCCAAATTCCTTCTTGTCCACGATCTTTTCTCTGACTAGATACCCAAGCTTAGGAATCCAGACAGGCCTTGGTGGGACGGCCGGTTTCTCTTCAGTGGTGGTTGACTTCAGGAACACGTTACTTTGTTCCGTTCTTATTTCATTTAAGTCCTGTAAAACAGCCAAACGGTCTTTGATATCAAAGGGTTTTTGGTCTACCACTGAAGTCTGACAATCAAGGTCTGATAATAACATTCTGGTCCCAAAAAGGACTTCATATGGAGTGATACCCCCTAGAGAACTTCTTGGCAGATTGTTAAGACTACGTTGGACACTTATTAGATGTTTGACCCACCCGTCACCCAAGCCTAATACCCTAGCTGGTATAGATTGCTTTATGTCCGAGTTTTTTCTCTCCACTACCGAATTTCCCTCAGGAGGGAATGAACTAGAGTACCGCAACAAAACGCCCAATTTGGCCATGACCTCCTTGCAAGCTCAAAAGCTAAACGCAGGACCCTGGCCAGAATGTAATGTGCCGACTGCGTGTGTGCCAATAAAGACTTGCAAATCTTTTATAGCAGTTCAAGCGTGAGGCCACATTCAAATGAACCTTGAACACAAACCCACTGTGACCATGATATATTTATAGTTACTATCCCTCTGTAAGGGACCGCAGTGATCCAGGTAAACGCAAGCTAATGGTTTATCTGAAATTAACAGGGGCGTCCGCACAGGACATGTCACTGTAGAGACTTTCATCTTTTGGCAGATTTCACATTCCAAACCATAGTTTATGGTTTGTTTCCTCATGTGCGGCCACCAGTATCTTCGTTTTAATAATGACACTGTGGCGGAAACACCTGCATGTGCAGAGGCAAGCCCTTCTTGTGCTGCTAAGATGAGTCCTAATCTATGTTCCATGTTTGGAATACTCGATCCCCCACTCCAAGGATTCGAGCAAACGGAACATTATTAGCATCAGTTATGTATGAGTATTTGAGTGGAAACCCTCTTGGTAATGTTTTACCACTGTCTTTGCATGAAGCATTGACAGCTTGCATTATTTCGCTGTCTATTTTCGCTCTTGAACGAGTGATTGCAGCTACGGAATCCGTTTGCACAGCTGCCTTCGTGGCTTCATCAGCCAATTAATTCCCTTCAACCTGAACACCATCAAGTTGATGACTCAGCGTATGTATCACATGAGTGTATTGTAGTCCTTGTTGTAACTGAACTACTTGTTCCCAAAGCAATTAATGCTTGATTGTACCACCTTTTGCATCTTTGTAACCGTTTTGATTCCAGTTTCGCAAGTATTCATTGTAAGATTGAACACAATAATACTATAAGTGTGGGGAATTCGCGATCTGTATTTTCAAGCACCGTCTTGAATGCTTGCAGTTCAGCTCGCTGAGCTGTGAAATCTCCTAGAGATTGTGTTTTAGTGACCATTGGTCGAAATTTGCCATCGCGCCAACTACCTTTAACGATCGCGCACGCCGCACTATAAGCATATTTACCCCTCGTAGCGGGTTGAGCTGATCCGTCAGTATAAATTATACATTCATACAGCTCTGGAGGCTGAATTTCAGTAGGCAGAAGACATTCTTGTTCCTATTGTAGAAATACTTGTGTCTTCAAATATGGGTCAAAAACATATTCAACGTCTGTTGCAGCAAGAGAATTTACCCATTGTATCCATCTGGGATGTAAAGCTTTTGCATTTGGAATGCTTGCTTTCGTCACTGCTTCTAAGGCAGGTACAGGTGTAAATACTATAATGCCTGTGCAAGGGCTCTCTCTTTTGCTACTGCAGTTTGAACCACTGTCAGATTTTTTTCAGTTGAAGTGATTTTCATTTCTGCTTTTGTGTACAAGTGTGATTTGTAAGCAATTGGTACTTTTTCACCTTCGTTAAAAGTTAAGTATGTGAATCAGCATTATCCTGGAATGATTCGGATCCCTAAGTTGCGTATGTTTACGCGTGTTTGCAAATATTTAGTTGGTAACATGTCTGTTTGGTGTGAATGCAAAAGTTCTGTGTGTTTTTGTGTCCAATTAACTCTTTTGAAATCAGGTTTGATTAATTCGTAGAGAGGTTTAAACCTGTCTGTGTAGTTTAGAATGTAAGTTCTTTCGAAAGTCAGGAAACCTAGAATCGACTGTAAGATTTTCCGTGTTTTTGGAGGTTGAAGCAGCGCACATTTTTCTAAAAAGTTGGCTCCTAGGTTTTTGCCTTCACTCGATAATTTATACCCTAGAAAAAGGACGTTGAGGTGGGCAATTCTCGATTTTTTAAAATTGAATTTTTACCCTTTTGAGGCGAATCCCAATATAATGGTGTTCACCCTGTTCAAGTGCCTATCCAAGCCATCATCTGTCAGATAGATGTCATCCACATATGATAATGTTTCATCATCAAACGTTTGTAGTAACTCTGTTACTCTCACTGAAAATAACCCCGGACTATTCTTGAATCCCTGAGGGAGACAACAGAAGTGACGCTGTGTTTCCATAATTGAGAAAGCGGTCAAATACCTACTTGCTGGTGCAATGTTTTGACAGAAGAAACCATTAGAAATATCTAATGTGGTTTTATATTTATTTCGCACAATGTTATTCAATAATGCTGCACTGTGTGCATTTTGTACTGCAAAAGTTTTGCAACAAGAGTTTAAGTGTCTGTAATCCAAAACTAGATGATATGTATTGTCTGGTTTGGAGACAGGAAATAAAGGATTGTTCATTGACGAGGTGCATGCTTCATTCACCCCTTGGTATTCAAGATTATCTAATATCTCCCCGACCTGTTTTTTTAGATTCTTGCTTAACTGGGTACTGCCTTTGTGCAGTTGGTTGATTTTTCAACAGGATTTTATGGTGAGAAGAATCCTCATCCCATCCTACATGATTTTTATATAATGCAGGAGCCTGGGCAACTGCCCATTTCCTGGCATAAGTATATTTTAAATTAATTGGAATGTGGTTGGAGAAGGCTGGCATAATGATGTCTTCGCCATGTGGGCACTCCTTGACAAATTCTGGTGGCCAGTCTTGTTCAGCTAGAAGAATATCATAACGCTTAGAAAGTTGCTCCCAAAAGAGTGCTCTCACTTTTCTTGGTATGTCCACCTCCATCCGGGGTGTTATTTCATATAACTTATGTGGACAACAAACCCTGGTATCGGCAGTTTCAACTTGAATTAATTCATTCGAGTCCACTGTCTCAAGATGATCCTTCAAGTTCTTGCGAGCTATGGTGACTTCTGCTGCGCTGTCCAACATTGTCTGAGCCAATTCCCCGTTCTTGAGTTGTGTTCTCAAGATCCTCGGTATGTCTGATTTTTAGACCTGCTACCTTCTTTTTGGTGAATTGAGTTTTCTTGTTTTTCTGAACGTGTTGATCGTCTTTGGACTTCACGCGTTCTTGCTTGTTTTCTGACCATCCTCTTCTTTCGGAATTCAGTGACGAAGTCTGAAAGGTACGAGAGGAACGTGTATCAGTATTTTGATAACTATCAGGTTTTTTCAAATTATCCCTATTCCTGAGGTTATACCTCCTTTCAGAGGGCTCCTTTTGACGAGACCTACCTCTGGACTGAGAACGCTTCTCTTTAGAAGTTTGTTTGCTATTTTCCCATTTCTTTTTAATAGTAGTAGGAGTGTTTTTAGTAAAGATCTTTCAGGACTTTCTGACAGTTGGGGTTTCACTGTATAATTCTACTACATTTTGTATATTGCTTAGTAATTCATCGTCTGACATTGCTTCAATGTCAGGGTCAGGTCTGTAGTTGGCTAAAACTAGCCATGTTGCTCCTGGTCTACCTAGTTGACCGAGCCTGGTAATGTGATTTATGTGTTTTTGGATGCCTTTAAACCAGAGCGCATGCTCCTGGTAAGTGGAATTTCAATATCCTTGAAAGGAATGTATTCCGTTGCTGATTTATCTTCTTTGTTGAAGTGAAACACATGTGCTACTGGATTTGCTTCAGGGAAGATTATCCATGAATAGAATACCTCTGTCTGATGATATTCATGTGCCTCTATCACAAAAACTACCCTACCACCTCTCGATGTTAGGCCATTTTTTATACGTTTTATAGTAATGGTTTGCCTTAAATTTGTAGACATGCTTATAGCATCATCGTCGGTTTCATTAAAACCTTTTGTGCCAAAAGCTGCTGGATCAGCCGCAGCTCCACCGTTCTCGGTGTTATAGCCGTTATTTGGCATTTTTGTTGACTGAAAGTTTGCAGAGCAAGTTTCAAGGAAACAAAGATAAGGTGCACAATATTTTGGAACACTGTATCCTTCAACATTGAACAAACCAAAAACTAATACATAGGATTTTCGTCCCAATCAGCTCTGGCGGATATTATCCTTTTACCCACTCCAGACGTCTATTGGAGTATTACGGAAAAAGGGGTCTCAGAGAAAAGCACGACTGAGTTACTTTAGTATCTAGCGTTAAATTAGTGCCTTACCAAACTTTGGGCGCCATGTAGTGTAGTTCGTATATTTCCAATAGGCTCTGCGCATCGGAATAATATATCCTATAGATATGACGTAGGACTTAGGTCAGTAGGTCTATTTCAAATATACTAAACTTAATTGTGAGTGCAAGCTAGCTCAGTGGTCACTAGAAACTTTCTCTAATTCACAAGAAGGGATTAGTTTCTGACAACTGCATAAACATGACAACTTTGTTTCACTAGGACTGGAAAATATCTTCAGAGTTGTAGAAACAATAGATAAGTATTTCACTCAGTCAATCATGCATGCTTTGTTTTTACAGAGTTGCAGAGAAATAGTGAGACGGGCTTTTTCAATAAAAGGTTTATTGAATAGTCTTTTTTCTCATGCAAGAGAGGTGAACTACTACAATTGTTAGACAGAATGCAAACTATAATGCGTGCAGCGAGAATAGTATCATAAAATAATACTGTAATAGTATTGTATGGTTTTTTAAGCCATATACAAATACATACATAATTAACACAGTCTAAAATAGTCAACTGGTGCTTCTAAAATACGCCTACCCCAATGTACCTAACCTAGGTCTAGTACGAGGGAAGAATTAAGTATCGTCTTTAGCCTAGGTTTAGTTTTTGCCAAGAATCTACCAAAGGTTTCTCTAAGTTCTAATCAGCTCCATACCTTAGAATGAAGGAGGTCTGTTACCTCTGTCTTGGGACTCGATTTCCCAACACCCTGCAAGGGGAGTCAGAAACACTGGAGCAGAGCAGGGAAGCTTCCTGATCAGTGTGTCAGCTGGAGAGTCGGCTTCCTTCGGCACTTGCTGTAGCGAGCTGCGTCGGGCAAGTAGGTCGTCAAACTGCTCCGAACCACCGTGCTTTGCCATAGCAAGTGAAGGTATATTTATACCTTGAAGGTGTTTAGGAATGCCATGTTTGACATAAAGTCGGACATATGAACGTCATGAATGAACCCCTAAGGAATAGATGTTCATTGTAAAACTAACTGAGTTTGTGGAGAAATCAATATGCAAGCAAGGGGAAGTCCCTAACGGCTTAAACTGGTTATAGGATCCACTTCAACCATTAAGAAGGAATCAGGTGTAGATATAAAGATCACTTTATTAGGATCCAAGTAACAGAGACCTCATCCAAAGCACAGGACTGGCAACTGTCATCTGACTCACAGCTCTACCCAGCACCAAGTCCTGTATTCTAAATTCCATACATAGTTAAAGGGCAACACAATTTTACATTACATCAATTAGGACACTACATTACCTTCCCTTCTATTAATACAATATAAATAAAGAAAGATAGAAAACCTGTTCAACATAAGGCTATACTCATAACCAATATACTTATATGACTAAAAAATGTTCACAATTAAAATCACACAAAATCCTGTAACCTAGAAGGACGTCTAACAGCCCTTTTGGGTCTCACCCAAAAAGATGGTAATGAAGTAGAAGCAGAGTGAGAAGAAGTAGAAGCTGAGTGTGAAGAAGTAGAAACTGAGTAAGAAGTAGAACTTAGTGAGAAGAAGAACATGACACTTCCAGTGGAAGACACTTATACACTCTATTTAAATTCCAAACCCTGTGGTCATTAGTCTTAATTTCATTCTTGAAGATCTTAATCACTTTAAAAGGTTTACTGAATTTGGAATCATTAGTGTCAAGGCGGGGAGACCAGATTTTTACCCAATTACCCAGGGAAACTATAGTTTATCAAACCATGCTGTGCGTTTGTCCAACATTTTTTCTTGTCTCTCTTTCCACCCTTCAACTCCCCCAACATTCCTATCCACCAAGGTTCTTTTAGCTAACACCCACGAAGGACATACTTCAACATTAGACATCCATCCCCTAAGGAGCCTAAAGGATGAAACACCAGTGGAGAAGAGTGGGGTAAACCTAAATTCCCTAACTTTCTTTCTCATTGCCAGTTCCCAGTTCTTACCTGACATAGAGGCTTGCTGTAAGCACTCTTTCAACACTTTGACAAATCTCTCTACTAGACCATTGCATTCGGGGTGATAAAGAGCTGCTCTTTTGTGCCTTATACCTCTTGAAGGGAAAAAATCCTCAAAAGCCTTTGAAGTAAATTGTACGCCGTTATCCGACAATAAGGAAGAAGGAAATCCTTCAACTTTCAAACAATTCATCCAAAAAATCAATGACAACCTTAGATTCTATGGAATTCACGAATCTAATTTCCGGCCACTGGGAGTACATATCCGTACAGACTATGACGTACCTATCAGAAGAGTTCTTCCTCACGAATCTATGACAGAATATCGACGGACATAATATCGACCTACAGATCATCGACGCTGGAATATCGAAGGCAAGTATATCGACACCCTATCTACAACATGGTAAGTACAAAAATATCGAAACCAAAATATTGATGTTGAAAATATCGTAATTTAAAATGTTGTTTCTTTTTCTGTTAAAAAAAAGTTTAAAAAAGTAAATAATACTTAAAAATTAAAGAAACATAATAAAACATATTTAATATTGTTTACAATTAATAAATATTACATATTGAATGATATAACTTTAATTAAAAATAAATATAACATATAATATATACCTACCTAATAATATATTTTATTAATTATTTTAATTACTTAAAAATTATTAAAGTATACTATGAATTACGAAAATATCTACACACATAAAAAAATAACAAATAAAAATAAACAAATATATTTAATACATTAAAAAAACTTAAATATACTTTTAATATTTTTAAACTTAATTAAATACAACAGTATCTAAAAAATTAAAAAAATATTAAATAAATAAATAAATAAAACTACTATTTAAAGTCCAAAAAAAACTACAGTAATGAAAACATTAGATAGCGTAGAATGGAAAATTACTATTCACACTCCAGAAAATTAAACAGTAGGGAAAGCGTTAAATAGCATAAGAGTAAAAATTACAATTCCCACTCCAGAGAGTGAAACAATAGGGAAAATGTTTGATAGCGTAGGGGTACAAATTACTATTCCCACTCCAGACAGTGCAACAGTAGAGAAAGCGTTGGATAGCGTATGAGTAAAAATTACTATTCCCACTCCAGAGAGTGCAACAGTAGGGAAAGCGTTGGATAGCCGGTGGGTAAAAATTACTATTCCAACTCAATAGAGTGAAACAGTAGGGAAAACATTGGATAGCGTAAAGGTAAAAATTACTATTCCCACTCCAGAGGGTGCAACAGTAGGGAAAGCATTGGATAGTGTAGGGGTAAAAATTACTATTCCCACTCCAGAGAAAGCAACAGTAGGGAAAGCGTTGGATAGCGTAGGGGTAAAAATTACTATTCCCACTCCAGAGAGTGCAACAGTAGGGAAAGCGTTGGATAGCGTAGGGGTAAAAATTACTATTCCAACTCCAGAGAGTGAAACAGTAGGGAAAACGTTGGATAGCGTGGGGGTAAAAATTACTATTCCCACTCCAGAGGGTGCAACAGTAGGGAAAGCATTGGATAGTGTAGGGGTAAAAATTACTATTTCCACTCCAGAGAAAGCAACAGTAGGGAAAGCGTTGGATAGCGTAGGGGTAAAAATTACTATTCCCACTCCAGAGAGCGCAACGGTAGGGAAAGCGTTGGATAGCGTAGGGGTAAAAATTGCTATTCCAACTCCAGAGTGTGTAACAGTAAGGAAAGCGTTGGATAGCGTAGGGGTAAAAATTACTATTCCAACTCCAGAGGGTGCAGCAGTAGGGAAAGCGTTGGATAGCGTAGGGGTAAAAATTACTATTCCCACTCCAGAGGGTGCAACAGTAGGGAAAGCGTTGGATAGTGTAGGGGTAAAAATTACTATTCCCACTCCAAAGAGTGCAACAGTAGAGAAAGCGTTGGATAGCGTATTGGTAAAAATTACTATTCCCACTCCAGAGGATGCAACAGTAGGGAAAGCGTTGGATAGCGTAGGGCTAAAAATTACTATTCCAACTCCAGAGTGTGTAACAGTAAGGAAAGCGTTGGATAGCGTAGGGGTAAAAATTACTATTCCAACTTCAGAGAGTGAAACAGTAGGGAAAACATTGGATAGCGTAGGGGTAAAAATTACTATTCCCAATCCAGAGGGTGTAACAGTAGGGAAAGCGTTGGATAGTGTAGGGGTAAAAATTACTATTAACACTCCAGAGAAAGCAACAGTAGGGAAAGCGGTGGATAGCGTAGGGGTAAAAATTACTATTCCCACTCCAGAGAGTGCAACAGTAGGGAAAGCGTCGGATAGAGTAGGGGTAAAAATTACTATTCCAAATCCAGAGAGTGACACAGTAGGGAAAACGTTGGATAGCGTAGGGGTAAAAATTACTATTCCCACTCCAGAGGGTGCAACAGTAGGGAAAGCGTTGGATAGTGTAGGGGTAAAAATTACTATTCCCACTCCAGAGGGTGTAACAGTAGGGAAAGCGTTGGATAGTGTAGGGGTAAAAATTACTATTCCCACCCCAGAGAAAGCAACAGTAGGGAAAGCGTTGGATAGCGTAGGGGTAAAAATTACTATTCCCACTCCAGAGAGTGCAACAGTAGGGAAAGCGTTGGATAGCGTAGGGGTAAAAATTACTATTCCAACTCCAGAGAGTGAAACAGTAGGGAAAACGTTGGATAGCGTAGGGGTAAAAATTACTATTCCCACTCCAGAGGGTGCAACAGTAGGGAAAGCGTTGGATAGTGTAGGGGTAAAAATTACTATTCCCACTCCAGAGAAAGCAACAGTAGGGAAAGCGTTGGATAGCATAGGGGTAAAAATTACTATTCCCACTCCAGAGGGCGCAACAGTAGGGAAAGCTTTGGATAGCGTAGGGGTAAAAATAACTATTCCAACTCCAGAGTGTGTAACAGTAAGGAAAGCGTTGGATAGCGTAGGGGTAAAAATTACTATTCCAACTCCAGAGGGTGAAACAGTAGGGAAAGCGTTGGATAGCGTAGGGGTAAAAATTACTATTCCCACTCCAGAGGGTGCAACAGTAGGGAAAGCGTTGGATAGTGTAGAGGTAAAAATTACTATTCCCACTCCAGAGAGTGCAACAGTAGAGAAAGCGTTGGATAGCGTATTGGTAAAAATTACTATTCCCACTCCAGAGGGTGCAAAAGTAGGGAAAGCGTTGGATAGCGTAGGGCTAAAAATTACTATTCCAACTCCAGAGGGTGCAACAGTAGGGAAAGTGTTGGATAGTGTAGGGGTAAACATTACTATTCCAACTCCAAAGGGTGCAAGAGTAGGGAAAGCGTTGGATAGCGTAGGGGTAAAAATTACTATTCCAACTCCAGAGGGTGCAACAGTAGGGAAAGCGTTGGTTAGCATAGAATTTAAATATAACATATTTATAAATTAATTTTTATATTTAAAATAATGTATAATTACATTTTAAAATAAACCTACATCATTTACAAACAATTAATAATTATTAAAAGCAATTACATTTGAATAATTAATTAACAATAAATTAACAACAAATACTAATAAATATTAATTAATAAATATTACTCACCAAATAAAAAATATAAAACAAAATATTTTTCATTACAAAAAAATATTTTTTTAAATGAATTCACAATTAAAAATTATTAAACAACAAAATTATTTTTTTTACCAAATAATAATTTTTATAAAACATTGATTACCAAATAATTACAAATAGTGTCCAATTAATAGGAAATAATTTCCAAATAAAAATATTAATTGCCAATTAACAAAATTATTTTCCAATTAAATAATTAATTACCAATTACAAAAAAATTCCCAATTACAAACATGAACTACCAATTAAAACATTAAATAACAAATAAAAACATTAATTATCAATTAAAAAATAAATTATCAATTTAAATAATTAATTGCCAATTAATAATGAATTATAAATAATATAATTATCCATAACAATTTTTTTTATAAATCATTAATGAATTACAATTAAATTACTTTCCACCCAATTCCCCTATAAACCCACAACCCGCTCCGGTACTAAAACATAAAATTTACTTAAAAATAACATTATTACTATACAAAAATAATACACATATAATTAAAAAAAAAATACTTAACAAAAACATATTACACATACATAATTAAATCCATAAAAATAATACAAATATCGATATTAGTAACATCGAAATTAGTCACATCGATATATATGCTATCGATAGTACTAACTTCGATATTACTTACATCGATATAAATAAATTCGAAATTACTTACCTAAGGGTCGATATTCTGTCCTACGATATTCTTGACATCGAAATTTTGTACCTTCGATATTTCCAACTCGATATTTGTGTAGGTCGACAATTAGGAATCGATATTTAGACTGTGTACCCGTCCTCACAGGGCCCAAAATATCAATCGATATATCACTCCAGGGACCAGCAGAGAGTTCCCTTTTTACCATTGGTTGTGTCCTGTATTTTAGTATTTTATCACTGGAGGCACACTCAGGACAATTCCTAATCACTCTCTCCACATGAGAGTCGACGCCCAGCCACCAATAAGCCTCCCTTATCCTCTCTCTGGTTTTGACTATGCCCATGTGACTGGCATGTGCACGTTCCAGTAAAGCATTCCTGAGTTTCTGGGGTGGAACCAATTTGCTTCCTCTTAAAAGTATGCCATCTACCACCGACAGCTCCTCCTTGACTTGCCAAAAACCTCTAACATCCTCCAACAATCTTTTTTGTCGCACCACCGACAGACAACCATGGACATCACCTTCTGTATCACCACATCCTTTGAAAGTAAATCTTTCCATTCTTTCTCAGAGATTATCCCTTCACTGACAACACAGACATCAACTTCTTCATTCAATTCTTCACCAGCAAACCAATCCCCTTCACTGCTATAAACATAGGTCACAGCATCATCATTCACGTCACCTAACCTGGACAGTCAGCTAGTTTATTGCAAACTCCTGCGAGGTAAACAACTTCAAAATGTAACTCTTGTAACGCCCTCAACCACTTTCTAATACTATGAGACACTAATTCGATGCCCTTCCTAGATAAGACTTCCTTCAAAGGCTTATGGTTGGTTAGAACCGAAAAATGACTGCCCCACAGGAACTTACAAGTTTACGTATGGCCCAAAAAATAGCGAGAGCTTCTCTCACTATAACTGAGTAATTAAACAGCTTCTCTCAAAGGTCTAGAGGGAAGCAAAATTGTTTTGTCTACTGCTTTCCCTTTTTGCATTAAAACAGCTCCAAGAACCTTTGAGCTGGCATCAGTCATCAAGAAGGAGGACCTTTTAGGATCAAAATACTTAAATCCGGAGCTTTGTTCAACAAAACTTTCAGGTTCCAAAACTCTTCTTAGCATTCTTTGCTCCACACAAACTCGCACCCTTTTTTCAACAAAAGTCTCAAATGTTTGTGACATTAGCAAAGTTAGGAATACATTTTTGGTAAAACTCCACCATACCCAAAAACTTCACAAGTTCATCTTTGTCCTGGGGAGTTCTCAGATTAGAAATTGCGTTAATCAAGGATGGTTTCGGCTTGATCCCATTTGGGGACAATAGATGACAAAGATATTCGATCTGTGCTACATTGAAGTGACACTTGTCTGGTCTAAGGGTAAGACCTGCACCACGTAACCCCTTCAAGACTGCCCTCATTCTGTGATCATGCTCACATAAATTCAAGCCAAATACAAGGACATCATCTTGGTAGATGCGTACACCGTCTATACTCTTCAGTATGCGTTCCATTACTCTCTGAAAAACAGAGGCGGCAGATATGAGACCAAATGGCATCCTCACAAATTTGAAAGTGCCAAAATGCATCACAAATGCCGTAAGATCTTGGGCAAGGGGGTTTAGCTTGACCTGATGGTAGGCAGAGGTGAGGTCAAGGGAGGAGAAGTGTTTAGCACCACCCAACGAGCACATCATTTCACTAATATTAGGAAGGGGGTAGTGGTCAACAACAACTGCCTTATTTAGCTCCCTCAAGTCCACACAGAGTATGGCCTCACCATTGGCCTTACGAGCCATAACGATGGGAGAAAGCTATTCCGTTGCTTCCACCTCTTGAATAACCCCATTAGAAATCAGTTTGTCCAGTTCAACCTTTATGCTCTCCTTTACTGAGAGAGGCACGTTACGAACTTTAGCCACCTTTGGTATAGCGTTGCTTTTAATTTTAATGTGGTGATAATAATTCTTAAGACAACCCAGTTTAGTCTAAAAAACTTCAGGAAACTCTTTTACCCATGAAGTACAATCATCCCCTACTTGACTCACTACAGGTAACTCCTTTAAACACACAGAGGGGTTCTTGTTGGGATCCAAAATTATGTGCAAATCCCGTTGGTGGAACCAGCTGATCAAAGAATCACCCTTCATAGAAACATACACTTTTCCAGGAATGATTCTGCCCTTAAAGTCAATGGTACCCTCAAAATAACCCAACAAATCTATGATTTCCCCACCATAACCTCTTGGTTTAATATCAGGTTTAGATAATTTAACCTTTTCTTTAAGGTAATGATCAAAGAATGATTTTGGGATTAGAATGACTTTGGCTCCCGAGTCAAACGACATTTTCACTGGAGCGTCATTTATGAGAACAGTTTCCATGGGACCATCAAAACCTAAAGAATTTACTTGGCAAATTTTAGTTGTATCTGAGTCCGAGTCATCATCATAAAGATCTATTTCTCCTACCTTCTTAAGACCTTTTCCTGATCTGCAACATTTTGTGAAGTGACCTTTCCGACCACACAGACTACAAAAGACTTTTAGCCCAGGACATTTTTTAGAGTTGGCCAAATGTTCCGAATTGCCACACCTAAAACACTTTGCAGAAACTGGTTTTGAAAACCCGGATTTGGACTCTGTTTTAGAAACACTGTTCTCCTTATCTACTACTGACACATTACTATCAATTCTATCCTCTTTTTTGTTAACAGAATCACTTTTGCATATGGTATCAATACTGGCCTCAGAATGCTCATGTGTTTTTGCAATAATTATAACCTTGTGTAGTGAAGGATTATCTTTTTGCCAGAGACTATCATGAGCCTTTTCTATCGTGCAACCTACCATGAACTGGTCACGAAGACGTTCTTCTCACGAAGCAGAAAAGTTACATGTGGCAGCTAGTTTACGCAGTTCAGTGATGTACTGTTTCACAGACTCATCTTCCCTTTGCATCCTTCTTCCAAAATGAAATCTTTCAAGTACAGTACTAATCTTTGGGAGAAAGTGTAAGTCCAACTTTTTAATTGCTATTTCAAATTCATTTAACCCTTTGGCGTCAGTATCTGAAAGCTCAGGTTGGTGCTTATTCTGGCCTTCGGAGCCCAAACAATGCATTAATAAAGAAGTCTTCCTCTCTGCACTGAGAGATGTGCCACAGACTCTTGCATAATAGGTGAGTACTTTTTTCCATTTCAGCCATGGAAGAGCAGGATTGCCAGGAGAAGAGGGAAAGAATGGAGGGGCAGGAACGTTTTGCATGGTTGCTAACTATCAGAGTAGAAATAGGTTAACACTCAGCTTGCTAGTTGCTGTGTATATAAAGTGAGAAGAGAAGGAAATCTCAGCAAGATAGCAGTTTACACAGATGCATGCTGGCAAGAGTTGAATAGAAATGAAATGGTAGTAGGAAAGACTGAGTAAATCTATACATAAAAGCAGTGTTTCTGAAAAGGAGCTGTGAATGTGTATGTATAAATGCAGTGTTTCAGAAAAGGAGCTGTGAGCGACAGCAAATCAAAATAGAGAAATACCTCAAGTCCCAACACATATCAAAGTGTATCAGCTGTGCGCGTCAGCGACTATTGCTTAAATAAACCAATGTGCAAGAAGCTGTGCGCATCAGCGCGTTTTTGAATGCCCCAAGTCTCTACCCGCTTCGAAGGGTATCAGCTGAGCGCGTCAGCGACTGTAGCTTAAGTAAGTAAATATGGGAGGAGCTGTGCACGTCAGCGCGTTGAAATGAGGACTAAAAATGGACCCAAACACACACCAAAAGCTGTGCGCATCAGAGAAGATTAGGCCAAAACAAATCCAAGATGGCCGAAACTTGCGTAATGATGCATCACGTAACAGCGTGATGAGGCGTCAAGCTGGAAGTGTGTCGTGGATAGCCATGCAGGAAGAAGACAAGGAGGGACAACAATCGACGCATCAACGTGAGGATTGTCGCGGGACCAGCACGAACAGCAACAAAGCACGTCACACACAGAGCGAGGCAGCAAACGCAGGTATGACAGTTGGTTGTATATATTTAAGTTTATCCCAGCGAAGAAAAAGTCTCTTGTGTTTTTTGGGAATTCACACAAGAAAGGCAACAAGTAGCAGATAAAAATCTAAGTTTTCACGATGTCTATAAATAAATTCACAGTTTTTCGTGAAGTGCAGTAATTAAAACAACTTCGATCATCTCCCTGTAGAAAATGAGGATTGCAGCAACTCCTTGTAGGTGAATGTCGATCACCTCCAAAGAAACACAACAAGCGCTCTCTCACTGGAGGAGTCACACAACAGCTCACACACGTGGACAGGGTTTGACAAAGGTTGAGTTAAAGAGGCTTATGAATATTTTGTAAAAGTAAGTTAAATTGCACCTCACCAATATGTAGCTTGAGCAGGTACACTGGATGAAGAAGAGACGATCTTAATAATAAGAAGTTGTAGATTTCATTCTTGAAATGTCCTGTAGAAAGGTGTTGTTGAGGTCTCTTGAAATAAATGTAGAGGTTCTTCATTAGTCCATCGTCGCCAAATGTAGGATCCACTTCAATCATTAAGTAGGAATCACGTGTAGATATAAAGATCACTTTATTAGGATTCAGGTAACTGAGACCTCATCCAAAGCACAGGACTGGCACCTGCCATCTGAGTCACAGCTCTACCTAGCACCAAGTCCAGTATTCTAAATTACATACATAGTTAAAGGGCAACACCATTTTACATTACATCAATTAAGACACTACACTGGTTTTCCAAGAAATCCTTGTGACTTTTGGTGAACGGATGGAAGTAGCCATGCCTGTATTTGGGTTGCATGGGCTTTGCCTAAATAAGGGCTTGATTTCTATGCCTATATAAGGGCAACATGAATTGTACCTATATAAGGGCATGAATCGGGAAAATCCATTCAGAATCTAAAACGCCATACAACAGAACAGCCAGGTCTTGAGTAGGTACTCTGTTCCAGAGCACCTGCTTGTTTCTGAGCAGTGCTGTTACTCTCCAATTAAAAGTATTAGGTTTTTCTTGAGAAGTGCATGTATTCTCTCTCTCAAAATAAAAAAGTTCAGGTACTCAGCACCGGAAAGTACCGGCCCATTTAAAGCACTGGTTGTTAGGTCATTGAATAGCATCAGTACCAGAAAGTACCGGCCCATTTAAACCACTGGTTGTTAGGTCATTGAATAGTACAGGTTCTATACACCTGTTTATCGCACTGCCATCGTCAGGGCCAGAAGGAGGATTTTATGTGAGGTCAGATATGGTGAACTATGGTGTTAAGCCTGTAAATGTAATGCAAGGGCTGTCTTGCTTCATATTTACGAGCATAACTGCACAATTGTAGTGTCTTTATTTAGACTAAAAGGTTAATTTCTTCTGTGGAGTAGTAAGAAGGTATTTCAAACGTATAAACAGTATATTGTGATGAATATTCACAAATTTAAAAACCTGTAAAAGACACGTTGTTATTTAAGAAGAAAGGAGTAAAGAAACGCCTTACTTCTCCACACAAGAAAGGGACCTCGTGGCGCAAACAAGGAAACTAAAATTATGGGGCCTTATTTATGAAGGCCTTGCGCCACCGGTGCGTCACTTTTAAAATGGGAAAAAGTGACGCACCGGTGGCGCAAGGCCTTCATAAATAAGGCCCATGGTGTCATGCCTGTAAATGTAATGCAAGGAGTCCATGAATAAAGATTAACTGGATGTTCATGGAATTTACGAACTGCTATACAATAACATACAATAAAAAAGATGGGGCATTGACAAATAGTGTGATGTATGAGTGATTTATTGTAAGGGGGAATGGCAACCCCCAGCTAATACAATGTAAAAGTGATTATACAAATAAAAAAAATAAAAAAATAAATGGTAACAGCATAGGGTGGCTTGCCGGCTTTGAATAGTAAGAATTTTGGGGGCCCTGCGACAAAGGATCAAAATATTATTGATTTGATCTTGAAAGAAAATGACAATCACGCTTTCTTACATTGTTTCCAAAAGAGAGAAAAAATGAATCAACTCAAAGAAACGAAAAGAATTTTTGTTTAATATTATTAATTGTTAATGTTTTGTTTTGTGTAATAAAATTGGGTCATTGAAATTGTTGGTTAGTAAATTTAAAAGCATATTAGGGGATAATTTGCCGGGGTTGGGGGTGGGAGTTCTACTGCCTAGGGGCCTCCATGAAGGTTTAGTCGGTCACTGAACAATTTATTCTCAAGAAGAGCTTTTTCCATGTTTTTGCAGCACTTCTAAGTAACTGACAGTCCTACCGCTGCCACATATGGCAGTGCGTTTCTAAAGGCCTAGTGTTTAACAGTGATTGGACGTTGGCACACCCTTTAGAGGCGGCCCTCAATATAGTGCTGCGAACACTTCCTACCACAGTCTGGCATTGCACTCTGAGAACACACCCCTGACCACTGCCTGGCAGTGCACTCTGAGGGCACGCCCTCGATCACTGCCTGGCAGTGCACTCTGAGGACACACCCCTGACCACTGCCTGGCAGTGCACTCTGAGGACACACCCCTGACCACTGCCTGGCAGTGCACTTTGGGGACAGACCCCCGACCACTGCTTGGCAGTGCACTCTGAGGACACACCCCTGGCAGTGCACACTGAGGACACACACCTGACCACTGGTTGGCAGTGCACTCTGAGGACACAGCCCTGACCACTGCCTGGCAGTGCACTCTGGGGACAGATCCCCAACCACTGCCTGGCAGTGCCTTTGAGGATAGGCCATAGACCAATGCCTAGCAGTGCACTCTTAAGACACGCCCTTGACCACTGCCTGGCAGTGGACTCCGAGGACACACCCTCGACAACTGCCTGGCAGTGCACTCTGAGGACACACCCTCGACAACTGCCTGGCAGTGCACTCTGAGGGCACGCCCTCGACCACTGCCTGGCAGTGCACTCTGAGGACACACCCCTGACCACTGCCTGGCAGGGAACTCTTAGGACACACCCCTGACCACTGCCTGGCAGGGAACTCTGAGGACACACTCTCGACCTCTGCCTGACAGTGCACTCTGAGGAAACACCTCATTCGTTGCCTGGCAGTGCACTCTCAGGGCACACCCTCGACCACTGCTTGGCAGGGCACCCGGAAGACTCTGAGGAAACACCTCATTCGTTGCCTGGCAGTGCACTCTCGGGGCACACCATCGACCACCTGCCTGGCAGGGCACTCTGAGTACACACCCCTGACCACTGTCTGTCAGTGCACTCTGAGGAAACACCCCATTCGTTGCCTGGCAGTGCACTCTCAGGGCACACCCTCGACCACTGCCTGGCAGGTCACTCGGAGGACACACCCTTGACCACTGTCTGACAGTGCACTTTGAGGATACACCCATCCTGAACACTGCCTGGCAGTGCACTCTGAGGAAACACCCCATTCGTTGCCTGGCAGTGCACTCTCAGGGCACACTCTCGACTACTGCCTGGCAGGGCACCCGGAAGACACACCCTCGACCACTGCCTGGCAGTGCACTCTGAGGAAACACCCCATTCGTTGCCTGGCAGTGCACTCTCAGGGCACACCCTCGACTACTGCCTGGCAGGGCACCCGGAAGACACACCCTCGACCACTGTCTGGCAGTGCACTTTGAGGATACACCCCTGACCACTGCCTGGCAGTGCACTCTGAGGAAACACCCCATTCGTTGCCTGGCATTGCACTCTCAGGGCACACCCTCGACCACTGCCTGGCAGGGCACTCGGAGAACACACCACTGACCACTGCCTGGCAGTGCACTCTGAGGAAACACCCCATTCGTTACCTGGTAGTGCACTCTCAGGGCACACCCTCGACCACTGCCTGGCAGGGCACTCGGAGGACACACCCCTGACCACTGCCTGGCAGTACACTCTGAGGAAACACCCCATTCGTTGCCTGGCAGGGCACTCGGAGGACACACCCTCGACCACTATCTGGCAGTGCACTTTGAGGATACGCCCACCCTGAACACTGCCTGGCAGTGCACTCCCAGTGCTCCGATGTGAGTGCACTCTGCCGCCGATGGCCGCGCGGCTCCTGCTGTTGTTTTTGCCGCGGGCTAACAATAGCTCTGCGGCTCCCAGTGATTCATTCCGTCGAACAGAGAGGACACATCTGCACTCCAGGCAGAGACGGATGTACCGCTATTTCCATTTCAGCTTCTGGTCTATTTATGTATTTCCCTTTCTCCCTTTTAACCCGCGAGCTCTAAACACATCCACCCCCTTGACACCACGGTTTCACTTCTGCTGCTCGCCGCGCGCCAGAAAGTAGGGACACTCCCATTCCCTACTGGAATCCTTTCAGCAGCAAGCTTTTTTTAATAAGACATAATGACTTCACGTAGACAAACAAAAACACATCGTTTTACAATAGAACAGTCACTGGGGTGGAGTATGAAATTGGCAGCCTGCAGTAGCCTGTGTGCTCTTAAAAGGAGCAGCAAGGTTCGAGCTGCATCCGAATTTAAATTTAAATGGACAGGATCGCAACCAAGGTCAGATTCGTACCTAAAAGTGTCCCGGGCACCCAAAAAAGAGTGACTCACGTTTGTGCTTCGCACCTTTCATGAAAGATTGCTGGATTAGTATTGGGGGTTTCTTTAGGGTATATTAAGCTTTTTAAAGGTTCGAGAGCAAGTACCATGTTCTAAGACTGGAAACATCATAATTCCATTGAAGATCTTCTCACCCTCTGGTCCTTGAATCTGTTGCTCACTCTTAGACCCCCAAGCCCTTGCTCACCTCAGATCTCCGAATCCCTTGCTCACAATCAGCTCATAAAAACTCCTGGACATCCTTGGGGGTCCTCCCTTGCCACTAACCAACATAAACCCAATGGTGCATGCTCGCACTAAGGCCCGTAGGCTTCTGTTTCCTCTCAAATATCTTTGAGTGTTGCTCATCTTATGGCCGTGATACTATTACTCACCATCATTTGTTCCGTAAGGTACCCACTTACCTAGAGGACCCCTAAGCTAGTTTCCACTCTCCAGTCCCCTGAGGTTCCTACTGAGGCTCCAGCTTTCAATCAATCAATCAATCATGCCACTTGTATAGCGCGCTACTCACCCGGAAGGGTCTCAAGGCGCTGGGGGAGAGGGGTCCGTTACTGCTCGAAGAGCCAGGTCTTGAGTTGCTTCCTGAAGTAGAGATGGTCCTGGGTTAATCGAAGGTGGATGGGGAGGGAGTTCCATGTCTTGGCTGCTAGGTAGGAGAAGGATCTTCCTCCGGCGGTGGCTCTGCGGATGCGTGGAACGGTGGCGAGGGTGAGGCTGGTCGATCGAAGCTGGCGGGTGGGCGTGTAGAAGGTCAGGCGGTTGTTGAGGTACTTGGGGCCCAGGTCGTGGAGGGCCTTGTGTGTGTGGGTGAGGAGTCTGAACGTGATCCTCTTGCTGACGGGGAGCCAGTGCAGGTCTCTCAGGTGGCCGGATATGTTGCTGTGTCGGGGGATGTCCAGGACTAGTCGTGCGGAGGCGTTCTGGATGCGTTGGAGTCTTTGGAAGTTTGGCTGTGGTTCCGGCGTAGAGGGTGTTTCCGTAGTCCAGTCGGCTGGTGACGAGTCCCTGGGAGACCGTCTTCCTGGTTTCGGTGGGGATCCATCGGAAGATCTTTCGGAGAATGCAAAGGGTGTTGAAGCACGATGATGAGACGGCGTTGACTTGTCTGGTCATCGAGAGGGAGGAGCCCAGGATGAAGCCCAGGTTGCGTGCGTGGTCCGTTGGCTTGGGGGTGGTGCCCAGGGCAGGGGGCCACCAGGAGTCGTCCCAGGTGGAGGGTGATGACCCCAGGATGAGGACTTCCATCTTGTCTGAGTTCAGTTTCAGGCGGCGGTTCTTCGTCCACTCGGCGTCGTCTTTCATCACTTCGTGTAGGCTGGTCCTGGCGGCGGCGGGGTCGTTAATGAGGGAGAGGATCAGCTGGGTGTCGTCGGCGTAGGAGATGATGTTGAGGTTGTGTTGGCGTGCGATGGCTGCGAGGGGGCTCATGTAGACGTTGAAGAGGGTTGGGCTGAGCGATGATCCCTGTGGTACGCCGCAGATGACTTCGGTGGCCTCGGATCTGAAAGGGGGGAGGCAGACTCTCTGGTTTCTTCCGGCGAGGAACGAGATGATCCACTCCAGTGCCTTCTCTTGGATTCCGATGTTGCTGAGGCGCTGCACTAGGGTGCGGTGGCAGACAGTGTTGAACGCTGCGGAGAGGTCCAGGAGGATGAGGGCCACTGTCTCCCGGTTGTCGAGCAGGGATCTGATGTCGTCGGTGGCTGCGATGAGGGCGGTCTCGGTGCTGTGGTTGGCTCGGAAACCGGACTGTGAATGGTCGAGGGATTCATTCGTCTCGAGGAAGGCGGCAAGCTGTCTGTTGACTGTCTTCTCGATGACTTTGGCAGGAAAAGGAAGGGGAGAGAGATGGGGCGGAAGTTCTTGAGGTCGGTGGGGTCCGCTGTTGGTTTCTTCAGGAGGGCGCTGAGCTCGGCGTGCTTCCAGCTTTCCGGGAAGGTGGCGGTGTTGAAGGAGGCGTTGATGATGTCCTGGAGTTGGGGTGCGATGATGGAGTTGGCTTTGTTGAAGACGTGGTGAGGGCAGGAGTCGGTTGGAGATCCGTAGTGGATTGTGTTCATCGTACGGGTGGTGTCTTCGGTGCTGACCGGGGTCCAGGCGCAGAGGGTGGCGGTGGAGGGCGTTGGTTCAGTGGTTGGGTGCGTGTTTGGTGCGCCGAAGCTGTTGTGTATTTCGGCGATCTTGCAGTGGAAGAACGAGGCGAGTGAGTCGCAGAGGGTGGAAGAATGAGGCGAGTGAGTCGCAGAGATCTTGCGAGGGAGTGATGTTGTTTCCGGCGCTGGGGTTGGAGAGCTCTTTGACGATGCTGAATGTTCCTTGCTGTCATGGGCGTTGTTGTCCAGTCGTTCTTTGAATGCTGTCTTCTTGGTGGTGCAGATCAGTTGGTGGTGTTTGCGGGTGGCGTGCTTGAGGGCAGTCATGTTGTCTGTGGTCTGGTCGTTGCCCCAGGTTTTCTCGAGGGTGCGGTAGTTCCTCTTGGAGTTCTTAAGTTCGTCGGTGAACCAAGAGGTTTTCTTGCTGCCGTGTCTGCTGGGAGGGGTCTTCAGTGGTGCGAGGTCATCTGCGCAGTTGGTGATCTACTGTGTGAGGTTGCTGGCTGCTTTGTTGGGGTCCGTTCTGCTGGCGGAGGGGTTCTGGTTGAGGGAGGTGGTGAGCTGATCGGCGGTGATCTTGTTCCAGTTCCTGCGAGGAGCTTGTTGCGGGTGGTGGTTTTTCGGAAGCTGAAGTGGACGCAGCTGTGATCCATCCAATGAAGTCCGGTGGAGTGGCTGAAGGCGATGTACTTGCTGGAGGAGAAGACTGGGTCAAGCGTGTGGCCGGCGTAGTGGGTGGGGGTGTTCACCAGTTGCTTGAGTCCGAGGTTGGCGAGGTTGTCCAGCTGGGTGGTGGTGTTGCTGTCCTTGTTGTTCTCCAGGTGAAAGTTGAGGTCCCCTAGGAGGATGTAGTCAGCGGAGGGGAGGGCGTGCGGGCTGATGAAGTCTGTGATGTCTTCACTGAATTGTGTGCGTGGTCCCGGGGGTCTGTAGATGAGGGTGCCCCTGAGGGTGGTCTTGGGGTCGGTGTGTATCTGGAAGTGGCGGCGGTGAAGGTGTCATCGGCGCTGGTCGTGATGCGGATGGTGTTCTTGTGTACGATACGATGGCGATGCCTCCTCCAGTCTGGTTGACGCGGTCCCCCCGGGTGATCTTGTATCCGCTCGAGATGGCAATGGCGATGTCGGGCGCTGAGGAGGCGTTCATCCAGGTTTCCGTGAGGAAGGCGACGTCTGGTGATGTTGTGTCGAGCAGGTTCCAGAGTTCGACGGCGTGTCTATGGACGGAGCGGGTGTTGAGCAGGATGCACTTGAGGTGGTCGCTGCTGGTGCTCGGCTTGACGGGTGCGTGGCAAGTCCGGAGGCTGGTGTATTTGCAGGCTTGGCAGGTGAAGGGTCCGTGGGTGCGTTTCGGAGTGGCTTGGTTGCAGGCGGGGGTTCGGCCGGTGTTGAGTGCGTTGAGGGTTTGCGGCGTCGTAGATCCGTCTTGTGGTCTGGCGTCGATGAGAGCCAGGGGTCCTGGTGCTGAGCGCGGTCCAGGCGCAGACGGGCGCAGGCGGGTTTGCCTTTGGAGCGCCTTCAGCGCACAATCGGTGCACCTGCTGCGCGTGTCCGCTGCGCGTCCACGCGGCCTCCATTTAAGGGGAAGTGGGAGGGAGGATCAGCTGAGAGGAGGGAGCGGGGCGGCCAGTGGGGACACAGGGAAAGAAAGAGGGCGGGGCAGCAATGGAGCAGCGGCAGGAAGCGGGGGGGGTCACAGAAAGGGGAGCCAGCGGCGAATATGTAACCCTACACACAACTGAGGGGAAATACAGTAAAATCCTACAAACAAATAAGGGTAAATACAGAGAAATACAAAACAATACTAAATTACAACAGCGAGGGCAAAGCGGAAGGAGGGAGGGGGGAACGAGCAGCAGCAACGAGGGGTACCGAGGTCAAGGGCGAACCTGAGGTGTGAGGTACTGGGTTTTCTCGGAACCGATACTATCACAATAACTCAGCGGTGTCAGGGCAACACCCAAAGACCCCGGATTCCCCTGTCTTGGCAAACAGAGACACGGGATACTTCTCGATGACGTCAAAGACCAAAGTTTATTGGTTGCAACCAGGGACAGAGGTCTACGAAGTACACACGGGTAGTTCGACAGAGACTGCACCAACTCAATGAACGAAACTCGGTCTTTTATGCCGAAAATTACGCCTCTGGCATCATCACAATTTACATTCGGTGCATACAAACTAACCAATGAACAAGTAGCATTTCAAAAAGTAACGAATCACGACAGTCAAAGTTAATCCCACTTTCCATTGTCCAGCCCACCAAAACGATCACACATATGCTAAGTTTCCTGTTCGATCAGGCCGGACAAACCCATCCTAAAACCTTCAACCCAGATCGATGAACATGTCGTAAAGGAAAAGCAGAAACAGATGGAAAGAAGATAGGGGAGTGGGAACGGTGTGCCATAAAGTCAGGGCACGTCCTGCTCTTTGATCTTTATCAGGCCAGCTGCTGAACAAGGAACTGGCACAGCGGGATTCGCCCCAGGCGAGGAGTCAGTTCGGCCAGGTCAACCAGAAGTCAGCTAAGGCGTACGTGTCAAGGACTCGTTCGGTCACGATCATAGGGCCTATGTTACGGCAACCATACAAGATGGCTGCCACATACAAAATGGAACCCGAGGGTTTAGACTAAATCCTCAAATGCAGAGTGTTCTCCTATATCGATTCATACGAAAACACTCAGACACGTTACACTCGCCATTTGCGGTCTGTTGACACCAAGATCGTCTATTTCCGACGATCTTTATCAATCGGGTTTCGGAACTGTCGAACCCAATTTGGGACCACGGAACTACAGACCCTCCTTTTGCCCTATCATAGGCAATAAACCCAGACTCATTTTAATCTGAATCCGGATCTTTATTCATCAGGTCATCGATATGCTGTTGTAGCATCATCTTATTACTATGCATTTCTCTCCGGACAGGTTTCCGTACGCACAAAGTAGCACAAAGGCCACAAATAGCCGGAGCACACTGTACACAGAGACAAAACATGAACAGAATCGCCAAAACCATACCAATGACCATCAGAATCTTCCAACCCCAAGTGGATATCAATCCCCATAACCATCCCATCAAAGATCTTCTGTAGCTTGTGGAAGAGAATTACATACCTGTTGGCGTAAAACACTCATTTTAGTTGTCAATTCACGCAAATAGTCAAGCAAAACAGGGTATTGAAGGTCACTAAATCTCGTTGGTCTTGGTACGCCCCAGATATTCGCCGGGCGACCAAACACAACCTCATACGGACTCAAACCCATTCGTGAATGCACAGTCATTCGGGTGGACTAAAGTGCTAATGGCAAAGCATCTGGCCATTGTAAACCAGTGCTCTCTTGAATTTTGGCCAACTTAAGTTTCAGAGTGCCATTATAACACTCAACTAAACCAGCTGATTGGGGATGATTTGCAGCGTGGAATTTCTGCCGAGACCGTCACACACTCTCTTCATCACTTGACCCACAAACTCACTTCCGTTATCACTCAAAATGATTCTCGGCAAACCAAATCTAGGGAAGAATTCTTTGATCAAAATTTTAGCAGTGGACAGAGCAGTGTTGTCCTTAAGGGGGTAAGCTTCTACCCATCTAGAAAAAGAGCAAACAACCACTAGCACATACTTTAAGTTGTTGCATCTTTCCATATGGATAAAATCTAGCTGCAAAGCCTCGAACGGATACGTAGGAGGTGCAAAATGACCAGCTGGTGTTGGAGTTCCCTTGCCAGGATTATGCATCAAACACACCATACAGTTCTTGACCAAATTCTCTGCACATCTGGGTATTCCCACCTTCTGCCAAACAGGAGCCAACAACTTGCAAATCCCTTTCACACTAATGTGTGCCAATCCATGCGCCATTGTAACAACTGGAAGCACATACGCGTTTGGCAGCAACCATCTTTGATGCTCCGACAAATCAGTCCAACAACCATTCGAATCCAACCTACCCTTACTCTCTCTCCATTCATCCAACTCTTTCTCAGTGGCCTCACTCCGGTTAATCTTCACGCTCTCAATAGTGTCTTCGCACATGCTTTTCTCTGGAACCCTTCTCGCTGGTCCCACAACATACATTCGACTCATCACATTCCTAGCAGTTTCTTTCGCAACCTCATCCGCATATACATTACCACGGCCAACATCATCCGTAATCTTTCTATGGGCACTGCATTTCTTAATTGCTATTTGCAAAGGTAACGTAAGAGATTCAAGAAGTTAATTCACCAGCTGCCCATGCTGGATCTTCGTCCCATGCGATGTTAAAAATCCACGTTCACGCCACAATCGTCCAAAGCTATGAGCCACTCCAAAGGCATACTGACTATCAGTATACACATTCACTCTTTTCCCTTTCGCCAACACACATGCTCTCGTAAGTGCAATTAATTCCGCCGCTTGCGCAGAATTGTGCGGGATACGTGCAGCTTCGACAACTGTATGTAAAGTCGTCACGGCATATGCTGCAGTGGTATCGCCATTTGGTACGAGCCGTCAACCCACAAAACATCATTACAATCAGGAAGAGGAGTATCTCTCAGATCTATCCTCCCTTTCGTCTCTTCTTCAGTTCTCAAGAAGCAATCGTGTTGCTCTTTGCTATCATTGTCTGTCTCAAGTGAAATCGGCATTTAGGGTATTGCACCTCTTGATGTGCACATGGCTCTCTAACAACGTAAGCTCATACCCTGACAACTGAACACTAGTCAAGTGCTGTGTCTACCTCCGATTCAACAAGGTATCCACTGCATGTGGAACCATAACCACTAGCGTATTATCCATAACCAAACCAGCAGATTGTCGAATCGAAACAGCCGCTGCTGTAGTTGCTCTCAAGCAACTCGGCAATGCTCTAGCCACAGGATCTAATGTCAACGAAAAGTACGCACATGGGCGTTGCTTCCCGCCAAATTGTTGAGTCAAAACCGATAATGCACATCCCTCTCTCTCATGGACATATAATGTGAAAGGCTTGCTGTAGTCGGGAGTACCCAACACAGGAGCCGAACACAACGCATTACGTAATTCAGAGAAACTCTTTTGACATTCGTCAGTCCAAGGAATAGGATTTGGAGTATCCTTAACCGTAAGAGCTATCAAAGGTTTCGCTAGAAGGGAAAAATTTGGGATCCACTGTCTACAGTACGACGTAATACCCAAAAACGCACGTACTTCTCTCTATGTCGTAGGGACACTCATTCTCGAAATAGTCTGGATTCTTTCTGGGGTTGGTTTCCTTCCCTTCTTTGATAAGAGGTGACCTAGATAGGTAACTTCTTGGCGACAGAATTGAAGTTTTGAAAGAGAAACTTTGTGATGGCAATCGGATAAATGAGACAACAAAGACACTGTGGCATCCTTACATATGACTTCTGTATCGGCAGCGACCAACAAATCGTCAACATACTGGATAAGGGCTGCACCTTCAGGTAAGGCCAACAAGTCAAGTTGCGTCTTCAGAGCTTGACTGTGAATTGATGGACTCTCGCAATAACCTTGAGGAGCGCGCTTAAAGCGGAAACTTCGTCCTCCTAAAGAGAATCCAAAGATATCTCTACTCTCTATGGCAATCAGGATGCTGAAGAAAGCATTCTTCAAGTCGATCAGCGAAAACCAGGTAGCAGAAGCCGGAATCAATGTCAATAATGCAGTAATGTTGGGGACGACCGGAAACTGTGGTACAGCGATTTTATTCACTTCACGAAGGACGATAACAAACCTATATACAGGAGGCTGTGAAGAATCAGTTCTCTTCAAGACAGGCAAAACCGGACTATTACACACATTACCTCGAGTCTCTTCAATAACACCATTGTCGATCAGATCACAAATGATCACCAAAAGCGCTCGTTCGCCATCGCTTGAAATACGATATTGCGGAATGCGCGGTAACTGAGCATTCGCCTTCAGCGTCACAACATATGGGGGAATATCTAACAGGCCCACATCATTTGGACCCGTAGCCCATAATGAATCTGGTAAAGAAGACAATTCAGGTGGAATTTAATCTTTTGAAACATAAATCGGAGAGATCACTTTCTCACCTAAAGTAAGATGTACCCCTGACGGGGAACAGTACAAAGTCGCATACAATCTCTTCAACAGGTCAAGGCTAGCAGGTTCTCATTACAACCTGTAGTCAAAAGAAGGGGTGCTTCGAACCTACGAGGACCAACAGAAAGAGGCAATGGAACAGAAATCAGATTCATAACGGGGGCGCCAGAAAAACCTATTGAAACATTATTAAAGCCAGACAAAGGTGCGCCAGGGAGTTTAGAATGCATAATAGAACTCTTCGTAGCACCAGTGTCTAGCATAAAAGGCTCTGACACACCTGATGCAATCACTTCCACGTAAGGTCCACTCTGATCTACCGGAACTGAAACAACTCCCTCACTTTGTCCATGGCTGTCCTAACAATCATTACCTTGCTCCTCATCACCTTCAGCATAGTAATCATCTACGTAGTACTGTGTAGACCTACCAGAAGAATTCTGATGTTGATCAAAACTGTTCATTGAATTCTGCGGAGGAAAAGGGCGTGCGTTCTGTCCGCGACCTCTACCTCTAGGCGCTTGTTGAGCACCTCTACCTCTAACACCAGGAGCATTATTAGCACGTTGCAACAAAACCGGACAACTGTTCTTATAATGGCCCTCTTCTCTGCAATATGCACACTGATTAGGCCCATACTGATTACGCTGTTGTTGAGGAGTCTTGTCTCTTTGCGAGTTCCTTGAATACTGTTGAGGCAACTGATAATCGCGCTGATTATTAACACGGGGTGGATAAGCTTGTTGTAGAAGAACTTTAGTCTTCAATTCCTTAGTCTTCTTGTCTGCTCTCTCTAACTCATCCTTACGCCTATTCTCGTAGTATTGAGCCGTAGCAAGAATTTGCGCCGACGTAGAAACAGGCCAAGCCCTCTCAGAATCCTTCAACTTAGTACACAACTCAGGAAGAAGATTGTGCACGAATTTATCAACAAACAATCTCTGGCCACCTTCGGTAGCCATATCCTGACCACTATGATCAACAAAAGTTTCCTCGAAACGCGAGAAAAAGTCTGAAACAGACTCAGCTTTCTTCTGCTTACAAGCTGACAATTTGTCCCAATTAACACGGACCTCAGGCAGTAGAGTCTTCATGAAAGTGATAATTCTACCAGGAAGTTCAGCAATAACATCTTCAGGCTTAGCACCTCCAACTTGTCTATTGTTTGCCGCAACGAGATTCACCCACGAATCGCCCAATTCATTATCATGATCTGTATGCCGAATGACATTCCAGATGGACTGTGGGACAACATTTCCAAACAGCATATCTATATCCGCCAAATTCATAACGCACGAACTCACAGTTTGCGTAAGTTCTTTATAATATCCTGCCGGATTCTTTCGCGGATCTGGTAAAGTCTGCTTAAGCGCTAGAACTTCTGCACGCTTCCATGGTACATGGACCCACACTCGCTGAAAGTGCGCTAAAACAGGTGGCTGAGCAGCTGCATCAGCAGGTCTCCATACCGGAGGAACCTCTCGCATCGGATATTGATGCGCATGTCTCCTAACTGACGAATCTGGCTCAAACAGTCGTTCAGTAGGGACATCGCTACGGAGCAACAGTAACGTCGATACCGCCTTCTCAAAATCGAGTAAACTCACAATCGTCCCTTTGGCAACTCTACCCAATCCGTCCATCCATTGTTCATGGAGGAATGCACACATAAGCTCAAAAACATAACGCTGCTTTGGTGCTTCCCATTGTCGGAAAACATCCATAATACCTACTAGATCATACTGGGACTTATACGTCACCCATCTACGTGCCATATGGTCAAGGACCACTCGTTATTCTGTATCGGGCAATTGACTACGCGATTGTCTACGCTCACTCACAGGAGACATACCCATTTGTCCCAAGATAGGAGTCAGGAAATTAGAAAAGGCAGCGGTCATCCGCTGTCTAGGAGAAGGAACAGTCGGAAAGACAACAGGAGATGAAATAGTAGTAGTAGTAGGATCCATAGTCGGAACAGACATATAGGCAGTAGTAGCAGGAAGAGGCAAAGTTGGCAACCCTTGAGAAGGCTGCGCATAAGGAACAACAACCAACGAAGAAGCTGGCTGTGGAGGAATAACAGGAGGCAAAGCAATAGGTGCTTGCGCGGCTACAACCGGTGGTGGTGGTGCCGTAGCATTCTGCACATAAGGTGGTGGTGAATTTAACAAATGCGACATCAAAGGGTCTTTCACAAGATCCTTTTCGTCTTTCTGCTCTTTAACCGGCAAGACTGGGTAGCATCTGTCTACCGCTAACTTCCTCACTCTAAGCATCTGCTCACTATCTTTCTCTTCTACGTCATCTCTGTATGCAACGGCAGCTTGTACCATTGGCATACCCTTTCTATTCTTCTTTGCTAACTTAATTTCTTTCTGTTTGGCTTCCTTGCGCCACATGCGGAAAGAGTCAAACATTGCCGGCCGGGCTTTCTTCTTAAACAACCTCACTTCAAGGTTATCTAAAACTTCTGTCTCGAAACTACCATAACGGGGCCACTGTAGGACACCGTCATTCTTCGTATATTTTACCCAAATCTCATTATAGCTAATAGGACCTACTCCATGTTTCACATACAACTCGTATGTAGGAGTTCCGATCGAAGGAACCGGACACGAATCCTCTAACCGGGAATCCCTCAACGTACCACAACTGAACAAATTCCTAAGACTGCTAAAACCAGGCATCTTGCTCACTAGTCTAGCTTCAAACAACAAGGGTAATCTAAAAATCGATAAGCTCGTGAATACACGAATCCCTTGGCTTTGGGGCCTGCAGGTACCAAATCAAAGCTATCCACTAAAGGATACAAAACAAACTAAGAACTAGGAGACGCTCCCTTTATACTTAACTGAGTTGTCGATGGCGTCACCAGAAGACCCGTCAATCGTCTCGCTCTACAATCGTCTAAGGCTCCAAAACAGGGCGACAGGCAGGGCAGCAGTCCTTCGTAGCCGTCGGGACGCGGGAAACCTCGCAGCAAAGACCTTCGGAACCACGTCGACATACAGGGGTCGCTGAAGTGGCTGGCCAACCTCTGGCATTTTCTCACGAAGCTCCTCACGAACCTCTGGCTTGGACTGGTACCGCTGAAGTCGCCCCATGTTGGGCGCCAATTGAGGTACTGGGTTTTCTCGGAACCGATACAATCACAATAACCCAGCGGTGTCAGGGCAACACCCAAAGACCCCGGATTCCCCTGTCTTGGCAAACAGAGACACGGGATACTTCTCGCTGACGTCAAGGACCAAAGTTTATTGGTTGCAACCAGGGACAGAGGTCTACGAAGTACACACGGGTAGTTTGACAGAGACTGCACCAACTCAATGAACGAAACTCGGTCTTTTATGCCAAAAATTACGCCTCTGGCAACATCACAATTTACATTCGGTGCATACAAACTAACCAATGAACAAGTAGCATTTCAAAAAGTAACGAATCACGACAGTCAAAGTTAATCCCACTTTCCGTTGTCCAGCCCACCAAAACGATCGCACATATGCTAAGTTTCCTGTTCGATCAGGCCAGACAAACCCATCATAAAACCTTCAACCCAGATCGATGAACATGTCGTAAAGGAAAAGCAGAAACAGATGGAAAGAAGATAGGGGAGTGGGAACGGTGTGCCATAAAGTCAGGGCACGTCCTGCTCTTTGATCTTTATCAGGCCAGCTGCTGAACAAGGAACTGGCACAGCGGGATTCGCCCCAGGTGAGGAGTCAGTTCGGCCAGGTCAACCAGAAGTCAGCCTAAGGCGTACGTGTCAAGGACTCGTTCGGCCACGATCATAGGGCCTATGTTAGGGCAACCATACAAGATGGCTGCCACATACAAAATGGAACCCGAGGGTTCAGACTAAATCCTCAAATGCAGAGTGTTCTCCTATATCGATTCATACGAAAACACTCAGACACGTTACACTCGCCATTTGCGGTCTGTTGACACCAAGGTCGTCTATTTCCGACGATCTTTATCAATCGGGTTTCGGAACTGTCGAACCCAATTTGGGACCACGGAACTACAGGTGCTGGGGCACAGAACGCTGCAGCTGGAGGGCCGTGCGGCGTGGGGGTGTCCTGAGGGCAGGTCACCTTCTCTTCGCTTTCTCTCAAGTGCCTTTTCATTCCAGCTCCTCTTCTGGTCACCTGCTTTCCTTGCTCACTCTTAGGCCCAGTAGCTCTTGATCATTCTTCCCTGGAAGTTAAGGGATGCATTCATTTCCCAGAGAACTGCGTTCACCACAATATTCTGCACAGCATATATTTCTGTGTAGTTCCCTTGCTGCTCTTCGCATCCTAATGACACGAGTGTCACTGTCACCGCTAGATCTCTGAGGATACTGCTCACCATCAATACTTGGATCTGGCATGGAGTTTTAAAATTTATTTATTTAAGAAGTTTTCTATAGCACTGGCCAGACCCGGAGGTATCGGAGCACTTTACAGCAGGAAGGAGAGAAATCACATACAGGTTAAGAATAGAATAAACGTATTCTTAAGTGTTCAAAGGTTACAATTGTGTTGAGCGTCCGAGGTGCGCCATTTAGGTAGAGAGGTCTAGGGGTCCGAAGTGCGCCATTGAGGTAGTGAGGTTTAGAGGCAATCTCAATGCATGGAGAAAGTTTAAGGCTGAGACCTTTTTTCCGAGCGGCGATGGACCAAGGCAATGGGTTGGGGAGAGGGAATGCGGTAGGCAGTGGATGCGCATTGCCAGGTGACTGCAGGGTGGAGGCTTGAGAGTCACGGATTTCAATTCGGGAAGGCACCGTTGAGGTAGAGGACTTTTAGGAGGCTCTTGAATTTTGCAAAGGAGGGGGTAGTTTTGATGACAACAGGGTTGGAGTTAGGTATTCTGGTTTCCCTGTGTGCAGGGCTTTGTGCGTGAGGCAGGCAGTTCCGAAGCTGGCACGCAATTTCACTGGAAGCCATTTTGGTTCTCTGAGTGCAGGAGAAATGTGGTCATATTTTTTGACTCCGATGACCATTCTTGCTGCTGCATTGAGGGTTGTTTTGAGTGGCTGCTTGATTTAGGTCCATGAGCCTGCAGCATCTACATGAAGTCATTACCAGGAGTGATCAATGAATTTAAGCTCACATGCCATAACCACGTAGATGACACACAAATAATTCTTAAACTGGAAAGCTCCAAAGACAATTAAAACTCAAAAATCTTCAGTTGCCCCATATCCGTTGATTAATGGATGGCTTGGAGCTATCTTAAATTGAATGTTTGTCCAAATCTGAAATACTCACATGTGACAATTGGAACAAGCATTGGCATAGCCAATAGGTCTCACTTTTGGGACCTTATAAGTATTTAGTTATGCAACACAATATCCTTGGTGCAACAATATCAACTCTTGCATGGCTAAACACTTATATGGTCCCAAAGGCGTGACATATTGGCTATGCCAATGCTTGTTTGTCTTTCTTTTGGACAATGTGCACAGCATCTTGCTGGTGATGTACAGAAGCGACAAAAGGCAATTGCACAGCCAATAATAGGTCCCAAAGTTGAGACCTATTGGCTTTGCCAATGGTTGTTGAAAGCAGTTTTTACATTTTGAATAATTTTTTCACTACTTCATCTGCATTTATCAATATTTTGTGAGCTTGGTCAGATCGACCCCATGGCATAAATGGGCCCGATTTGTTAAATTAGGCTGGCCGGCTGGCGCGTTCTGATTCGGATGTCCTTGTACTAGGGAATGCTTCTTATAGGCATACAACACACTTCAAGCAGGCAGGCACTTAGGGGTAGTGCTTAAGCTTGGGCGAATTTTGCGAATTCGCGATCCGTGAATTCGTGGATTTGCAAATTCGCGATCCGCAAAATTCACGAATTTGTGCGAATTTGCGGATTTTTGTTTTTTTGCGTGTGCGCGGGTTTTTTTTGCGTGTTCGCGGGGTTTTTTGCATGTTCGCGGGGCTTTTTGCGTCTTCCCAAGCCGCTTGCATAGCGAAGTTACCCATGCAGTCGTTTATGGGAGAGGGAGAGAGAGATAGATAGATAGATAGATAGATAGATAGATAGATAGATAGATAGATAGATAGATAGAGAGATAGATAGATAGATAGATAGAAAGAGAGAGAAAGAGAGGGAAAGAGAGAGGGAGAGAGAGAACAAGAGAAAGAAAGAGAGGCCGGATCTCTGAAGGGCCAGATTCCTGAGTTGCCCCTACAGAACATACAGCTTTTTATTTTTAGCAAAATGCATATGAAAATTGTGCTGTAAAGGTCTCTTTTAGTTTAACCCCTCCTGACAACTCAAAATGGGTGTATTTGCCATCCTCTCCCTTCTTCCTGTTTTTTATATCTGTAAGTGCTTCCTGATGAGGTTTAATTCCTTGGACAGGTGCCTTGTTGCCTACTTGTAACTATTCTCTGACCCTGCTTCAAGGTTCAGAGCAGGGGCAGAGAATAGTTGCAAGTAGGCAACGAGGCGCCAGGAAGCAATTAGCAGCAGGTGTCCAAGTTGAAGTTAATTTGTTTGTAACCCTTTTGTAAAAGGTTACAAAGAAATTAGGTTCAACTTTTGCACCTGCTGCTGTAACCCTTGCTTGGCTGAAAATTCGTCCCCGCTGATTCGCAGATTTTACCGCGATTTCGCGAGATTCGCGGATCGCGAAATCGCGGAAAATCCGCAAATTCGCCCGCGAAACGGATTTTACGCCCACCCTTAGTAGTGCTCAACCACCACTTCTCTCAACTGGTTCCAGCCGGAGTGCACAACACAGCACACTACACCAATACCCAAAAACATTCTTCACTTCAGTGCAGATCTACGACGTAGCTGTTCAAAGGATGGACTCCGAAAGTCTATACCCTGTGCAGGTCAAAGGAGCTGGACAGAGGTTCTGTTCCAAATCAGCAGTGAAGCTTTTTGAGTTTGTAGGCAGCCAGCTTCTGAGAAAACTTTCTCAACTTTCACAAACTCGCTTCCCTGCAAACTGAGACGGACAGGCATGGAATGGGTAGGGTTTGATTTCAGTCTCAACCCAGGCATCTCACGACAAAAACTGGATATATGATCGCACAAAATGATAACTCGGCAGCTGGTGGAGTGGGGTAATGTACAGTGAGAGACAATTTTACTCTGGAGTCACAGTAGTGACTGTGAAGGCATGTAGTCCTCATATTTTATAGCAACAATGGGGCATATTACCAACAACTAGCGATAATTTTTGTCTCTAACTTGTTTAGAGACAAAAATTATCGCCGCACATCGGCGATTTTTATCGCAGATAAACCTTGCTATTAGCAAGGTTTATCGCAAATGCGATAAAAAACGGCCGCAATGCATGAATATCGCTGAAAAGTCAGCGATATTCATGCATTATCGAGCAAATGCTCTTAGCCATGTTATCCACCTCCCATTGGATAACATGGCTAAGAACTGCTCAGGGCAGGTGTTGGCTTTTGGAGATATTCGCGCTAAGCGCGAATATCTCCAAAAGTTGGTAATAGGAGATAGCGATGTTAGGGACTGTTTCCAGTCGCTAACATCTTGGCACGCCCACTTTGCATGTCATTAGTGATAAATATCACTGACATGCAAAGCGGGGACCAAGATGGTCGCTATCTCCTTTTAGCTGTCACTAACTGGTGTTAGCGACAGCTTAGTAATAGGGAGATAATTTTATCTCCGCTTTCTTGGCTTTTAAAGCCAAAAAAGCGGAGATAAACCCCCTTGATAATATGCCCCCATGTCTTGCATTGAGGATGAGGGGGGGGGTCCAGTTAAGGATACTGCACCAATCTTTAAATTGATATGCACGTTTTGGACATAAACCCTGCATACAGCAACACACTTTTACCACAATCTGAGGTAGACTGCCACCAACTGAGCAGGGTCCCCACAAGCACACATTCACAAAGTATGACCTCGATTTTAAAATGGGGGCACTTTTTGTGCAGTCCATTTCAGAGAGCCTACCAGATCCTAAGAGCTCATCTGACCAGAAGGTAAAGTTTTCCTATGGGTGATCACTGGGATCCGAAACCACCAAATAACAAGCAGCAGGAATGTAAAGAGAAAAAAAAAGTCAGAGGGAGGAGGATTTCTGCTGGAAGGCGAAACATGCATGGGATTCGGTGGAAGAGAAGGAACCTGCCGGGGGCGACAAGAGAGAGAATAACACATGCAAACTCTTTTGTTTTTTTAGGTCAGGCGAAGCCTGTGAGAAGAAACAGAAGCAACAGTAGGGTTCTGAGGAGAAGCAATAAGGGGGTTGGGCGGGGATATTAGTCTTGGGGCAATGAGTGCTGGAGCAACACAGGGAAGAGTGACTGGTTGGATGTGAGAGCAACATGGGGGAGCAAAAAAGAACCACTGCGTGCCACGCGCTGAAAGTAAACAAAAAACTTTTTTTTAAATGAAGCTGATAGCCACGCGGTGTGAAAGTGACACGGCCGCGCGAAAGTGAAAGGAAGATAAAGCTGACGAGGAGTGAGTGGGAGAAGGGAGGGGTAAGGGGAGCGAATTTACACGCGTGCTGAAAGCCAGATGGCTGCTGTGTACGTCGCGCACGCTTGTGCGCGATATAGCAAGCTGGTGGCTGGCAAGGTAGCACTTTTAAACCAGCCACTAAATGTCTCGCCAGAGCAGCGCATGCGCTGGCTCAGGCGAGACCTACAAATTATGTCCCACTCTGACCTATTGGCATTGTAAATGACAATGCCTTTTAGTTATGCGCAGCAAAACACACAAGATGATGGACGGAATGTTGCACCATGGCAAAACATTCACCCCCAGTCACAGATCTGGGTTTAATCCATCGTTATTTTGCTCACCAAGCCACCCCAAGTCAGACATTTCATGTCTTCCCTGGACCGGAATCAAGCATCCTAGGACCGGTTTCTGGCTTTCAGCCGTCTTCAGCCAGGATAGCTTGACTCCAGTGGCTTAGTGAGCACGGGACCCACGTCTGGGCATACCCTTCACACATAGGGTGAACAGCAAAACACACAAGATGATGGACGGAATGGTGCACAATGGCAAAACATTCACCCCCAGTCACAGATCTGGGTTTAATCCATTGTTATTTTGCTCACCAAGCCACCCCAGTTCAGACAAAAGTTATGTGCACTTTGTACTTCTAGTCAGTGCTTGCAGGTTATCAAAACACAAATAAAAGGCATTGCCACTTACAATGCCAGTAGCTCAAAATCTCGCAATTGCGAGACCTATTGCATTGCAAGATGCTGCTTGGGAGTAGACATCGGATCGCGCAGGCAGGACAGTCAGGTATCCCAAGAGGTCAGAGGTGACAGATGTGGTTAGTCAGAAGCACCTTGGCCAGGGCGCCACCCTCAGGGGACAATGGCAAACACAGGCATCTTGAAGCTCCCCATCATCTAGGTGCACTACAAATATGTATATGCACCCATCCACACAGCGCATAAAGTTGGCAGCCGGCTTCTAGGCCTTTCCGATGGACAAGAATATTAAGCGACTTTTCAAAGCTCACACACTATGGTCTTGAGGCAACGGCAAGGAGAGAACTCTACTCATTTTGCAGTTAGACATTTCATCCAGAGACTGTCTGCTACCCTCGCCAGGGCTGCTAAGCCTTCCTTGTGCTGCTTGTCATCAATGTACAGACCGTCACACTTGAAGACACCCTAAAATGTGAAACCTGTATTTTTATTCCAATTGTTCACATCTCTATTCACAATTGTTCTCTTGGTATGCAATTAAGATGCAGAAAAAAACATATAAGATTCAGAATCAGAACGTGGGGCCTGCCTCCTGCACTCGTTCGTCCTCATCGTAAAAGTTGTGCTTGTTACCGAACAAGGAGAATGGGTATTTGACTTCTGCACACACTCACATAATCTTAGCCCATGTTTCAGATATGTAACCAACACGTTGTTATTGTAACTGACACCCAAATGCAGCTATGTGTATCTGTGGCAGCAAATAGGCCAAACTCTGAATGGGCAAGGAAACAGAGTGGATGAACTGATCCTCCCTATGTAATGCCTGTGTTTGTTTGGTGAGGAGAGGTCACAAAACTGTCACTGGTGTAAAGAGAAGCGGCCCTCTCCACCACGAACATGGGCCCATATTTTCAAAACTGGTGGCACAAATGTCTCTAGCCAACATTAAAATAATTTATTTCAGGCCAACGAAATATTCACAGAGCATTAAATAGAAGCGCTGTGAAACAATGTAATAGGTCTCGCGCCGCGGTCCATATTAAAATTTGCAGAAAACGAAATTCAAATTGGGTTAGGAAGCGGCCGGCATTACAAGCTGGCACCCCATGCATGCTCTGTCCCTTAATGAAGTTAATAGTTCTCGGAACTGGTAATGAATGCTCCGAGTTAGGACACACTAAAAGATCAAGTCCTCGTGGGTGGCACCAAATGGAGACAGGGCGGTAACAAGGAGGGACTAACAAGCCTCATAATGAATCGGAAGCCAGCATTTAGCAAGGACAATGACCCCAGTCAATGAAAAGTATGGGCGGAGAGTGGGTGAGGCTTACACACCATACTGTACTACTGCATGCCTCACAGAGTGAGCATGCGCACTGCCGCTAGGCTCGACCTAAAAACATGGGTGCTACATCTTTCTCTGTTCAAGCAGCCATGCTTCAGAATAAATTACCCCCAAACACAAGATCCTCGGATAATCATCTTATCTACAGAAGACTACTCAAGAGTTGGCTCTTTCCTTCATTACTATAATACTCAAAACACAAATGTACAGCATATGCTTGTGTATGTAAACATGAATAATTTGAATATATGTATGGAACTAGATATATGCATTTCTTTGTACAAATGTATATACCTTGAAAACAAGGAGAGTGGTTCAAACAGTCCAAGGAGACAGAGCACCTATACTGACAAGCAAATAAAAAAGATTCTCTCTGGACACACCAATAACAATTAACTCCATTCAATCTCAATAATATAAAAAAAATGTATTATATACTTGGAACACCTCCATAAGGAATACAAGGAAACAGGAATTAAAAAAATATATGTATAGATTTAATAATGCATCAGGATAAAAAATCACATTGTCAAATCATTGGGTTTAATACATCATAAAAACATTTCACTGGGTTCACTCTAATAGCGAAAGACATTCAAGTTAACAATATATAATATCCCTCAAAATGCAGTTCAGAATAACAAAACCTAAATATTACCCACAAATAACATCACAATGCATATTTATATAAAACAACAAATGCATAGTAGTTCCATATATCTCCTATAGAGGTGTTCCGACTTTCAGTAGCAGTTAGCATCACCCCGCCTTATCACATTTTTTGTACTGCAACCCCCATAATTATGGGTGAAAATAAACTAACAATGAATAAATATAAATAAATTAAAAACAACATAAAATTACCAAAAATATAAATAAAAAATAAATACATAAATAAAATATTGTTAAGTACAATAACATAAATATAATGTATTTATTTATTTACCCAGTTTTGGCAATACTTGAATGCCTAAGTTTCTAAATATTTATTCAGGCATGTACATATGGAACTTTATATAATACAATTTTATCTCTCCACTATTTTCCATATACATGTGTACCATTTTTATGTAGTTATGTATCTATATATTTATTAATTTACTCCCACTGTAGATAAAAAGACTGATCAGCTCTCCCCAATTCTCTACTCTATGTCTCATCTTTTTTTTAAGTCCTCATTGCCCAGGTAAGCATAAGTCTGCCCCAGATCACTTCCCGGTAAGCGCCTCTAGTGATCTTTTTAGAGACCTGGAATGGTACGCTCAATACCTTGCAACCTAACTCAACCATTGGTGCCTGTTCCATCCTGACGTCCATCAGCAACCACCAGAGTATTTGCAATACAGTATAGAGGGCTAATCATTGGACTCAGTCATTAATGACTGTATCCAAACTTCATAGGGAAGCCGAAAAGCATTCTGCTTGCATTTATGTGCTCTATCCAGCATATTAGTGTACTTTATTGAGGCCAACCAATCTGTTTTGCTAGGGGGAGTGGCCTTAACTCATTTCTTATAAATTTCCCTACGAGCAAGTCGTATTAAGTAAAAAATCAATTTTTTCATATTTTTTTTACAAAGATTCATTATTATTTGTGAGCCCAAAAAAGACCAGCAGCTCACTTACCTGGAGTGCTTCACCAAGTATAAAGAAAATTGTGCTACTCACATCCATCCAGAAGCATTGAATTGCCGGACAAGACATGAACATCTGAGTATCATCACCTTTCTCCTTGCTACATTTAGGGCATTTAGATACTGCTCCACTCCCCAGTTTAGATCATTTGTATGGAGTCCAATAAACCCTATGAAGACAAAAAAGGTGGTTCCACCTTAAATTTGTGGGTCGGAATGTGGAATATAGTATGTCGTAAGATACTTGCCATAAATCTTGTATCTGCTCTCCTGGCAAGCTCTTCTCCCACAGCTCAGTCGGCAAGTTGAAATCCCCATCCGCCATCTCCATTAACAACCAGTAGCAGTTCGCCAGCTCTTTTTAGGACTTGCCTTCACAGCACGCATGCGCTGCAAAGGCAAAAAGGCCTTTTCCGATCGCTTTGGCTTTTCAGCCAAGCATGTGCACGCGTTCCATTGCCTTCAATGGCAACGCGTGCACATCAGGAGTTTCACTTGCGGGTGCGCGCGCCGCCATCTGGCAGCAATTATCACGCCCGTAAGTGAATCGCGCCCGACCCCCTCCTCCCTCCTCTCCCCCTGCCGCAAGAAGCGCGTGTTTGTGCTTGTTTATTAGGGCTAGGCAGCTTCAATCTGCTGCAGGGCCATATCGTTCTCGAAATGCTTGTTTTTGTCGTACTCGTTTGCACAGGGTAGTGCAATATTTGCCTTCCTTAATTAGGCTTCCTTTCGTCTCTTGTGTCATTTTACATTGTGCATTTTGGTCCCAATTGGACTGAGCATTTAAAAAAAAATACAGCATGTGTAAAGTGCCAAACACTAGCTTCGCTGGCAGAATTCACCGCAAGGGAGACGGAGGAGAAGCAGGAAGACGTGTGATTTTCTAGGCGCCGGCCTAGTCTAATTTTCTCGGGAGATACATCCCAATGAAGCTCTTGCCATCCAAAGCCCCAGGGTCCTGCATGCGAAGGTCAGTGCTGATAATGATGTCACATTCCTGGAGGTGTGAATCAATAGGGGAAGAAGGTCTGGTGCTGCTCTCGGCCACTCCAAACCCTCAGAGGAATGGGCGAGATTGACTCCCAGTTACTGCTTTGTGTCTCGTCTCATGGCTGTCACAGACACAAAGCAGGCTGCGAGAAAATAGATTTTTTTTCCTCCTTTCAAACCTGATCTTGGGGCCTGCAAATTAGCTTCCATTTAACCATCAAGGCACCACGCGCTGCATGTTGCCCTTTTCTTTTCTGATGCTGCTTGAAGACTGGGTGACTGAAAATGACCATTGGCTACATGCGCGGAAGCGTGTCACTGGAGGGCTCGCTGCGGCATTTTAATGTGTGCGCACAGCTGTGGCGCGCTCTGTTTGCACACATTCTGCATCTCTTGACAGAAAAGGTGGTCTTCAGTGCTTCAGTACCTAGGAGTTACTAATAAAAAAAGAAGCAGGCCAGTCTCCGGGAACAGTTTACATACTATTCTAATAAACATTTGTTGATGCCTAGAGGTGCCGTTAAATTACCAGGCAGACATTAATGCACCAGGGGATCTTGTTTCTAAACAGTGATCATTGCTTCAGTATGCAGTGCACACCAAGCTCCCTTTATGCGCGTGGAATGCAACAGATTGCTAGGTTAAGCATGCAGATTGTGCTGTGTGTTTCCTCGCCACTTCTATCGCATTTGTGCAGAGAATTTGAAGAGAGAGAGTGCTCCCTGTCTGGCTACAAATACACACTGAAAAATAACAATAAAGGACGGATTCCCAAAGATTTCTCCATGCATGGAAAAACATGCAAGCTGTCCATACGTCCATCATTGACTAGTTTCAAAGGTGGTGCATGTGTGTGACAAATGAATGCGGACCTGGCCTGTCCGGGCATTTCCCCAGTGGGTTGGAGCCTGGAGCAATTGGGACGCAAGATGATGGCTTAAGGAGAGAGGACAGAGAGCGAGGAGAGAGAGATGGAAGAGGAGGAAGGGAGTAGGGCATTTTTGCGAGGGGCGAGGGCTGATTTTGGTTCCCAGTCTAGTCCCGAATGAATGTGCCATTTACACAAATAGGCCTGTGTGGAGGTGGCCTAAGTCGGATGTTTGGTGTTCAGGATTTTCAGGTATGCATTACTTCACATTCAGATAAGCTTGCCATTTCCATGCAAGATACAAGGAACAGATTTCTTTCAAGAGGTTATCTCAAAGAAATAGTTGATGCAGCTGAAGTAAGAGCTAATGAGATATCAAAAGAGAAATTACTCAATAAGCAAGTTAAACCACCCCTTAATAGAGAGGTTTTTGTGTCGACTTACTCTATCTCCTCAGCACCTATTAAAAAAAGCATTGGCATAGCCAATAGGTCTCGCTTGTGGGACCTTATAAGTATTTAGTTATGCAGCACAATATCCTTGGTGCAAAAATATTAACTGTTGCATGGCTAAACACTAATAAGTTCCCAAAGGCGAGACCTATTGGCTATACCAATGCTTGTTTATGGATTGTTCCAGCTACCAAGCTTTCTTCCAGCTTATTGGACAGTCCTGCTCCAAGGCCATCAGTAAGACTCAAACTTAGCATTTGCATATACTTAAATCTCGAAAGTTGACATTGAACAATATTTGGCTCTCCTCCCACGGTATTAGGGCGCCATTCATTATCAATTGCTTCCTGATAGTGATTCCTGCATCTTTTAATGGACGCACCAGACAGTCCTTTGACCATTCTGGGGTTCCCGGAGAGTCAAAAATAGGCGCCATCCCATTGTAGTAATAGATTTTGAACTCTCTCCTAACTTTGTGCCATGTTGTCGCTAAGCTTTGTAGGGTTTTTAATCATATTCTTTTTTAAATCGCGGGTCTCGATATTTGTGAATGAAGCCATATTCTCCCTCTTTTATGTCTTTAACATTGCTGAATACAATTTTCCTATTTCTGAGTCATCTGGTGTTTTAACAGAAAAACCCAGGCATAATAAGATAAGTCTGGCAACCTTAGGCCCTCTTTCTCATATTGTCGTGTCAGTTTTTTCCACGAAATACGCACCCCTTTGGAGGCTCAAATAAAACTGTTTATTTTAGACTTTTTTAAGCCACTCATCCTTAAAAGCCAGTGGAATATTCTGGAATAAGAACGTAATTTTTGGGAGGATTGTCATTTTGATGATGTTAACTCTCCCATAGATGGATAAGGGCAAGTGAGACCACCCCAACAATAGTTTCCCTATTTCTTTATCGGTCTCTTGAAAGTTGGTTTCAAGAATTTGTTCTATTTTCTCAGTGATTTTAATACCCAAGTACCTCATTTCCTTTTTAACACAACTCTCTTGTATGCTTATGTTCCAAACCATAATAACCATTTTCCCTTGGTTGATTTCATATCCTGAAATCTTCCCAAAACCTACTGCCAACTCATAAACTTTAGGTAGTGCTAGACTGAGATTTGAGGTATACACCACCAAATCATTCGCATATAACCCCACTTTCTTCTGCCAATCCCTGGCCTGAAAAGGAAGTAACTTCTCATTTTTTTAATTTTCTTTGCCAGGGGTTTGATGTAAAAATTAAAAAGCAGCGGTGACAACGGGAACCCCTGTCTCGTCCCTCAGAAGATATTACATGTTTCAGATAATCTCCTGATTATTCATATTTTTGCCGTCGGGTTTTTATATCTGCTTTACTGCCCTGCAGAAGTTTCCTCCCAAGTTTGATAATCTCAAAACTTCATGCAGATAGGTCCAATTTACTCGGTCAAACGCTTTAGTCGCGTCAACTGTAATGACTGCTAATGGCACCTTTTTCTACGGAGGCTAGATCAATAGCACATATGAGACTGTAGGTTAAATCCTTGATATCCCTTCCTCGCACAAACCCTTTTTGGTCTTCATGAAGGAGTGCTACCACCACCCCATTGAGCCTCTCTGCTAGTATCTTCGCATAGATCTTGTAATCTGCGTTTAGCAGAGATATATGTCTGTATGAATCGCAGCAGTCTGTTTTTTTGTCGGGCTTAAGGATCAAAGCCACTATGGCGTTATTCCATGAAGGGAGAATCTCTTCTCCATTATCAAAAATAGCTGAAAATAGCTCACTAATTGCTGGCATCAAATAATTGCTTAACTTCTTAAAAACTTCCATGGGCAGACCATAGTCCTTACTGGATTTCCCAGATTTTATGGCCTTTTCTATTTCTTGCTCAGTTATTATGTTGTTGATAGCAACCTTTTAGGGTTCGGATGCTTTATGAGGTAATTCTTGTTCTAACCAATCTAGGACTCCCATCCTAGTCGTACATAGGTCTTCTTTATGTGCTTCCTCATACTAGTTTAGCATAGTATCCTCTATGCTGGCCCCAGCTGTACTTGGACATCCAGCATTACCATAATTAAGCTCTTTTATGAAGCTCCTAGCCTGGTCACTCATTATCTTCCAGGCAAGTAACTTGCCGCACCTTTCCCCATAATTGAAATGAGCCAGCTTACTGGCTTGGCATGTTTCTTGCAGCTGCCTTTCTACTACCGCCAACAGATCTGTCTTAAGAGTTTGAATCAATGCTTGTCCCACCTCATCCTCTACTTCATTGCACTGTATTTTATACTCCAAACTCCGACTTTTATTTTCTATACTTAGAATTTCTGCCCTACGTTGTTTGTTTTATACAGCAGAATTGATGTGATCCTACCCCTCAGAAAAGCCTTGTACGTATCCCAGACAATCCCTATCGAGGCACTTCCCCGGTTATTACAAAAGAATTCCTTGGACTCTAAGCTAAGTTTATTTATCACCTCGTCATCCGACAATATGGAGCGATCCATAGTCCATCTCCGTTGTATCGCTGTAGTCGAAGGAGCCAGCGTCAACGTTATCGCAGAGAGGTCAGACAAGTGTGCTCCTACGTGGTTTACATCACGCAGCTTGTCTTTTATTTTTTGGTCCACTAAAAACAGATATAATCTTTATTGGTGCCCATATTTTGTATTATTAAAAGTAAAACTTTTTAGAGCTCCCTTCTTTTCTCTCCAAATATCGCATCATCCAAGGTTCTTTATTGTGTTTTTTACCAGTGGTCTTGACTTGTTATGTATTATACTTCTGCTTTTGTAGTACGGTCAAGGTTGACATCAAGATTCACATTAAAATACCCTGCCAATATGACCGGATCAGGGAAATCCAGCAGTTCAGAAAGCAAATTGCTAAATGGCATGGGGTCGTCAATATTAGGCCCATAATAGCCCTCTACTGAGTATAGTTGATCGTAATATTTGACTTTTACAATTACCCACCTTCCAGTCTTATCCACCCTGCCTCAATTACAACCAACTGAGGATTGACTTTTATCAAGTTTGCCACCCCCCTTATAGAGAGTTGCTGCTCTGTACAAACCATATTCTGTACCCATCTCCTGCTTTTAAACAACTTCTCCGCTCATCCCCAGTTAGATGTGTCTCCTGAAGTAAGATGACTTGGGCTGATGAATCTTTAAGATATTGTAAAATCCTCTCACGCCTAGGAAACCCCCTTAATCCATTAACATTCCATGATATAAATTCTATCAATGGTTTCTGATTTGCTGTCATTCCTTTTCTCTTTTGTTTTGGTGTCTATACTGCTACCTGAGTTTCGATATGTAAAGAGGACTTCATTTTTTTTGTTTTTTTCCCCATGCTCTTACACCTTGCACCAAAAACTACCCGTGATCCCCTCCCATTCTCACCCTTGAGAAACCCTCCTCTTTCTTCCTAATGGCCTAGGCCTAGGCCTGAGGAGGCCCTGATTTGGAGAAATCAATAATCCACATAACCCACCTAATGAGAATAATAATGATAATATGCCACTAAGGACCCTTAACTCAACACTAACAGTACTGTGTACCTTACCAAATCAAATAGAGTCACGCCTATCCAACTCCAGCTCCTGATATAGATCTCAAAAACTCTTCCGCCTTCTCAACCCTACGGAAGGTCTGCATCTTGTTTTTGTGCATGACTCGTAGGCTGGCCAGAAATTTTAACAGTGCTGTGGCACCCAGACTCTTAAAAGACTCAATCAAATTCCCCAGTTCCCATTGATTGTTAGCTGTCAGTTGTGACATATCTGACCTGATCTCGAAATTGATACCATCTACTGTCAAAGATCTATGCTTTAAAGCTTTGAGAAGTATTTCTTCTTCAAAACTATAGGTATGGAAGTTTACCAGTATTTTTCTTGGTTTAACTTTATTGACGTTATATATGGGTCTCTATGGACCCTTTGTATGTCCATACTATTCTTCTTCTGTCCATTTTAGTTGTAAACCTTCCTTGAACAGACGTATCAAATTTTTTTTATGTCTTCTCCTTCTGCTCCTTCAGGGACCTTAAGCACCCGAAGATTACATCTTCGTTGGTTATTTTCCAGAGATTCTATTTTAACTTTCAGTTGCAGTTCATTGTCCCTAAGGTACAAATAGAAAAGAATACGCTGCCAGAGTAAGTAACAAGTGGTCTTCTAGAGGATCCAATTCTGTTAAAGTAGAAGCAAAGTTACCTGTATATCAGAGCCCACGACAACAGATGAATAGGATTCAGATCATACTTTTAGTAGAAAATATATATTTTTATTGATTTTTGTGCAGTTAGTCATTTCTAAAAAACATTCAAAGCTTATATATTCAGGGATTGCTAAAAACAATCAATACAATTTTTCATTTCATGTAGGGGAAAAAAACATCTTCATAATATCAAGTGTTCCACTCACTCCAGGGCAATTCAGGGGATCAACAGACACTCATATCTTCAAGGGGTCATTCACACTCATACACACTCAAGCAATTCAGAAAGATAGATCTCGCATGGCCTGCAACAAAAAGATGGACTTATGGTTGCATGGACGGGGGCGCAACTGAAAGAAGGCAAATTAGGTGGTGTAATGTTGCCGTTCTTGGTGGTAGCGCCAACGCGCGTTTCGGTGTAAAGCACCTTCGTCAGGGCATGTAGATGTAGCCAGGGAGGGGAACACACAAGCTGAAATCAAAAGGAACTTCAACACGATGTCGGATTTAGAGTAATAAAATTCAATCTTCGTTTTTTTGGCTTCGTGTAACCAGCGATCAAGTATTACAATGAAGCACTGATAGTTTTGAGTATATTACGGCCACGTCTGGATGTCGAATGAAGCCAGGGTGAAAGCCTTCACGACATTAGCTTCCTTCCGAGGCGATACAGAGGAGATAGATTCCTGATGGTTAAGGAAGAATAACGGCCGCGTCTAGGTGTAGCGGGATAACTAGGAGGAGGGCTTCACAGGCACCTGTTCTCTTTCCAAACGCCGAATTGCGAGAGGAATAAGTCTCTAGATTAATGAAAGATCGGCGCGCTTCCAGACTGCCGGGGCTTATTTTCTGAATTCTTTCCAGTGGCAATGTGGGACCAGGGGCGGATCATTGTCCCAAAGGTCACTGATCTCCTCTGTGTTAACCGCCAACTGAGATACCAGATCTTTCATTCCGATCTCCAATTGTGCAGTTCTTTGAGCTACGTCATCCAATTTTTGTCCTAGACTCTCACAGACAGACAGTATTTCTCTCTGATTTAGCTCAGATGTTTCAAACCTATTTCTGATCTCAACTGTCAGAAAGTGGATCAACTCCGCAAACTGATTGTGCCTGGACTTGAGGTTGAGGCTGCATTGGTGGCAGAGATTGCGCCTGGACTAGAGGTTGGGGCTGTACTTGTAATTGAGATTCGTTTTCAGCTTCAACTATCTCAGTTTCGCCCTTGTTCCCCCCTGTTTAGCTTCCACTTGCTTAATTGAGTGGGGCCAGATGCCCTAAAACCCCTATCTACTCCTCCTCCTCCCTCCTACGCCAAAGGTGCATTTGAGACCACTGCAGCGGGGATTTGACTCCCGGTATCAGCCCTTCTAACACCTTTAACACCTAAAGCTGCTGTTTCCTTGGCCAATACCAGCCCGCCTTCACCCTGTACTTTATCACTTTTGCCAGCACTAGCCTGCTTTAGGAAATCACCTTCCACCTTCGTGCTCCACTTTATGCCTGCCTTGCTCGACCTTAGTTTGAGTGTGCCTCTGTTTCCTGTCCGCTGCATTAAAGCCCTTCGGCCCCTGCAGAGCTCCCGAGCTGCTCGTGCCCAGCAGAGGACCAGGATCAGAGAAGCTCGCAGATCGACCGTGTTAGAAAGACCCAGAGCTCCAGCCCTGCCTACACACATGTCCGTTCTCTCCCTGCAAGGCGTCCCGTCGCACCGCCGTCCCAGCTCCACCTCCAAATCAGCAGCAGCACATGTAAAGGAGTAAATAAAACTGCCACCGATGTCTCATCTTATACTTCTTTCAATATATCCTCTACCTCCACTCTCAGCCTCATCCCAAACCTCATTTTACTACTATGATCTCCTAAATAACCTTTTCTACTCTCTTCCCGCCTCTATTCCTCCTTTGACTCAACTCAAAACTCATTTTACTACTATGACTTCCCAAATAGGTCTCTCTTGGGTCTTCCCTCCTCTATCTCTCCTTTATCTTATTCAATCCTACTAACAGACTCACATGTCTACCACTCCGATGAACCATTTATAATTCCTACACTAATCCACCTTGGGGTCTGGAGTTGCGTGCTACTCACTGAAAAGAGCTTCAATACGTCGTTAGGGGCAGTAAGCCTGCTAAATACAATTACAATTTCTCTCAGGCTCCTGAGTATCATTTTTTCTCTTTGTTCCACAAGGCCTTAATCACTCTCAGGTCTTCAACACTCCTGCATGCTCCAATGTCTCCCGCTCAACATGATGTGCCTGAGGCTCCATCTCTCCGTCATTTAATTGTCTTTCCTGGCCCCTCTCAGGTGCTCAGAAACTCTTTCACAGGGACGTCGATCAATGAATCTCCTGCTCTCCTTAGGCCACCGAGGCCACTGCTCTTCCCAAGCTATTAAAGCTCGTCCTCAATTTCACATCCTAAAAGTTCTTCCTGATCACCCTGAGCTCTCCTTGTATGTTCTGCCCACTCTTAGATGATCAGAAAGCTCCCTGACAAACCTCAGACTGACTGTACATATGTAATAGAGGAGATGTGACCTAAGGACCATAGCTGCCGACTTTGGAACTGGGGAACCAGGTATGTCAGCTCAACATCCTGTGATTATGATCAAATCACGGAATCTAGCTGTGCCTACAAAAAACCTGTGTAATGTAATCAAGTACTCACGTAAAGCGCACTCATGCCTTTGGACCAAGTTCGTGCTATATAAAACTTCAAAAAATGTCTTTCATGTAGCCTCCTTTTACTTGTCACACAGAAGCCTCTCTGCATTTGATGTCGTAGGGGTGTAGCACAGCTTTGTTCTTGATGATTTTTATATTGTGAGAAGAGACGTGTTATATTGTGCGAAGAGACATGATCTGAATCAGCTTGACATGCTACAGGAAACTACTCCAACTGCAGACTTTAATTTTTTATATATTATCCGTGCCTTGCTCTCTCTTTTGCTCACTTACACATATGAACAGTGCTTCTCTCCTCTGCCTGGCATTTATCCTTCTCTTTCTGTCCTTTACTTCCTCATTTTTCCTTCATTCTCACCAATTGCATCTATCAGATTTTCTATATTTGTTTATGTCTATCCATCTATACCAACTTTTCATTCTCCATCTACCTCACTCCTTCAATCCCTCTTTCTACATTCCAATCGATCTAGTTTTCTTTGATGTCTCATTTCTCTACACTTTTGGTTCCCACTCTTCACTCTCCTACTATACCAATAGCTCGTTCCATCCCCTCTCCATCAAATCTTCATCGTTTCATCTTATACTTGGTCTCTTCCCTTTCTTCCTCTCTCCCTCCCTCTGCTTATACAGAATCCCTTCCTCCCCTCCTCTCTCTTATCACACTCATTTTTTCTCTCTACTTCCCTCACCTTAGTACGCCTCTCAACAGCCCTCTCTCTCTCTCTCTGTATCTCTCTCATCTCTCTGTCGCTCTCGCCTCTCCCCTTTTATACTAGGATGGAGGGTAAACTAGGTTTTTATAGCAACATTGTAAAAAAGTATAAGTGCTTTACCAATTCTATTCATATTTATCAGGGTGACCGGCGTCCCGGGTTTTCACCAGTTGTCCCGGCAGATTTCAGCAGTTTTGTCCTCGTTTTTAGAGGGGGTCGACTGAAACCAGTGAGAGGCAGTTTTTGGGTTAACTAAAACTGCGCTAGTGAGCAGCTGTTCTAGTACCACCATTAGCAATATTCCCCACCCCTTCAACATAACATGCATGCTAATAAATAAACACACAACACATTTCTTGTTTTTGGTACAATTGCTGCAGGTTTACTACATACACCGTTATGTAATATGGTGGGTTATCTTACGGGCGATCCAAAGGCAGGCAACCATCTGGGCCGCCTGCCCACCTGATGAGCCAAGCAGCACTGGGGTGAACCCCATCTTTGCTGCCACTTCTAGTGATCCTCTTCATGGATCACGTGACACATGGTCCCTTATTTCTCACGCCCCTTTCAGGGCGGAGCGAAGCATAGCAAACCCCCGGCTGTTCAGGCCCACAATCGCCCAAAGGACTAAGGGGGCACCTCCATGGTTTTCCAGGAACCTCCCATGAGGCTCCTAGGATTTGGCTCTGGCACCCCTTATGGTGCCGCACAGAGGTACCCTTCTGTACCCCTTTGCTTCAACATCACCCTGTAACTCTGCCAGCAATGAAAAAAGACCACATGACAACATTCTCTTCCTCCTGCCTGCGACGAACCATACTGGGTAAGCGGTAGGGTGGGAGAAGGCGTGTCTGGCGCGCAAAAGAGGACGACAAGATGGTGGGGGAGGCCTATATACCCTTTCCCCTGTCCTCGTGCCCATAAAGTGACGCTCGCCTAGCGTGCCGTGACATGGCTGGGGGGGACTCCTCCATAAGTCCCTGCCCCTAAGGGGGTTTGGGGTGCCCCGATGGTACTAGAGGGCTGCCCTCTTTGGTAGCCCCCTGCGGGGGCCTCGGACTGCCGCATAAGTAAGCTATTTAATTAATAAGTAGGATACTGATTCTAGAAATTACATTGTATTTATTTTCTTAGTGCCTCTTCTGTGTTTCCATGTTGATACCAGCTGTCATTGTCCGCCGCTTTGTTGATGTATACGTGTAGTCAGTCTTCTATTTTTGCAAAATATTCTGTTTTTTGGTTCTCAAGATCTGGTCACCTTATATTTATCCTTTAGTGTAAAGTTATTGAAAATGTTTGGGGGTCTTAGTGTTTTTTTCTGTTATTCCATTGCTCTTGAACCGTCCACAGCACCCTCCTCATTACTTTAGAAGGTGGAATTTCATTGTAATGAAATTCCCATTCTCAATCCAATAGGTCACTGAGTAGTTTTTAACACAAGATGGCCGCCAACAGGCAACTGCAGCTTGTTTGTTTGATTGTGTGACCTGCTCCGTGGTACAAAAGTCCACCCCACCTTCACACTCTAGACTTTGTTAATTGTAGAGCTAAAAAGCACCAGAACCCCAAGGACGTGCTGTCAACTCCAGAGGCATTGAATTGGAGGAAGTCCCGGACATGCTGTGCCTGCCCGGACCGGCCCATTGTCATTTTGCGCATGACAATCAACCAACCTGAGGTTTCCTCAGAATAATTCTCAACTAAAGCTTATGCAGTATTTTGGGTTCTGCACCAGCAGCACATTTGGCCCAGGCATGTAAAGGGGCTTTAATCACAACCAAATAAAAGCCCCAGAGCTGGTCTCCACCACAGGTTTGTCAGGAAATGGCCAAATGTCCACCCTATGTAATCCCACCCAGATCGTAACCACAGCTTTCTGTATCACCTTACCCATTCAGGGCCAGATTATGAAGATGCGATGCAGCGCAACACAGCAAGACAACTTGCTGCACTGCTTCACATGGAGAGGGCAGGAATATGCCATACCTACTAAGATAAGGTGCATTCCTGCTGTTTCCCTGCGCTGTGCACACACCTTCCTGCAAAAGAACAATCCTTAGAGGCTGTTTCCTCTTCTTATGTGTGCTATAGACTGCAGCACACATAGTGGAAAAAAAGGAGAATAAAGTTATTTCTCCTCGCTGTACCTCCCCTGGCAGTAAATCTGGGAATGCGGCAACATCTGTGGGTAGATGAGTGGGAACATCCACACTCCACCCATGGAATGCCTTACCAGCACAGAGTATCGCAAGGCAGTGACTTGTGCTGTGCTGCATCGTGTTACTCTAGATTTACTATCCCATGCAGACTCACACAAGGTGGCTCTGCATGGCATAGTGGATCTCACTTAAGGCTTGCTTTGCCCTTGCATCACCTTGTGTGATGCAAGGGCAACACTGTCCCTTTGTAAATCTGGCCCCCAGTATTTCAAATCCAGCATTCTACACTTTTCCATCCTCTATATCCAGCCCAGGGACCTGCTGCCCTCCATCCCACCGTCAGCCTACTGAGGGACAAAGGGAGAGCAGGCAAGGTAGATGAAGACGGCTAGCACTGTAGTAAAGCTTTATTAATGGCAATAGGAAGGTATTTTACTTACTGAGTGATGGGCCTGGTAATATGGGAAATCAACATTTTGGGTCCCCCTGTCTTTTTTCTTGTCACCGGTTTGATAGATTGCTTGATAGCTTGACCCAAATCATTCCAAGAAGGAACTGTGGTGGATGACCATTTTTATGGATGGTTTTGTACAGATTAATAAAACAATGTCAAAGTTATTATCGAAACAAAGAACACGCTCCTTATGGAAATTCGGGCCTACCTATACCAACACAGTGCTGACCGCCACAATGATATACGAGCCACTAGTCACAGTTATCATCATACGAAAAACATTTTTTGATTTGCCAATAACTTTGATTCAGTTTGACGTATTTTCATCTTTCTAAGTTTTGGATGATCCTTCAAGTGGGGGCCAAGAAAAAGCGAAGTCTCAAACTTCTTTTTTCCACACGCTTTTTCCATAGGAAATATTAAACAAGGATACAGAGAAAATGACTGAACAGATTTACACTAGAGTAGGTAGAAAGCTAGATATTTATCCATAAAAGGTGCCTTCTGGTATTTGGTGTGAATCTGTTCATTCATTTTTGAGAAACTTAGGTTCAAAATGTATAGATCTATTGACAGTTGATCCCGCAAGATCGCAAATAAAAAAATTGACTGTTAGGGCTGGTTCCCTCATCGGGTGGCTCCCTTCTGCAGGACTCACAGTCCAGTGGAATAAGTGATCTGATTGGCTGTCTGCAACATGAAAGTTGGTTAGGCAAAAAATAATTATTAATTAATCGTTTTTAATTAATTGTCCGATTGGTGTTAATTATGTAAATTATATAATACTGATTTATTTGATTTGTATTTTAGGTGTGGGTTGCTACATTTGGAGGGGTATACAAGGGGAGGTTAGTTAAGTAATAGTTATATAACAATGGATTATTATTTTATTTATAATTATTTAATTGATTATTAATTATGTACATTATGTAATAATTATATATTTTTATTATGTTTTAGGTGCGGGCTGCTGGGTTTGATGAGTTATGACTTGGGAAATAAATTAACAATTAATTATTGTTACATCATTATTGAATTTATTATCAATTATGTAAATTGTGCTATACTTATTTGAGTTAGATTTTAGTTGTGGGATGCTGTGCTTGTGGGTGTATAGGGTGGGTAGGTAATTAAGAAATACATTATTACCCAATTATTACTTGTTAATTATCAAGTATTTACATTGTGCTATACCTATTTATTTGAATTACATTTTAGTTGTGGGGTGTTGGGTTTGTAGGGCTCCTGTGTGATAAGTTAAATGAATAACAATGAATTATTAATTACTTATTTAATTTATTTTAAATATGTAAGTAATGGAATAGTTATTTTTTTAGTTATATTGTAGGTGCAGACTGCTAGGTTTGTAGGGGTACCAGGTGGGAAGTTAATTGATTAATAATTTAATAACAATTATTTATTATTTGATACATTTATTTTTAACTAATTCTATAAATTGTTTTTTTTTGTTTCTTAAATACCTACATTTAATTTTTTTGTTAATATTTTTTTATAAATAGTTTATATTTCTTTCTACATTCATGGTATTACTGATATATATATAATGTGTTTGAAGTAAAGTATTTTCCTTACTCTTCCTTACACTGCAGTAGGCGTTAAAAATGACCATCTTTGCATATTCAACATTTTTCCTACTGTTGCGCTGCTTGCAGTTGGAATAGTAAATGTAACCCCTCTGAAATACAACACTTTCCCTACTGTTACAGAGACTGGAGTGGGAATAGTGCATGTAACCCCTCCAAAGTCTAATACTTTCACTACTGTTGAATTGACAGGACATTTCCTGCTGGTGCCCTGTCTGGAGTGGGGATAGTAGATTTGACCTCTCCGAAATCCAACACTTTCCATACCTTTGTATTGTTTGGAGTGGGAATAGTACATTTAACCCCTCCTAAGTCCCACATTTCCCTGCTGCTGCTGTGGAGACTGATGTGGGAATAGTTAATGTTACCCCTCCTAAATCCAACGCTTTTCCTACTGTTAGTTAGACTGGAGTGTGAATAGTCATTTCACCCCTCTAAAGACCAATGCTTTCTCTACTGTGGCACTGATTAGAGTAGGAATAGTAAATGCAACTCCTCCAAAGTCCAGAACTCACCAAATCATTTTGGTTATTGGAGTAGGTATAGTAAATTTAGCCACTAAAATGTCAAGCATGTTCCCTACTGTTGCATAAACTAGAGTGGGAGAAGTATATTTAATATTCTTGGTCTTCGATACTTTTTATGATATAAATTTAATAGAAGTTATAGCTATAATTGTTGATTTTTTAAATATTTTATATT